>NW_024429216.1:6876170-7476170 GCF_017639785.1 Mesocricetus auratus | reverse complement strand
GAAACGGATTGTCTTTTGGAATAAGAAGTTTATTAGAAGAGTTATTAATGCCTTAGATAGACCACAGTGTGGCAGAGGCTATAGGAGAGGTCAAGCCCACCGAGCAGAGTGAGAACAACAACTTCTTCTTCTTCTTCTTCTTCTTCTTCTTCTTCTTCTTCTTCTTCTTCTTCTTCTTCTTCTTCTTCTTCTTCTTCTTCTTCATCTCCTCCTCCTCCCTCCTCCTCCTTCTCCTCTTTTTCCTCCTCCTCCTTGGTTTTTTGACCCAGATTTTCTCTGAGTAGACCTGGCTGTCCTGAAACTCACTTTGTAGACCAGGCTTACATAGAACATATGCCTGCTTCTGCCTGGGGTTCTGGTATTAAAAGCATGTGCTATGAAACAGCCTCATATAGAATCTGTTGTGTTATTACAAGTGTTAAGTCTAACGGAGATTTTTAAGGAAAATGATCAAGCTGAGTGTCTTGGTTAGGGTTCTATTGCTGTGGAGACACCATGACCACAGCAGCTCTTACAAAGGAAAACATTTGGATGGGCTGGCTGACAGTTTCAGAGTTTCAGTCCATCATCTTCAAGGAGGGAAGCATGGCAGGATGTAGGTTAAGAGTTCTCTATCTTGATCCACAGGCAGCAGAAGAGACCTGTGTCCTGCACTGGTCATGGCTTGAGCATCTGGGACCACAGTGCCACACTTCCTCCAACAAGACTATGCGTGCTCCAACATGGCCACACCTCCTAATAGTGCCACTGCCTGTGAGCCAAGCACTCAAACACATGAGTCTGTGGGGACCATGTCCATTCAAACCACCGCACTGAGCAAGTAAACATACGAAATGCACAGACTGAAGAGAGAAGGGGTGCCAGGAATTGGAATGGAGCTAAATCTGATGTTCAAGGAGATAAACAGAGTAAAGAAGAGCTGCCATTAAATGTAACAAAGGGAGTTGTGATCTCAGGGCAAGACTCCACCCAGTAAGCCTCAACTTATGAAAAAGAATTTTTAAAAAGCTTAGAGCCAGGTATGGAGTTGCAGGCCTTTAATCTCAGCACTCAGAAGGCATGGGCTGGTGGATCTCTGAGTTCAAGGCAAGCATGGTCTACAAGGTGAGTTTCAGGGTAGCCAAGCTTAGGCAGTGACTGAAACCATTGAAAAAAGAATATTAGTGAAGATATAATTGAAAGAGGAGTTCATGTTCCAGCCCCAGAAAGCAGCAGAACTTAATGATTTCAGCCATGCTGTTCTGGCTTTAGAGTCAAAGATAGAAGAAAGAGGTTGTGGAATCTCCTTCCACAACTTAGGGAAGCCACCGAGGCCAGGCATTTGGCAGGGGTATCTCTGCTTGAAGGCCAAGGGAGGCCGCTATGTGAAGTTGCAAAGGTGAAGCCCGGATTGCTTTGGAGACCCCATGATGTTGGAGATGCCAGAACCATGGTATACCTGCCAAGGACAGCTGCTAACGGGGAGTGTGACCAGCCCAAGAGAAAAAAGTGTCTTACAGTCAACAAAGCTGAAAGGAACTGGAGATGTGAAGAGCATTTTGACATCAGACATGGAGATGCAGAGTTTGGAGTCTGCCCAACAAGTTCTGGTCTTGGTTTGATCCAGTATTTCCAGTATTTCCTCACTATCCTCCCTTTCCTCTATTTTGGAATAGTAATGTGTATCCTATGCCACTATATGTTGGAGTTATGTGATATTCTTTTTCATTTTGATTTTACAGGGGATCACAGTTAAGAGATTACATGAATCTCAGGAGAAACTTGCAACTTTGGATTTTTAAACAAAGTTGAGAGTGTTGTAGACTATAGGACTTTTGGAGCTGGACTGAATGCATTTCTGCATTATGTGAAAGTTATAAGCCCATGGGGGAAAGGGAGGTTTGACTAGGAATGGGCCCATAGACTCATGTGTTTGAATGCTTTGCCTATACCAAGTGGCACTATTAGCAAGCGTGCCTTGTTGGGGTAGGTGTGCTCTTCTTGGAGGAAGTATGTCACTGGGGAGGTGGGCTCTGAGGTCTTCATAAGCTCAAGTCTGACCAGTGGGACAGACAGATTTTCTTCTGCTGCCTGTGGATCAAGGACTAGAACTCTCAGTTCCTCCAGCACCATGACTGCCTGTATGCCTCCATGTCTCACCATGTTGATAATGGACTAAACCTCTATAACTATAAACCACAATTAAATGCTTGCCGTTATAAGAGTTGCTGTGGTCATGGTGTATCTTCACAGCAATAGAAACCCCAAGACACCTAGGATGACTTTGAGCTACTGATCTTACCGCCACCACATCCTGAGCATGGAGTCCACACAAGTCTGAACACAACTCAGCTCACCTGTGTTCCAGGAAGCCGGGCCTGGGGTCTACCGGACTTCATTAATGGAGGGAGAGATGAGTCCTCAGTTGTAGGTATCGCTTCCCTAACATTGTCCTTCTCTGGACCTGTGATCACTGTACTATTTCTGCCCTCTAGTGACAAAGTCCTTAAGAAAAATCTCCTGGCAACTTCTTCTCAGAATACTAATTGTCCAAGTTAACCGAGTTTCCAGAACCTTCCAGGGATGCTGCCAGAAGTGACTGGAAGGAAAGATTTCCTGAACTCCCTACAGGGGTTAGGGCACAGGACATTGACACTTAAAATTCGAGGGACTTGAAATAATGCACCTGACTCTGCTTTTGTTCCAGCAGCAGCCGCAACAGAGCCCTGAAGGGTCTAATGTCTAGAAGAAAAGTTCTGGATGCCTACAATTCAAACGACTCCTCTCTTTTAAGGTTTCAAGCTAGGTGTGGTGGCTACGAGAGGTTGAGGCAGGAGAATAGCCAGAAAGTTAAGGAAAGCCTGGGTTATATGTTATGAGTTTCAGGCTAGCCTGGGAACCAAAAGCAAAATAAACAAATAAGAGCACAGGGTGGAAGGAAATGGAGGGATTTCTCAACACATGACTAGAACCACCTGTAGAGCAGGAGAGAAGAATATCTGAAAAGGGGTCCAGATGCATCTTTGAGTGAGGAGAACTGAGGATACACACACACAGAACAGGAAACAAAGGCACAGAGAGCTGAGACAGGGGATCTGGTAGGCAAAACCACAACAGGAATTCAGGATCCTTGTAGTTAATGGAATGTTTGTGGTGCGCACTCATCTACCTACTTATGCATTTAGCTCCCCTACACAACACACAGCAATTATCTAATTTTTCCATGAGGAATATGAGATAGCAGTTAAGAAAAGAGCTGCAAACACAGGAAAGACGGACGAGACCAACCAACATGACCCTGCAGAGAGAGAGAAAGAGTGGTACACCCTGGCACGACAGGAACCTAAGAATGTTTGTAAATGACTCAAAAATCCAGTGAAAGAACAAAGCAAAGTTTTGCAGGAATAGTCAGCTGGGTCCCAAAGGACCCCCTATCTGCACTCTCTACTCTAGTAATCAGCCCATGGAGAATCTTAAAAACAGACATGGTCTTTACTTTTTAAAATTACAGTAGAAATATGTAAAGTATTATTTTTCTCCAACAAAGCACACGCAAAGGAAGCTTTCAATAGAATTGTCTCCAGGTAATGGTCATTCCTGCCGTAGGTGGCACACACCTTTAATCCCAGCACTCCAAAGGCAGAGGCAGGTGTTCAAGGCCAGACTGGTCTGCAAAGTGAGTTCCTGGACAGCCAGAGCTGTTACACAGAGAAACCTTGTTGAAAGAAAGGGAGTGAGGGAGGGAAGGAGAGAGGGTAGGAGGGAAGGGAAGGAGAGAGGGAGGGAGAGGAGACAGACAGAGACACACAGAGAGAGACAGAGACAGATAAAGAGTGTTGGGGAATAGTATGGTAAGGTGTGTGACTTTTGTTTATGCTGCATTTGTTTAACTCTGTGTTACTGCCTGTCTAAAACACCTGATGCTCTAGTAAAGAGCTGAACAGCCCATATCTCGGTAGGAGAGAGGAATGGATGGGATTGGCAGTAAGAGGGTACATATGAGGAGAAATCTGGGCAAACAGGATTGAGGACCAGGGAATGAGCGAGGAAGGAGGACTTCAGGGGCCAGCCACGCAGCTATACAGCCAGACAGAGGAGGAAGGAAAGAAAAGATACACAGAAGTAGAGGAAGATAAAAGCCCCAAGGCCAAAGAGAGAGGGGTTAATTTAAGTGAAGGAAAGTTCACAAGAAGCAAGCCAATCTAAGGCCAGGCATTCATAACTAATAATAAACCTGTGCATGTGATTTGTTTGGAAGCTTGGTGGTAGGCCCCCCAAAGAGTCAGAAAGACTAGAGAGTAAAGAGCAAAACACCACACTACAGAAGAGGGGGAGCTCCTTCAAGGCCCCCTGGTTCCATTATAGTTTAACTGTCTCCATTTTGACTCTCCCAGCGTTCACAGTTGATTTGCTGTTCAAACTGACTATGTTCTGTGGCTTTTCTGGTTCTGTTCTGTCCGTTGTTGAAACTGAAAACATTTGAATGTGGTCATGGATATGGCTGTCATTCCTTATTGCTACAGTGTGTGACTTTTGCTTATGCTGTTTACCTCTGTTGCCGGGGTCTGGCCTGTGCCAGTTCCTTGCTGCAGGGACCATCTATTCTGGACTGATGTCTTTCAGGCCGTGATCAGAACCAGCCGAACAGCCCTGGGTCCAACCCTGAGTGAGGGAGTGTGGATGAGGGAAGTCCTAGTACCCAATGACATGAAAAAGACAAGACAGAGACATCTGGTCATCTCAGGAAGACCCTCAGTCAATACCGGAGACCACGGTTTATCCCAGCATCATCTTAAATAACTCTCCAAAAGTGGGGGTACTGGCAGAAGACATCTATTATCATGTATAAAGGGCTGACTAGGTAACCAGCCGGCATCTAAAAGACAATAGGAGATCTGAGTCCTGGAATTGAGCGGAGGCCTATTTCCGAAATATTATATTCGGGCTGACATTCTGTGAAGCTATGATTCTTTGTCTGTCTAAAGCACCAGATGGTCTAATAAAGAGCTGAATGGCCAATAGCGAGGCAGGAGCAAGGATAGGTGGGGCTACCAGGCAGGGAGTATAAATAGAAGAAGAAATCTGGAAAAAGGAGCAGGATAGAACAAGGAGGGGAGGCTATCAGGGGCCAGCCACCCAGCCAGCCAAGGAGTAAGAAGAATAGTAAGGTATACAGAAAAAAGATAGAAGCCTACAGGGTTAATTTACCTAAAGAAAAGCTGGCAAGAGACAAGTCAAGTGAAGGCTGGGTATTCACAACTAAGAATAAGGCTTCCTGTGTGATTTATCTGGGAGCTGGTGATGGATCCCTCAAAAAGGTCAAAGGTAAAAAGAGTAAAACATTGCACTGCACTATAGCCGTATATATCTATTTCCCCTTCATATTTTGAAGCTGTGCTATTCAGAGTATACTCTGAGTTTATTTTAGTTTAAATAGGATTTTGAATGGAAAAAAGGGGAGAAATATGACTTGTTCTAGGTATGGTGGAGGCGAAGGTTTATTGTAGGTATGTGGGAGAGCATAGCCAGTGTCAGAGACAGGGACATCCGGAGAGTCCAGCGTGGTCATGATCCTGAGCCATGGGGGAGAAGGGGAGGAGAAGGGAGAGGAAAGAGAGGGGAGCCAGGTGTAGCAGGAAGCAACCAATATGGTTAGATTATAGAGGAAAGAGCAGCCCCGGCCCTGGGCTGGAGAAGGTTAGGGCAGGGGGCAGGGTATACCAACCATACCCTGTACCAGGCAGGGACTGAGGGATGCTGGGAGAACCTAGAGGCCAGCATCCACTCCAGTATTTTAAACAGGCATCTCAGCCTTTTGCCTCTGCTTGAACCCATATAGTCCTAGATGGCCTCCATCTCACAGACACCCACCTGGCTGTGCCTCCCCATTGCTGGGAACGAAAGGCATGTGCTAGTATGCCCCGCCAAGCTACCTCCAGCGGATGAACTTCCCTCTTTATTTTTACTGGCAATGTTCTTTGTCCCCCGTCTGCCTCGATTTTAAAATTGACTTAGGTCATTTTTTTAATTTATTTGTTATGAATACAACACCCTGCCTCCATGTACACATCAGAAGAGGGCACTAGATCTCATTACAGATGGTTGTGAGCCACCATGTGGTTGCTGGGAATTGAACTCATGACCTCTGGAAGAGCAGTCAGTGCTCTTAACCTCTGAGCCATCTCTCCAGCCCGACTTAGGTCATTTTTTGAGTGTTGTGAGGATGGTCACTTTAATCTGTTAGAGTACTGACTTTAACATATGTAACACATGGTTGGGTGTGCATGTTTTCAAACCTAATCTGATGATCTATGTTTCAGGTGTTTCCATTATTCACAATACATTTAATGTGATTGGCGGTTTTACTAGGATCGTCTATCCTCTTGACATTTGTTTTCCACCCAGCTCTGGGATGACAAAGAAGCGTTACGTGAATATAAGAAACAACAAAAGTGGTTTTGAAAGTTCAGTAGTGTCATGTTACAAGAAAAGTGGTTTTTCCGACAAAAGCTAAACTTACTTTTTTGTTTAGGATACATTTACGTGGTCGTCATTCATCCTTTAACGTGGGGTAAAAGGCTGTCTAATGTACCATCGATACAAATCCACGTGGCCCCCGGTCACATTTTCCTCTCTAGAAAACAGGGACAGAGAGCCCTAGAAGTGTCAGCACATCTCTGAAATCTCTCATGTAACCAGCCCTTCGTTTCACGTTTAAAATCAACCAATTGTCTAGTTCGGACTTTTCAAAGTCATCACAGTCCCTACCATCACACAGCCAGGAGAAATCCTACCGCCGGGGTTCTCAGGCAAAGTGTAATCAAAGCAGTTGAGTCGCGATCTGATTGTATTCCAATTCTGCACCTAAACTAAAGCTCAGCCGCGGTGGTGCCTCACCCCCTTAATTCCAGCACTCGGGAGGCAGAGGCAGGAGGATCTCTGTGAGTTCGAGGCCAGCCTGGTCTACAGAGTGAGTTCCAGGACAGCCAGAGCTACACAGAGAAACTCTGTCCCGAAAAACAAAAACAAACAAAAACAAACCAAACCGTCAGGCTCGTCTGTACACTCCATAGGAGAGAAAATAAATTCCATGACGAACCCGTAAGTACCTTTGGAGCACACCAAGGAGCCTCCGCTATAAGAGCGCATCCCTTTGGGAATTATCTCAAGTCACTGGGCATAGCTCCTGATCTAGGTTGTATGTTGGGATTTCTCTAAAGCACTTGTCTTCCTCGGGATTCTGCAAGCTTGGACTGCATTTCCCAGAGGCCACGGCGCCGGAAGTAACCAATCACTTCCGGTGTCTGGAGCCGCTGCGGCGGAAGGTCAGAGCCTTCTAGTTGGAGGAAGAAGTTGGCATAATTCTTCTCTGAGCTAGGCGGGAGCCGGCGGGCTGGGTGTGGTGTGGACGGTGGTGTGGGTGAGTGTGTGGGGACCGTGGTGTGCGCGCGGGTGTGACTGCGAGTGTGCGCGCGTGTGTGTGACTGTATGTTGGTGTGCTTGAGGGTGGTATGCGCGCGCTCTCGTGCACATCTCGAGCTCTCTGGTGCCGGTGTCCCCGCGCTCGTCGCTCTCCGCTCCCGCTTCCTCGCCGTCACGGGGCTGAAGCAGGGGACCAGGCTTCAGGAGCGAGAGCTCAGGGACGGAGTCTGGGGGAAGCTTTCCCTGAGCTCCACACTTGAGCTCGGGCCGAGCACTGGAGGCCGCCAGCGCCCCCAGGGTCGCCCAGGAGGGCGGCTACTTGTTGCGTCCGTAACTTTCTCAGAGCTGTGGGCACCGTGAGTGTCGCGGGAAGGGAAGGGAGTGGGCTGTGGTGTGTGGTCTGGGGTCTCACGAGAGCTCGCTCAGGCTCCCCGAGTCCGCCATTGTTCAAAAGGAGGGAGGGCTTGGAGCGGAGTGCGAGCATCATTGCTGTACACCCAAGATTCAAGAGTGAGCCGGTTCCTTCTTTGTGTTTGAGAAACGAGGTCGTAGTGTTAGAATAGCGTTGTCGGTACGTGAAGACGGAATGCGTAAATCGATGTCTCCATCCTTGTGTTTGCATTGTCTCCCCCTTTCCACTCAATATTCATAGAATCGTTTCAGAGATCCTGACGCCTTCTCTCTACAATCAGTCCGTTTCCCCAAGGTGTTAGAGGTAGGGACCTCCAGAGGTTACCCTTAGGGCTCCCAAGTTGTGATTTGCTAAATTGATTACTATATTGATGGGATCACACGTCACGAGTCCTTTGGTCAGAGTGGGAAAGTGAGCACTTGTTAGTGGCTTGTCTGGGTTGGGACCGAGTCGCTTGTGTGGACTCCTGTCTGCTTCTGTTTGTGAGTGGGTGGCTATGAGCGGTGGACAGGAGTGTGTGAGTGCGGATGCCTGGAAATAAAAGTGGTCAGTGAGCCATGCTGACCCGAGTCAGTCTGGGAACATCAAGTGACAACCCAATGAAGACTGTCTTTTTGTCCCCCAGGGGAGGACCCTGAAGAAGAATGGCCAGCTCTGGTTCTCAAGACATGGTCTGTGTAAGTTACGTTCTCTCTTTACATAGGGTGACTTTGAGGTTAGGTGACTCTGCTGTCTTTCTCTCGTGAAGCTTCCCCAGGACCCACAATCCTCCAGCCCAAGCTGCCCTGTTCCTCTCAGTGAGGGTTGGAAGGTCAGAGCACTTCCTGTCTGTCTCTCTCCCGCTGCTTCTGGAGTTTTCTGAGTGCATCCCTGACCATCTGCTGTCTGCTTGGTCTGTGGTCAGGGAGCAGTGTCCTTGCAGTGGGGGCCAGAGTCCCACAGGGAAGCAGGGTCTTTGGGGTTCATAACGTTGAAGTGATGGTGTCTTTGACTGCACTGGGAATCCTGATTGACATCTTTGGTGTGTTCAGGCTGATGACACGGGTTTGAGAGTGAATGTCCTGGGTGCATGTGTGTGAGGAGATGACCTGCTTGAGGGTCTTTAAGAGAGAGTTCAGTGGTGAGAGGGACAGGTCATCCAGGCTGCGATTGGAGGGGACAGCAGTCTCCAGAGTTCAGGGAGACCTGAGACACATCATCATCTTGAACGCAGTCAGGCGCCTTGAGCGTTTCCATGGCTCCTTTCCCACTCTGGAGTCCTTTCCCTTCTGTTTCCATCTTGAAGAAGGCTTCCACAATTTCACTCTGCTGTGTTTGTGGTTTCAGGGCTCAGTGACATTTGGGGATGTGGCTGTTGACTTCTCTCAGGAGGAGTGGGCCTGCCTGGATGCTACTCAGAGGGTCTTCTACAGGGACATGATGTTGGAGACCTACAGCAACCTGGTCACAGTGGGTAAGGCCATCTGTCCCCATGAGTGAGGGATGTGTCCTCTACACTGTTGGCTTTCCTTATTCTGAATGAACAGACAGGGCCGTCTTTCCTGTGGTAGCTGAAGCTGGGCTTGGTGGCCCATTCCTATTATTCCTTCTCTCAGAAGGCTGAGTCAGGATGACTGCTGTGAGTTCAAAGTCACCCTCAGATACATAGTGAGTTCCCACATAGCCTTATCTACAGAGTGAGGCCCAGTTTCACATAAAACAAAATAAATGAAATAAATAAGGAAACAAATCAATAGATAGAATTAAGGGCTACAGAGATAATTTGGTGTTTAAGAGAATTGGCTCCTAGCCTGGTATTGGTGGAGCACGCCTTTTATCCCAGCACTCGGGAGGCAGAGGCAGGTGGATCCCTGTGAGTTCAAGACCAGCCTGGTCTACAGAGTGAGTTCCAGGACAGCCTCCAAAACAATATGGTTCTCAGATGTACATGTAGACAGACACATGGGCATAAAATGAAATAAACATAAGTTGGGTAGAATTTAAAGACGTTGCTGAGCTCCTCCTTCCTCCCAAGGGAGTGCTGTGGGGTTTCCTTGGGTGAAAACAGGGACTTCATGAAGCACCTGCTGTTTGTTCAGAGCCTTTGGGTGAGCTCTGGGTTCAGAGAGAGACCCTGTCTCAAAAACCAGAGTGGGAGCAATCAAAGATGACACTTCACACTGCTCTCTGTCCTGTTCTCACACACACACACACACACACACACTCGCACGCACGCATGCACGCATGTATGCCTACACACTCTTAAGCATGCACCCTCATAAAAGATATACATACTGGGGGCTGGAGAGATGGCTCAGAGGTTAGCACTGGCTGTTCTTCCAGAGGTCCTGAGTTCAATTCCTAGCAACCACATGGTGGCTCACAACCATCTGTAATGAGATCTGGTGTCCTCTTCTGGCCTGGAAGCATACATGCAGACAGAATATTGATACATAATAAATAAATGAATCTTAAAAAAGATGTGACCAAATATGTATAACAAAAAATACCATTAAAAAAAAAGATACATACACTGCATGTGCATGCATACACCACTAAATGAAAGAGCATTTATGATTTACTTAGTAATGGATCACTAGAATAGACTCAGGACAGAAGTGGACCCGTTCTGCTCCCTCCGTGAACCCTTTCCTTATGACGTGCTTTGTTGTAGGTGTTTCGGGTTGAGTTTGTCGTTTCACTGTCAGAACGAGGTGTGAGTATGAAAGGAGGCAGCATTAGTGACAGCACACAATGTTCATGGCTGGTGATGTGACTCAGAGGAAGAGCACTTGCCCAGCATGCTCAAGGACCTCGTCCATCCCCAGCATTACTAAGTAGTAAATGGAAGTTAAAGAAAGAATAATTTTGTGTTACCATAGGTCAGAAAATATTCAAAGTGTTTGAATATGCTATTTCTTCTAAGTATCAGCCCTACCCAATAGATATCATCAACTCAACCTGAATTATTTCCTATTATTAATTGCTTTTTTTGAGGCCAGGTCTCATGTAGCTCAGGCTGACTTTAGACTTGCCTGAAACCAACGTCAGCCATGAACTTCTCGTCTCCCGGCCTCCACCTCCCAAGTGTTGTGACTACATGTGTGTGCCACCATGCCAAGGTTGTAGATGGAACATTGCACATAGAATCCAATGGGACTTGCCTAGATAAATGGCCTTATTAGTGAGCTGCAGAGATGGGGTTTACACTAGAGTGAAGCCTAAGGGTTCATGTTCTCACCCAGCTACTTACTTTCCTCTTAAGTGAGGCTGGCCCCCTCCCCTTTTTTCCGAGACAAGAGTCCTGCTGTATATATAGCACAAGTTGGTCCGGCTCATTCCCTCAGCTGTTTGGCTTACAGGCTTGATTCACCATGCCAACCTGTGTGGACCTTTATAATTCTATATTTTGGAGATCTGCACTAGCAGCTCATGGTGGCACACACCCTTAGTCCCAGCATGTGGGAGGCAGAGGCAGGCAGATCAAGGTTAATTCAAGGCCAGCCTGGTCTACATATCAAGTTCTAGGATATACTGGTATAATTAGAGATACCCAGTTTCAAAGAAACCAAAAAGGTTACCACATGTGTCCTTTTTTCTTTCTTTTAAGTGGGAAGTTCCATCTCCAAACCCCACCTGATCACCTTATTAGAGCAGAAGAGAGAGCCCTGGATGGTGGTGAAGGAAGAAACAGACAGCCCCAGCCCAGGTGAGTGACAAGTCAGGGCTCCAGCACTGCCAGACACAGCGTGGTCGGAGAGTCACCTCATGCCTGACACTGGGTTGACACACTTCCTTCAGAGCGCCAAGACCACAGCCAAGTCCTGGGAACGAAGTCACGGTCATAGCAAAAGCTGTCACGGGGGCTTCTAGTTCATGAGTCACTGAGTCGTTCTCATCTCCTCCCTCTTACTGGGGCAGTTACCCTCTTTCTCATTTTAAATGTATTTTATTGTTGGTTGTGTGTGTGTGTGTGTGTGCACATGTGTGCAGGTACCCACAGAGACCACAAGAGAGTGTCAGATACTCTGGGGCTGGAGCTACAGGGGGCTGCTGGCACTTGAACCCAGTTTCCTCTGGAAGAGCAGTCAGTGCTCTTAACTGCTGATGCAGTGATACTTTGACACCAGTGAAGGCAGTACTCCAGTGAGGCCCAGCAAGCATTTACTTCTGTGTCTTCATAGTCACTGTCATCAAAGTGTGACAGAGTAGCCGGTGCCTCTCACTGCAGCACTGGGGAGGAGGGAGACGCAGATCACTCGGCCTGGTTTCCTTGTCTAGCTCCAGGCACATGAGAGGCCCTGACTCAATAGGAGGATGGAGAAGCGGCTGGGACACCATGTGAGCACTCACCCCAGCCTCCACCCAGCTTCCCATGGGCGTGATGACTCCTCTTGGTTGCCAGTGAGACTTCATCTGGGACTAAACCCAAGCAGCTGGCTATACCCGTGAGAGAGTTTTCTTAAGCCACTCTAAGTGGGAAGATCACCTTAAATCCTTGTCTTTTGAGTGGTAAGGTCCCCCTTAAATCTGGGCCATCCCTTCTGTGGCAGCCTGTACAGAGGACGGGCAAGAAGGCAGCTCTTGCCTTCTGTCTGCTTCCCTCTCTCTGCTGGCAGGCTGTTCCTTCACTGACATGACAGCCTGCTTCTTTAGATTCCGGCGTGTTCCTAAGACCAGCCGAGACGTCCAGCCTCGTGGGGGAAGAGTGAACAACCCCTGCATTCCTGGACTTTGTGTTGGGGACAGGCAGTGTTGCCCTCGCGGGACCACAGCCTGTAAACCACTCTCACAAATCCCACACATACAGAATGAACGCTGCTGTTTCTCTAGGGAACCCTGACTGTCACAGGGCACATATCTATAATGCCAGGGCTTGGGAGGTGACAGCAGGAAGATCAGAAGTTCAAAGCTATCCTCAGCTACATACTGAGTTTGAGGCCAGCCTAGGCTACACGAGAGCATCTCAAAACATAGAGGGGTGGAGAGAGGGTGCAGTGGTTAAGAGCACTTGCTGCTCCCACAGAGGACCCAGGTTTCACTCCCAATGGTGCAGTGGTTTCCAACACCCACAGTGAGGCTTGCAATTGCCTACAACTCCAATTCCAAATGATCTGGTGCTCTGTTTTGGCTTCCTTGGGCACCCCGTGTGCAAACTATACACACATACATGTAGGCACTCCCAGAAACATGTAAAATGAAAATAAATTAATCATTAAAAAATAAAAAATCAACCAAATTACAACCTCAGCCACAGCCCCTCCCAATAAAACGACTTTCAAAATATTATCTAAATATATTGATTAAAAACTTTCTTCCTCATTTGCTGTGTTTATGTCTACAACTACATGTTTAAACACTTTTTCGTTGAACTGTTTGATCCTGAGTCATTGATAATGATAGTTGATACCAAGTATTTCATGCCTCCGCTAGTAAGGCATTATCCACAAATAACCTCCCATGAGTCCTTTCTAAAACACTATTACTCTCATACTAATAATACTATTTTTCAGGAGGATCTTCAGAGGGACTTTTCTTTGTGGGTTTTCCATTTCAAATAACATGGGGTTGATTTTAGTTTTTTGAACTTTCAGTGTCCAACTTCTTGCATGTGTTTATTATTGGGTCTCCTTAGTCTTCTTCCCTTCTTTTGTTGAGAATGGATTTTTTTCCCTCACATAATGTGTGCTGGTTATGGCCTCCCTCCCTCTGCTCGTCCCATTTCCTCCCCACCCCTCCATCCAGGTTCACTCCGTTCCGTCTGTCCTTATCAACAGGCCTCTAAGGGACAATAGTATAAGCTAAAACTAACACATTGGAATTGGACAGAAGGAACTGAAAGGACATCACGAAAGCAAAGGCACATGAAACAGAGACACACTTGTTTGCACACTCATGAATCTATACAAACACTAACCTGGAGGCCATAATGAATTTATGTGCAAAAGACTTGGTACAGGTTGGGTGGTGCCGGCTCTGGGCATGCTGCCTCAGTGTCTGTGGGATCATAATTTTTTTTTTTGGTTTTTCGAGACAGGGTTTCCCTGTATTATTTTGGAGGCTGTCCTGGAACTAGCTCTGTAGACCAGGCTGGCCTCCAACTCACAGAGATCCTCCCGCCCCTGCCTCCCGAGTGCTGGGATTAAAGGCATGCACCACCAATGCCTGGGGTTATAAAGCCCATTCTATAATGGCTTTTTCTTGTACTTCAGCTGTGTTGCAATACCCAGGTCCTGCTGTAGTAGGGATTTTGGACTTTAGTGCAGACATACTGCTGTGGATGTTACTGTGGTTTTACACTGGCATCTAGGCATTTGGGTTTGGGAAGATTGTAATTCTAGATGCTGGTATCTGGTGGGTGGGTGTTTTGTTTCTTGGTTTCTGTTGCCCTCTCTGGTTCTTAGGAGAGTGTGGGGCTATGTGTTTTTGGTAGGAAATTCTTTTGGGATCCTGATAGGTGTGGCCACTGGGGTCCCAGGTCAAATGTGCTTCTAGCTATTGGGAGCTGACACTTAGTAATGGGGAATGGGGGGGTGAAGGGTCCCTCAGGAGGGAGGAAAGCAGTCATTCCACCAGGATCTGCTTAGTCCCCTGGGAACCAGGTCAGAGAGTGAGGAGATGCTGCAGGAAGCAGTCTGCTACAGAGCTGGGGATGAGACTGGGGACTGGACTTGGAGGAGTAGAGAGAGGTGGAGATCTGCAGTAGCCCACCTGTTCATTCACTGCCCATGGTGACCTTTGGGTTTCCAGGGATCCCTGTTGCCGTTGTGGTTGGGATAAAGCAGTGAATGGAGAGAAGGAAGTTAGGGGGTGTGGATCTGAGTGATCACCTACAGGGATGAAGGGCAGTCTACAGCAGGTGGTCAGCTGTAGATCCAGGAATGAGACTAGGGTTAGATTTGGAGGAGATGGGGGATAGGCAAAGATCTGCAATTAACATATACCGGTTCCTTGTCCAGAGATCCTTAGTTTTCTTTAAAATTCTAATGTATTGTCTCCCCTTTCTTCTGTTTCCTTTTTAGCTTGTTCCCCGCCCAGACAGTCTCCCTATGTTGTCCAAGCTATCTTTGAACTCATGGCACTGTTACCTCTGACACTGTTACTGGGATTATTACATTGTGGACCACATCACCACCACAGATTTGTACTCCCCTTTTAAACAATTCCAGTCCTTGACCAGTGTTTTTAATGCATGGCAGATACTTGGTATTTGTGTGGCTTATTATTTTTCTTGTTATTTGGTTCAAAAACCACCAACTCTTGTGTATTTCCTGTAGTGTACATAAAACACCTAAGATTATTTCAGTACAGACTGTTTTAATCTCATTAAGCAGACATGCTTTCCCATTTCCAACCTGTCCTACTGAAATGTACTGTCTCACATAAACTTTTGTTATTTCTGCTCTCTCCTCGCTATTGGTCAGCTCAGAAAATACTTTAGAGTTGGGCCGTTGATTGAATGGATTTTGTTTGTGTTTGTGTCACAGGAAAATAAAATAGATTTGCTTTCCCTTTTCTTTCAGATTTGGAGTCAGATTATGAGGTTCAAAAAATATCTGCAGACAATCATAATAAGACTTTATCCAAAAAGAGCATAAAGCATGTAAGTAAACCTTCTGACCTCCAGGGCTCCAGTGTTAGTGATGGCCCCAACTCTAGTACAAACAAGGAACTACAAAGTTGTCAAGAAGGAAATGATGACCAAAATATTACTAACAAGGAAAAACTGCCTACTTACACCTGCCAGACTCTGACTCACAGTATAGAAAAAGCATATGAATGTAAAGAGTGTGGGAAGCATTTTGATTGTAGTTCAACTCTTATTCGGCATCAGAGTATTCATACTGGAGAGAAACCCCATGAATGTAAGCAATGTGGGAAAGCCTTTAGACTCCACCAACAACTTACAAGACATCAGAAGTCTCACAGTGGTGAGAGACCTTTTGAATGCAAGGAATGTGGGAAGTCTTTCAAACACGAATCCAACCTTGTTCAACATAGGATCATTCATTCTGGTGTGAAACCATATGAATGTAGTGAGTATGGAAAAGCCTCTAATTGTCAGTCAGACCTCATGGAACAGCAGAAAATTCATTCTGGTGAGAAACCCTTTCAGTGTAAGGAATGTGGGAAGGCCTTCACTGTTCTAACACAGCTCATCACTCGGACCCGGAACATTGATACTGGAGAGAAATCCTTTCAATGTAAGCAGTGTGGCAAGATACTCAATAGTGGCTCATACTTTGTGCAACATCAGAATGTTCATGCAGGTGAGAAAACCTTTGAGTGTAATGTATGTGAGAAGGCTTTTAGGCTTCAGGTATTCCTTTCTGAGCATAAGAAAACTCACACTGTTGAGAAACCTTTCAAGTGTAAGCTGTGTGGGTCAGCCTTCAGACGTAAGTACCACCTTACCGAACATCAGAGCATTCATACTGATGAGAAACCCTATCAGTGCAAGGAATGTGGCAAATACTTTCGTCGACGTTCAAATTTTACTGTGCATCAGAGTATCCACACTAATGTGAAACCTTTCAAGTGTAAACTCTGTGGGTCAGCTTTCAGACTTCAGTCTCTCCTTACTCAACACCAACGAATCCATACTGATGAAAGACCATATCACTGCAATGAATGTGGGAAAAACTTCCGTCGACGTTCAAATTTTACTGAGCATCAGAGTATTCACTCTGGAAAGAAACCCTTCGGTTGTAAGGAATGTGGGAAAGCCTTTAGACTTAATATACATCTCATTCGCCACCAGAGATTTCATAGTGGCGTGAGATCTTTTGAATGTACAGAGTGTGGAGAGGCCTTTCGTCTTCGTGCCCATCTAAAGAGCCATAAAATAATTCATTCAAGTGAAAAACTGTTTGAATGCAAGGAGTGTGGGAAGTCCTTCAAGCGAGTCTCCACCCTTGTTCAACATAGGAATATTCATGTTGGTGTGAAACCATTTGAATGTAATGAGTGTGGGAAAACCTTTAATCGGCGCTCAAACCTCACGCAACATCAGAAAATTCATTCTGGCGAGAGACCCTTTCAGTGTAAGGAATGTGGGAAGGCCTTCACTGTTCTGGCACAGCTCACTCGGCACCAGAACATTCATACCGGAAAGAAATCATTTGAATGTGAGCAGTGTGGCTCAGCCTTCAGACTTCATTACCAACTTACTCAGCATCAAAAAATTCATACTGATATCAAACCCTATCAGTGCAAGGTATGTGGGAAAGGCTTTGTTCGTGGTACAGGCCTTAGAATTCATGAGAAAACCCATACCGGTGAGAAGCCCTTTCTGTGTAAGGAATGTGGGAAGTCCTTCCGAATTCAATCTGAACTTACTCAACATCAGAGAATTCATACCGATGTGAAACCCTATCAGTGCAAGCAGTGTGGAAAGGGCTTTGTTCGTGGTAGAGGACTTCGAATTCATGAGAGGATCCACACTGGTGAGAAGCCCTTTCAATGTAAGGAATGTGGGGAAACCTTTCGATATCATTACCAATTTCTTGGCCATCTTAGTATTCATACTGGCAAGAATCCTTGCGAATGAAAGAATGTGGGGAGTACTTTACCCTGAAGAATACCTTAAAGCACATCAGAGAATTCACACTGGTGAGGAACCTTACCAATGTTAAAAATGTGAAAAGGCCTTTAGTTGAAAATCAAGCTTGGTTTGGCATGCTTACGTTCATGTTAGTAAAAGCCTTATGGTAAAGAATGCGGAAAGGCTTTAGCATTAATTCTAAGCTAGTTGTATATCAGAGAATTCATGCTGGTGAAAAAACCATACTAATGTAAGTAATATGGGGAAGTATCTATATTTAGTTCCGTCTTCATAGCACAGTGGAGAAATCATACTGGTGTGAAACCCTAGCACTGTAAAGTGGATTTCAGTTGGAGCTCAGGCCTTCAACATAAAGGAATCCATGCTGATGTGAAACCCTGTGAATGCATCAAGAAATGTGGAAGCATTTGTAGAATTAGTTCAGCTCTAAAACCTCATCAGAGTCCATATAGATCTGAAACCTCATGAAATAAAGAATGGGAAAGCCTTTATTATAAATGGCAAGCTTATACTACATCAGAAAATACATAATCAGGAGTCCTATGCATGTAAAGAATATAAACAATTCTTTGGAAGTTTTTCTGAACATCAGAGTACTCATACTGGCAAGACTGTAACTGAAGAGTACATGGAAAGAACTTTAATTTGCCCTAGATTTAAATGTCAAGATCCTTGATATCAAGGATCTTTTTGCAAATGAGAATGTGGGAGGTTTGTTTTTTATAGGTGATACTCTGTTGAGAATGTGTGTGAATGTCAGAAGTAATGGAGTGGCTATCATGTTCTTGATTTACTCTCATCTTAATTGTATAAACATAATTCCTCAAACACTGCTCACCTGGGACAGTCAGCTTAGGGAGAGTTGTTATTGGAACCAGGTTTATCTGAGATACCTTTCTTGTCACCACCAATGTTCCCTGGCTCCTGTCTTATTAGACTGAGTGTTTACTTTCTTTATACATAATTTGTTAATGGTGAGCACAGTACCAGCCAAAGTTGTGGGGAAAAGGGTCATAATAAATAATAAAATTCTGGAAAGAATATTTGGCTCATTCCCATGTTCTGTAAAGTAGATTTTATATTGTTCTCCATTTTATTGGCATTACTGTAACTCATATGAAAGGCAAGTGTATTGCAGATAGTTTAGAAAAGCATCATGCATTCATCCACTGTTAAATTTAAAGTCATTCTGGATAAAATCTGGTGGATGAAAAGGAACATGAGAAGATCTTTATTGAGAATCCATTACTTAAATATTTGTGTGGAGATGTTCAAAACAGCTGTTCATGAATAAGTACTTTTTAAAGGGGTTAAACCCATAAATGTTAATGCCCTGTAATTTATGCTTTCTGCCCAGATGTAAAGATAAGCTATACATTTGTGACAAGGCAAGAATTTGTCTTCTTGATGGAGACTATTGTGGAAAATTACCCTAATCTGTTCTCAGAGCCTGAGGTCAAGATGTGCCTGCTAATTTATCTTGACTTGCATTAAACTACCTGCTTGTACAAATGTCCCCCTCCATGTAAATGTTTATCTTGGCTTCTGTTAATCTGCCTGATTGGGCAAGAGCTCCCCATTCAACTGCTGAGCAGGAAAACAGGATGTGGTTTTTGCATTAAATTCTTGGAACTACACTAGTAGTCCCAGTCAACTGAAATAGACTCAGTTAGCTATAAACTGTGTCTGAGTGGGCTTTCCTGGTGGGCTCCCCATAAAAAAAAATTAATAAAAACAGCCAAATAGTCAACAACACACTTTTGTATCCTCTCCTAGATTCAAAATTGTTAACCTTCCTATATCCATCCTCTTATGTGTATATGGGTATTTGGGGCTGTACTGTTAAGAATACATTTAGAGTTGGATGAGGTGGTACATACCTGGAACCCATTAATTGGAAAGCCATGGCAGAAAGGTCAAGAGTTGGAGGCAAGGCCGGGCGTTGGTGGCGCACGCCTTTAATCCCAGCACTCAGGAGGCAGAGTCTCTGTGAGTTCGAGGCCAGCCTGGTCTACAAAGTGAGTTCCAGGACAGCCTCCAAAGCTACAGAGAAACCCTGTCTCAAAAAAAAAAAAAAAAAGAGTTGGAGGCAAATCTAGCTACATAGTGACTTCGAGTCCAACTTTGGCTGTATAGAGACCCTTTATTCAAAAAATTGTAGACTTGACTTTTCATCTCTTACTACATCAGACAATTTGGAATGTCATCCCTAACACAGAGCCCTGGTTATACTTAAGGAAGTGATCCAGAATTTTACAGCATTGAGAAATTTGTCACTGACCTTCAAACTGCCCTTTTTACATATATATATATATCCTAAGGAGAATACAATATACATAGAGATTAGGCTTTGCTCTGTCATTATATTTTCAGTTGTAATTAAACCCAGGGACTTTGTGGGTGGTAGAAATATGCTCAGTAACTAAGCTACATTCCTGGCCCTTAGCCATTGTATTTTCTATCCAAGAGAAGTTAGGTTCAGATGAAGCATTTTCATTGCAGATTGTCTATCCTGTGGCAACATCCAGAAACATTTAGGTGTCAGATAGCACATTACTGAAGAAATTAACTTTGATCACTTGAGTAAATTGGGGATCCACCAGAGTTCTAAAAGGTCTAACTTGTTGTGGATAAGTAATTTGTGTGGAGAGACTGCTGCTTCTAAATATAGATGTGGATATTGCAATCCTGGTCAAAATATAAATAAAAGTTGAAATTGTCCTTTGAATAGTACAATAACATTAACATAGTCAAGGAGTGTGGTCTAACAGATGCTATACTAGGTGCAAAGTTAGTACCATTCAGTGTAAGCAGGAAGCCAAGACTGTTGACTGGAACCTTGTTTTTGTTGGCACGTTAGGCCCAAGTACCAGGCACTGTCCCTAGCACATGAACAATTGGCAAAGTTGGAAAAGCTATATAAAGAAGTATATAAACCACGATAAACCCCAAGCCAATATGTAAATGTGAACAGCAGTAAGTGGCATCTGTAAGTATGTAAATGCATTTTCTGTGTGAGAGTGGACCACAAGAGAGCACCAGATCCCCTGGAACTGGAGTCAGACTCCACACGAGTCACCATGTGTGTGATGCAGACTCAACATGTGTCCTTTCAAAGAAAGTTTAAGTGCTTTAACTGATGAGTAATCTCTAGCCCCATGATAATCTTAAAGCAGCAAGGGAATAATTTTTTTTCAGGAGCATAAACTTACATAGATTTTTTTCCCTACATTTATGTACCTATAATCACTTGGTTTTGTTATTTACTGGATTCTAAAGTATATTGTTATGGTGGCATCTGGAAAAATTACCTCCTGTTTGTTAGTGCCTCTCTGAATGATACTTTCATGTGTCTGATCCTTTGAGACACAAGGTTGTTCTGACTCAAGTGCATCCTTTTCTGGGGGGGGGGAGTTTCAAGGCAGGGTTTCTCTGTATTGTTTTGGAGGCTGCCCTGGAACTCGCTCTGTAGACCAGGCTGGCCTGGAACTCACAGAGATCCGCCTGCCTCTGCCTCCTGAGTACTGGGATTAACGGTGTGTGCCACCAACGCCCGGCTGTAAGTAGTTATTGAATAAGCAACAACCAGTAAAAACTCAAAACCCACTGTTGCTGGAGTTTCTTTCCAACCTGGTCCCACATCCAAATAGCCCCAAATAAACACACAGATGCTATATTAATTATTAAACTTTTGGTCGATGGCTAGGGCTTCTTACTGGGTGGCTCTCTTAATTATCAACCCATAACTACTAATCTATGTATTTCTGCTTGGCTTTATCTCACCAGAGAATGCCTGGCACTTCCTATCTTCCTAGTCTCTATATGGTCTCTCCTCTCTCACCAGCATTCTCCTCGTCTTCTAGTCCCGCCTGTCTTCCTGCCTCTACTGGACAATCCGTGTTTTATTCATCAACCAATAAGAGAAACATATGCAGAAGAACATGCCCCACCAACCCATCATTCTCTGAAAAAAGAGTAGAGAGGCCGTTATCATACAGAGGTTAGTACTCTGGGTTGTGAAAAGAATAGAGAAACTGCTCCCGGTCAGAAAGGATTACTGCAAGAAAATACAGTCAGAATAGAATGGATTTTCCCTTCTGTTCATCACTGACCAAGAAGGCAGTTTTCTCTAGACTCTTTTTAGAAGGATTATAGACAACTTCTATAAAGATTGCCTCTTTCACCCAGTCAATCCCATCTACCACCTGCTAACACTCCTGAAAGCCCACCAGACAACTCCAGACTGCACCCCATACTCTGAGCTCTATATTCCCACCTACAACTTTGGATCAAGACTTAGGCTTTACCAGAGGCCATGCCAGATCTAGGGACCCAAGGCCAGAAGACAAGAGAGGAAACAAACCAAGAAACAAAGCATCCACCCAACAAAGACAAGTGCAGGAATCAACACCTAGACCTGTAACCACCCCAAATTTGGATGACTAAATGCCAGTGTAATAAAAAAAATCAATAACAGAAAGGGCAATATGGAACCACCAGGACCCACAAGACCTTAAATTCTAATGCAGCTGAAGCACAAGAAAACATAATTTTATGAAGATGATAGAGATCCTTAAGGATTAAATAAAAAAAATCCCTTAAAGAAATTGAAGGAAAGACAAAAAAAAATTGGAGAAAATAAATGAGTCCCTTTAAGAACCAAGAGACTACAAACCAGTAAAGGAAATGGTTCAACATCTGAAAATGGATATAGGAGCAATTAAGAAAAAAAAAACACACACAGCCAGGCGTTGGTGGTGCACGCCTTTAATCCCAGCACTCGGGAGGCAGAGGCAGGCGGATCCCGTAAATTCAAGGCCAGCCTGGTCTACAGAGCGAGTTCCAGGACAGCCTCCAAAACAATACAGAGAAACCCTGTCTCGAAAAACCAAGAAAAAAAAAAACACAAACTGAGGGAATTTTGGAAATGCAAAATCTGAGTAATTGAACAGGAACTGCAGATGCAAGCATTACCAACAGAATAAAAGAGATTTAAAAAAAAGGGAATCTCAGGTGTTAAAGATATGATAGAGGAAATAGATTCATTGGTCAAAGAAAATGTTAAATCTAAAAAATTTCTAACACAAAACATCCAGGAAATCTGGGACACTATGAAAAGACCAAACCTGAGAATAATAGGAATAGAAGAAGGAGAAGAATCCCAGGTCAAGAGCCCAGAAAAATATATTCAATAAGATCATAGAAGAAAATGATTTTTTCCAAACTAAAGGTACAAGAAGCTTACAGAGCACCAAATAGACTGGACCAATAATGTCCCCTTGCCACATAATAATCAAAATATTAAGCATACAGAATCAAAAGAATATTAAAAGCTACAAAGGAAAAAGGCCAAGTGATATAAAATGGCAGACCTATCAGAATTATAACTGACTTTTGAATGGAGACTAAAATGCCAGCCCAGACTACTACACCCAGCAAAACTTTCAATCACCATAGATGGAGAAAACAAAATATTTCATGATAAAGTCAAATTTAAACAATGTCTATTCAAAAATCCAGCCCTGCAGAAAATACTAGAAGGAAAACTCCGACCCAAGGAAGTTAGCTGCACCTATGAAATCACAGACAATAGATAATCTCACACCAGCAAATCCAAAAGAACGGAATCTCTCTCTCTCTCTCTCTCTCTCTCTCTCTCTCTCTCTCTCTCTCTCTCTCTCTCTCTCTCTCTCTATCTATCTATCTCACACACATGCACGCGCATGCAGGCAGGCACGCAGGCACACACACACTACAATCACCACCAACAACAAAAATAACATGAGTTAACAATAACTGGTCACTAATATCCCTCATTATCAGTGAACTCAATTCAACACAACACTGGCTAACAGGATGGATATGAAAGCAGGATCCATCCTTCTGCTGCCTACAAGAAACACACCTCAACATCAAAGACAGATGTTACCTCAGAGTACAGTGTTGGAAAAAGATTTTACAATCAAATGGACCTAACAAGCAAGCTGGTATAGCTATCCTACTATCTAACAAAAGACTTCAAACCACAATTAATCAAAAGAGATGGAAAGGACATTTAATACTCATCAAATGAAAAAATCTACCAAGATAATGTCTCAATTCAGAACATCTACGCCCCAAATGAGAGAGCATCTGCTGCTTTGATGCTTGTCCCACTGAACTTCCCCTTGGGGAAGGGGTGAGTAGGTCCAGAGTCAGCCAAACAGACTCCTGGGGTCTAGCTGGTTGTAGCAAGCTCATTTTATTTTCGGAAGGGGAAAGCCCCCACCTGCCCAAGGGAGGGGAAGCAGCAGCACTGGCATCAAGGTCTCTTGTGGCAGCTGGAGACTGGTTCAGGTCATCTTGTTTTATGACACAGCAGCTGTTGCTGGGACTCTTTGGCAGACCAAGGTTGGCTCATTTGGGGGGAGTTACCATACCCCATACCCAGATAGCTAGCTTAGGCCAGCAAGGGCCTGTTAACCCCCAGGCCCTCTATGCCTGGGCAAATATCCCCCCCACAAATCCACCCTTTTATTTATTTGGTTTTTTGTGCACTTGGTGCAAGCCAGGGTGCTTTGCCCTGGTCTTGTCCCCACCTCAGGAGGGCTCAGCCTTATAAACTGACTGTGCCTGTCTTAGGTTGGTTTGCCAAGCAAGCTCTTGCTTTTCATTGACTACCAGCCCTCGAAGAGCACTATACCTGGAGAGCAGTCTGGGTGAGCAAGTCTTAGGCAGTAGCCCTCTGAATCTCTGTGAGCCATAAATGCATCACCTCCTTTGGAGGGCTTTGTTCAGGATGTCTAAGCCAATAATACCTGTAAGGTCACCTTGGCGGCTGCCCACTGACTCAGGGTGTGCTGTAGAAGACACTTGAACAGAATACAGACTACGAGTACCACCCTGCCCAGCAAAGCATATGTAAGGACCCGGGAAGGGTTAAGGAGTTTCTTTTTTCTTTTTTTTTTTCTTTTTCTTTCTTTTTTTTTTTTTTTTTTTTTTTGGTTTTTCAAGACAGGGTTTCTCTGTGTAGTTTTGGAGGCTGTCCTGCACTCGCTCTGTAGACCAGGCTGGCCTCGAACTCACAGAGATCCGCCTGCCTCTGCCTCCCGAGTGCTGGGATTAAAGGCATGTGCCACCGATGCCCGGCTCAAGATGTTTCTTAAAGTTATCCTACACATTAGTTAGAAAGTCAGTTTCTTAAGACATGGCCTGAACCATAGTCCATGAATTTGTTCTCAGAGTAATATGGAATAATTAAGGAAGCCATCTGACCTGGTTCCTTTAGTATTTTGCGTCAGTAGAAGTCTTTCCAGGGAGGCATTAGAAACCTTGTAGGGGGTGAGACTTGATAACCAGGGTCACAAGCCAGCAGTGACATGCGTCTCACCAATGTTAATTTCTCTACCAAGAAATCAATCTGTTGTTGTAATATATTATGGCCTGATAGAGGTGTTGATTAATTACCTCTTTGGCATGTAGAACTTTGGCAGACTGAGCAAGCCTTTGATGAAATGTATCAGTTGTGGTCTGCATTAGCAATACCATTCCAGTCACTGCTACTCTTACAGCAAGCACGATGACTATAATAATGGCGGCTGTGATGCCAAAATCTCTCTTCATTCTATCCACATTGTCTATATATGTCTGAGCCACAATGGTAATGGAGTGAAAATGGATATCTTGGCAACAGGGACCCAGATGGCTGTTGGTTCTGTCACTAGGACAGCTGTTGTTGAGAGTCCTAGCCATCAGGCTGTCAGGGAGCTCATCTCGAGAAAGCAACTGAGGGTGTCTGACATTGGAAT
The DNA here is from genome assembly GCF_017639785.1 of Mesocricetus auratus. Taxonomy (NCBI): domain Eukaryota; kingdom Metazoa; phylum Chordata; class Mammalia; order Rodentia; family Cricetidae; genus Mesocricetus; species Mesocricetus auratus. The sequence continues at coordinate 7,451,026 of NW_024429216.1, read as the reverse complement.
CACTAGTTACCAAAAAGAAGGGGCGCTGGACACAGACTTGGGTAGCCTTCCAATTAGTTTGGTATTTTGTGTCACATTTACAATACTTCTTCCGTCCATTGACCAGTATACTTTTTATGGAAGCAGGTCCCATTAAAAAGAAAACCACCCTTTAAGGGTTCAAATCAAGACAATTAGAGGGACCACATAAATCCCAGTTGCCTATGATAGGGTCAGATCAAGATTGTATGGGATCCTTGAGAGTATGTGGAGCAAGGCGGGAGACATTGAATGCAGTGAGCCTCCACATGTCAGGTTTGAGATTACTAGGCTGCATTGGATAATCTCTTGCATATCTAGAGGATATATCAGGCTGCCAATGTTCCTGAGGGGTGGGGAGCCCTATGGAAGAGGGCAGTCTGGACACCTGTGGACACCGAGGTAAAGGTGGTTGGGATATTGTTGGGGGATCCAATCAGGATTTGAAGTCAGTGAGGGGGGCAAGAAGCTCCATGTCCAGCGTGGTTCCATTAGTGGTATTGCCGTGAAAGTCTCCTGTGGTCATATTAGACAATCCCACACAGGGACGGAAACATTTGTAGTGAAGCAGAGAACTTAGTTTTTGTGTCGTGATGCCTAGGTCCATGAAGGGCAATCCCAGCCTTCCCTTAGAGGAGAATAGAACTGGGCATGCAGAGGAGTTGGCAGTTACAGGTAGGACAGCGGGGCAGTGGGGCAAGGGCCCACAAGTCATCCACTAGGGTGGGATAAGTTAGGAGCAGGGAGTAGACTATATATACATTACCCCTCTCGGACCTCTACTTCCTCCTTTTCCAGGGCTGCCTGGTCCATGCAGGTCAAACATCTCTCAAGGGTACCCATATGAGCGTGGTACCACCCTGTGGAAAGACACAAGCATACTCTCACCCTCGAGTCAGGAGAGGAGGGGGGCTGCCATCGGAGAGTGATGGGGTCCCTCCATCTCACCAGTGGCAAGAGTGTATTCTGTGGCAAGAAAGCCCAGTGTTTGTAGGCCAGGTTTAACTCTGCTTCACCAAAATTGAGGAAGTTTATATGGAAGAGTACTTACACCAAGGTCCTGATGGGGGAAATCCTTCTGTGTATATGTTGGTCTTATTGGTTGATAAGTAAAGCACTGTTGTTCAATAGGGAAGCAAGATAGGTGGCACTAGGAGTCGAGGAGGATTCTGGGAAATGTAGTCAAGGGTGGAGAGTCACCATATGATCCTGGGAGGAGAGGACACATGAGCCTCATGTTCTCGGTAAGATAAGACTTTACAGAAATATATATTAGTAATCATGGGTTAATACTTGAGACAGAACTAGCCAATGAGAAGCCTTGGACATTGGCCAACAGCACTTTAACTAGCAGAGTCTCTGTGTGTTATTTTGGGGGATAAAGCAGCGACAGGACCCAGGCAGGAATCCTATATTTTGCTTCAGGAGAGATTACCCGGACTTGGCCCTGGGGATCGTAAGGGATGCCTGTACTGTGAGTGATCCTGGGGATCGTAGGGGATGCCTGTACTGTGAGTGATCTTCCAAGAACCCACAAAGTCAGTAAATTGTTGTGATGTGTATGCAGGGCCATGGCACTCCCCTTGTTAACATTGCTGATTTCAAAGCTTTAATAGCATCAGCTGCCCTTCTCCCTGGCAATGCAAGGACAGAGGTAAAATCAGAGCAAGTATCAATCACAACATGAACGTATCTGAGGTTGGCAAAAAGCTCATGGTGAATGACATCCATCTGCCAAATGGAATTAGGCAGCAGGCTCTGGGGTTAACCCTCTGCCCTCTGGGGGTTAACACAAGACCTGGACAGGTGTTTTCATTGGGAGATTGGTAATTCAGAAAGGAGATTATGTAAATTTTAAGGAGAGAGGTAAAATGGTTGGTGCAACATCCTGGCTTGTTCTTGCAAGTTGACAATACTGTCATTATTATAGCATCTGTCTTTTCATTCCCCTTGGCCATGATCATCAGAGGGTGAACCTTCCTGCTGCCACATAAGCCTTAAATTTTCATCGTGGAGTGACCTCTTTGACTGACCCATGCAACACAGAACACCCTGACACAACTACCAAAAACCACCCACTATACCTCTTGAGAATGTGGGCTTTGTGTTCTTAAATTACTTCCTGTTGTCTGGGGCAATGGCATCTTTAGGGGACCCTGAGAAAATTGGGATAGTAGTCGTCCTGGGAGAGATAGCTGCATTATTTATTGTTTAGTCTTTGTGTAATGGGAAAGTGCAGGGCTTGTCTGAAGTGCTAATGAGGCTGGACCCCCTCAGCGATCAGCTTTGAACTTGTCCTAAGAAAATTGTAGTTTGAAACCGATCTTTGGGTGGTATTTGCAGTTTACTGGCATTACAACCATCCGGGTGGATTTGCCATGATAGGGCCCCATCATCTTTTCGGAGCCCTCAAAGGTTGATGTTAGGGATGGTTGTAGTTCACTGCAGAAAACTCAAATCTTCTCCTTCTTAGGATTTTCTATTACTAAGGATATCCAGCCTCTTACCTTTAAACTTAATATAAAGGATAAATACAGGTTTACTGAGTTACAACAATTATGTGTTACAATTAATTGGCTCAAACCATTCCTGCCAGCCCCTGAGATAGAGATGAGACACTTGTTCTTCTTCCTCAAGAGCCCAATGTATCTCTCAGAAAAAGTGACCCTATCTCAGGAAGCAAATTTTTTTTCTTGGGATATTTTCTCTTGATGATTTGTCCTTCATCTTCAGATGTCTCATTTGTCCTTCGGTCTTTAGATTCTGAGTTGATGCTTTTACTCTCCTAAAGACCAAAACCCTGCCCCAACCCTAACTTTGGGGAGTTCCTTTTTTGGCAGGTTCTATCTTTATTAAGACAAAATGTTTTTGACAACAGGAAAAGTACTATCTTTTAGTAATTTTTTTCATAACTGCTCAAATGAAAGACATTTATTTGTCTTATAAATTAGTTTAGGTTGAATGGTCTTGCTGGTTGATGAATTATCACCTCTCCTGACCAAGAGGTCTCTCCTGTTCAAATCTAATCTTTATCAATTTTCATGTTATTTATAGCTTTTATTCTCCAGTGGAAACAAGAGCAAAAACTCTTCCCCAATGTAACACATATCCTGGTTTTACATTCTGAGGTCAACACATCTTTAAAATATACAGGTTGATTTAATTCAGTTGTTTAATATTATCCAATGTCTCTCAGCAACTGTTGTTTTTTTGTTATTAACATTTAAAATTTTTTTAAATTAATAAACCACTATAGGAGCTGGGTGGTGGTGGTGCATGCCTTTAATCCCAGCACTCAGGAGGCAGAGGCAGGTGGATCTCTGTGAGTTCAAGACCAGTCTGGTCTACAAGAGGGAGTTCCAAGACAGCCTCTGCCTGCCTCTGCCTCCCGAGTGCTGGGATTAAAGGCATGCACCACCAACACCCAGCCGAACTATTTAGTTTTTGTATGACCGTCTATACCCATTTTCTTTTCTTTCTTTAGTACATAAGCACATTTCAGGTCTCAGTCTGGACCTGGATTGCTATGTGGCTCTCTGACCATGTGCGTCAAGCCTTAAAGGGTCAACCTACCTGCCATGACCGGCCAGACAGGAAAGGGTGGTCTCACACAGTGAGCAGCTACAACCTTACCAGAGAAACTGCAGTGTCTTCACACCAAGGCTGTGGGAAACAATGTTCCTTTTACACTCCTGTGAGAGCTGAACCTCTCACCAGCCGTGCTTACCCACCCCAGCTCTGGAAATTTGATGAGATTGCACTACAGCAGGTATTTCCTCCGCTGAGCAGAGCGCCAGATGTTCAAGGGCTTGGTTGCATGGCAGGGCCCTAAAGGAGCCACACCTCTGTACACTGCAAGCAGCAGGCTTCCTGAGAGACTGTGGTGGCTAGACTCTGCTTTCTCAGACCCTGTGTTTGGGTGTACATGCTACCGTGTATATACAGTTGGATGCCAAATGTAGTCGATCATTTTTTAGACGGCTAGCTCCCAAATAATGACATGGAGACTTCTTTTTCAGCATGAAAGCTTGGCCTTAGCTTAGACTTGTTCCCAAGTAGCTCTTACAAACTTAAATTAACCCATATTAATCTATGTTCTGCCTCACGGCTCATAACCTCTCCTCGGTACCTTGCTTTCCCTCCCTCCTCGTCTCACTGGTGAATTCCCCTGAGTTCCTCTCTCCCTACAAGTTCTGCCTAACCTCTCCCGCCTGACTATGGCTGTTTAACTACAGCACACCATGCTTGAAAGGCAAAAAAATCAAAACAAAGGCATAAGTAAGGTAATCAGTATCAGTCTCTTCTCTTTCGGTTCCTCTGCCTAGCTTCTCTGCTATGGGCACTAACTGGGCCTTTAGGTCTCATTCTGGATGGATTGACAGTCTTAAAAATGTGTTGCCAATTACATAAAACAAAGGGCCAATTCAGTCAAACTGCTGGTCCTTGGGTCAAAGTACACCTCTCGAGAGCATGGTGCTTGCACAATTTTATTTATTCACTAAGATCTGAAGGAAGGGAAGGTAACATGGCCACAGCCTTATTTGGCCGCAGACCTATCTTGTCACAGATGACTCCATTTCAGTCAGTTTTGTTTTGTTTTGTTTTTGAGGAGGGGTGTGAAGGGGGAGGGGAGGACAGTGCCTATATATTATATTGCTCAAATAATGTAGTTTACAACAAGGGTTAGAGGTGAAGCAAGTAAAGGTAAAATTAAAAACATGAGGCGGTTTACTGTTAAGATCTATTTTTATTTTGATTATGTGTACATGTGTAAATCTGAACGAGGGTACGTACATATGATTGCTGGTGCCTGAGCAGTTCAGAAGAGGTTGTTGGACACCCTGGAGCCTGAGTTACAGGCAGCTGTGAGTCATTTGATGTACGTACTGGGAACTGAACTCAGGTCTCCCACGAGAATAGCATGTGCTCTTAATGATGGGGCCACCCAGCCCCTGGCTTATTTATTTCTCTTAAGGACTTTCTTTTCATAATTAACACCGCAGGGTGGCATTCGGTGCGTTGTGTAGATTCAGGGATGAAAGGGAGAGGAGTGTGGACACAGTTAGATGCAAGGCCACCAACATTCTGGCCCTACATTAGGACAGTTGATTGTTTTAACAGCCTTGAGTTGTCTTAGGGAGACGAACACTCTCAGTGAAGGCAGTTCAGTTTTACCAGCTGTGGAGGAAACCTTGAGTGTGTAAGGAATGGATGCAATCGTGAATGAATGTGTGTTGGTGACATGAGCATGGGCATGGGTACTTCTAGGAGCCCAGTGCCTCAAACCCATGGGAATGGCAGTGCCTTCTCTGGGTCAGGTTGTGGGAAATGCCTTTCCCTGGTCCATGTGTGGATGCTGACAGTGTGTGCAGAAAATGTCGACCTCAGCTTCCTCCTGGATGTTTACAGCCTGAGCCTGTTCCCCACCAGACACCAATGTCTGAGATTCGCTGAATCTGTCCCCTTCTTCAGCAGCATCTGATAAACAAACCTCCTTGGCTCAGATGTAGGGAAAAAAACCCTAAGTTATTGTTGTAACAGGCCCCCAACTTAGCACTGCTAACTCCATGATGGAAGAACCATTCGTGCCGTAAAACTCAGAACATAGTGTCACCTGACAAAACAAGACCTGATCCACCCAAGTCCATGGATCTGGGAAAGTCTCTAATGGACTAACCTTGCTCTTTGACTTCTGTAGTTCTGCTTCTGGCTAAGTGTTCTTGTTAACTGAAGTGTCTCAACCCAGGATACGGTGTTGGTGCTTAAACTCATTCAGAGAAAGGCTCGGGGATGCACACAGGGTAGTCATTGTCGAACTAATAGACTTTCTATTTGCTTAAACCCCACCTCTGAGAAATCTTCTCTGGTGGCTACTCACAGCATTTCTGGAAGTTCTACTGAGATCCCCAAAGACCAAACCTCAAGACACCAGGGGCCTAGGAGCCACTCAGAGCAGTGTGGTGTTCAGTGGCGTGTGCAAACGGGATAAGTTCCAGGTCCCCAGGACTCCCCAGGACTGCCTAAGACTTGGGAAGAGTCTGACAAATTAGAAGGTCTCCTTGTCTGTCCCCTCCAGGGGTAAGTTGGGTTAAGGCGCCTTCTGCTAAGGACATGAAGGAAAAGCTGACTGCAGCTGTTGATCCGGTGTCAGGGCTTCAAAAATTCAAAAGTCGGCCAGTCTGCTCAGGCGTATGAATGTGTGGTGTCACCCCTCTGTGTGTCCCCCTGTTCTGATGACTGGAGAAACAGATCTAACATGGAAGAGGGAGTGATTCCTTCTTGGGACTGTAGCCCAGCTGAGTGAACTGTCTCACTGGGTGTGGCTGCTTAGGCACATGTGGGACTTCAAAACCAGTCTCCATGGTGGCACACTTCCTAATAGTGCCACTCCTTATGGGCCAAGCATCTAAACACATGAGTCTATAGGGATCCTTACCCATTCAAACCCCAACAAGGGCCCATTTAGGAACTAATGAAGGAGTCAATTGATGAAACAAGGAATATCCTACTCCGAGTAGGATTGGTGACATCCTTCAAATCCCAACTCCAAAGACCAAGAGACAGGTTCAAGAGTTACTAGATGTGGCGAGGACACCTGAGTTTGGGGAACTAGAAAGCCCTCTATACCCCAACACCAAGTGGGGGCACTGAGCCCCTAATCTGACTGAGACCAAACAATAGGTGTTTGCAGCTTAAAAAACAGTCCGACTTTGGCTCCAGCCCTCAAACTTCCAGATGCCTCAAAACCTTTCATCTGTCCACTAAATGCAAGACATTCCTCCAAAAAAGTCTTTTACCCTAACTTCGGGGTCACAAAAATGTCCTGTGACATACTTGTCCGAATGACTGAACACTGTAGCCACAGGATGGCCCACCTGTCTACGAGCTGTGGCAGCGACTGCTAGTCTAATGGGGAAAATGCAAACACTTTAACTCTGGGTTAAGATCTTCTACTCACAGCACCCCAGGTGATTAAGGCCCTCCTCCAAGGAACACCAGCATGCTAGCTGTCTGATGACTGCATGACCAAGCACTACTTTTGGACCACCCTGGTGTCTGGTTTGAGGAATCCACCACCATAAACCCGATACCATCTTGCCTGATCGTGACCCACAGGTGATCATCTACAACTGTCTCAAGATGATATCCCTGTAAATGGATATTTCCTGTCCTGACCGTCCAGTCCCAAATAACCTAATCAGAGGCTGAGTATTACTTATAAATGCTCAGCCAGTAGCTCAGGCTTGTTACTAACGCTTACTCTTAAATTAGCCCATTTTTTCTTTTTTTTAAGATTTATTTATTTATTATGAATACAACATCCTGCTTCTATGTATGTCTGCACACATATCTCATTATGGATGGTTGTGAGCCACCATGTGGTTGTTGGGAATTAAACTCAGGACCTCTGGAAGAGCAGTCAGTGCTCTTAAACTCTGAGCCACCTCTCCAGCCCCTAGCCCATGTTTTCTATAGCTCAAGCTTGTTACTAACGCTTACTCTTAAATTAGCCCATATTTTCTATCTATACATTGCCATGCAGCTTGTTATTTCATGTTTACATGTCCTGCTTGCTTGGTAGCTGGCTGGCATCTCTCCTGACTCCGCCCTCCTTCCCATCATCCCCAGTGTGGCTTTCCCACCCCGCTACCGGCCTGTCAGCTTTTTATCAACCAATGAGAGTAAGGCATATTCACAGTGTAGAAGAAGACTGTTCCACAGCGTGTCCTGCTGAAAGATCTCCATGGATGGGATCAGCTTCATTAAAGATGAGGGCAAGTATGTGGTGGTTACAACAGTTACTTTAACTGAAATGATTACAGCCCAAACCTTGGGGTCAGGGACTTCAACACAGAAGAACTGATGGATCTGATCTAGGCTGTCAGTCACTATGCTTTCTCTTTAGCTTTTTATTGGTTCTTTGTGGATTTCACATCATGCATCCTGATCTCATCCATCCCCCCATCCCTTCATACCTGCTCTCCACTCTTGCAAGTTATTAGGTTATCCCAAATAACCTAAAATTTAAAAGAAGAAAATCTCATTGTGGAAGCTGTGCTGTGTCACAGGGAGTCACTTTGTTCCACACAGCTTTACTTGCAAGTGTTTATTTTGATGGGTCACTTGTCAGGTTTGAAGCCCCTGGTTTATGCTACACCATCAATACTGTAGTGGCATCTTGCATTGTCAGTGACAGAAAAATCCTTTTTTAAACCTTTGTTATTCACATGGTGTTTATTTTTTATGAAATTCTGAGGTCTCAAGCACACGTTCTATTAATAATCGATCAATTTCATCATCACTTTGTGCTGGCAGACCCATATAGGATCTGGTGTGTGTTTTATATATATGGGATGGTTCCTATTCCTGATTATTTCTTGTAATTGTATAAACAATGAAGTTAATTCTGTATCATCAGGAATAAATTCAGTAATTTCAGTGTGTAAGACAACTCTGCATATTGAGACTCGGTAACTATACTGAGAGGTTCTGTAAAATCCGTAAGTACCACGAGAATAGCATACAGTTCTGCTTTGTGTACAGTTATAAGGGCTTTGAACCACTTTACTTACATCTCCTGAAATGAATCTCTGGCCAAAGTAAGACACAGCCCAGTACAACTGTAGTTCAACAGAAAGTCATCCAGTCTCATGGTTGAACCATCACAACTGAAGAAATCAGCATGTGGGCCGGGGAGAAGCTAGCACAGCAGGGTATGTCCGGTCAGCTGTGGTATGTCCGGTCAGCTTAGGGTCTCCATTCTACAGGGACTGCTCTTCTTCCTACACTGGCCGGTTTTCTCAAAGGAAGAGGGCACAGGCCACTAGCACTTCCGTTCTCCCTCACTTCAAAATACACAAACCACTCTCCTTTCGTTTCTCCACCATGGGTTAACCGGATGGCGGTGGCGCACGCCTTTAATCCCAGCACTCAGGAGGCAGAGGCAGGCGGATCTCTGTGAGTTCAAGGCCAGCTTATTCTACAAATTGAGTTCCAGGACAGCCAGGACTGTTACACAGAGAAACTCCATCTCCAAAAACAAAACAAAGGAAGGAAGGAAGGAAGGAAGGAAGGAAGGAAAAAAGGAAGGAAGGAAGGAAGGAAATATTGACTGATCATTTGTAATTAATATTAAGACTCAAAAGTGGCCGGGCGTTGGTGGCGCACGCCTTTAATCCCAGCACTCGGGAGGCAGAGGCAGGCAGATCTCTGTGAGTTCGAGGCCAGCCTGGTCTACAAGAGCTAGTTCCAGGACAGCCTCCAAAGCCACAGAGAAACCCTGTCTCGAAAAACCAAAAAAAAAAAAAAAAAAAAAAAAAAAAAAAGACTCAAAAGTGGTTATTTGGGACCAGGCTGCTGGAACAAGAAACTCCACCTACAAACATCACCCGTGTACATCCACATAAAGCCCGAGGAAGCTTTTTTAAAAGGTTCTAAATGCACAGAAACAGGACAAACATGGCTTCCTAGTCTCACGTCTCTTATGCAGCCACAGCAAAGAAACGCCAGTGTGCTATGAGCTAAGCTTAGTGGCAGGTTCCTGCGGTATCACACAGGTGGCGATACTAAGAGGCATCTCCCCGCTGCCTGCAGACTTGAGCTGCCGGTGCAAGCTCTGCCAGCACGCTCCATGGCAGGTGTGGGGTTTTGCTCATGCAGACAGAACCGGTTACAGATATGCAGTACAGAAAAAAAAAACTCTAAACAGGTTACAGTGTGTTTAAAAACATACATAGGCTTGGAAGAGAGAAGAGTATATATAGTCATAGATTAAAAAATAAGATTGTAAAACCAATAAAGTCTTTAAAAAAGAATAAAGTAATATAAGGGAGGAAAAGCCATGTAAAGATGGAAAATATACAGTGAGTCTAGCTTGCTACTGTATGTTATTGTATTGTCTTTGAATTTTTCTTTTTTTATGGTTTTTCGAGACATGGTTTTTCTGTATTGTTTTGGAGGCTGTCCTGGAACTCACTCTGTAGACCAGGCTGGCCTTGAACTCCCAGAGATCCGCCTGCCTCTGCCTCCCGAGTGCTGGGATTAAAGGCGTGCGCCACCAACGCCCAGAGTCTTTGAATTTTTTGACTGCTGAAGAACAATAGCTGCTAAGAGACATTTGATTATAAATGCTGCAACCTACACATTTTTAAAATGTCTTGACTTCATAATTTAAGTGAAAAGGTTTGTTACTTTGGGGAAGAGATTATGTTTTTATTTCCACAGAAAATGAGAGGCTGTGGATTCGTTCAAGGTTAAAGATGAACATGTTTGATTGAGGAAGACCACTGAAATTCTGACTACAGACATAAATAAACCTAGAAGAATTACAAGACACATAATGTATAATTTACCTGTTCAAACACATAACCAAAAAAATCATCTTCAACTGACTTGTGTACAAAGCACAGTTTATACTTGTATTAATATAGATATGCATGTTACCATTAAAAGTGTATGTAGTTTCAGACCAATGAAAATGGGTGGTCCAGATGATCCAGCATCCAAACCAGCTTCACGGTTGCTGACTGAGATGGTACTCCAGCAAACACCTGACAATTATCCCGCTTTTCTCAAGGTTCCTCCAAAGATGTCAGCACACCCAGACAACTGGAAGCAGTCTAGAAAGAAGCAGTGCCCACATTCCTAAAAGATTGGTTATGGATATTTGTTGTATGATAAGTAAAAGACCCAGAGACAGGGCGTTGGTGGCACACGCCTTTAATCCCAGCACTTGGGAGGCAGAGGCAGGCGGATCTCTGTGAGTTCGAGGCCAGCCTGGTCTACAAGAGCTAGTTCCAGGACAGCCTCCAAAACAATACAGAGAAACCCTGTCTCGATAAACAACAAAACAAAAGACCCAGAGACAGATATTGGGGTTCAAGCTGAAGATCAGGGAAAAGCAGCCAAGCTACCAGAGAGCTCTTACCTCTGACAGGGCTAGGGTATTTCTATTCTCAACATCGTTGGATAATAAATGCTTCTTATCCTGAACTTGGCTGGAGAATGAGTGACTGACACTGACCTTGCTCCTATCTTATATACTTCCCTAATGCTAGAATTAAAGGTGTGTGATCCCAGGTGCTGAGATCATCTTTGTGTGAGCTGTTTTTGTTTAGGACTGGATTAATCTTGTGTAGATCTGGGTGGCCTTGGGCTCACAGAGATCTGTCTACCTCTTAAGCCTGAGTCCTAGGATTAACTGTGTGTGACACCATCTCCTAGCTTCTGGCTGCTGGGATTAAAGGTGTGAGTCTGGTTTCTATGGCTTGTGGTTGACTTTGCTTTCTGAATCCTCAAGCAAGCTTTAATAAATCATAAATAACATATCACTACAAATATTTGTCATCATTTGGGGGGTCAGTTATAAATTGTTATTGGTAATGGTCAGAAAAAAAGCTGAACGAAGGAGATCAGACTTAGGGATCTCATCCTAAAAGAAAAAGGGATACAGAACTGATAGAATAAAAGGATAGGTTTTTGAATCTGCTTTTAAACTAAAACAGCAACTACTAGTCTTAAATATTTTACATTGGTAAGGATTTTTGTTTATTGATACAAATTTTAAATTAAGTTTGTTATGATATATATGTTTCTACCCTTGTTTGGAGTATTGTGTTTATACAGCTCATTTAAAAGTGTAATTTAGAACTAAAATACAGATTAATAGTCATCTATAATAGTCAAACTTCTAGTCATGTTAGGTATGATTTCAAGGTCACACACAGGTATATTTAGATAGATATGTGGTCTTCAAACACTTCATAAGACTACAGAATATGGCATTCAGAATGTTTTAATAACATTAAGACTTTTCTTGACCCCGAGACATGTCTGCTCTTGGCAACACCAATTTCTTTCAGAGAAGATAATGGGTATCAAAGACACTTCATATGGAATTTGCTTTCTTTGTGGTAAAAGCTAGCCACTGGGCAAAGAAACTGCCCTTGTCTTAATTGCTGACAGTATTCTGTCCAAACTGGAGCAGCAGGATGCAAAAGAAATTGACTGCCAAACTTTGCCAAGACAAAGTAGGTCTACTTTGGACTACTTGTGGGACTCCTAGCAGTTGGGAGCAGGGCCTGTTCCTAATGTTTTGGCTGACTTTTGGGAGCCTATTCCTCATCCTGGTTTGCCATGCTCAGCCTTAACACAAGGAGAGGAGCTAAGTGCAAAGTAACGTGATATGCCATACTTGGCTGATGCCCATGGGAAGCCTGTGATGTGTGATCCCAGTTAGTCTTAATAATAAAAGCCCAAAGTCAGATATTGGGGTAAAAACTGAAAGGTCAGAGAAGAAAAGGACCAGCCATAGTTACTTCTTACCTCTCCAATTTCTCAGACTGAAAAGGGCCGAGCTCCTGTCTCCATCCCACCTTATGACTTCCTGTCTGTATAGACCTACAGACCTCTGCGGTTAACTAGTGGTGTCAGATTAAAGCTAGATGTGACAGCATGGGCCCATGGCCATCCATGTGGGCAGATGATGTTGGGACAGCATGGGCTCATGGCCATCCACATGGGCAGATGATGTTGGGACAGCATGGGCTCATGGCCATCCACATGGGCACATGATGGGACAGCATGGGCTCATAGCCATCCACGTGGGCACATGATGATGTTCCGCCCCTGGCGGGTCCAGAGGACAGCAAGCTCCAGTCTTTAGCTCACAGGGCCCCAGGTTCTAAGGCTGGGTTGCTTGATGCTTCCCTGCCCAGTAGGAGATGCTTTGCTAAGAACTCCACTAGGGCCTTGAATATTCCAAAGAAAAGGCCAAGCGTCTGGGCAGTGTTGAGGGAAAATCTGTGAGGACAATTACAGGGGATGATGCCTCACGTGGACATGAAGCAACAACTTCTAGACGAGAAATCATGTTTCATCTCTGTCCTCTTCCCTCATGGAAGACTGTCTGAGTAGTCTTGGGTGGTGGTGGCACAGTATGTTTATCCTGCCACGCCCTTGGTCAGGGTTGGTACTTGGTACTCTATGATCAACAGAGTCATCTTCAAGTATTTATCGACACGGACACTGCCATGTCACTCGACATACCAGAAATGGAAGAAATGTCACTAAAGGATACACTTTAGAATACTCAAGAAACTACAACAGGCCCTCAGACCTTAGCACAACTGACACCATGATGGAAGTACCATTCTGACCGTAAAACTCAACACAGTCAGCACCACCTGCCAAAATGAAAACAAAGACCTGATCCATCAGAGCCCCTAGCCTGGGAAAGTCTCTAGATGAACTAACCTTGCTTTTGGCTTCTGTAGTTCTGCTTCTAAGTGTTCTTGCTACCTGAAGTACCCCAGGACATGGCTTTTGTGCTTAAAACATTCACCCTGATGGGGCTGGAGAGATGGCTCAGTGGTTAAGAGCACTCGCTGCTCTTCCGAAGGTCCTGAGTTCAATTCCCAGCACCCACATGACAGCTCGCAATTGTCTGATGTCATGTTCGGTGTCAGGTGTACATGCAGACAAAGTACTCATATGCATAAAATGGGTAACTAAGGAAGTCTAAAGAAGTCACCCTGGAGCCGGCACTCGGGAGGCAGAGGCAGGCAGATCTCTGTGAGTTCGAGGCCGGGCTGGACCGACAGCCTCCAAAACCCTGTCTCGTAAAAACAAAAACAAACAAACAAACAAAAAAAAACAGAAGTCATCCTGAGAAAGGCTGGAGACTACACTGCAATCCTGAACACCCAGTGCTGCTGGCCAGCTAATAGCGACTTTCTGTCCCTGCAGTCTTCTCTGTCACACAACCCACAATGAAGCCCGTGTAGGAAGTCCTGGACACCTCCAAGTGTATACCAAGGTCACTGCTGACTAGAAGTTTGGGTCGTTTCACCTGAATGAAATGGGACAATTCCCTGTGAAGCATCAAGTGAACTGACAGAAAACAAAACCAACAAAAACGAAAACAACAACAACATCCCCCTAAAACCGGGGTTACCACCTCAGAGATGTCCCCATCTCAAGGTAAGTGGTCAGGGAAGATTGAGTTTGAGCCCTAGAGAGCATTCCATCTGATTCATTCTATCTGAATGCTTCTCCAGGTTCGTTCGTGAGCTCCATCAAGACAAAGCCCTCTGTGCCTTTAGGGAAACGGTGGCTTGCACACCTGCCGTCCACTGACCCAGAGGCTGAATCAGGGGGACGGTTTGACGCCAGAAGAGTACAGCTTTTAGGATAATAAAGCAAGACCTTATCTAAGAAATAAGCTACTTGGTCTTCCTCTGACACTGTGAGGTCTTTGACAATGGAGACACCCCGGTCTGTCCCTCTAGCGTGCCAGGGAGCCATACTGAGGTACAATTCTCAACAGCAAAATCGCCCATGGTGCTTTCAACCCTGCTAAGGGCGGGCCGTCAGGCACACAGGGAGAGGCTGCTCCAAGAGCCCTCAGTGCTGCTTTCCCTCTCCCTCCCCAGAGCTCCATGACACTTTGCTGGCACATGTGGCATCACGCCTGGGACTTGTGCCATTTTTGTTTTTCCTGTTTTACTTAGTGAGATGACGTTTCAGATACTTCAAGCTGTGCAGCCATGGGAAAGATGTTCTATATAGGTTATGGCAATATCCCCACACCCTCACCTGGGGAACCTGCTGTTTCCTGACCCCTCTCAAAAGAGAATGCGTTTCTCGTTGCCCTTTGGCTCAGGTTCGTTTCCTCGGGTCTGCTAAACAGGTGAGCAAGTGGCCATTCATCTCCACAATGTGTCCTCAACTCAAGGGTCCCTCTGCCCTAGTTCACTCCTCTGTGACTCATTTTAATGGAGTCTGGGGGAAATCTCTGTTTTTCCTGCTCATTATGCCAGCTCCAGAAAGATCACCCCCTCCCCTCCAAAGACCTGATATTCTTCAACCATTTTTCCTTATGTTGATTTTTTAAAATGTTTTCCTCCATGTATGTCTGTGAGGTGACCACAGAGTTGCGAGCTATCACGTGGGTGCTGGCAATCAAACGTGAAGTCCTCTGGAAAAGCAGCCAGTGCTCTTAACCACCCAGCCGTCTCTCCAGCCCCTCCCTTACGTTCTTTACCTCAAGATCCTACCCATTCTTCAAAATACACACTCAATTTGGAAACCAAACCCAACTATTTACCATGTGTAAGGGGATGGTGGCTGCACTGTGGTCAGACTGTGTTCCCTGATTGCTCTGTATTTCAGTCTGGAGATGAGAAAGCAGCCGCTGTCAACCTGGGGGTCACGACCTTCTGGGGGGGTCAAACAACCCGTTCACAGGGGCTGCCTAAGACCATCAGAAAACAGATATCTACAGCCAAGTCATAACAGTAGCAAAACTACAGTTATGGCAGAGGGTTCAGCTTCCTGGCTCGGGTGGGAGCAGGCTGGGTGACTACAGATGAAGATGGATCTAAGGGAAAACGAGGACTTGGCCCGAATGATGGACAGTATGAGCTAAGGACAGAGAGGCGGCCTGAGTCTCCAGAGGTCAGGCAGCCAGTCAGGCTGAAAAGGTGAGCATGGGGCAGACCAGAGCCTTGAAAGCCACACTAAACTGCGGTTAGCAGCCGAGGTGACAAGATGGTAGGACAGAACAGCCAGCCACTTCAGGGAGGGCAGGCAAAGGTTACCCAGAAATGGAACCCCTGGAGACACCAGGCCAAATCTAGCATAAAGGAGGCGGGAGGGCTTTTGCTAGGTTACGTGACTTGGGGATGAAGTCTCATTTGCCTGGGGAAGTGCACTTAGCACATTAGGGTAGCATGCCTGTGGGCTGGGTGTGCCCAGGCAGGAAACAGTGCACCCAGGGAACTTGCCCCCTACAGGCAGACAAGCATGTGCACTGGGCTCTACCCGTGCACTTGGCAACCAAATACACCTGTGCTCGCTCTGAGAGGCTGCGGAGGGAGAGCAGACTGGGGGATCTCTGTTCCTGGCCCTTGGGCATGTAAGGAAGGTAATCCTGGAAATCCAAATGGTCTTCCTGTAGAAACGAGAAAGGGGCTTTAGTCTGCGGTCAGGACTCCACCCCCTTTCCAAACTCTCTGAAGTCACTGCTTCACGTTCTTTACTCTTCTCTCAAGTTGCAGGCCGGGAACCTCGCCTACCTATTTGTCAGGGACAAGGAGACCCAGTGGATCCTTCAAGATCTGTATTCCCTCAAGGAGCGAAACACCTCAGAAGAAATTAAATAGATCCAATCACGTCCATTTATTGACTAAACCAATCCTGGGCAAAGAGAAAAGTAGGCCTGGGGAAGTGTGAGGAAGGGGTCATTTGTAAAACTCATGTTCCTGCTCATCTTTCTTGATCACGGTCTTGTAGGCTTTCTCGAAGTCCTTAGCCAGGACAATGTAGCGGTTCTCCCGGACAGCCAACATTCCACTCTAGGAAGGGACGGGAATAAAAAAATCACACTCCAAACACCATCTTCCCTACCTCCAGACCCATGGCAGCGGACAGCAGACAGACTGGGGGCCAAGAACCCAGGGAGGCCACAAGGGGAAAGACAGTCTGCAAGACAGTAACACTGGAGAAGGGTGCTCAGAACAGAGAATCTTGCTCACCTCCTGACAGATGGAGTTGATGTCGGCCCCTGAAATCTTATCTGGCCGGGCCACATCTGCAGCAGCTGAGTTAAAGAAACCTTTCCTCACGGGATGGGGTCAGTTCTTGGAAATGGATGCTGTCCTGGACAACCCCCCCCCTTCCCTAGACCAATCTTCACACTCTGCTGGGCCCTCTCACTTCTGAAGGATACAGTCTTCCAGGTCCACCTCCTCAGAGAGGTTCATCTTGCTGGTGATGGTAGAGAAAATCAGCCTCTTCTGGCGACGGTCAGGGAGTGGGAATTCAATTTTGCGGTCGAGGCGTCCTGGCCGCAGCAGAGCTGGATCCAAGGTGTCTGCTCTATTTGTGGCCATGATTACCTGGCACAGGGAGGGACCAGCTCAGACTTCTGCCGTACGTACCTACACTCTCATTTCCAGAGATGACACCTGGCCCTCACAAGTCAGCCGCCATCTTTTCCCCGTCCCTACACCTCCCCGCCCCTGCCAATCCTGAACCCTAAACCTTCACGTTGACGTTCTGGTCAAATCCATCCATCTGATTCAGCAGCTCCAGCAGGATCCTCTGAACCTCCCTGTCAGCTGAGTGAGACTCATGGTCAGTCCAGGACACATCCTTTGACAAGCCCGCACAAGACCCAGGCCCTTTGGGCACTGCTCACCTCCTGTCTGGGCATCAAATCTCTTGGTGGCAATGGCATCAATTTCATCTATGAAGATGATGGCAGGTGCATTCTCCTTGGCCAGGCGGAACACGTCCCGGACCATTCGGGGGCCCTCACCCAGGTACTTCTGTACAAACTCTGAGCCCACCACACGGATAAACGCAGCTGACGGCAGAGTGACAAGGGTTAGAATGCGGACCATCCTCCTTGGGTCCCCTGTGCTTAATTGGCCCTGGGAGCTCCCGAAGATGCCCTTTCCTTGAATAACTACCCGAGAAGTTGGGTAAGGCACAGGATTGGGTCCCTACATCCAGTCACTGTTCCTGCCTCACAGTGATGGAGAAGCCCCAAATCATAAACTCTGTACACACACATCATCGTGGGAACTTTTAAAAAGAATTAGAATATTAAGTACAAAACAAATCTAAAAGCCTAAATTTCTAGAATGTATGCAAATCAGTTAACAAAACAGAAACATCCACAGAATAAGAAATTAGGGGGCTGGAGGGATGGCTCGGTGGTTAAGAGCATTGGCTGCTCTTCCAGAGGACCTGAGTTCAATTCCCAGCAACTACATGGTGGCTCACAACCATCTGTAATGAGATCTGGCGCCCCCTTCTAGCATGCTGGCATGCATGCAGACAGAACACTGTATACATCACAAATAAATAAACCTTTAAAAAATTTAGATTGTCTGGCCAAGAAGTTCATGTTTGCTCTATGAATCATACTTGTCTGTTTTGAGAAAGGATTGTGATACACAGTCCATCCTTGCCTGGAATTAGCAATTCTATTGCAAGCTCTGCAGTGCTGTGGAATATTAGTTTAATGATCCAAAGATGTGTTGCATTCTTTTATGTTGCATTTGTTTTAACTCTGTGAAGCTCTGAAGCTGTATCACTTTGCCTGTCTAAAACCTCTGACAGATCTAAAAAAGAGCTGAACGGCCAATAGCTAGGCAGGAGAGAGAAACAGGAGGAGCTGCCAGGCAGAGAGGAGAATCAGGAGAAATCTAGGCTTGGGAGAAGAGGGGGAAGCCACGGGCCAGCCACCCAGTTAGCCATGGAGTAAGGAAAGAAAGACATATAGAATAAAGAATGTAAAAAGCCCAGAGGAAAACACAGTTAAAGAGAAGTGGGATAAGTTAGAAAAGCTGGCTAGAAACAAGCCAAGCTAAGGCTGGGCGTTCATAACTAAGAATAAGTCTCTGTGTGTTTATTTGGGAGCCGGGTGGCAGGCCCCCAAGAGTAAACACAGCCAGGGACACTGTAGTGTTGGGATTACACATGATCGCCCAGCTCTGAGCCACTTTTACAAGGCCCTAAGTTCATCTTCTCATGTGACTGACAGCTGGCAGCAAGGCTGAATCGCTGGGCCCTCCCTCTGGACTTGTCTACTAATAAGTGGATGGCTGAATGCTGTGTGCAACAAGCCCCTGGGACTCTCCTTCCCAGCACCAGAGCAGGGAGCCACAATCCACATACAGGGGCCAAGCAGGCCCTGAGCAAGGCCGCAGACTGGTGGCCTGACACTCCCTCAGGCCCAGGCGTCACAGATGGCTGATGGTACAGAGGTACCCACGTTCCTGCGTCACCTTGGGGCTCACCACGTGCCCTAGCCTCAGGCCTGCTGACTCTGTCCTAGACACACACCCTCGCTTTGTGCCCACGGAAACCCCACCTCTGGAGTTGCCGTATATGCCTCACTCACCTCGGCCCCGTCCTGTCAAGCTTTAGACTGCTCTGATCCCTCCCACCTGCCCTGGGACAGTCTCCTGCTTAGTCGCTCCCTCTCGGCAGTTAGTGACCATCGCAGCAAGTCTTGTCTCAACCAGGACGTTCCTTC
Source organism: Mesocricetus auratus (assembly GCF_017639785.1). NCBI lineage: Eukaryota > Metazoa > Chordata > Mammalia > Rodentia > Cricetidae > Mesocricetus > Mesocricetus auratus. The sequence continues at coordinate 7,431,960 of NW_024429216.1, read as the reverse complement.
CCCACAGGGAGAAGCCAGGGACTTGCCCTGCACTTCCAGTGAAAAGGCCTCCAGATTCACTCAGAACAGAAGAGCCCCTCAGTCTGTCTGCTCTTGGCCAAGGTCGCCTGTCTAGACGAAAACTTGGGTAGGACAAGGACAGTAGCCGGCCGCTGGTCAACTCCAACAATGTCTGTTCTCCAGTTCCGAGAACCCTAGCAATGCCAACTTCCTGCCTTTTACAACTGCTCTGTGACACTGTAGAGGACATGACGTAACAGGGAGGAATTTGGGTGAGGGGTACACTGGAACTTCCTAAAATCACTTTCTCTAAAAGCTGTATGACTTTATTATCCCTTCTTAAATAGCCAGCCATTCTCGTGCCAAAGCATGAGGAATTTATCCTCTGTATCCTCTGTCTTGCTTACACATCCCTGTGTCCCACTGAGCAACAGGCATCAACGGCGTCTCAAGAGCCTGAGGTCAGAGGTCTCAGCATCAAATCCTAGCACCACAGCCCACACCTGGTGACCCTGAACAAGTTGTAACCCTGTGTTCTTATGCGAGGCACTTCTTTGTCTACAGGGCTTTGCTAGTCAGGATTATGGCCCCAAAGCACTCCTATTACAGGGCATAAGGGGGCCAGTGCCATCGCCACACAAACACCCACCCAAGGGCCGGCAGTCATGGAGGAAGACCGGACAAGAGGACAGAAGGTACCGCCAGACTCTCACCAGCCTGCGCTAATCTGTAACACAGCGCGGAACTACCTTTGGTCAGTCTCCCTCAGAACAGCTTGCTCTCCACACGGGAGGACGCTTCAGCCCAGCGTCCTTAGGCGCCTCCGCCATCTGCCTTTCTGCTGTCAGAAGACCTCACAGCTCCCGGAGAGCAGCGAGGCCCCCGTGACTGCTCCAATGCCCGTCCTTGCCACAAGCCTCACCCCATCTCTCCAGAGCTCTTTATACCTATCACCCCTCTTCACGCTTGTATCACGTTTCCAGCTCCTTCCAAAGGCAATTCTAATACAGCAAAATCTTTCTTTCTTTCTTTTTTTTTTTTTTTTTTTTTTTTTTTTGGCTTTTCAAGACAGGGTTTCTCTGTATTGTTTTGGAGGCTGTCCTGGAACTCGCTCTGTAGACCAGGCTGGCCTTGAACTCACAGAGATCCACCTGCCTCTGCCTCCCTAGTGCTGGGATTAAAGGCGTGCGCCACCAACGCCCGGCCTTTTTTCTTTTCTTCTTCTTTTTTTGTTTTTTTCCAGGCAGGCTTTCTCTGTGGCTTTGGAGGCTGTCCTGAACTAGCTCTTATAGACCAGGCTGGTCTCAAATTCACAGAGATCCGCCTGCCTCTACCTCCCGAGTGCTGGGATTGAAGGCGTGCGCCACCACCGCCCGGCCACTTATCCGTTTATAAGGTAGTCTCCCTGCATTAAGCCATCAGCATCCACCCCCACCTGCCCTTGAGGACCTGGATCCCAGGAATGAGCACTTGCTTGCTGCAGTATCTCAGGACCTAGAGCTGCCTGGCACAAGGTAGACACTCAGTAAACACCAGCCAGTTTCTGAAAGGTATACACAGCTTCCCGAGAAGAGCAGAACGTTACAGCCAGCTAGCCAGCACTGTGGTTTTTACTTACCACTGCTATTACCATTTTTATTTCACCTTTCAAAACCCCGCTTACACCATAGAAAGGACTAAAGAGGACACACATCGATAAATCCAATCCCCACTCAGAGCCCAAGTCAAAGTGGGGCAGGGCCCTGTGTTCTGCATTTCCGGCTCAAGGCTTCCTGGTCATGAAACCTCAGTGTGTCCCATAGTGAATCCACTATTTCCCCACCCCAGTTCGTCCCCCTATCCTGTGACAATGACTCCAGGGTGACCCAAGCCAGGGACTGACAGCTGCTCTCGCGTTACCTCTTGCCAACTACACCTAACTCATCAGTCAATCTCACCGCAGCCGCCCTCACTATCCATCCCTAAGCACACAGCATGAGGCTAATAGGCGGTCCCTAAACCAAGACCTCTGTCTGGCCGTCAGATTCCTTTTAGACCGAAAACATTTCAGTCTGTTTATAATCGGGCACCTCTCCATCTCTTCAGCCCCACCTCCTGTATGCTGCCAAACACAGCCCCTACTCAGCAGGAAAAAACCCAAAGCTGGACTTTGCCCTAGTGGCACCAGCAGTCCACCCATGATGTCTCTAAGTAAGTTTCCAGTTCTGGCCTTTGCACGCCTGTCTGACTTAAATCCCATCTCTGCCTGACACATTCCTCCCCACCCCGCTTCCTACGGCAACCTCTTCCCGAGAGGCCCACGCAGGACAGACAGCACATTCAGGACACAGTCGAGTCCACCCTGCTTCCTCAGACTGTGTCCGAACTCACCATAACAAATACACTGCATTATTTCACTGACTCTTCGTAATCACCCTGTGGATTAGGGTAGAGTTTGTTTATTTGCTTGGATTTTTTTTGTTGTTGCTTGTTTTTGAAAGGGTCTTACTGGGTAGCCCAGGATAGTCTCCAGTTCTAATCTTACTGCTATAGTCCTGAGTTAGGATTACAGGTATTTGCCGGCATGTCCAGATAGACTTTTTATTTATTTTGACTTTACTGAGACAAGGTCTCACTATTTCACTGGCCAGCCAGGACTCCCTATGCAGACCAGGCTGGCCTTGAACGCACAGCAACCCACCTGCTTTTACAAAGAGAAGAAATCACCTGCCCGGGGCTGCGTAAGACACTCACCACCTGCCCCCAGAGCCAGTGCTTACAGATACTATGCTGCGCTGTCTCTCCCGGAGCCTGAGGAAGCAGGAGGCAAGGTGAGGAGCCCGGGTCACGTGAGAGCACTGGGGAGGCAACGAGAGGCTCACCTGTCGTATGATGGGCCACAGCCTTCGCCAGCATCGTCTTTCCACAGCCAGGTGGGCCATACATGAGGACACCCCGGGGGGGATCGATGCCGATCTAAAGGGGGGGGCAAAAGTGAGCCACGGAATCCCGTCGCCGCCCTAGACCCAGCGAGGCCTCCCGGGGCCTCACCTGCTTGTAGAGCTCGAAGTGTGTGAGCGGGAGCTCCACAGCCTCCCGCACTTCCTGCTTCTGGATGTCCATGCCTCCGATATCCGCGTACATCACGTCTGGCTTCTGGTCTGCTGGGAGAGTACAGCTGCTGCTTCCGGCTTGGCCCACAGGGTCCCCTGGGGACCCCCGGGGCCCTGGCCGCCCCCCTCACCTGAGGTGAGCATCATGATGCTGCTGTCGGCCTCGGGAGGCAACACGTCCACCAGCGCGTTGCTGTGCTTGTGCAGGGCCACCGAGGCGTTGGGCTTGAGCAGCTCCCGGTCAATGGTGCTTAGGATGCGCACGTAATAGTTAGAGCCTTTGCAAAGCGGACGGGAGGGGAAAGAGAAAAGGAACAGAGCCACAGATGTGACATTGTTCCTCCCCATCTCCCTTCACCCCAGAGGCGGCACTTTCTAAGTCTGGACCCAGACCGGTCCCTCCTGGCCTCCAGTTTTGCCTCCGGCAACCCACCCCACGCTCACACTCAAGTTCTTCGTCTGTCTCCAGCCCTGATTCTCTCCTGACGTGCGTCTCCGGTGTCCCACATGCTATCTTCCGGGGTCCCTGGGTATCTTTCTTTCTTTCTTTCTTTTTTTTTTTTTGGTTTTTCCGAGACAGGGTTTCTCTGTGGCTTTGGAGGCTGTCCTGGAACTAGCTCTTGTAGACCAGGCTGGCCTTGAACTCACAGAGATCCGCCTGCCTCTGCCTCCCAAGTGCTGGGATTAAAGGCGTGCGCCACCAACACCCGGCTCCTGGGTATCTTTCAATGTGTCCTAACACAGTCCTGGTATTTTCCTCTAAACTGTGCTGTTCCTCCGGATCTACCTCAAGGATACCCACTGTCCTCGAGTCCCCAGCCAGAGGACTAAGCCCCACACTGGACCCTTCTCTCTCCTTTCGGGGGCCCCTCACACGCTGTGACTTTCTACCCAACCTCCCAAATCTATTCAACGCCCCCTCTTCTGCTCTCACTCCTGCCCTAAATTCTAAGTCTCTGCGTGAATTCCATCCCTCTTCTGCAGTCTACCGCCAACACTTACACAAACTAATAATAACAGCAAGACCTGACTACAAGGCCAGACTGCTCCCACAACAACCCTGACTGCCTCATGGTCACACCATCTTAGGGAACCCTCGCTGTCTCCGGTCTCACACTCAAATGAGGCACAGGCTTCATCCTGGACATCACTGTCCCTTTACAGTCCACCTATCCAATCACAAGTGGTCACACATCTTTATCTAGAACCTTTGTAAGCACATGGCTCAGTCCAGAGCAGCACTGGCCAGACGCAGGCCGGCGTAAGACCAAGGCATACATTTATGTTCACTAACAGCAGTTACTGTATGCTGAGTCCCCAACAGAGCCCAAAGTCTTTAACATGCTCCTGGTGCCTTGAAACTACAGCTAAACCAGCAGTGGTTGGGAAATTAACTCAGTGTAGTTTGTTTAAATAAAACAGACTACAACAGAAACATCAGAGGCACACCACATAACCATGGCTGGACTTTTTTTTTGAGGGAGGGATGGGATCTTTCTATGTAGTCTTGGAACACACTATGTAGATTAGGCTGGCCTTGAACTCGGAGATCCTCCTGCCCCTGCCTCCTCAGTGCTGAGATTAAAGGTGTGCACCATCACCTGGGTAGTGAAATTTTTATCTATATGTACCCACGAATTGAGAGACAGGAAGAGACATTCAAGAAATAAAATACATATCTACTTTTGGATTAGCCAATCCTCTGACCGTTACAGCACTCTGTCCTGTTAGTCTTAGTACACGAACATTCCCAGTCCCTGGCCTTTGGAAGAATCGGGTGCTGGATAGACACAAGAGCCAGTGAGCTGCCCTCAACCTGCCCAACCACTCACCTGTGGTAGAGCCCACAATGGCCGTGTTTTGATCCACAGCCTCCAAAAACTGACCAATGACCAGTGGAATGCTCTGGATTCGCTTCACTTCCTCCTGTGCATGGAGGAATTCCTTCTTCAGATTCTTCTGCTCATCTTTGATGTACTCCTCCTGGACCTCCAGGAACTCCAGCTCTTGCTGCAGTTTCTGGAAGCACAGAGCAAAGGGTTGCCTAGAGGCCTTGCGGTACCCGAGTGGGAGGAGGGGGGCAGTAATCGATGGGGGCCCCCTGCAGGACCCAGGTTAGGGCTGAACACACCTTGTAGCGGCTGTACAGGTCCTCCAAGTCCTCAGGTTCAGGTCCCAGGAAGGACAGGCCAGTCTGCGGCCGAGACACAGACAGTGCTGGGATCTCATCCTGGTGTTAGGAAGCAGAGGATCATCTCATGAAATCAACTAGAGCTTTCTTCCCATCGCACCGCCAAGTCACTCTGCCTGACACGATTCAACGTCTCTAAATAAAGGCGGGAACTGCTCACTCCCCTAGGAAGGTTTCTCACATCAGGCCCCTTAAACGCCTCGTCACCAACTCCTCCTGTCTGCTACTATAATGCCCCTAACTAGGATGCAAGTGTTACGGCAACTGCATACCAGATCCCAGCACCCCGATCCCCTCGAGAGGATCTAAAAGCCACATGGTTTTTAAGGTCTGAGCGCATTCAGTGTCTCACTACCCCCACAAAGCTCTCGTGTCGGACTCCAAACTCACAGAAGGCCAGAGGTCACTCAGCCCAGCCACAAACAGTATTTAACATGACGCCTCCCGGTCCAAGTCCCAGCCACAGTCAGTCCATAGCCCCTTGGCCATGGCCATGCCTAGGCCACAGCGCCCCATTACATCATTCTCCACCCGGTCCAACCCCCCAAACCGGAAAGCCATCCATCCAGGCCTCGAAGTCGCTCGGTCCTAAGAGTCTTTAAGTTTCAGGCCGCTCTGCTGCTTGAGCACCGCCGCCCTCCTGACAACACGGCTCCCCAGCCAGGCCTCGGGACCACTCACAGCCCGACACCGAGGCCTCTGAAGCCACCCAGGCCCGAGCGGGGATCCTGGGTGTCCCTGAGCACCGCCACTCGGGCCTAGCTCGCGCTAAGAAAACCCAGATTCTCACCGCACCTGAACCTTCTCCACCAAAATGCCTATCTCCTCCATAGTGACCAAGCCGGCCTCCGTGCAGCCCGGCCAGTCACGGCTTCCGCTGACGCCAGCGGAAGTCCTGCGCACAGAGCATCTTGGGAAACGTAGTTTAAGGGCGGGCCGAGGGCTGGCAGGCTGGGCGGGCAGACAGGAAGGGCGGGAAAGACTGGGTCCTGGGCTCCGGCCCCAAGGTGCGCTCCGGGGCTTTGGCGCGGCGCGCGGGCGGGCGCGCGGGCGCGGGGGTGTGCGCGTGCGCGGCAGCTCTCCGGCGCTGGGGATCGCCTCCTGCAGTAGGTGGCGCGACCGCCCTGCTCCGGGAGGAAGCCCGCCGGGACTCGCCACAGGGGACTCTCGGATTTAGCGGAGTGACCAGAGAGCTCGGTTCCGCAGAGGAATCCCTTTTGACAGTCTCTGGCTGCCAGCAAAGGCCCGGGGAACGGCGAGGAGCCAATCAGATCGCACGGAGGCTGGAGACATGGAGGCAGCGGCGGTGCAGATCAAGGCCGGGTCCCGTCCAATGCTTTCTTCTTTCTCCCGTCTTCTTTCTTCTTGGGGGTGGGTGCGGGACGGCTCGGCGCTTAAGAGCACCCGATGCTCTGCTAGGTCCCAGCGCCGAAGTGGGACTGAGTCCTCTGGATTCTGCTGGCACCTGCTCTCAAGCGCGCATCCCCACTTGGGGATGACGCACACCTACACATAGTTAGAAGTGCTAGAATTAAATCTTTTTGAATGGACTTTATTCTTAACTACGTGTGTATGTGTGTCTCGGAGTGTGAGTTTGTGCACATGGGTGCAGTACATGCGGAGGTCAGAAGAGGGCGTAGGCGTCCGTGGCGCTGCAGTTAGTTACAGGCTGAGTGAGCTACCTCTGCAGCCTCCTGTCCAATTCTTACTGTTATTGTTGTTGTTATTTCCCTTCCTGGTGTTGGTAATGGAGCTTGGAGCCTCGGATGTGCTAAGCAAGCCCAGCTGAAATTCTTTGTATTTATTATGTTTTCTTTTACTGAGAAGGAGAGAGGTGTCAAGCCCTGAAGTCACTTGAGCAACTGGCAGAAATGGCACAGCGCGGCTGGAACCTAGATCTGTCCGTGCTCCTGGTACCAGGGATATACCCTACCACACTTCGCGGCAGCTACAGTTTTTGCTACGTTTAAGTATAACATCTTTTCTATTTCATCAGTCATCTCTAGTAATTATAAAAATAACAATCACAAGGAATATGCAATAATCTCCCTCCAAACCCATACCCCAAATAAACCAAATACATTCACAACTCCGGAAATCACATGTCCTGAATGTACTTGCTGGTACATTTAAGATCTCTGAACAACTCCAAATAGTTTTCAACTAGTAAACTAAATCCTCCCTTCAATCCAGGCTGAAACTATACTAAAAATTTCAATTGATGTCATTTATTTATTTGTTTGTTTGTTTTGGTTTTTCAAGGCAAAGTTTCTCTGTGGCTTTGGAGGCTGTCCTGGAACTAGCTCTTGTAGACCAGGCTGGTCTCGAACTCACAGAGATCCACCTGTCTCTGCCTCCCAAGTGCTGGGATTAAAGGTGTGTGCCACCAATGCCCGGCAATTGATGCCATTTATATTTAAAGCATTTAAGCCAACTATTATGTCCACTTTTGAAATTATTGTACTAACTTCCCCAACTTCATTAAAAGACAGGTATTCCTCGTAAATAAAGGACTTAGCAGGTTCATTTAAAACCTCTCATGATATCTAAACATTCAAAGCCTTAAAAGTTGCATTGTCTTGACAGTGCAGAGATCAGAAAAAGGGAAGCCAAGAAAACATAAAAAGAGGCTCCCACTTGATTGATTACTTTGATATCTTTCAGGAAATGAGCATGAAAATAAATTGCGATTTTTCAATAAACAGAAAGTCTACCTTTAGTTCTTGACATAAAGAAAACATGAAAGGAAATTCACAGGTATCAGACAGAAGAGACCAACTCTTCAATTTCAACCTACTTTGAAATCTTGCAACAATGTTGCAAGTGCCCTATGTGTTTTCTGGTGACAGTGAGTGATTCTGAGTAGAACCCGTGTTTCTAAGAGGCGGCATTTTCTACAGCATGTTGCTGGAAATCTGGATTTATAAAACTGTTACTATTAAGACTACTGACAAGTCTTAAAGCTTTGAATAAAAGAATTCCTTCCCTGGCTGATTAATGTGAATAAAAATATCCTAGAAAACTTGTTTTTCTAGCATTCTATGTATATCCTTCTGTTCAAATAGTTATTACCTTATTTTCTAATGGAGGAAATGGAAACTGATACTTAATACTTTCTGTGAAACATATATCTGTTAACCCAGGACAAAGTCATAACAATTCATAAACAAGATACTTGTTTTGTATTTTATGTGTGGTGTTGCTGTTCCAAACTAAAAGAGAAGCTGGTTTTGAAATACTACAAGATAGTTTTCCATCTCAGCATACAAACCAATGAGTGCCCTTTGGTTCTTCTAAATCAAGAATAGATTGTTGATTACAGATAACCATCTTGATATGTGGGCCTTTCATACACAAATACCAAATAGCCCAGCTCTTATTTTACACAAGCTTAACTATTAGGCATTAACCAAACTAATTTACTCCACCTACTTTGTTGGAGCAAAGATAAAATCCACACCCACACTTCACTGAACACAGGCTGTATCTGTCAACAAGAAGTAGCTTACACAAGTTCTAAAAGCAGTGTTCAGTTTACTTTTAAAATGGAGAAGCCATTTAAAAGTAAATATAAGTGAATCAGGTATAATTCATGCATGACTCAAGAGTTAATAAGCCAATGTGTTTTGAATTCATCCAAGTACTGATAATTCTGTATAAAGATTTGGTATACAGCAACTATCATCAGATGTGGGGGGGAAATGCCAACTCCCAAATAAAAATATAGTTAAAATACATAGTGGTTAATATTCCATGAAGCATAAAATCTGGTAAATCAGAGTTTACATGTCCCAACTGACCATGTGTGAAAATGCAAAGCAGATATTAAAGCCAGTATTTTGTCTGATATTTAAAACCGGCTTGTAATTGAGGGAACATCTAAATTCTTAATTAAACACAGACGAGCCGGGCGTTGGTGGCGCACGCCTTTAATCCCAGCACTCTTCCCTTTTTGATTTATGCAGAACAGAGCCTCTTTTCCGTTGTCCGTCAGCGCCTTCATTTGGTTTTGGGATATTAAACTCTACTTTTGCTCGGTCTTCATCTTGAATAGCTTTCCACTCATGCAAAGTCAGCGCTTTCGGTCCCTCTTCCTCAACCTCTTCAACTTCCTTCTCCTTATTCTCAGCGTCTGCCACTGGGTGCTCCTCACCTTGAGGTGTCTCCTCAGGCACTTTTGATTGATCCAAGTCACTGCAATTATAAGATACTTGTTTCTGACGCCTTTAATCCCAGCACTCCGGAGGCAGAAGCAGGCGGATCTCTGTGAGTTTGAGGCCAGCCTGGTCTACAGAGAGTTCCAGGACAACCTTCAAAACAATACAGAGAAACCCTGTCTCGAAAAAACAAAACAATATATATCAATATGTGTGTGTGTGTGTGTGTTTCTGGATGTATTTGGGAGACAGTCCCCAGTTCTGAGGTCCGCCACCTCCACGTTTGTCCCCACGCTTCGGGCCAGATGGATCACTTCCACTATGTCTATCAAATTCACGTTTGCCACGAGAATCAAATCCATCACTCCGCCCATTCCACGTCCACGGCCTCCTTGTCCCCTTCCAAGACCACCTGGGCCTCGGATAGGCCGTTCAGCGATCAGCCTGTCAACTGCAAACGCACCTCCTTCGCCCTTTGCGTCAAGTGATCAGGTCCTCTTCCAACTCGCCACTGGCGGTTGGGTCTCCTTTTTGTCAGCCACGCCGCCGCCGCTAGGGACCGTGGGTCCTTGCGATCTTTCTGGGACTCTTTACGCAACTGTTTGCCCGCCTGGTTGGAGTTGGTCTCGGCCGCGGCGCTCTTGGTTCCAGGGTCCCCAACGGCCGGCTTCTGTTTTCTTGTTCTCTGCTGCCTTCAGTACCTCGAAGGGGTCCGATTCGTCGAAGGGGTCTACTCGGTTGGTGAGCACCCAGCCGATCCCTTCCTGTAGATGCCCAGGCATGATGGTGGCTCTGCAATCCCCGGATTGCAGGGGACCACGCTGAGCCAAAAGCGCCTGCGTCAGCTCTTCCCCCAAGGTGACCCGGCCGAGGAAGCCTAAGTAGACTTTTTATCAGAGTATAAATAGGTAGCAGTCACACAAGTCTGCACAAATTGGTTTAATGGTGTTTATGTGTCCCTTCTGTAAGCAGGCCTTGGTCCACTGGCTCAAAAATACCCAAATTGTTGATTGGCTGAGGTAAGCGTGGGTACCCCAGCGTTCTCTTCTTTTGGTGGTGAAACAGGTACAGAGAGGCCCACAATATATGAGGGAATGTGGCATGTGGTTCAGAGAAATGGAAGCTAACTGCTGGGTGCATACCCCACCAATAAATGGAAACTCACTATTTTTGGAGGCAAAAAAAAAAAGAAAAAAAAGAAAAGAAAAAAGGGCTAGAGAGCTGGCTCAACGGTTAAGAGTACTGAGTGCTCTTCTAGAGGACCCAGGTTCAATTCCCAGCACCCACATGGCAGCTCTCAACTGTCTGCCAACACCCATGGCAAAACACCAATGCACATCAAATTGAAATAGATAAATTTAAAAACTATGGGCTCAGGGCTTTATCCCGTTTTTCAGTTTTGAATGAGTGTTCCATATATGTGTGCATAAGTAGCTATTCATGTGTCTATAGTAAAAGAAAAACAGCAAGAAGCAGGTAGATAATGAAACAATTGTGAGTTTACAGCTTTCAGTAGAGATGGATGGAGGTGTCCCATCATGCAGCGGGGATCCCCACTGGAAAGTTCCCGGCGGAGCAGAGTGTATTCTCAGTGGAGGAAGCATACAGATGACATCATCAGACTGGATACTTACACATCCATCAGAAAGATGAGGGAAGCCCCGTTAAGGCAGCCAAGCTCACTTGAGACATTAGAACAAAGTGTCCTCTTGGGTGAGGCTCCTAGAGAAAAGCAGGCAGCAGGTAGGTAACACCAAAGATGGTGCTTCCAGCCACCCAGCAGAAGCCACGGCTGCTTACGCGAGATCCAGCTGGGTAGAGGGCTCTCGTCATGGCTGGCTCTCCCACTTCAGCCGTTTCATACCCGTAAGTAAACAGCAGCAGTCCCTGGTGGAAGCTGTGTCCCTTCCAGCTGTTCACAAGGACACAAGGGTTTGTGGGTGCTGTCATTTCACCCTCTTTTGCCCTGGAAGTGGGGTGCACATCCTAAAACTTGCAGAAAAGTTCTCACCTTCTACCACTTATGTCCCGGGAGTCAAATGCAGGCGCCTTTATCCGTTGGGCCATTTCACTGGCCCGTGCACAATGCGTCTGTAACTTCATTGTCATCTGTGTGCACTGCGTGCGTACAGAAGCCCTTGGAGGTCAGAAGAGCTGATGGGAAACCCTAGAACTAGGGTCACAGGCAGTTGTGAGCCGCTGAGCGGGGCCAGGAATGGAACCCAGTTCCTCTGGAAGGGCAAAAAGTGCTCTTAGCCCCTGAGCCATCCGTCCAGTCCCCCTCCTGGACAGTGTTTGTAAGTATACTTAGCTCTCCCCGCTTTCCTTTCTCCTAGTCACAGAGGAACCAACCACCCTTCCGACAGGGCTTTGAGGAGGACGAGTGGAGACGAACATATTTGGGTCCGAAATGGAGGGCCAACGCCACATGTAGAGCTAGTTCTCAGTGCGCGTGCGTATCACACGGCAGTTCACCAGCGCAATGCACACGGCACTGTGTAGCTGTTACCCGGATCAAGCAACCAAGCATTAGCGGCTCTGAAGGCACCCCATACTCCCTGTCCCCCCAGTAAAAGAGTTCACTCTTTTGACATTGAATTTAAATTTTCTCCAGACCTGTCTGTGCAGTATATTGTGTTTACCTTTTTAGAAACTTATCTTTATATTAGTGAGAGTCTGCTATTGTTGTGTCCATTTTCTGAACCCCCAAATCACCAAGAGGCCCATTTCGATGCAAAAGCAAAGAGTCTTTTATTGCAGTTGTTTAACGAGCTAACCCCTTAGCTCAGGCCTTTCATCCAGCAGATGGCTGGAGAAAGACTAGGAGAAACCATGAAGAGGGATCTTATAGGGCAGCGTAAGGGGAGTGTCTAGGGGTATGCAACAGTCTCAGGATTGGTGCGCTTCCAGGCTTGGACGACCTGTCCTGTGCTGATTGGTCAACTGGTTGTTAGGGCCCATAGGCCCTCCCAGGGCAGTTGCTATGTTCTGCATGTTCCTGTTGTGCACTTGTCTGTAAAGCACACCCAGAGCCTTAAAGCACAGCCCCGCCAGCTAACTTCTTCTTCTTTTTTTTTTTTTTTGGTTTTTCGAGACAGGGTTTCTCTGTACTGTTTTGGAGGCTGTCGGTCCAGCCCGGCCTCGAACTCACAGAGATCCACCTGCCTCTGCCTCTGCCTCTGCCTCTGCTGGGATTAAAGTGTGCCACCAACGCCCGGCCTCCCGCCAGCTAATTTCTGATTGGTTCCTTGCCACGAGGAGGGCATCTGACCTCCTAGTGACCAGGACAGGGATGGTAAGGTCATGCAAACACATGTTAGCCTGTCATGGCTGCCAAAATGGGGGGTGGGGTGAGGCTTGGGGGTGGGGGGTTGGGGGCTGGTCACTTCACTGTGTGTAAAAATAGTTCTTTTCATTTCTGAATGTTTTCCACTGGAGAATGTCCAAGTACATTACTTTTAGTAAACATATAAATTTAATTGGGGACTATACTCAAGAGTAGACGTGGTGACTGAGGGAATGGCTTGGTCGGTAGAACACAAGCTTGAAGACCTAAGTTTGTTCCGCAGAACCCATGTAGTCCCGTGCTGAGACTTTGGAGAAGGGAGAATCCCTGTAGCTCACTGGCCTGCCTGAATAGCCTGACTAGTGCATGCAGGCCAATTAGAGACTTAAAGGAGACGGATGGCATTCCTGAGGATGACACCAGGGTTGACCTCTACACACAGGCCCTACACACACCCATGCACCATGCATATGTTCACATACATGAACTTTAGTACATGAGCAGAATTGGAGGTCATAAGGGCACAAAAATGTTTTTCACTTAGTTGTCATGCCAGTTTTATATACATTGGCCAGAATGTTTTCCCTGTTCGCACACCAGAATATCACCGGTTCAGGCGGGAGGCTTACAGCAGGCAGCTTAGGCTTTGACTAAAAGGTCTGATCTGAGGGTCCACGAATCAGTTCATACACGTGTCGTTCTCCTCACAGCTCTTTATTCTCCGAAAAATGTTCTCCCCCAAAGTTCTCTCTCAAAAGCTCTCTTTTAAGATTTCTCCTTAAAAGTTCTCTCTAATAATTTTCCCTCAATAAGCTCTCTCTTAAAGTTCTCTTTCAAAAGTTCTTAAAAATTCTAATTCTCTTTCTAAAAATTCTCTAACTTCGCCGGGCGGTGGTGGCGCACGCCTTTAATCCCAGCACTCGGGAGGCAGAGGCAGGCGGATCTCTATGAGTTCCAGGCCAGCCAGGTCTACAAAGTGAGTTCCAGGACAGCCTCCAAAGCCACAGAGAAGCCCTGTCTCGAAAAACCAACATAAATAAATAAATAAATAAATAAATAAATAAATAAATAAAATAAAAAGCCTCCAAAATTCCTTCTCTTCCCACAGGCACATTAACAACTCTCTGAGAATAGGGCGTGCATATCTCTCAGAGCCAGGAAGGAGCTTGAGAAAAGCAGGCGCCTCATGTCTCCTCCTGGCAAACTTGTAGACCATGCGGTTAACTGACTAAAGGGGATTTCTCAGCGCTAGATCGAAGGGAAATATGGAAGCTGTGTAGTGTGAGATCCAGAGGCTGCAGCTCTTACTGCTGATGCCCGGGTGAGAAGGAATTTCCTTTCCCTGGGGCCTAGTTGAGACTACAAAGCACCCAGTATATATTCTATATACAGCCAAATGCATAGTAACAAATATTCTGGAGTCGGTACCTAGAATACTAATTGCTATTTCTGCAATAAATGATAAAGGCTCACAGCATCTAACATGTATATTGTGGACTGTCACACTGAACGCTGCCTGTACTCTTAATTTTGGCCAGACAGATTCCAGCCCGTGATCTCCTGATCCTCATGGAAACTGAAGTGCAGCAAGAAATCACTTCCCCGGTTCACCAAGAGAAACAATGTGTATCAGAGCCAGTGTTGGCTGTCTGCCAGCTCCCAGAGCATGAAGCGGAGACTCACTGTCAGTTATGGATGCTCAGCCTCATTTTAGGCTTGTCCTGCTAGCTCTTGTAACTTAACTTAGCCTGTTCCTGTTCATCTGCATTTTGCCTTGGTGCTTTTTAACCTTTCTTTCATTCTCATTCTGCATGTCCTCCTCTGTGTCTGACTGACTAGTGACTGCCTGGCTGGCTGGCCCCAGCATCCCCCCCCTTGTGTTCTCTCTCAAGCCTAGGTTCCCCCTACTTACTCTCTCTACCTACCAGCCCTGCCTATCTTTGTACTGCCTAGCTGTTGGCTGTTCAGCTTTTTTATATACCATACTGGTGCCTTAGGCAGGCAAATCGACACATCTTTACATTGTTAAACACACGCAGCTGGGCTGGGCGGTGGTGGCGCACGCCTTTAATCCCAGCAGAGGCAGAGGCAGAGGCAGAGGCAGAGGCAGAAGGATCTCTGTGAGTTCAAGGCCAGGCTGAACCGATAGCCTCCAAAACAATACAGAGAAACCCTGTCTCTTAAAACCAAAAAAAAAAACAAAAACAAAAACAAAAAAAAACCACACGCAGAATAAACAAAGGTAACACATCTTGCATAGTTAAACAAATGCAGCACACCTCTATATAGTCAAAGTAATATTCCACAACACCAGTGATTCCTGCCCACTGCCAGCTCTATGCTCAGGGAACTTGGAGACTAGTCAAACCTGGCCCAGCCTCCCTGTTTACAATCCAAACATTTTAAATTTTCCCCAAAAGGAAAACAATGAGAATAAAATGGATAACTTTCTAATCCCACCTCTTATCCTAGATGTTCCATAACATGACTTATAGGAGAGGCTCAGGAGCCAGGAGCAAGAAGTAAAAGAAGCTTGCTAGGGTGACTGAGAAGGCAGCGCCTAGCACCCGGCTCCTGCTAAGACAGCCTTGCCAGAATGTCAGCTCATCGTCCCTAGGTCTGCTGTTGCCAAGAGAAGTCCAGAGTTGAATTCTTGAGGTGAAGTTCAGTGGTAGAGTGTTTGCCTACATGTGTTGGTACCTCCAAAAAGACTGGGAATCCAGACTCTTAATTTCAATATTTGAACTTTAAAATGTTGATGTTTGGTTTAAAACTTAGCAAATGCCACGCAGGTTAAAAGAGAAGCATCTGGGCGCTTCAGTCAGCTGTCATGAGCCCTGGTGTGTGCTCATCTGTTTCCAGTATTTCTCTAAACCCGGGTGTGGAGACCTTCCCAGTGTCAGGAGAGAGATGAAAAAGGGGTTTGGACCTCTCAGAGGACAGCAAAAATAACAGTGAAAGGAAGAAATGTTAAACCTGGGAGAAACACTTCTGAATATCTAACGACAGTTGCTAGGTTAGTAAACTCAAACTTTTTCCATTTTTTAAAAATCTCACACGCATGTGTGTTTTCCCTGTATGTATGCCTGTGCACTGTGTGTATGATGCTGTGCCCGAGGAGGTTGGAAGACGGTGTCCAGTCACCCGGGACTGGAGGTAGAGTTGGTTATGAGCCACCGGGTAGGTGCTGAGAATCGAACCCTGGTCCTCTGCCAAAGCAGTTAGTATTTTAACATCCAGTCATCTGCCCAGCCTAGGTCAAGTAAAATTTGGGACATTTGTTATGGGCTATAGTACAATTTAAAGGATTTAGTGAAGCATTCACAAAATAATACTTAAAAAAAAAAGTAAGGCCAGTGGTGATGGTGCGTGCCTTTAATCCCAATACTCTGAAAGCAGAGGCAGGCACATGCCTGACCTACATAGCAGGTTGTGAGAGCCGGTCTAAAAAAAAAAAAGTAACAGAGCAAAAAATTATAAATCTTTTTCAAAAATCTTTTTAGTTTGAATTTTCAGGATTAAAGAACACGTCTAAGAACTGCCCACACTCTTAGCCCAGATTCTCTTCACACATATGTGCATGATATGCATGTTTCCATAATATACCAAAAACCCTGCTGGAGTTTCTGTGTGGACTGCATTCAAGAAGACTTGGCACTGTAGCAATATTGACACTTCTGATCTATATCCTGTGGTGGGCCTATTTAAGTCACTGATTTCCTTTTTTTATTCTCTTTTCCTTTTCAACATACAGATTATCCCTATAGCTTGGTATATTTATACCTATTTCACTTTCTTAAATAATACCTTAATGAAGTAGCTATAGCCAATCTATAATAAATAATACCCATTTCAGATTTCATTGCTTTTTATTTGGGGGCTGGGGGCATCTGTATGGCAGGACAGATGTGCGCAGGTCAGGAGATGGCTTGTGGGAGTCTGTTCTCTCCTTCCACCATTGGGACCTCTGGGGGGAGGTCAGGTTGCCAGTATTGGTGGCGAGTCCCCTTGTCCACTGCCCTGTCTCACTGGCCCAGTTCACCGGCACATGCCTAAAGTGTACAATTTGATATGGCTTGATATTTTATACATACGTGGATTAAGATAATAAAGGCATCTACTACACTCCAATGTTCTTTTATGTCCCTTTACGTTCCCCCTCTCAAAACTACACCTTAGAAGTTTATAGAACTGCATCACATGTGCTCTTTCACTCAGTACAACTATTCTGAGACGCACCCATGCTATTGCATGTTAACAGTTTGTGGTGATACAGTATCTATGATTCATTAAAGCTTGCCTGGGGATTCAGAAAGCAAACCCAGCCACAAGCCATAGAGGTCAGGCAGTGGTGGCCACACCTTTAATCCCAGTAGCCATACTAGCTAGCCAGGCAGTGGTGGCCCACACCTTTAATCCCAGGACTCAGGATTAAGAGGTAGACAGATCCCAGTTAGTTCAAGGCCACAATGACTACACGAAATTGATCCAGTCCTAAAAGAAACAGCTCACACAAAGGTGATCTCAGCACTTTAATCCCAGTACTAGGGAGGTGGAGACAGGAGTGATACCGCTGGGCAGAGAAAGGAATAAAAGAAGGAGGAGACAGGATCTGAGAGCTTTGAGAGCTTTTGCCTCTGAGGATTCATGGAGACAGGATTGCCATTTCAGCTTGGTAATCTAGCTTGGCTGCTTTGCTTTTCTGATCTTCAGTTTGAAGCTTGAACCCCAATATCTGTCTCTGGGTCTTTTATTTTTGGTGATACACCAGTTCATTCCTTTTATTTTTTAGTATAAATTGATATTGTATTGATGGACATCTGTTGACTATTAAAACAAAGCTGATATGAACTCATTGGGACTTCAGCTGACACTTAATCAACTGTGAGTGTATAACTGTCAGCAAGTAGATTCTTTTTTTTTTTTTTTTTTTGCTTTTTTGTTTGTTTGTTTTCAAGACAAGGTTTCTCTGTGTAGGCTTGACTGGCCCCAGATTTACAGAGATCCGCCTGCCTCTGCCTCCCGAGGCTGGGATTAAAGGTTTGCGCCACCACCGCCCAGTTGCTAGTAGATTCCTAATGCCTCTTTCCTTTGGTTTCTTCAAGCACTGTAATCAGAGAAACCACTACAGTATTTATCCCTGGCATAAAATGAAGTCTGGGAGCCCATTCCACATGGAGGGATGCTCTCTCAGCCTGGACACATTGGGGAGGGCCTAGGCCCTGCCCAGGATGATGTGACAGACTCTGAAAATCCTCCATGGAAGCCCTTGCCCTCCCTGGGGAGTAGAGGGGGAATGGGGTGGGGTGGGGAGTTGGGAGGATTGGGGAGTGGGGGAGGAGAGGAGGGAGAGGGAACTGAGAGTGACATGTGTAAAAAGTTAAAGAAAAAAATAAACAAAAAGATTTAAAAAGACTAAGAGAGAAGGCTCAAATAAAATGGAAGGTGAAAGAGAGACATTGCACGTGACACCACAGATCACTGTAGCTCTGACACCACACGGGATCACTGTAGATTAGTGAGAACAACAGCATTGGTCTGAAAATTAAGTTTCCAATACATCTTACAAGGCCATCATGACACAGATACCGCAACCATAAAAGACATAGGCACACTGCCTAGTTACCTTTCTTGTTGCTGTGTAGAGAAATACTTGATAGGGGGCTAGAGAAATGGTTCAGGAGTTAAGAGCACTGTCTGCTCTTCCAGAGGCCCTGGGTTCAATTCCCAGCATCCACATGGCAGCTCACAACTGTTTGTAACTCAGGACCCAACACCTTCATAGAGGGATCCATGCAGGCAAAACACCAACAAAATAAGAACGATAACAACAACACTTGATAAGAACCAGCTTCAGGAAGGAAAGCTTTATTTGGTCTCAGGGTTTGAAGGAGCACAGTCCGTTTTGGTGGGGAAAGCATGTTAGTGCAGTGTGAGGCGGCTGGCCACAGTGGATCTACAGTTAGGAAGCAGGAAAGGGTAAATCTAAGACTCACTTCACTTTCTCCTGTTCCCCTTTATTTAGCCTGAATCTAAGGCCATTGAATGGTACCATCCTGTCTAGTGGGTGGTTGGGTCATTGCTCAAATAAAACTCTAGAAACCCTTACAGACGTAGCCAAGGGTGATCTGATAACGAGGATCAACCATCACAAGTCCTCCCCTTGTCAACTTGGCACCCAAAAATATTACTTTTAAATCATAACATCTCATTTTTAGCCCCTAGAATCTCATATTCATCTCACAATGCAAAATAAATTTGGATCACCATTAAAAGCCTCTAAAAGCTTAGCAGTTTCTAACATTGACTGAATAGTAAAGTCAGGGCATCTGCTGAGTCTAGGTTAACTCCTTGGCTCTGAACATCTGTTTTACAAAAGTTATCTTCTTCCGATATACAACAGTAAGGCAAATATTTCCATCCTAAAAGTGGGGTCTGGGGCATAGCAAGATAGACATCCAGTAGAGCAAGCACCAAATCTTACAGCTTCATGCCTGTCATCTTGGACTCTTAGAAGCATCATCTCAGTTCCAGCAGCAGTAGGTAACAACGTTCCTCAAGCTCTGATAGTTGTAGCCACCGTGATATTCACCACCTCTATTGGACCAGTTTCACTCCATGCCTACAGTTTTCCTTGAGAGACATTCCATGGTGCTAGCATCTCCAGCGTTCAACATTGCAACTTAGGTTTCACATTCACAACCCTACATTATGGAACTTTTTGTACTGAATCTGACTCTGTCACACATTGCTTGGGTCGGGTAAAATGTTGGAGCTCTCCCAGCACTCAGGAGGCAGGCAGATCTCTGTGAGTTGGAGACCAGCCTGGTCTACAAGAGCTAGTTCCAGGACAGCCTCCAAAGCCGCAGAGAAACCCTGTCTTGGAAAAAAAAAGTTGGAGCTCACTTTGGGGTTTAGAAGTCCCACCAATCCCCACCCTGGAATACTCCATTCCTAAGAAGCCCTATATAAGGCTGACAACCACTCAGTTCCCTCCTGCTTCTCACTCAAGAAGAGGCAGCCACCCTCTTGTGTCTTTTCCAACGTATCTCTTGTGTGAGGCTTCTTGTGCAGTGTGGCTTTGTGGTAGTACTTCTTGACTCCTGACTGCCAGGGTACCTCTCCCTTCAGAGCTGCACCATTTAGAGCCCGAACTTAGTAGCTTTCTGGAACCTTGGTGCAAGGTTTTAGGATCCTGCCACTCTTATTTCTTGGTTGTGAGCCTAGCCTTTAATGGCCGAGCCAACTCTCCACCCTGATCTTGTATGTTGCATGCATGCCAAACCAGCACGGTTTGGACAGTGTTACGAAGTTCTGCTGCCACCTTGAGATATTATCTGGCCGTCTTCCAGGGCAGCTGTAGTCTGTGTACCTTGGCAACTGAACCTGGGAAAATACTTCCTTAGGTGGTTGCTTTTGAGCAGAGGACCCCTTCAGCTGTATTCTTGTAGCGGGCCAACTGTGTTTGCGGCTATGGGGCTACAACACTTCACAACGATCCGAGGCAAAGGGCTAAAGATGTAAATGAAGACAAAGACAGCAGCTCATTCTTGCAAGGAGAATGGAGTTTGTATTAACAAGAGTGGAGACTTATATACCAGTGGCAGGCATGGTGGAAAACCACCAAGGTCAGAAGCCTATGTTCCCAGGGCCCTTCTGCAAAGGGTGGGGGAAAAACAGGAATTAGCATTTAGACAATAAACAGGAACTTGCACGCAGGCCCTACTGGGAGAAGGGGACTAGAAGTGTTTTGCTAGAAGCTTATAGTCACAAGCAGTCAACAGACACCAATGGGGGAAGGGTGCAACAAATCCCCCTTTTTTATATAATTAAAAAATGAGCATCTTGCTTAGGTTGCCCGGGACGTTTTTTTTTTTGTTTGTTTGTTTTGTTTTGTTTTGTTTTTGTTTTTTGTTTTTTCGAGACAGGGTTTCTCTGTGGCTGGAACTCACTTTGTAGACCAGGCTGGCCTCGAACTCACAGAGATCCGCCTGCCTCTGCCTCCCGAGTGCTGGGATTAAAGGTGTGTACCACCAATGCCCGGCTTGCCCAGGACGTTAACATCTGTTTTACCCATCATCGAGAAGTCTGTCCAGGCCTCACAAACCCTCTGTCTTAGGTTGGTAGCTGTCCCCCGGAACGTACCCGTCACTGATAACTCATTTGTCTTGCTGGCTAAACCAGGCCTGCACTGAGGGGTTGTCTGTTGACAAGGAAAGCATGATCTGCTTTGTAAGAAAATGGCTCTGGGCTTGTGGTCTTTCCATATGGCAAACTAGGGCTAAAGACTGAGTTGCCCAGGGTCATAATCCCGAGGGCTAGCAACCCACTCGTATCTTAAGTAATAGACCTGTCTGCTGCAGTCCTGTTAAGATGGGGGTCTCCCAAAAGGGAGGCACCCTGATCTCAGTTAGAATAGCCGATTAAGTCCATTTGTTAATTAAGATTTAAAGTGCGCAATTGTAATTAGTATAAATTTGGGAACTTAATGTAGAGGCATCCTCCCCTGGGGGTTTATCCTGCATGCCTGCCGTGGCAACAGGCTAACAGATAGGGAAGCCAAAAACTGCAGCCACTGTGATGTCAAAGTCACTCCCGTGTCCTGTGAGGATGAGCTGGTTCTCTCCTGAGTGTTCCACTGGAATAGGCATGACACCTGGAACACGGACCACCAAGGCTGATATTTCACCATCCCAACAGCTTCTCAAGCGGCATTCCTGGAGGAAATAATTAAGCATTTGTCCCGAGGGAGTGTTATTGAATATAGCAAATGTCCAAGCCGACAAATCCATCCTGAGGGCTGCCTTTCCTAGGTTACGGTTGAGGCTGATTAAAGCTGGATACTCCTGACACTGAAGACCCGCCAGCATCAGGACAGGTGGGTTCCTCATTAAAGCCTAATGAGTCTATTGGTGGCTGATGAGTATCAGCAGGAACAGAGTGCACTCAACGCTCTGGAACCCAAATTGAGTACTCACCATCCTGTGGGAATACACAAACAGACACCTGGGCCCACACCAAAACTGGATCTGGTCCTTTCCAAAGACCAAGGTTAGGTCTTCCCATTTAACTAGAGGTTTTTGCTGTACAGCAGACTGCCAATGACGATCTGCTGCAGAGTTGTCAGAAGCATCCACAATTAAAAATTTTAAGATAGAGAGGATAAATAATAGAGTAGAGTGAGGGGAGCAGAGGTGGCCCTCAAGATCCCCCTTCTTTAGCTAAATAGGCTTTTAGAGTGCAATGAGCATGTTTCACAATAGCCTGCCCTCAGGGGTTGTAAGGAATTCCAGTTTTGGGGGAAACATGAAAATCTAGACAGAAGTGATTGAAACCTCTGCTGACATAGGCGGGGCCATTTCAGTCTTAATTTGTTTTGGGTCCCCCAGGTAAGCAAAAGCCTGTAAACAGTGGCTCTTAACATCTTTCACTTTTTCACCAGAGTGGGCAGAGACGAATATCAGGTGGGAAAAAGTATCTACAGAAACATGGACAAATTGTAATTTACCAAAGGATGGCACATGCGTTACATCTATTTGCCAAATGTGGTTAGGCAAAAGTCCTCGAGGATTAACTCTCAAGTGAGGCACAGGAAGAAATTCTATACAAAGAGGGCAATCCTTAACTATTTGAACAGCCTGTTCTTAGGTAATCCCAGTATGAAAGTGTTAAGGACCCTGGGCTAAGATGAAAGTGTTTATGTAGGGATTGTGCTTTAGTGAGCCCTTGTAAAACCACACCAATTTGAGCATACCTGTCAGCCGTGCGATTTCCTTCGCTGAGGGGCCCTGGCAAAGGGGTGTGGGCCCTAAGATGTCCCACAAATACAGGTTCGCTCCGTTGCCATAGCAGACCTTGTACCTGTAATAAACTCTCTTGTATCCTAGAGATGGGCGCAACATAGGCAGCAATCTCCAAGGGTTGGACTGCTTCCGTGGGGAAGAGTTGTAGAGCAAGGGCCAGAGTTGAAAGTTCGGCCATTTGGGCAGAAGTTGTAGGATTTTTGGCTGTCTTAATGATCGGATAAGTCATGACTCCAGCTGTACCTTTAGAAGAACCATCTGTGAAAACCATTTGCCCCTTAGGAATAGGCTGAGAGACTACAATTTTTAGGAAAATCAAAGGATGCATTTTAAAAAAGGAAACCAAATTATTGGATGGGTAATGATTATCAACACAACTCTGAGTAACAGAGAGGAAAATGGCCCGGTCACAAGTATTATTTTGCAGCCACTCTATTTGTTGGCAGGACAAAGGAGTAACAACCTGACCTGGCTGCTTACCAAAGGTTTGTAAGGCAATTTTTTGTGCTTTAAACAGGAGTTCAACTATAGCTTGGGGGTAGGACACCACAGATTTAGAAAGGGAGGCTTGAGAATGAACCCAAAGAATGGGAATCTCTTGCCAAAAAAAACTCCTGTAGGAGCATGAGCAGTTTGTACCTTCTCCGTTGTCACCCACAAGCCAGCCAGTCCCAAAGTGGTCTGAAGATCCCCAAATGTGCAGCCAGAAGCCATTGAGGTCTGCATAAAGAACCTGCTCAGGAGTCAACGAGGACTCTGGGGAGGAGAAACACAGGGAGTTACGATATAGCCACCATAGGGGTAAGAAGTCCGGACCCTTTCTCCGGTAAGAGAAATATTTAGATTAGCGATTATGGCTTAAGTTCTTAAGTCAGAGCTAGCCAGTAAGAAACAAATAAACGGCCAACAGCTTCATAATTAAAAAAAAAAAAAAAGAACCTGCTGTCCCAGAGCATAGGCTCCCATGCCAGCAGGCACCTCCAAATTCCCACCAGGGAAACCGGCAGCCGTGCCATCTGGCCACCCGGTTCCCGGCACTCACCCCTCCAGGCCAAACAACCTCCCCCCAACTGCACAGCACGATATAATCACTGCCAAATACCAGGGGGGCAAACTAAGGCAGCAAAGGATTCAAAAATGGCCAGATTGAAAAGGCGGGAGGCCCACATGCCAAAACCGCCTTAGGATTACAGGCAGGGGGACGTGGCTTAAGGGAGCATTTTTTAAGCTTGTTTTTTAATTTGAGAATGCCCTTTTTTGTTGAGGCTTTTCGTGTTCCTCCGTCTCATGTCCTGAAGAAGAGGGAGAGGACTCAGAAGGGGAAACATTGGAAGCTTGAATTGATCTAACAGACTCTAGGTCTTGAGCCTCTGTGAAGGCATCCTTAGTTTTCCTGACCTGCTCCTTTACTACCGTATCATCACTAATAAGTGCGCCCTTACAAGACGCCACAGAGAAAAGACAACAATTGGTATGGCATTTGGCCCTTCGTTATGTAAAGTTCTTTGTGGGTCCACTCTAACCTGGTTCCAATCAAGGGAATTAAGATCACCAGAGACCAAAAACCAAGGGCTGACTTTATGTATAGTTTTCAAGAAGTTCTTAGCTGTCTTATGTCTGATAATTGTGCCCTGGCATTGTAACAATTGTATCAAATGGTCCTCCAACAGAGGGTAGGAACTAGCTGTACCCATACCTATTTGTACTCACTCCTAACCTTAATGAGAATGCTGGCTGGCTTTCTGTGGGGGTGGGCTCTCAGGAATTCCCTGACAATTTTGACCACGATGGGTCAAGCCAGGCCTGGAGCCTAACTTTAAACCACCCCTCTACGGGGACTGACCCATCATCTGGAGCCTAACTTTAAACCACCCCTCTAAGGGGGCTGACCCACTATCTGGGGCCTAACTCTGTACCCTTAACTCGGTACCCCTATCCAAATAACCCTCCTACCTTACTTGCTGGCCAGCATTCAAGTGTAATTCTTTAGCAGTTTCTCTTGTTTCTCGATCTCGGTGAGACCTCCATCTGTAGTAGGCCAACGGTGTTCGGTGTTCGCGGCTATGGGGCGACAACACTTCACAACGATCCGAGGTAAAGGGCTAAGGATGTAAATAAAGACAAAGACAGCGGCTCATTCTTACAAGGAGAATGGCGTTCATTTTAACAAGAGTGGAGACTTATATACCAAAGGCAGGCATGGTGGAAAACCATCAAGGTCAGAAGCCTATGTTCCCAGGGCCCTCCTGCAAAGGGTGGGCCAAAACAGGAATTAGCGTTTAGACAATAAGGATGGACAGAAACAGGAACTTGCACGCAGGCCTTACTGGGAAGAGTGGACAGAGGTGTTTAGCTAGAAGCTCCTAGACACAAGCTGGTCAGCAGACCCCCATGGGGGAAGGGTGCAACATGTTCTCAATTCTGATTCATTTTTCTTTTTTCTGACTTAAATAGTTCATTTTAAAAAAGAAAAGGAGCCGGGCGTTGGTGGCGCACACCTTTAATCCCAGCACTCGGGAGGCAGAGGCAGGCTGATCTCTGTGAGTTCGAGGCCAGCCTGGTCTACAGAGCAAGTTCCAGGACAGCCTCCAAAACAATACAGAGGAAACCCTGTCTCGAAAAACCAAAAAGAAAAAGAAAAAAAAATAAAAAAGAAAAGGGAGGTTATTTTTGCAGTGCCATGGTTGTAGGATAAAGAGGCAGCATTATTTCCTTTCCTTAATCAAGTTTGCCTTTTCTTCTGCACACAGGTAGCTAATGACACAAAAACAAGTCAGGGGACTCTCTCCAAATACTAGCAAATACCAAGTTGTATAGGCCACATATGTTATCACTCATGAATGTCTTTCTTTTAAAAATGTAAAAAAGAAAAAAAAAACATTTTAGTTTCCCCCATACAAAAAAAAAAAAAAAAAAAAAGACTGGGCCGAACTTGGCCTGTGAGTCTTCTAAGCCCTGGTGTAAAATATCCACGGTATCTTGTTAGAGAAATTGTTCTCTTGAAGCTTTTGATAGCTGTTGCCCAAAGTCCAGTAACGAGGGACTTTCTTTACAGCTGGCTGTGGCTATGACAGAAAGGACTGGAGAGTCTCTGCTCACCCTTGACGCTCCCTCCCGGTCTGTCTACTCCCTCGTTTCGTAAGTTCTGTTTCTTTTTTTTTTTTTTTTTTTTTGGTTTTTTCGAGACAGGGTTTCTCTGTGGCTTTGGAGGCTGTCCTGGAACTCGCTCTGTAGACCAGCCTGGCCTCGAACTCACAGAGATGCGCCTGCCTCTGCCTCCCAAGTGCTGGGATTAAAGGCATGCGCCACCACCGCCCGGCGTAAGTTCTGTTTCTTAAATGCATTTTCATTTTCACAAGCAGGAACTTTTCAGACGTTAGCTCTTGCCCTAAAAGCAGCTTTCCCGTTATCATAGTGAAGCGGTCAAGGTTTCTCCTGGGCTGTGCTCATTTCCCTAACAGCTATGACAACTTTCTCCCTAGCCTCCTGTCTGCAGCCTTCAACGTGTCCACGTGATTGCCTTTCCAAGAGCAGACTCCTCGTACGATTTCGCTCCCATCGCTGGTCTTTCTCCCTGAGAGCAGCAATCAAGACTGAAATGTCTTTTTGTAAACAAATTAGTCTGTTGCTTTTGAATTCAGCCTCATTTAAGTTGCCAAGACAGATTTTTCTTTTTAAACAGAACGTAACCCATGGGCCTCTGCTCCAGTTCTGGTAGTCTTTGTTCTCCCTCTGAATCTCTTTGTTTTTCGAGACAGGGTTTCTCTGTGGCTTTGGAGGCTGTCCTGGAACTCGCTTGGTAGTCCAGGCTGGTCTCGAACTCACAGAGATCCGCCTGCCTCTGCCTCCCGAGTGCTGGGATTAAAGGCGTGCGCCACCAACGCCCGGCCTTTCTGTGCCTTTTTAATCAGTCCACGGTGCCGTCAGCATTTACGGTGGTGTGTAGCTGGAAGTCCTTTCTCTGGCCCGTCTGGCCCGGCTCGACCGGTGTATCTCCTACCTGCCAGTCCCTGCAGCCGCTTATGAAATAATCATTTAGAGGCTTCATGTTAACTATAATTGTTTTGCCAATGGCTCAGGCTTCTTACTGGCTAGTTCTATGTATAAATGAACCCTTTTCTAATAATCTATGTATCACCACGTGCCCCGTGGCTTACGGCCAATGCTCTGGCATCTTGTTCCTCTGGCAGTTCCCCGACTGCCTTCTTTCTCCTTGTCTCTCTGCTTGGCTCTCCCGTCTAGCTACATTTGACCCTGCCATAGGCCGAGGCAGCTTCTTTATTAACCAATGGTAACAAAACATATTCATAGCACACAGAGGGGCACCCACATCAGTGGGGATAACAAGGAATAATTCAAACAGTGTTTAGTGGGCTGGAGAGATGGCTCAGCGGTTAAGAGTACTGACTGGGGCTGGGCGTTGGTGGCGCACGCCTTTAATCCCAGCACTCGGGAGGCAGAGGCGGGCGGATCTCTGTGAGTTCGAGGCCAGCCTGGTCTACAGACAGAGCTCCAGGACAGCCTCCAAAACAATACAGAGAAACCCTGTCTCGAAAAACCGGAAAAAAAAAAAAGGAGTACTGACTGCTCTTCCAGAGGATCTGGGTTCAACTCCCCGCACCCACATGGCAGCTCACAGCTGTCTGTAACTCCAGTTCCAGGGGACCCAACACCCATGGCAAAATACTAGTGCACATAAAATGTGCATAAAACACCACACACACACACACACACACACACACACACACACACACACACACACAACCCCTCCTTGGTTAAAACATGCTAGAAATGTCTTTCACAGACATGCCCAGAGTTTTCTGAGTGGTTCTGAATCCAGCCCAGTTGGCAATGAAAGCTGATCATCACGAATCATAATAAAAATAGAAAGGCAAATAGCCTGGTGTGGTGGCAAATGCCTTTAATTGCAGCACTTGGGGATCAAATCTCTGTGAATTTGAGGCCAGCCTGGGCTACATAGTGAGTTCCAGGACAGCCAAGGCTATGTGGAGAGACCTTGTCTCAAACAAACGCAAAGGTGGAAAAGAGAAAGGAATACTAATATTCTCTTTGACATAGATGCAAAATCTCCTAGACAGAAGATTAGCAAACAGAACCAGACAGCAATTAGAGTATTCTAGTGAGCATGGACACATGGGATTAATTTCAGGGATGCAAGGATGTTTCAACATAAGCAACAGAGTAGACATGGCAGGACACGTTGACAGAATGAACGACAGCACTGTAAGATCATCTCAATAGATGCGGAAAGGCACTTGATAGTAAAGGAATGAGCAAGGACTAGTGAGATGGTTTAATGGGCAGAGGCATTTTCCACACGAGCCTGATGACCTGAGTTTGTTCCCCAGAAGCCACGTGAAAAGAGAACCAACTCTCAGAGCTCTGAACCATTCGGAAGGCAGCAAGAATATGAGAAAAAGATATTAAACTTCGGGAAAAGAGGAAGGCCCAACCTGACAAAAGTTGAATAAGTTTCTGCACACTAACAATGAAAGCCTGGAATCTGAAATATGATTGCACCAGAAAAAGTTAAAATTCGTTAGTAAATCTAACAGAATAAGTAGAAGATTTGTATTCTGAGAAATTTCAAAATACTGGTGAAATCAAGATCTAAATAAATGGAAAGATAATGTTCATGATTGGGGCACTCAATATTGTCACAAGAAAAGGCCAGTTCCAAAATGGACTATATTAATATTAAGATTCTTTTGTATTCTTAGGAATATTAAAAGCTAAGTCACAGAGAAGGGGGGATATTTGCAAATCATAACCAGCAAACAGTTTATGTTCAGAATGTATGGAGAATCCATACAGATCAGTTACACAGACAATGAAATACATTGGGAAAGGAACTTAGTGAGTCTGAAATCACAAGAAAGAGATCCAAACAGCCAATAAACACATGAAAACGTGTCCGACCTCGCTGACAAAGAGGCAAACTGAAACCGAGGTCAGGGTCTGGAGAGATGGTTCAGCCCCTGAGAGCAGTGGCTGCCCCTGCAGAGGGGTCAGGGTTAGCTCGCAGCACCCACATGGTGGCTCACAGCCCTCTGAACTCCACTTCAGCGCATCTGGAGTCTTCTGCAGAATGCTGGGGACTCCTGCCCACACGCCGTGCACAGTCGTGTACTCAGACATGCATATGCAAAAACATAAAATATTCAGAACCTCGGATCCATACCGCTACACTTTTAGAAAGCATTGGCATAGCTCTGAAGTGGTCATAAAGGTCGTACATATTGTGCAAGTTCAAATTAGTGCCTTAGTTTTGAAAGATATTGACAGCATCTCAATCTTAATCCAGTAACCTGGGAAATTAACAGCTAGGAACTTCAGCCGGGCGTTGGTGATGCACACCTTTAATCCCAGCACTCAGAAGACAGAGGCAGGGGGATCTCTGTGAGTTCCAGGCCAGCCTGGTCTACAGAGAAAGTTCCAGGACAGCCTCCAAAACAATACAGGGAAACCCTGTCTCAAAAAAACCAAAACCAAAAACAAACCAAACAAACAAACAAAAAACCAGCTAGGAACTTCACGATACTTTTCAAAGAAATTGTGTACATGCACAAAATACATTAAAGTAAAAACAACCCAAATGTTTGTGGATAAGTATATTTTCATATAACTCAGTAGCATGTCACATTGAAAATGAATTGTAGTTAATTGGGCCAAGAAGCCATTAATTGAAATTAGACAATCACAGAACAAGACAAACACGGTTCTATTTACAAGGAATTCAATCACAAAATAGCCTGTGACATTAGAAGCCAAATAGTCACTAGCTTTCGAGAAGCGTTTGGGAGGGATCACAGAGAGGGTCTCTGCAACGCTGGAATGTTCTTGCTGAAGACTTTGCCTGGCTTCACCCGAAGATTGTAAGGGTGTATTTATTTGAGGTGATTTAATGAGCTATATACATTTATGGTTTGTTTACTTATTAATACAGTATCTTATTTTAATCAGATATTTGGAAAAATAGACTCGTGGATCACTTCAGAACAGTTGTCTATAAGGAAACTGAAGGAATGGAAAATGAGTATCAGGCATGTGGATGGCGGGGCAGATAAAGCACCCTGACGAGTGGACAGCACGGAGCCTGTGCTAGAGACAGCTCTACTGTTGTGCGGTGGCTAATGTGAGCACCGGACACACAGGTCCCCTTTATAAGTTACACTAAACAAATGTCCGGCTCCTCCGTTACGCTTCTCACATTTCAAGTGCTCAGTAGCCTCATGAGGTCAATAGCTCCATTGTCTACCACAGGCAAAGGACAGAAAGTGTCCATCACAGGACGTTCTGCTGGGCAACATGGGCGAACATGGTTGCATTCTGGAAAAGAATTATAGAAAGACCATAAAAGGATTCCGGAAGTCACCAGCGTTGCAGGTGTGCGTGTAGGAAACAGACTAACGTGTTACAAAACCCAGAAAGTGCTGTGCAAGCTAAGACAGTTTCAGTGAGGAAACATTGGTGTCTGAGGATTCAGAGAAGGAGCTAGAACCAGGTAGCAGGTCGGTGGAGAATTTAGAGCAGACCCTGTGCACGTCCGGGTCAGATCATCCAGGCCAGAGTGTGAAGGAATAAAGTCAGAAACTTCCAGAAAAACCTCTTCTTAGCTGGACACAGTAAGCCATTTGCCCTGTGCCCTGGCTGGCGGAGCCCAGACAAGTCAGAGGGTCGGGTCCCCGGGTCTGGAAAGGTGTGGCCTGCCTCAGATATAAGGAGAGGCCCAAAAGTTCAGGCGTGTGCACCCTTTGCTTGGGCTCAGAAGAAAGCCACCATTGGCAGGATGGATATGGTTTCTTTGACCATAAGGAAGTGTCCCTCTGGGTTATTTCCGGGGTTGTTAGTGAGATTCCTGAGAATATAAATAATCTGGGGCAGGGAACAGGAGTGTGTCATAATACACACATATGCAAGTGCACACACACACACACACACACACACACACACACACACACACACACTTGAACCCTGAAAGGAGTAACAGACACAAGGGCTTGCCAAGTTACAGTATTCCTACAACTTGCTCCGCCCACCCTATTTCTGAGGTCTCCATCCGCAGAGGGCAGTGACCAAAGCGGCAGGTGTTTCTCTTTGGTTTCAGTCAGGGGAGACATTAAGGCTTAGAGGAGTGTGCAGAAAGGGGGTCAGGCTTATCTCTGAAAAGTCACCCTAATGTTTCCCTCCTCACATCTCATCTCCCTGAGTGCCTCAAGGGAGAAGAGAGGTAACCACACCGAGTAGTTTGACATCCTAGTTGGCAGTCACTTTCTTCCTTGCAAGTCCTGATGCCCTCTCTTCCCACTCCACATCTCCCTCAGGGACGTGGTCATGTTCTCTCCCAGCTCTCAGAGGGGTTCCCTGACGATACCCTGTCCTCCCAAAGTCCTCCTTCTGCATGGCTCCCGCCCTACTCACTCCCACCCACCCGTCCCCCTGTTTCTCATTATCTCTGGCTTTAATCCAGCCTCCTGTTTACTCACTTGACTTTCCTGGTTGATTTGAGGGCCCTATCAGTACCAAAGCTTTATCTTCCCCCCCCTGAAAACCTGTCATAGGTGGTTAGATGGGATGTCACAGCTCTAGAGAGAGAAGATCCCCCACCCTCCCAGGCTGCACAGAAGTCCAGGCCTCGGTGATAAGGGAGGAGGACTTGGGAGGGGGGTGTTGACAGAGGACTCTAGGCTTTGCAGCTGCTGTTTGCTGAGGAGACTCCTCAGGAAACAGTGATCTCCACAGCAGGGATCAGAAGAGTATGGCATGGGTCAGGTCAGTCCCATTAGACATCCTGACTCCAGCCCAGAAAACCCACACTACCCTGCCTTTCTCTGTGCCACCTGGTCCCCGTGCCTCACCTCAGTCCAATTGTAGGGTAACAGAGAGGAACAGAGTCACTCAAAACCTGTCCAGCCGGTCCTTTCCAAGAGTACAGAAGAAAGAAAGACAGACAGACAGACAGAAAGAAAGAAGGAAAGAAAGAAAGAAAGAAAGAGAGAGAGAGAAAAAAAAGAAAAAAGACAGACAGAAAGGAAGAAAGAGAGAAAGAAAGAAAGGATAACAAAACCACATAAAGCAAAAATCCCAAACCAAATAATTCTCCAGGAAGTGAAATCGTCATGGTCTTGTGGAATCAGGAAATAGAGACCTCTGGCCTTTGTCACACAAAGCCTGAGCTCCAGCACCCCCCACTGTACCCCTCTCTGCTACAAGTAGATAAAGAGCACCTCCGAACATCAAGGGGCCCATCAAAGCTAGTTTTCCACGTTTCCACCTCATAGGTGAGAAACCCAGGAGACCCCGATGGGCTTGGGGTAAGGATGTTATGATACATGTCACAGGCCTGGGTGGAGGCCTCAGAGCCCTGCCCGTCCCCAGACCTCTGCCCTCCACTGGTGACTCAAAGATGGCTAGGAATCAAGGCTCAGCTTGGGACTGCAAGGACCTAGGACCCGGATATGGGTCCTTTACTGTTGTTTCTGGCAGGGGTCAAAGAAATTAACCTGGCCAGTGAGCCAGCAAACATGACCAGTTACCACCTCCCATCTCAATTTCAAACCCTGCCCACTACGCTAACCCTGCCCAGGGACCCAGGGTCTAGCATACTGCTCCCCAGCTGTCTCCATAGGGCGACGCCCTTCCAGGGTTGAATTGATCCATAGGTTCCTGGGGTGTGACCACCAGCTGTTCTCACATGGCTCTCAGAACACAGGCTGCACACTCACCCTCCACCCTTGGCAGGTCTTCAGGGCTCCCCATTCCACCTGGTCTGAGATCAGCATCCTCCTCCAGGAAGTTGGCACCATGTGCTTGTCAGGTGACCCAGGGTGTGGCCAAAGGAGCCAGGACTCTCCACTATATAGCCAAGCTTGCAATCTGGTCCTGCAGCTCCGGGACCCGCAGGTGAGAAGGGCTGGGTTCCCTGCAGAAGGGGGACAGCTAATGCCCTAGTCTGGACCCAGGTTCTAGACCGCTTCATTTACTTTCCTCTTCAAACCCCTGGGTATCCAATTCCCCATCCATTACCCTTGGCCCTGACCTCCTCCCTCATGCCTAGCCTCACCCCCACCCCAAACCCCTCTGTTCCTATCTATTCAACTGCCCTTCCCGCTTGAGCCCTCCTTACACCCAGGGGACCCTTGTCCTTGAGACTGTCCCCTTCTGTCCTATCTGCAATGGTCTCCAACAGGACAGCTTTTTCTGACCTTCCTCTCTCCCAGCTGCAGGCATGGGATCCCCGTGGAGCTTGTGGGCCCTCTGGGCTGGAGCAACCCTCCTGTGGGGTAAGTCATATCAAGCACCCGTTCCTGTCTGGGAAAACTCTGCTTGCCTGGGTCAGCACCCTCAAGTTCTGTCCCCTCACAGTGCCACCTCACAGTGCCACCCCCTGGGGCTATCTTAGATGAAACAGAGGCTAGCTGAAATTTGAGAGGCCCTTAGGTAGTGGAAGAAATGGGATATAGTTCATTCATGCCTCTCTCTCTCTCTCTCTCTCTCTCTCTCTCTCACACACACACACACACACACACACACACACACACACACACACACGGAGAAGCCCACCACCACCATATAGTTCTCACAGACGCTCTGTCCACACTTCTACAATCGCTGTCCGCCTTCACCCCGTCACATAAATCCCCTAGTCGTATTAAGACAGACACCACACAGATTGGGTGGAAATTTCATTTAGAACTTTAGTCAAACAGCTTTTCTTGAAAAAAAAAAATGTGAAAGGCTCCAACCTTTCGTATTGACAACCAGCAAAAGCTGTTCCCGGGGGGAGCACGAGCTCCAGGTCCGCAGTCGCCGCCTGGACTGCCTCACACACGTCTGGTCCTCGTCTGCTGCTTTTGAGCTCAAGAGCCCTGTGCAAGGTGCCCAGGCGCTGGGCAGCAAAGCCGGGAGGGTTACAGATGACCGGGCACGGCAGGAGTAGGGAAGGGACCAGGAGCAAGGGGAGCATTGTCTCAAGAGGGTCTCAGGCCCAGGTCAGAGGGTTGGGTTTGTAATGGGAGGAACAGGTAACGGACCCACGACTGCGTTTTCTCAAGGGTTGACCCAGGAGGCCACAGTGGACCCCGGGAACACTGGTGGGGAAGAGTTCCTCACGGCCTTCCTGCAGAACTCCCAGCCCGGGTACAGCACTGCCTCTCTCCACCTCTTCATCTCCAGTCTGTCAGAGAGCACCGCCTCTGTCACCATCCTCAGCCAGGCCGATGCCACCTCACAGAAGGTCGCAGTGAAGCCCGGGGAGTCAGTCATGGTCAACATCAATGCCAAAGCAGAGATGAGTGGCAGCAGCACTTTCCAGCGTGCCATAGTGGTCCGCTCTGACCGCCGCATCTCTGTGCAGGCGTTAAATGCTAAGCCTGGAACGGCAGAGCTAACACTGCTCTGGCCCGTCGGAGCCCTGGGCACAGAATACTTTGTGCTCACACCCCCTGGCATCTCTTCCCAGTATGTAAAGGAGTTTGCTGTGGTGGCTGGCAGAGCGGGGGCCTCAGTCACTGTCAGCTTGAAGGCAGCGGTGACATTCCAGGGCACTTTCCATCCAGCTGGTAGTACCTTAAGTGTGACTCTGGAGCCCTACGAGGTAGCCCAGTTACAGAGCACGGCAGATCTCTCCGGGTCACGGGTCACAGCCAACAGCCCAGTGGCAGTTCTTTCTGGCCACAGTTGTGCCCAGAAGCACACAGACTGCAACCATTTGGTGGAGCAGCTGCTCCCCACGTCTGCTTGGGGGACCCACTATGTGGTCCCCCCTCTGGCCTCCCAGTCCCGCTATGATCTAGCCTATGTTGTAGCCAGCCAGACCACAAAACTGACATACAATCACGGCGGCACCGTTGGTTCCAGAGGCCTCCGGATGGGCGACGTGGTCGAGTTCGAGGTCCGGCCAACCCGGCCACTGTATCTGTCTGCGGACGTGGGCATCCAGGTTGCGCTGTTTGGCACAGGGGCCATAAAGGACCAAGTGACCTATGACCCTTACCTGGTCCTGATCCCAGATGTGGCAGCCTACTGCTCTGCCTATGTGATCAAGAGTATGCCAGGCACTGAGGGCGTGGCACTGGTGGTTGCCCCGACAAAGGCCACCGGTGAGCTGACCGTGGATGGGCAGGCCCTGGGGGCCAAGCTCACCTGGGTGGCCGTGCCAGGCAGTGAGTTCTCCTATGCAGAAGTGGATCTTGGCACCGCTGACAAGATTCACACAGCTGAGGCTGCCGCCAGCTTTGGGCTGCTCACTTTCGGGCTGGCCCAGGCTGTGGGCTATGGGACATCAGCTGCCTGTGGACAGAGTGAGTGATGGGAAATGACCCCTGGCCTGGGCCCTCTGGCCACGCCTTCCTACCTTTCCCCTCTGGCTTCCTGGCTCGGTTAATCTTTCTGTCTCACCTCTGTCCTCCCTTAGCTTCTGTCAGCCCCTCCCCTACCTCTACAGCAAGCGATCCTAACTACTTACCAACATGAGTGACCCCAGAACAACTACGGGCAGCACTGCATCAGGAAGCCCCTACCATGCGCTCTATTGGTTTGTGGGGAGGCTGTGGTCCTCTGGGGAGACCCAGGGAGCTGAAATAGAAGGACCTTTGGGAAGGCGCTGGTCGGTATTTTGATACCTTAGAAACTACTAGAGCTACACCCGTTGCTAACTGCAATGCTCATGAGATCCTCAATAGTAACCATGACGACCCGGGATGGGGCGTCTCTGCTCTCCAGCCGCCCTGGGTGCTTCATGTGCTTGGCATAGTTAAGGGACAGGATCTGGCCCTGTGTGTGACCTCGGGCTCAGCCCATTTAGAAGATGCCACCGGGCAGTTCTGGTGTTGTGAGGACACAGGGCCAGAGCCAGAGGGCCTGGGTTAACCCAACTGTGCCTGTGTGACCTCCAGCCTGTCACTGCACCTCTCCAGGCCTCAGAGTCTGTGGCTGTGACAGGGACAATGCCTGACGCTCCCACCCCCACGACAGGACTGTGCTGAGAGTGGAGCAAATGGGTGAATGGGATGTCCTTAGATCACCTTGTGGGGAAAGATCAGGGCGGGGCAGGGTGAGCTGATGCTGGGGCATGGGGGGGGCAGAAGGAGAGAGTCCTTGCGGGCTGGGGGCTGACCAGGAAGGGCTGTTTCTTCCCAGATCGTCTTCAGACTGGGAACCTAGACCCAAGGCTTTCTCATCCTGACAAAAATGCCACCCCACTTCAAGGGGGCACTCACAGCATGTGTGTATCTGTACGTATACACACCCAGGCATACATGTGTGTTTCTGTGTGTGAGCTGGTATTTACACTCAGGCATGCATGTGTGTATCTGTGTGTAAGCAGGTTTGCACACCCAGGCATGCATGTGTGTAAGCAGGTATGACACCCAGGCATACATGTGTGTATGCAACTACGCACACCCCAGAAAACATGTGTAGCGGCCAAAGCTCAAAGTCAGGCATCTTCTTCTGATCCTTCCCATCCTGTCTGTTTGTTTTTGAGATTCTGAACCTGGGGCTCTCAATCAGCTAAACTGGCTGAGCAGCTGCCCCTGGGATCTGCCTGTCACTGCCGGCCAGTCTCACTGAGCTAACACACTTGCCACCGAGCCTAGCTTTCACCTGGGGCTGGAATCTGGACTCATGTCCTCCTGCTCACACGGCAAGCTCCTCCCACATCCCACTGACCCATCTCCCGCTTCCTATCCTCTGGCCACTCCAGCCACATGGGAAGACGGGGAAGAGGGAAATGGAATATGATTGTGCCAGTGGTCGCTCCTGGTCCCTCTTCACGACCTGCCGTGCTTCTGGGCCAAGCCGTGCTAAACAGTGAGATCAGAAACCCTGGGGTGTGAGGAAACCCAGAGAATCCCTCTCCACGAGGCTGCAAACCTCAGTTTCCATGCCTGTAGAATGGGTGGCCGCGAGCCCACTGCCCACAGTCCACACTGAAGGAGGCCCCAGGTTTCTGTCCTCGTAAGCATTTCTAACTCTATCTCTCTTCCTCCGCAGCTCGGCTCTCCCCAGCAGAGGCATCCTGCCAAGGCGTTCAGTGTACATCTGGACAGCGCTGCCAGATGGTGAGCGGGAAGGCCAGGTGTGTGGCAGAGTCCACAGCTGTGTGCCGCGCCCAGGGTGATCCCCATTACACAACCTTCGATGGCCGTCGCTATGACATGATGGGCACCTGCTCCTACACCATGGCTGAGCTGAATGGAGAGGACGAGACCCTGCCAGCCTTCAGTGTGGAGGCCAAAAACGAGCACCGGGGCAGCCTCCAAGTCTCCTACGTGGGCTTGGTCACCGTCCACGCCTACAGCCACTCTGTGACACTGGTTCGTGGGGAAACTGGCTTCTCCCGGGTGAGTGTTCAGAGCCACCAGTCAAAAAACAGCCCAAGCCCTGCTGTCAAACCCCAAACTCAAGGCCTTTTAGGGGTGAGGTGGTAGGAAACTAACTGGTGAGATTTGGAAACCGTCCCCTTACCAACTCCACTTCTAGAAACGTCGAGGACGTTTAGTGACTAGTTAGGAAGAAAACAATCGGACGCTATTTGGAAAAGCAAAAGGGACCAAAAGAAAATGGAAAAAGAAATGATCCAATCGTCCCATAGCTGGGGGGGGGGTCTCTGGCGTAACATCACCACCGTTGGTGATCGTGTGCTGGCCCAGATGTGCTTCTCGGCACATTCTGTGTTTCGTGCTTACAGGATCCCTTTGAGGCGCCGCTGTACCGTGAGGCCCGAGAGCTAGGTCCTCCTGGGTAGCAGCTGGGAAGGAAGCATGCAGGCTCCCTGCAGGGCTCCGTGCTGTCTGGTGAACACGCTGTTGCACTCTCAGAGCAAGCAGCAGTTAGATATCTTCCCTCCCTACGGTGCCACCATGGGATGGTGAGGTCTCTCTCTACACAAGCCCAAGTCACTGTTCAGGTTGAGAGTCCCTTATCTTCAGGCCAAAGATGTCTCAGATTTTCAGCTTTTTACAACTTTGGGATATTTGCTTGTACATACTGTGATGGGACCCAAGCCCAAATACAAAATTCGTTTAGGTTCCATGCATTCTTAACAAAAAACGCCTGAAGATATTTTTATACACTGTTTTCAGTGCACACAATTTTTTATCTTATTAATCTTTCTGGTATCGGGGTCTGAACCCATGTGTAACATCCTCTTAATGCTCAAAAAGTGTCAGATTCGTTTTAGCATTTCAGATTTTAGATGTTTGAGCCAAGGGTATATAATGTATACAGGGAACATTGTATACCACCCCCTGCGTAGACTCTAATAAGCATTTTAAATGATTTTTCGTTTATCTCAGATCCCCATCTGTACATCAGATTGATAGTCTCTCTCTCTCTCTCTCTTTTTTTTTTTTTTTTGGTTTTTCAAGACAGGGTTTCTCTGTATTGTTTTGGAGGCTGTCCTGGAACTAGCTCTGTAGACCAGGCTGGTCTCGAACTAACAGAGATCTGCCTGCCTCTGCCTCCCAAGTGCTGGGATTAAAGGCGTGTGCCACCAACGCCCGGTGACAGTCTCGTTTTTTATGTGCTTGAAAGTCACAAAAATGACTTCAACATATATATCATTAGTTAGAATGCAATGTTTAAATGATTTTGCTTAATTTTCAGATAAATCTATAAATATCAAAACTCATTGCTGGGCCTGATGGGACAGGCCTAAATCCAAGCTACGCAAGAGGCCAATCCTAAATTCAAGGCCAGCCTGGGCAACTCAGTGAGTGAAAAACGAAGGAAAGACAGAACATGAGTCAGTGGTACAATGCCCAGATCGACTCTGCACATGAGGGGCTGCGTGCAGTCAGGGGCGAATCACTTGCCCAGCAGGCCCTAGTTGCTGTTTTAATGTTTATTTTAGTCAGAATCTCGCTATGTAGCTCTGCCTGGCCTGGAACTCACGGTGTCGACCAGGATGGCCTGAACCTCATAGAGACCTGACTGCCTCTGCCTCCTGAGTGTGCTATCACACCTGGAAAGCCCCCGTTTCAATCCACAGTAACGCACGTCTCTCCTCAAAATCAAAATCACACACGGAAGTGTACCCTTCAACTGAGTCTTGACAAATGTGTAACAAACCCCCCACTGGGATAGAGAATATTTTTGTCCCCTTGGGTGTTTCTCTCCAGCATCTGTGCAGACAGTCTTCAAGCGGTGTCTCAGGCATATGACTGTCCTGATTTTTTCCCTCAGATTAGTCGTGCCTCCCAGTGAGTGGGAGGCAGAGACAGGTACCTCTGTGAGCTTAAGGCCAGCCTCGTGTACATAGTGAGTATAGAGCTCACGAAGAATTCATAAAAGGGCATATTATAAAACTTTTTTTTTGGTTTTTCTTTCTTTCTTTTTTTTTTTTTTTTTTTTTTTTTTTTTTTGGTTTTTCGAGACAGGGTTTCTCTGTGGCTTTGGAGGCTGTCCTGGAACTCACTTTGTAGACCAGGCTGGCCTCGAACTCACAGAGATCCGCCTGCCTCTGCCTCCTGAGTGCTGGGATTAAAGGCGTGTGCCACCAACGCCCGGCTGGCATATTATAAAACTTACAATTCTGCATATGACATCAGGGTTTTTTTTTTCTCCTCCACACAACAAACTGCGTCTGTCAGCCCTTTTTAAAAATACTGAATTTTTGTAATGTTACTGTTGAACTCCAGACATTGCAAATGCTAGCTGAGTGCCGTGCTGCTGGGCGACATTCCGGCTGTCTTCATTTCATTTTGAGACAGGGCTCACTGGGTTGAGCAGCTGGCCTCACACTTGCAAGCCTCCTGCCTCTTCCAGAATAGCTGGGGTTCTCATTGGCCCTTCCAGACTTGACTCAACTGTCCTTCCTCTGGGGTGCCTCCCGTAGCTGGCAGAGTTAAGTGTGGCCTTTTCTCAGGGCTTTCAGCCCCCTGCAGAGCCTGCCTGCCCAGTCCTGACCCCTCATCTTGCCCTGGTTGCTGATGCTCTCCCACTGCGCCCCCCCCCGTGGTCCCCAGCTCAGGGCCAGGAAACAGTGAGGCCATTTCATTGCACTTGGCAGAGGCTAGGTGTGGGTCAGAAACGCTTCTGAAGTGAGGACAGCAAGGAGCTTGCTTCTTAGAGAAGGGGGAGGCATTCGGGAACTTGTGCCACGTTGTACACAGCTCAGAATGTGCCAACACCTCTGTTATAGCTGCCCCCGGGCTCAGGTCTTACTATGTTGATTGACACGCCACGGCGATGGTTTAATGAGACTGACGGCCTGCGGCAGATTTTGTCATCGTCTTGGCAGTTGCTGGTCTTGACTAGTTCTGCTGCAGCCTTTTGTCTCTGCCTCATGAACACGAGTCCTGCTTGTTTCCCTGCTCCCTGCAGCTGCCCCTTGCTGCCACCAGACCTGGCAGGTTCCTTCCTCACACCGGCTTCAGGCTGGTAGCGAGCCTGCTGTTCTGTCAGGCACTGTGGGAGAAGCTGGAGACAGAGCCTCGAGGCGGCCTTCTAGTGGCTCAGAGAGACGGAGAACGTGGGAGACCAGTACTTTGTGGGAGAAGGCTAGATGCCCTCAGGACTGGAAGACAGGGGAGGGGGGCCACAGGAAAGGTGATGGGGGTGGCCTCACGAGTCAGTGACACCTCAGCAGACATTAGCAGGGGATGGGGGTCTTCATGCACATCTCCGGGAAGAACGCTGATTCAGCCGCTAGAGGTGCAAGGTCAAGCGTCCCTAGGCTCAGCTGGGAAGGACAAGGAAGGAAGGCGTCTTGTGTGACCAGAGCTGGGGACATGAGGGCTGAAGGGGAGATGATACAGGCTCTGACCTCTGCCGCCCCTCTGCAGATCGACAATCAGCGCTCCCGCCTCCCGGCCTCCCTGAGTGAGGGTCGCCTGCGTGTGTACCAGAGCGGGACACGGGGTGTCATAGAGCTGGACTTTGGACTGGTGGTCACCTATGACTGGGATGGCCAGCTGACCCTGAGCCTGCCCAAGCGCTTCCAAAACCAGGTGTGGGGGCTGTGTGGGAACTATAACGGAGACCCCGCAGACGACTTCCTCACGCCCGACGGGGAGCAGGCTCCAGATGCCTTGGAGTTTGCAAACAGCTGGAAGCTGGATGATGGGGACTACCTGTGTGATGATGGCTGCCACGGCACGTGTCCCTCCTGCACTGCGGGCCAGACCCAGCACTACAAGGGAGACCGGCTCTGTGGCTTGCTGACTCTGTCCACAGGCCCCTTCTCTGCCTGCCATGAATTGCTGGACCCCAAATCTTTCCTGGAGGATTGTGTGTTTGACCTGTGCGTGACCGGAGGGGAGCGTGTCAGCCTGTGCCGGAGCCTTAGCGCCTATGCCCAGGCTTGCGCCGAACTGGGTGTCTCTGTCGGAAGCTGGAGGTCACAGACCAACTGCCGTGAGTAGCACCTGGCGTGGGAAGTCCTCAGTGAGGGCAGGGAACCCCCTTGCATTTGCTCAAAAGCTGAGTCATTGTGATTCAGCCTGATGCTGGGCAATGCCAAAGACACGGTTGGCCCAGACAACCGAGCTTTGCTCGAGTTAGCCAGTCTAGGGTTGGGACAGACACATCACTGGATAGGGAGGGTTTGGGGTGATCGTGGGTTGAGATGGAAAAGGCACAGGCATGGGTGGGGGGGTGACAGGGATGGGCCAGGGAGATGATGAAGGAAACCCCAGGGCCTGCTTCCCCCAACAAGATGGAGCCACGGGAGCTTGGGGGTGAGGTGTGTGGTCTGATCCTGCATCCGAAGTCCCTCTGGCTGCTGTGAGGAGCAGATTTGGTACAGGGGGCCAGGACACCAGGCAGGAGGCTGCTATGGTTCATGGGCTGTGGAGACAGACTCTGAGAAGGCTCAGACCATGAAAGTCACAGGAGTTGCCCCCCGACTGGTTGTCCGGGGATGGGATGGGGGAGGCCAATGGGGCCTGAGCATCAGGAAGGTGTGAATGCCATTAAATGAGGGGCGTGGAGCTCTGAGGAAGCAGCACTGTCTGGGGGAGCCCCACCATAGCATGACACAACCTCTGCCCTTCCACAGCCCTGTCCTGTCCAGCCAACAGCTGCTATGACCCTTGCAGCCCTGCCTGCCCAGCCTCCTGCAACTCAGAAGCCGCACCCGCCAACTGCTCTGAGCGCCCCTGTGTGGAGGGCTGCGTGTGCCTTCCAGGCTTCGTGGCCAGCGGTGGCGACTGTGTGCCTGTGTCATCCTGTGGCTGCACCTACCAGGGCCGCCCCCTGGCGCCGGGGCAGGAGGTGTTTGCGGACGACCTATGCCGTCAGCGCTGCACCTGTGATGGGGCCACCCAGAAGGTGATCTGTAGGGACACATCAGGGTGCCCTTCTGGCGAGCGCTGCCGGGTGCTGAACGGCCTCCTGGGTTGCTACCCAGACAACTTCGCCAGCTGCCAGGCATCTGGAGACCCGCACTACGTGACCTTCGACGGAAGGCGCTTTGATTTTATGGGGACTTGCGCATACCTGCTGGTGGGCTCGTGCGGCCAGGACGCCGCGCTGCCTGACTTTAAGGTGCTGGTGGAAAATGAGCATCGAGGCAGCCAGACCGTGAGCTACACGAGAGCTGTGCGCGTGGTGGCGCACGGCGTGGAGGTGGCGGTGCGCAGGCAGTACCCGGGCAGAGTGATGGTGAGCCCACGGGGCAGGGAACCGGGAGGGGCGGCTGCCGTGGGGCGGAAGGGGAGTATTAGAAAAACCTTGTGATTCCGGGGGAGATGCAGGGGCCAGGCACCACTGCCGCTTCTCAGCTCTGTCTGTGAAGCCTTTGCATTTTTCTCTGAGAAAGGTTGGAATAACGGAGGTTTCAACCTGGAGCCCAGCAGCAGCCACTGGCTGGGCGGTAGTGGAGCGCTGATGAACTCATGCCTGCCTGGTCTTTAAAAGAAGCCTTGGTGCCCACAAAGCGCCCAGTAGGTGTTGGTGGTCGCTGTGTGTCTTCTGACGCTTCAGAGATGTAGACTTGTACATTTTCTGGAAGATGATGGTCCTTGAGCACAGTGACATGTGGAATGCCGGTATCTGGGTGCGTGTGCGTGTTAGAGGGTAGCCCAGATCACATGTGCATGTTAGAGGGTAGTCCAGATCCTCATCCGGCCTCTAGGAGCGAGATGGAGCAGCACTTACTGGTGCCAGGGTGGCCTTTAGAAGGGCCCAGCCCCCACTCAGAGCAGAGAAGCACTCATTTTTCTCTGTAGACACCAAGGGTAAAACTGGAGAAGCCATCGGGTGTTCACACAGTGTCCCATGTGTATAATATGGCCAATAGTTGGAGTTTGCCCATCCCCTGGAGAGAGGAATGGGGTCACTGGAAACGGATCACGGAGTATTTCCATGCTTCGGGCCCTGAGTTCCCCTCACCCGTTTTCACTCCTCGTCCCCAAAGCAATCTTAGAGTGGAGAAAATCTTGCCCATAAGTGTTTGCTTTGGGGGTGGGGGGCAACTCCAGATCAGGAGAGGGAATGATTACTAACAGGTTTTTGTTTTCTCGCCTCTCTGGAATGACGTTCCTGAGGCATGTCTACTAATAGCTAACACACGTTCCTACTGACTTGAGTGGGTTAGGTGAACAGCACGTGTTCAACTACCTGCTCTTCACAACAAGCAAGGAAAGCAATTCACCTTTTGCCAGGAAAAACAAACAAACAAACAACAACAACAACAACAACAAAAACAGCCTGAAACGGAGAGGTTAAATCACCTACACACAGTGTGTGTTACCGAGAGAACTTTAGTGAGGTTAGATGCCCTCAAGCTAGAATTTGGAACCCTGCTGTTTTTGCCCTGGAGTCCATACTTTGAAAAATTGTTTTATTATTTTTAACTGAGGGGCATGGGTTATGAACATAAGGGCCAGAGGAACCCAGAAGTATGGGATCCCTCTGGACTGCAGCTACAGGCAATGTGCTGCCCGCCATGCATGCTGGGAACTGAGCTCAGTCTGTGAGCCGTCTCTAAGAACAGTTCATTCAGCTAACCGCTGTGGAACCCCTCCAGCCTGCAGGGGTTTATTATGTCTGTTGCTTGTCCTGAGGGGAGACATGGACCCATGGCGAAGAAAGTGGGTGGACGGGAGTTCCAGGAGGAAGGGGCAGCTTGTGTAGAGACCCCGGGGCAGCGGATATGACCTGCAAGGATGCTAGTGTAGGGACCAGAGACGGGGAGACGAGAGACGAGACAGGAGCTAACTATGACCGAGCCTTTGAATTCAGGTGCGTCCTGGAGACCA
Source organism: Mesocricetus auratus (assembly GCF_017639785.1). Classification (NCBI taxonomy): domain Eukaryota; kingdom Metazoa; phylum Chordata; class Mammalia; order Rodentia; family Cricetidae; genus Mesocricetus; species Mesocricetus auratus. The sequence continues at coordinate 7,388,204 of NW_024429216.1, read as the reverse complement.
GTGAAGATGCTGCTGTGTAAATGGTGGCATCTTCCAGGCAGAGGGAGCAGCAGCTACGAAGTCCGAGGCTGGGTAGTCTCGGGAAGACTAGGCCAACACTGAGATGAAGTGAACCCTCCTGCCAGAGTAACACCAGGAGGTGGCAGGCAGAGTTGTGGGTCAGAAAGGTGGGCCACGTAGGGAGAGAGGCTTGATCCTAAGCGGACCGTGAAGGAGAGATCAGCGGATGCTTGAGGCCTGGGGCATGGAAGTGAGGGAGAGTGTGTTTCAAGCAGAGGTACAGAAAGTGCCAGAGCCTCGAGTCTGGCCCGAGCTCCGTGAGTTCAAATGCGTGCATGGCTGGGAACGCAGGGGTTCAAATGCATGCGTGGCTGGGAACGCAGGGACAGGGTGAGAGACTGAATAGGGGACAGTGGGACTCAGACATCGTGTGAGGCCGCGATGCGAGCTTTGGCAGGGAAACGTTGGCATTCGGAGAGCAGGTTGGAGCATGATGGGTGCTGTTCCAGGAAGAGCTCAGAGGAGGCAAGGGCTGCAAAACGAGAGACAATTGAGGCACTGGCAGGGCTGAGGTCTAGTGGGACCTTCCGGGTGAGAGGCTTGAACCGCAGACAAGCCCGGAAGGATAAAGCGGGAGCAGCCCGGTTGGCGGATGGTATTCAGGCGGAGTGCCCTTGAGGCTGGACTAAACGGGAAAGCTTGCCCGTGGCTTAGTCACTCTTCTTTCCACGGTCAAGAAGCAACGCAAGGAGGGACTCGGTTTTGGCTCATGGTCTGAGGGGGATGCGGTACACTGAGGTAGGAAGACATGGCTACTGACTCCATGTTAACAGAGTGTGAGGAGAGGCTTGCTCACGTCCCTGTGGACCGGAAAGCAAAGAGAGCAGTCAGTGGGCTGGATCCTGTCAGACCTTCCTCCCTGCTTTGTCCTTCTCCGAGCTCGGCCTACTTCTTAACGGTCCCAAGTCCTTCTCGTGTCAGCTACAAACACTTGAGCCTGGGGGAGCATGCTCGCACAGGTGCCAGGGGAGACAGGCGGGGTGGGCTTGGAAAGACAGGAGAGATCTGGATCTCAGTTTCGAGGATGAGGAGCAATGGGTGATGCCGGGTGATATGCGGGGCAGAGGGAATAGCCGTTGTGAAGCCCTGAGGGGGCCCAAGGAAGCTGGGGTGACTGGAGCCAGCTGATGAGGCACGGGTACACTGACCCGCTGCTCCTCCTGCATCTCTGCCCAGGTGGATGGCATCCTTCAGTACCTGCCCTTCCAGGCTGCAGGCGGGAAAATTCAGGTGTTCCGCCAGGGCAACGATGCTGTCATACGCACAGACTTCGGCTTGACCGTCACCTACAACTGGGATGCTCACGTGACTGCCAAGGTGCCCAGTAGCTACTCGAAGGCCGTGTGTGGGCTCTGTGGGAACTTCAACGGGGACCCATCTGACGACCTGGCGCTGAAGGGAGGAGGCCAGGCTAACAGCGCCCTGGACTTTGGAAACAGCTGGCAGGAGGAGACGATACCTGGGTGTGGAGCAACAGATGCTGGTGACTGTCCCCAACTGGACTCCCTTGTGGCCCAGCAACAACAAAGCAAAAAGGAATGTGGGATCCTTGCTGATCCTCAGGGACCCTTCAGGGAGTGTCACAAGCTGCTGAACCCCCAGGGTGCTCTACGTGACTGCGTCTATGACCTCTGCCTGCTGCCCGGTCAGTCCAAGCCACTGTGCGATGCACTGGCCGCGTACGCCGCTGCCTGTCAGGCTGCCGGCGGAACCGTGCATCCCTGGAGGAGTGAGACTCTTTGCCGTGAGTACCAAGAGTGGCAACCTAGGGTTGGGTCTGGCGTTTGTCCATTAACATGCAAGCAGCATCGCTTAATCCTTATGATGCCTGGTGAGGAAGGGGCTGTGCTAAGGCCATGGTGAGTAGCACCTCGCAGTTAGGCGCCTGCACTCGTGACAGCGAGGAAGTCACAGCAGAACGCAGTGACATGGGAGACCCCAGGTCAGATTGCCAGTGTCAGGTGTCAGTCAGAGACTCGCAGTGGCGCTGCACTTAGAATGGGCCTGGGTCCCTCTGCAGCTGTCCTCGGCCCCATCTCACTGCCTAACCCATGCACATCTCTTCGCTTCAGACGTGAGTGCAGGAAGGCTTGGCCAGCAGTTTTGCTCGCCTGGCGGAGGCTGGGAAAGCCATGCACCCATCTCCCGAGTTTTAAGCGTTGCTTGAGTATGCTCTATACCCCACATGCTTTAACTGTGCGCATAAACACACAGTTCGACTAACTTTCAGCATGAGGCAAAGCGTGTAAATGGTGCCAGGTTCCCTGCCCAGCATGAGGCCAAAGCGTGTAACCAGGCCAGGTTCCCTGCCCAGCATGAGGCCAAAGCGTGTAACCAGGCCAGGTTCCCTGCCCTTGGAGGGAGGCTTGAAGTCCGCGAGTAGAGCGTACGCTTCAGCTGCTCTCTCAAGTGCAGACAGTTGCAAACACTGAAACACCCGGCAAGTGAGCATCTCTGACTTTTAAGAGCCTTTCCATTGTGGGGAAAGTTGAACCAACCACAAGGCATGCTGGGACAGTGGATCCTTCAGGTCCATCATCCATCCCACAGTGACCAGCATGGTCAACAAAAATTCAACAAGGATTAGCACTTAAAACTGCTCTTACAATGTGGTGTGTGTGTGTGTGGTGTGTGTGGTGTGTGTAGTGTGAGTGTGTGTATGTGGGGTGTATGTGTGGTGTGTGTGTATGTGTGGTGTGTATGTATGTGCGTGGGCGCATGCGTGTGTGGTGTGCGTATGCAGTGCGTGTGCGTGCAGCGTGTGCGCGCGCGTGCGCGTGCGCGGCGTGTGCATGTGCAGTGCGGTGGCGTGCAGCGTGTGCGTGTGAGGTAGTGCGGCGTGCACGCAGCGTGCAGCGCGCGCAGTGCACGCGTGCGCGTGCGTGATGTGGCGCGCGCGCGACGTGTGGCGCACGTGGCATGCGCACGTGCGTGCGGCGTGCGCGTGAGGCGCGCACGCGGCGCATATGCGCATGTGCGCATGCGTGGCGCGGCACGCAGTACGCATGTGCAGTGCGCGCATGGCGGTGGCGTGCGGCAGCGTGTGCGGCACGCGCGTGGCGCAGCGTACGCGCGGCGTGCGCGTGCGCATGCGCAGTGCGCGTGGCGTGCGCACGAGCGCGCAGTGCGTGTGGTACGCGCACGCACGTGCGTGCGTGCGCACGCACGCGTGGCGCGTGCGCAGCGCGCGTACGGCACGCGCGGCGTGCGCGCATGCGCGCGTAGTGCGCGGCGCACGTGGCGCGTGCGCACGTGCGCGCGTGCATGCGCACGTGCAGCACGTGGCGCGCATGATCGCGCACGGCGCGCGCAGCGTGCGCGTGGCACAGTACGCGCACGGCGCATGCGCAGCGTTACACGCGCAGTGGCGTGCGCGCGGTGCGCATACTGCGTGTGAGTGAGTGTGTGTATGGTGTGTGTGTGGTGTATGTGTGGTGTGTGTGTGTGTGTGGTGTATGTGTGGTGTGTGTATGTGGTGTGTATGTGGTGTGTGTGTATGTGTGGTGTGTGGTGTGTGTGTGTGTAGTGTGTGTGTGTGGTGTGTGCAGCTATAAAATGAAAGGTGCTGCTGGAGAATGGTGGATGCTTTGCTTGAATGCCAGAGGTTCTGATTTAAAGAAAATGCAAGAAGCAGGAGGAAAGGGCAGGAGGGAAGTGGGGAGAGGGTGAGGAGGAAAAACAATATCCACAGACATGCTGCATAGATTGCTCACATGTACGTGTGTGTGCGTGTTTAAAACATGCATTGCATGAAATGTACACCCAGCTTGAATAGCCATCAGAGATAATCACGAATTTCAGTAGATTAGAATCACATATAAACAGACAGGATGGAATAAAATGTCACAGGAGTTGTCCTGCCCCATTGAACACAGTCGTCTTGCAGCTGGGTGGGTCACCTGCATGTGTGTGCAGACAGGCATCTGAGGGTCATCACTGTGTCCCCTGGAGAGTTACTGACGGTGATGACCCTCTCTCTGCAGCGCTCAGCTGCCCACCTAACAGCCACTACGAGCCATGTTCCTACGGATGCCCGCTGTCCTGTGGAGACCTGCCAGTGCCCCAAGGCTGTGGCTCAGAATGCCAAGAGAGCTGTGTTTGTGATGAGGGCTTTGCCCTTAGTGGTGATTCCTGTGTGCCTCTGGCCTCCTGCGGCTGCGTGCACCAGGGCACCTACCACCCGCCGGGCGACACCTTCTACCCCGGACCTGGATGCGAGTCTCTTTGCCACTGCCAGGAAGGTGGCCTGGTTTCCTGTGAGCCCTCATCGTGTGGCCCGCACGAGGCCTGCCAACCGTCCAATGGAGCCCTGGGCTGCGTGGCTGTGGGCACCACCACCTGCCAGGCATCAGGAGACCCTCACTACGTCTCCTTTGACGGCCGCCGTTTCGACTTCATGGGCACCTGCGTGTACGTGCTGGCGCAAACGTGCGGGACCGCGCCCGGCCTGCCCCAGTTCACCGTCCTGCAGGAGAACGCGGCCTGGGGCAGTGGCCACGTCAGCGTGACCAAGGCGATCACGGTCCTGGTGGGCAACTACACCCTGCGGCTACAGCAGAATCAGTGGAAAGTCAAGGTGAGAGCGGGGGCGGGGGCATGGGAGGAGGCCCCTTGTGGGGAGAGCCGCACTGGGGCAGCGCAGGGAGAGCATGCAGAGCCCCGAAGAAATGGCAAAATGGGGTCCCGATTAGAGGAGGTGTTGGTGCAAAGTCCAAGAGCAAGGAGGCCAGAACTTTCCCTACGTGGTCGGCTCTCCCTCCGACCCGCACCACGGGCTCTCCGGCTCTCCCTCCGGCCCGCACCGCGGGCTCTTCCCTCGTCTCCCCCTGTACTCCATCTTCCCTCACCCCACATGGTGCCTGCCCAGCCTCTCTTGCCACAGACAGGTCCTGGCAATCACACAGAGGCGAGTTCAGAGGTGGCAAAGTTCGAAGAAGAGGCCAGTCTGTGATCCCATCATCCCTTAACCCTGGCAGCAGCAATAATGCAGCTACAGATGTCAGGCACTGCCCCGGGCTGTTGGCATCGACGGTCTTTTTATCCACGTGGGGGCGAAGGCACCATACTTCGCTTCCTTTCTTAGAGGGAGTGTTCCCACTGCTGTCCTGAGGTCCCTGAGAAAATCCAGTGTTCGTTTTTGCTGTTGTTGTTGCAGAGACCTGGGAGAGTTGCCTCAGGAAGGGAGTGCTCGTTTTTTGTTCAGGGTTTCAGAGAGTTTAGTCCATTTCGTCTGTCGCTGTGTGCTCAGGAAAAGCAAAATGGCTGTAGGGACGTGTGATAGAGGACAGCTGTTTACAGGATGCAGAGAAGGGAGAAAGGAAAGGACCAGGTGCAATGTGCCCAGTGACCTACATCCTCAGCTAGGTCCCACCTTCTAGAAGTTCCGGAACCTACCAAGACAGTGCCATTAGCTGGGAGTCACACAGTATGGCCCTGAGGGAGATCATTCCTACAACAGCAGGCTGTAAGCCCAGAATCTCTGAACTAGACCTTGTGCTACATGCTTTTCTGAATTGGAAGGATTGGGTCTCGGGTGGAGACTGCTTTTGAGATACACTGGGACTATGCCTCACTGACAGGCAGCACACAACCATTGTTGTGTAAGCAGTAGTTATTAGAGCTGTCACATGCCCTGGACAGGGAGGGCTACAGGATGCGCTGTCTTCCCTAACAAGCCCCAAGCTCTGAGATTAGCCCCTCACAAAGCAGCAGCTCCAGACACACGGGGACAGTCTCTCTGTCCTTCATTGGGATCTCACCAAACCCCAGCTTCCCTGCGACTGTCCCTCACTGCAGAGGGAGAACTGAGCCCAGAGGTTAAGTGAGTCGCCCTTATTCACGGCCAGCCTGCTGGGGAGAGACGGCTGTTGATGTCTTTAGGACATTCTAGATGTGCCTAGAGCGTGTCTTTCCCCTGGCCCCTCCCTGTCTCCTCACATGCAGGGTGCGTGCGTGCGCTGAGGAAGGGAACAGAGAGGTTGACAGGGGTGCCCCTCCCGGGCCTGGTTGGAGCCAGAGTCCCCAGGGGATCTGCAGATGAGGGATGGAGCCTGCCTCTGCATCAGGTCCTTGGCTGTCCAGATGAAGACTTGCTCCTCTCTTCCCTTCCCTTTCCTCTCCCCTCCCCTCCCCTCCTGTCCTCCCCTCTCCTCCCTTCCCCTCCCCTCCCTTCCCCTCCCCCTCCTCTCCTCCCCTCCTCTCTTCTCTTCCCCTCTCCTCCCCTTCCCTCCTCTCTTCTCTTCCCCTCCCCTCCCTTCCTCTCCCCCTCCTCTCCTCCCCTCTCTCCTCTCCTCTCCAGCCTCACAGGACACTTGTCATTGAACTTGGAGTCCAGCCTGATCTAGGATTATCTCACTTTGAGACAATAGCTCTAATCCCACCTACTGATCCTTCTTCAAATACGGTTGCTTTCTGAGGTTCTTGGTAGGCTTGTCTTTTTGTTTGTGTATGTGTCTGTGCATATGCACAGAGGACAGAAAGGGACATCGGGTCCACTGGAGTTGTGAGCTGCTGGATGTGGGTGCTGGGGTCGGAACCCTGGCCCTCTGATAGAGGCTCCTAACTGCTGCATAGACTTACCTTTTAGAAGCCACCATCCCCCCCCCGTGAGACACTATTACTATACGTGTTTTACAAATACGGAAAGTCACGCAGGATTTCAGTGTCAGTTAGAAGATCTGGGGCAGATGGCCTCCAAGCTTGCCCTCTGAAGCTTGGCATTCCTTGCCTCCCAGGTGAACGGCGTGGACACGAAGCTGCCAGTCGTGCTGGATGGGGGCAAGATCCGTGTCTCCCAACATGGCTCTGACGTTGTGATTGAAACCGATTTTGGCCTGCGTGTGACCTACGATCTGGCGTACTATGTGCGGGTCACCATCCCAGGCAACTATTACCAGCAGATGTGTGGCCTGTGTGGGGACTACAACGGCGACCCCAAGGATGACTTCCAGAAGCCAGATGGCTCACAGGCGGCCAACCCCAGTGACTTTGGTAACTCCTGGGAGGAAGCTGTGCCCGACTCCCCATGTGCACCAACGCCTCCCTGCCCGGGACCCGGCTGTGTGCCTGAGTGCAGCCCTGAGCTGGAGGACAAATATCACGGGCCACAGTTCTGCGGACTGCTCATCAGCCCCACGGGGCCGCTGGCTGCCTGCCACAAGCTGCTGGACCCCGAGGGTCCCTTGAAAGACTGCGTCTTTGACCTGTGCCTGGGTGGCGGGAACATGAGCATTCTCTGCAACAACATCCACGCCTACGTGAGCGCCTGCCAGGCAGCCGGAGGGAAAGTGGAGCCCTGGAGGACGGAAACCTTCTGTCGTGAGTGACGGGACGTTGAGGGGAAGGGAGCAAGGAGTCGGGGTGGAGAAGGAGGAGAACCCTCACCCTCACCCTGCATTTTCTCCTCGCAGCAATCGAGTGCCCCCTTCACAGCCATTATGAGGTCTGCGCAGACACCTGCTCCCTGGGCTGCTGGGCTCTCAGTGCCCCGCAGCAGTGCCCAGAAGGGTGCGCTGAGGGCTGTGAGTGTGACTCTGGCTTCCTGTACAATGGCAAAGCCTGTGTGCCCATCCAGGAATGTGGCTGCTACCACAATGGGGTCTACTATGAGGTGAGAACCCAGCCGTGTGTCCAGAACCCAGGCCCCCCCCCCCGCTAGTCCCTCCCAGGGCCCCCGACAGCCCCTCCCACGGCTCCGCCCCCGACAGCCCCTCCCACGGCTCCGCCCCGACAGCCCCTCCCACGGCTCCGCCCCCGACAGCCCCTCCCACTGCTCATCAGCACTATAGCCTTTCCACCGTTCAGCGTCTTGACCGCCTCTCTGTTCCCCTCTTGGCCCCCAACCCCGCAACCCTGCCTTGGATCATTTTGTCTTCTCCCAGCCCCCATTTCTGTTTCCTTTATCATGCCCACCCCACGACTGTGGAGACATCTTTTAAAATACGACCATGGGTCCTGACGTCTTAAATCCTCCCCAGATCAAGACTAACTTTGAATCCCAGATCTGAGGTGCTTTTCCAGGTCATGAGGGTGAGATTTTGTTTGTCACACCAGATGCTCACTCCCTCTGCTTCCCCATTCTCCCCCTCAGGGGACCCTTGGGCTTGAGTGTGCGTTTGCTTAAGTCTGCCCCCTTGCAGGAGTGACGGCTGTCTGAGGGCGGTGCTCCCTCTGTGAATGGTACCAGTCCTGGGAGCAGATGGGTGCATGGTGCTTATATAAGCCCACTTTATTATGTGCAGACACCACACACACACACACACACACACACACGTATGTATATAGCCTGCCTTCATATTATGGAAAATCTCAAACGTGCATTTGTTGAGAGACTACTGGAGTGACTCACTATACTCCTGTTCATCACTTGGCTTCAAAACCAATCAGCTCCCCCAGCCTAGCTTCATCTTTACCTTTCCAAACCAGTCTGCATCACTGAAGAGGTCTTTCTTGGGTTCCGTCTCTGCGCTACACATATAATTAACTGAGTTCTGCTTCCTCGGATTGGTCCCGTTACTGGCTGTCACTTACAGACGAGGCAGCCAAGCATAAAAAAGTTAAGCAGTGTTGTCCAGGCACACCCCTTGGGATCGGTGGAACCAGGCTCGACTGGTCAATGTGCTCCGGAACTTTTGCTCTGAATACTTAACTCCGCTCCTCCTAAGCAGTGGCAATTCAGAGCATGTTTTGGAATGAATGAGTGAATAAATGAATGAAAATTAATGAAGAAATGAGTGAACTGGGCCTCCAAGCCGTGCTGTGCAACCAGTATAACTGGCAATGGGCCACACTGCGTAGAGCCGTCCCCTAGCATTCTCTGTGCCTGGAACAGTCGCCACCCCCTCTGGTTACTGATGGCATGCCCTGTGTCCCCACAGCCAGAGGAGTCCGTCCTCATTGAAAACTGCCAGCGACAGTGTGTGTGCCACGCAGGAGAAGGCATGGTGTGCAAGGATCACAGCTGCAAGCCAGGACAGGTGTGCGAGCCCTCAGGAGGTGTCCTGACCTGCGTCACCAAAGGTACTGTGCGGCGGGGCTGGGCTGGTGTGGGGGACACAGGACAGGGGCTAGGAGCTGGGGGTGACACAACTGAATGGTGAGAGGTGCAGAGGGCTGTGGATTGGGGTGTCAGACCCCAGGCTGTGGTTCCAGGAGCCAAGGGCAGGGGTCATCCAGTCTGGGTGTCCAGGAACCGTAAGGGATTTGAGGCCGTGGGAAGCAAGGCTTTGATGGTGCATGCCAAAGGCGCTCGGAGGACTGCAGGGCTGGTGGACTTTTTCTCTTAAGGGTCCTGTGGTTACTACTTAAGCTTGCAGGTCACAGAGCTTTAAGCACAACTTCTAATGTTGACTCTTATGACATAAAGCAACCAGAGACTGTACAAGAAGAGACAACTGTGTTCACAAGCGCCAGGTGTCCCCAAGGCTTCTTGCACACGGGCTCCTTGGATTAGACTGAGGCTTGGGACACCACCATTAAGGGGCAGTTAGGAGAAGTGTGTCATTTTAATCTCCATATCTCTGATGACTAAGGACACGGAGATTTTTTCGTGTGGAGCTCAAAGGTCTCCCAGAGCACAGAGTACTGGACCAAGACAGAGCCTTTCAAGTGGGTAAACAGAGTTTCTGAAGGTTGTGCCTTGGAGGATTCCTAGTTTAAAGCTGGGACATAGGGCTTCCCTTGGGTTGATTCCCTAAGGCGAAAGGCAGAGAATCCCAGAGGAGTGAAAAGCAGGAGCTGGGAACAGGAAGGCTGGGCAGAGACTCCAGGGTGATAAACAGGATAGCGGGGAGTCCTGTCAGGAGATGCCCGTCTTCACCCCAATGGGGAAAGCTTAACCTGTGCGGTGTGTTTGTGTGTTCGGGAGATATCTGGGGTTAGATATACACAAAGGTCTAGGCTTCCTCTCAGCACACAAAAGCACTGCTTTGTTTTTTTTCTTCCTTTTCTTTTTTGGTTCATTTGTTTGTTGGTTGGTTTAGGGTGTTTGTTTGTTTGTTTGTTTGTTTGCTTGAGACATGCTTTCTCTGGCCAGGTTGGCCTCCAGCGCACAGAGATCGGCCTCCCTCTGCCCACTCTAGTGCCAGAATTAAATGCACGCACCACCCCCACCATGGCCCGTGATGTTTTTCACTGTTTCCCTCTAGTGATTTCAGAGTCTCAGGATTTGCATTAAGGTCTGTGGTCAATTTTAAGTTGATTTTTGTACAAGGTAGGGCAGGGTGAGAAAGAGAGAAAGAGAGAGAGCAGATTTCTGTCTTCTACATAAGGAAAGATGTGGAAGAGAAAACCTATTTGACCAAAAGTAGCGAACTGAAAAGTAGGGAGAAAGAAAAGAGCATTATAAATTAGGACTGGAGGGATGGCTCAGTGGTTAGGAGCACTGGCTGCTCTCTCAGAGACCCTGGGTTCAGGTTCCAACCCACATGGCAGCTGGAGAGAGAAAAAGAGAGAGACAGAGGCAGAAAGGGTTTCTGCTGTTTGTTCACTGCTAAGCCTTGAGCAAGTTTCTGTCACCGCCCACCTCAGAGGCTAGCTGCTCTCCTGCTGTCCCTGGTTCCTATCTGAGAAACGATAGCATTTAGTGTGTGAGAGTTACCACCTTGCCTCTCAAAAAGCACGTCTAAAAGGGGACTGACTGCTTTCAGGTGAGGGGAACACAAAATCCACTACTAATCCCAAATGCTGAGGGAAGGCTGGGATTTAGAAGGCTTTCACCCTAAGCTTGCGTCCAGCCTCACTGGAGGAGACACCCCTGTAGTCACCGGGTGGCAGAGGATACAGCCAGGTGGAGATGCAGGAGTGACTCCCACCCTCGTCCCCTAAGGTGCTGAAGAAAGTCATCCGGAAGCAGCCACCTAGGGTGTCCACGTGACTAGCTAGAGAGCCGCCATCTGTCACAGGCTCCATAGCACAACAGCAGCAACAGCAGCTGCCGGAAGAGCATAGCAGGTTGTCAGGACAGACAGACAGACAGACAGACAGACAGACAGACAGACAGACACACACACACACACACACACACACACACCCAGACTGCCCAGCTCCCTCTGCCGACAAAGCTTCCAGGCTGGTTTCAAACAGGAAACGAGCCGGGCGTTGGTGGCGCACACCTTTAATCCCAGCACTCGGGAGGCAGAGGCAGGCGGATCTCTGTGAGTTCGAGGCCAGCCTGGTCTACAAAGTGAGTTCCAGGACAGCCTCCAAGACAATACAGAGAAACCCTGTCTCGAAAAACAAAACAAAAAACAAAAAAGAAAAATCAAACAGGAAACGAGACAGAGGAGCAGGTTTGAAGATTGGACGTCCGCAAAGCTGGAGCCACAGAGAGAGTCACACCACTGGGGTCTTATGAGGGCGGGGAAGCCCTTGAGGACAAGAAAGGAGACTCCTGGGACCAGATGTACCGTGTTAACCCAGGAGTGGAGTTTTGCACTGTGTGATATCCAAGCCGAGAGACTTAGATGCGGGGACCACAGGCCTATCAGATGGGAAATTTCTGGACTCCTAGTGCTTCTCAGGGCCTGGGCTTCCACACAGAAACTTCAGGGCTTAGGCGTCAGGACACGGAGATCTAGTCGCCCCTGCATCGACAGTCAGAGCTGATGTCCCTAGCACAGACTCAGGCGGATGCTGGGGGCAGCCAGGCTTGTGGTGGCAAGCATCACAGTGTCTCTCTTCTCTCCCCGCAGACCCATGCCACGGCCTCACCTGCCGACCACAGGAGACCTGCAAGGATCAGGGCGGTCAGGGCGTGTGTGTGCCCAACTACAATGCCACATGCTGGCTGTGGGGTGACCCTCACTACCACTCATTCGACGGCTGGAACTTTGACTTCCAGGGCACCTGCAACTACCTGCTGGCAGGAACCGCCTGTCCTGGGGTCAGTGCTGAGGGCCTGACTCCCTTTACTGTCACAACCAAGAATGAGAACCGGGGAAGCCCTGCTGTGTCCTACGTGAGACTGGTCACGGTGACAGCCCTCGACGTCAACATTTCCATCCACAAGAACGAGATTGGCAAAGTCCGGGTATGTTAACCACCCTGGGGCATGAGGTCAAATGGACCCTGATATTAATAGCAGCAATTAGAAGCTGGACAGGCTCAGTTTTCACATAGACTTGAAACCGCGTGGGCAAAGTTACAGGAAAGGGACCCTTTTCCTAGGAATTAAGCATAACTCCCTGCGAGCAGCTCTAAGTAGACCCACGATATCTGCCTTCGTTTAGAACAGTGGTTCTCAACCTTCCCAATGCTGTGACCCTTTAAGACAGTTCCACACGTTGTGGTCAACCCACAACCATAAAATTATTTTAATTGCTACTTCATAACTGTAACTTTGATATTGTTGTGACTCACAATCTAAATATTTGTGTTTGCTGATGGTCTTAGACGATCCCTTGGGAAAGGGTCTTTTGACCCCCAAAGGGATTGTGACCCACAGGTTGAGAACTGATGGTATAGACCTACATTTGAGCCTAGGCCCTTGGGTGAGAGACATCTAGAACAGAGATTCAGAGAGGAGAGGGAAAGGAGGTTTCCCCCATTGGCCGCCCTCTCTCCCCAGGTGAATGGAGTTCTGACGGCCTTGCCCGTCTATCCGGCTGGTGGGCGTATTTCAGTGGTTCACGGAGGCTACAAGGCTGTCCTGGAGACTGACTTCGGGCTTCAGGTCACCTACGACTGGAACTGGAGGGTAGAGGTCACCCTGCCCAGTAGCTACCACGGTGCAGTGTGCGGGCTCTGTGGAAACATGGACAAAAATCCTCAAAATGACCAAGTCTTCCCTAACGGCACGGTGGCACCCTCCATACCCTCCTGGGGTGGCAGCTGGCAGATTCCAGGGTGGGACCCTCTTTGCTGGAATGAATGTCAGGGTTCCTGTCCAATGTGTTCAGAAGACCGAATGGAGGAGTATGAGGGTCCTGGCTACTGTGGACCTCTGGCTCCTGGGGCAGGGGGCCCCTTCGCCAGCTGCCACTCCCATGTGCCCCCTGAGAGCTTCTTCAAGGGCTGTGTACTGGACGTCTGCCTGGGTGGCGGCCTCAAAGACATACTATGCCAGGCACTGGCTGCCTATGCTGCTGCCTGCCAGGCTGCTGGCATCCAAATCAAGGACTGGAGGACTCAGGCTGGCTGTGGTGAGTGGCGGGGTCAGGGCAAGCGCTGGGCTGGCTCCCCCTCCCACACTTTGGGGGTTTTCTCTGTCTGTCACTATGTGTCCCCAGATCTTCATCTCTCTGTCTCTCTCTCCATCTGCTCTACGCCGTCTCAGCTTCCCTTCCTGACTGTCACTGGATCTGTAAGCCTCCCTGTCCCCTCTGTCTCTGCGGATGTCTTCTCCCGCTCCGTCCCCAGAGGCCACTCTAACGCCATTCTTCATTTCTCCCCTTCCTCTACCCACAGAGATCGCCTGCCCTGCCCACAGCCACTATGAGCTCTGTGGCCCACCGTGCCCAGCCAGCTGCCCGCCCCCTGCACGCCACACAACCCCAGCTGCGTGTGACGGGCCCTGTGTGGAGGGGTGCCAGTGTGACCAGGGCTTCGTGTGGAGTGCTGAGCAGTGTGTTCCCCTGGACGGCGGCTGTGGCTGCTGGGTCAATGGCACATACCATGAAGCAGGCACTGAGTTTTGGACTGATGCCACCTGCTCTAAGAGGTGTCACTGCGGACCTGGAGGTGACTCCTTGGTCTGCACGTCTGCCAGCTGCAGACCAGATGAGAAGTGTGCCTTGTTGCCCTCTGGCCAGCTCGGCTGCCAACCTACAAGCATAGCTGAGTGCCAAGCCTGGGGAGATCCCCATTATGTCACCCTAGATGGGCACCGGTTTGACTTCCAAGGCACCTGCGAGTACCTGCTGAGCGAACCCTGTCATGATCCACCCACGGGGACCGAATACTTCAATGTCACTGTTACTAATGAGCACAGGGGCAGCCAGGCTGTCAGCTACACCCGTAGTGTCACTCTGAACATCTATGGCCTCAGCCTGACCCTCAGTGCCCAGTGGCCAAGGCAGCTACAGGTGAGTGGGCTGTGAAGCCGCTGCTGTACGGGAGAGAATGAGGGACGGACCATTCCCCAAAGCGCCTCTCCCAGCGTGGCAGGGCCATGAGGCTGTGTTCAGCCTGCAGCCACAGGACCAGGAAGGTTGGAAGCAATGGCTTCCCTAGCTCAGGCTTCCATTATTCCTCTGCAGGAGGGACTACGGAAGGACCTGCTTCACCGTAGCACAGAGAGCAAATGTCACTGGTCTGATGGAAGTGGTTCACTTCTGTGGCCTCAGCTCTCAGAGACGGAGGGAGGAGACCTAGCCTGCAATGGTTGATCCTTGTTAGAGGAGGCAACAAACAGAATATAAGCAAAAACAGAAAGAGTCCGTGACTCCACGCCTGGTGACTCTTCCAATAGCAGGGGCAGTAGCCTACTTCGAGTTCCCCTGTCTTACACGAGTTGGGAAGAGTCCAAGCTGTCACCGCCTCTCACCTCTTACCATCTCTACGCCCCGCAGGTGAACGGAGAGTTCGTTGCTCTGCCCTTCCACCTGGACCAGCGGCTGAGCATTTACCTAAGTGGAGCAGATGTGGTGGTGAACACGGCCGCAGGGCTCTCCCTGGCTTTTGATGGCAACAGTTTCGTGCGCCTGTACGTGCCTGCCGCTTACGCAGGCACCCTCTGTGGCCTCTGCGGGAACTACAACAAAAACCCCAAGGATGACCTGTCTGCAGTGGATGGGAAACCCGAGGGCTGGAAGGTGGGCGGAACCCCAGGCTGTGACAAGTGCGAGCCTGAGCCTTGCCCAGAGACCTGCACACCTGAGCAACAGGAGCCCTTCCGTGGCCCCGACGCCTGCGGCATCATCTCGGCCCCCGGAGGCCCACTGGCACCCTGCCACAGCCTCGTGCCTCCCGCGCAGTACTTTGACGCATGCTTGCTGGATGCCTGTCAGGTTCAGGGCCATCCAGGAGGCCTCTGTCCTGCCGTGGCCACCTATGTGGCAGCCTGTCAGGCTGCTGGGGCCCAACTTGGAGAGTGGAGGAAGCCAGACTTCTGCCGTGAGTACTAACCTGCCCTGCTCAGCTCCACACAGACAGGGTCTCCCCCAGCCATTCCCAGGGGCTCTAAGACAAGAGCCCTGTTGCTTCAGTGGAGGCTCAAGGTCCGTCCCCACCACCTCCTGTCAGAGGCACACCCAGTACTAATAATGAAAATGGAGTAGAGAAGGACCCAGTCACACACTCAACATCAGAAAGCCTGGTGCAGAACACTCTGGGGGATCATTTTACTAGTGGACTTGGATATGACCCAGTGACAGTTACTCAGAAAAAAACCCATCAGAGGCCAAGTGACTTAATCAGCAAGAAACCCATCAGAGGCCAAGAGACTTAATCAGCAAGAACCCCATCAGAGGCCAAGAGACTTGTACCCGGTCAGAAGCCCCCAGAGCATCTCCCACACTGGCCTACAGCTACCACACAGAAGTGGTCAGATAGCAGATGGTGTCTGGAGAGACCCACACCACTACCTCACACTGGTCAGACATCAGACACCCTCAGCTGGGATCTGGACCTGTCCCCGCACATCCGCTGGGCCGGGACCCCCGTCAGTGTCGCCCAATCACATACACCCTGGCAGAGATGCTCCAGTCACGTTGGGACCGCCTTCACTCTCTCCAGTCTTCCTCTCCCACACACATGGGTCCCTGGTCACGCACACCGACATAGCCGTGGTCAGGTCTAGCCTGTTCTGGTCAGATGCGCGTGGTCATATCCCCCAGACAGGATGACACACCTTCTCAGGGAGACCTCGTCACGCCCCCACACCTGAGATCCCAAATCAGTGCCCGTTATATGTTCTGTGTCAAGTCCCATGCCAAGCCAGAGGCACTGGCATCTCAGGCAGGCTCGCACCCACAAACCCTTCTGCTCCCGCCATCGCCTCTGCCTGACCCCTCCCCGTTCTGTCCCCACAGCCTTCCAGTGTCCTGCCCACAGTCACTACGAGCTCTGTGGTGACTCCTGCCCTGTGAGCTGCCCAAGCCTCTCGGCCCCCAAGGGCTGTGAAACCACCTGCCGTGAGGGCTGTGTCTGTGACTCTGGCTTTGTGCTCAGCGGTGACACCTGTGTGCCCGTGGGCCAGTGTGGCTGCCTCTACAATGGACGCTACTATCTGCTGGGTGCCACCTTCTACCCAGGCCCTGAGTGTGAGCGGCTCTGTGAGTGCGGGCCAAACGGGCAGGTCACCTGCCAGGAAGGTGGGGACTGCAAGCCCTATGAGGAGTGCCGGATAGAGAATGGTGTTCAGGGCTGCCATCCTACTGGCTGCGGCCACTGCCTGGCCAATGGCGGCATCCATTATGTCACCCTTGACGGACTGGCGTATGATCTTCATGGCTCCTGTTCCTATGTCTTGGCCAGTGTCTGTCACCCAAAACCTGGAGATGAGGAGTTTTCCATTGTGCTTGAGAAGAACTCAGCTGGCGAACCCCAGCGAGTGGTGGTTACCATGGCGGCACAGGTTGTGGTCCTGGCTGCAGGGCCGCAGGTGAGCGGACACACCCCATCCAGAGTTCTGGCAAGGCCCCACCTTGACCTCACCCTATAGGGTCTCAGTAGACCTTGGAGAGCTCCAGAGTGTGGGAATAGCGCAGCCCTACCCTGATAATTCTGGGTTTGTGGGTGAAGGTCCCACCTCAGAGTCTATTGTAGTCATGGCTCCAACCTGGGAGTTTAATGGGACCTGGTTTTAGCCTGAAAGGGAATTAGCTCCTCCAAGAAGGTCTGAGATAGACAACAGTCCATGCAGGAGCTATGGGCACATGCCTTAAACGGAGGTGCTGTTCCTCATGCTAACTGACCTTCCATCCAGGTGACTGTGGATGGTGAAGCTGTGACCCTGCCCGCGACTAAAGGCTACGTGAGTGTGACCGCTGAAGGCCGGAACATGGTCCTGCAGACGGAGCAGGGGGTGAAGGTGCTCTTTGATGGCGATGCCCACATCCTCATGTCCATCCCCAGTCCCTTCCGTGGACGTGTCTGCGGCCTCTGTGGGAACTTCAATGGGAACTGGAGTGATGACTTTGTGCTGCCTGACGGAGCGGTGGCACCCAGTGTGGATGCTTTTGGAACTGCGTGGCGGGCTCCTGACTCCTCCCCGGGCTGTGGTGAAGGCTGTGGGTCACAGGGCTGCCCTGTGTGCTTGGCAGAGGAAACAGAGGCATATGAGAAGAATGAAGCTTGTGGGAAGATCCGGGACCCCAAAGGCCCCTTTGCAGACTGCCACCAGGTTCTGAGTCCCCTGGAATACTTCCGCCAGTGCGTGTACGACCAGTGTGCCCATAAGGGTGACAAAACCTACCTCTGCCGTAGCCTGGCAGCCTATACCGCAGCCTGTCAGGCAGCGGGGGCAACCGTGAAGCCCTGGAGGACAGACAGCTTCTGCCGTGAGTGTCTGGGGACCCCTCTTGGGGCCTCTTGGGACCTGGAGAAATCTTACCTGTGGCAGGGCCGCCTCCAGCCCTGCCCTACAATCCGCTGTGACTTCCCACTTTAGTTCTGACTCAGGGGTCTCAGACTGCAGCCGAGAGTGCACTCCCCCCCCCACATCTGCCTCTTCCCAGGGCTGCTCCCGGCTTTCTGTAGTGACCTGGAAGGGAGGTGGATGGATCGAGAGTCCTGAGTTGACCCCTCCCTCAGACCCCGTATCATTTCATATCTTCAGGGCAAGGCTACAGCTGATAGACTCCCAATCCAGGACCACACGCCTCCTTCCAATTTGCAGGGCAGGAGCATGTCACATCAGCCTCTGCACGCCAAGGCTGCGGACGCTGACGTTTTTTTCTGGGGAGAACCATTTCTCCCTCAGTCTCCTGAGAGCAGGACCTAGAGACAGGGTCATCATCCACTGCATAGCATAACAGCTGCCCCGGCGATGCCAGTAGGCACCACCGCCAGCTCGGGACTTCCTCCTGAGCACTAGGCCTGCGTATCCATGGCCTCCTGGGTACTCGCCTCTGGCGATTCCTGGATGTGAATACAGCGTTTCATCCCAACCCCATCCTTCTCTGTTCCAGTGCCCATTTGATGACAGCCACAGCATCCTCGCATTACTTAGTCAGAACACAGGGTTTTGCCTGTGTTCCCACTGCCCTTGCCTCAGCCTCTGCCTATGACTCCCCGTCCCCCTCAAGCCTCTCTCTGAGCTTCTCACCGACCCCTGTAGCTTTTGTCCCACTGGAAACGAGCTCTTCAGCTCTGTGTCATCCTCAATATCGTGTTAAGTTTTGTGCTGTGGGAGATGCCTGAACAGGTCGTTTTTGAGGATTCATGTTGGCTCAGGGTGTTAGGCATTTCTGTTCAAGGTGACAGGATGCACCTTTGGGGCTGAGGCAGGACAGGGTTGTGGCAGAGAGAAGCGGAGTCAGGTGACAGAGACAGGCACAGAGATCAAAGCTGGGAGCAGGCAAGAGATAATCTTGTAAGGCACAGTCTAGCTGATCTATTTTCTTCAACCAAGTCCAACCTCCAGAAATATCTATTCCTCTTCAGTAGTGCTATAAAGCTATGTAACCATCAGTGGGTTAGCCATTGATAAGGTCAGAGTTCATGACTCAAGTGCTATCCAATGACTGGACCACCAAGGAGACCAAGTCTTCTGGGTATATGAGTCTTCGGGGAAAACTGTTACATCCCACTCCTGGTCCCAGCAGACTCATATCCTCATCATAATGAAAACAGTGTCCAGTCCATCTCCAAGACTCCCCAAAGCCTTGATAGTTCCCATGTTGCTGAAATGTCCAAGGCCAGAGTCTTTTCCAAGACTCAGTGCAGACCCTTAGATGTGAGCCTCTGCAAACACAAAAATGCTATTACGTATTTCCAACATCCAGTGGTATAATGGGGTGCTCGTTCCTTCAGTAAAAAGGAAGATTCGACACACATAAGGAAAAGATGGGACCCAAGTAAGATCAAAACCTAGCAGGGGAAATATTGGCACTGTATGAGCCCCCAAAGCTAGGGGAGCCCCTACTGTATAGGCCTTGCCAGCTACAAGCCTTATGGCCTCTCTCTTTCTCCCTCCTCCCCCTTCTCTTCCCCTCCCTCCTCCTCCTCCTCTCTCTCTCCTCTTCCTCCTCTTCTTCCTCCTTCCTTCCTTCTCTTCCTTCTTCCTCCCTCTTCTTCATCTTTTGGGTTTTTTTTTTGGGTTTTCGAGACAGGGTTTCTCTGTGGCTTTGGAGGCTGTCCTGGAACTAGCTCTTGTAGACCAGGCTGGCCTCGAACTCACAGAGATCTGCCTGCCTCGGCCTCCCAAGTGCTGGGATTAAAGGCGTGCGCCACCAACGCCCAGCCATCTTTTGGTTTTTTGAGGCAGGGTCTCTATGTAGCCCTGGCTGTCCTGGAACTCACTGTGTAGACCAGCCTGACCTCAAACTCAGAAACCCACCTACCTCTGCCTCCAAAATTCTGGGGTTCAAGGCGCACACCCCTCCCCGTTTTCTCTCTTACTGCTTGCCTGCTGCTTTTCCCACACAAACTCCACATCCCCGCTTCCTGTCACTCTCTGGCATCCTCAACTTCATTCTCACCGTCTTAGGAGCTTTTCACATCAAGGTCCTATCCTTGCTGCAGATTGCCTGACCCCCCAGGGATAGCTTTCAAGCCTGTGTGGAAGCCACTGACCCCCACAAGCCTTGCACCGTGCTTTCCCACAAACTCACCTCCATGCAAATGACTTCAGTGTCTGCCACCAGCTCCATGAGTCAGCCGTCAGCCTCTCTTGACCATGTCTGAAGTGGTCTCAGTGCCTGGGACGGTGAGCATGGTGAAATTAACTCTGGGCAAACAACCGTCTAGGTGGCCTTTGTGAGCAAGGTGCCACAGCTGCTCTCTTTCCTCAAGCAAGATGTCTCTCAAGTCCACACTTTCCCCTTTCGGGTTATGATAGCCAGGTTTTGATGATTCCCAAGACATCCCCAAACCAGGGTTCTTGTTGTCCAAGTTCAATGCTCCTGGCTTCAGTTTAGTCCCTTTGATCTCATTAGAAACCATTTGTCAAATATTTATGCTCTGAGTTTGTTCTTGATAATGACGATAAACCTGACTAAAGCCAGCCAGGATCAGCATGCTATAGGCAGATGGCTATGGGACCTCGCTGTGTCCTCTGTCAGATTAGTTAGATTACTTCCTTTATCTTAAACTTCTCAGGGCATAGACAAACCGCAGATAGATTCCGGTTTCCACCCGAAACCTCTCAAGCACACGATCTGAAACCTTGTCCACCTTCTTTCTGTTTTATGCTCCCACCAGAACCCTCAGGTGGCTCCTCTCTCTCGGCGGCGCTCCAGGTCTCCCTAGCCCACTCCTCCCCACAGCCAGAAACAGTCGCAGCAACAGCCTCACATTAGCGATGTCCGTGCTAGTGTCTCGTGGCCACGAGAAATACCTGGGCATCCCAAGAGGAGGGCAGCTTTGGTTTCTGGTCACACAGGTTTCTGTGTGGGGCTTGTCTGTCAATGGGGCCTGAGGCTGGTCATGGCAGGGAGGGCATGGCCAGCAGAGCTGCCCATTACATGGTGGCCAAGAGTCCAGAAGAAAGCCAGGGGCGAGACAGAACGCGTAGTGACCTACATGCGACAACAAAGTTTTCTCACCAAAGGCTTGTCACAGTCTGCCAGCACTGTTCAAATCATGAACTCACTGAATCGATCAGCAGCTGGAGACCAGCTGTTTGTTTGTTTTGTTTTGTTTTGTTTTTGCGGATGGGTGTAGGGTGCAAGGGGTGGTACTTCACATCCAGATTGCAGGTCTGAGACTCAGTAGATTCAGGTGGTCAGTGTCCTGCAGCGGCGGTGACCACCTTTGCCTCCTCTCCCTACAGCTCTCCAGTGTCCGGCCCACAGCCACTACTCCATCTGCACGCGCTCCTGCCAGGGCTCCTGTGCGGCTCTCTCTGGCCTCACCCAATGCACCACTCGCTGCTTTGAAGGCTGTGAGTGTGACGATCACTTCCTGCTCTCCCAGGGTGTGTGCATTCCTGCCCACGACTGTGGCTGCTCCTACAATGGCCAATACATGCCGGTGAGCAGGGGCTCCAAGCAGGGAGTGGGGAGCAGGGAGCCCGAGGGACATTCAGAGCTGCTGGGCTCTGGGTTTGTGTTCAAGGACTGGGACACAGGGGGCCACTGCCTGCTCCCAGCTGTGCCTGCCTGCTGCACCAAGTCACCCCAGACTCGGCAGGCCAAAGCAAGAGAGCTTAATCACCCCCCCCCCCCCGCAGTTCTGGAGGCCCGGAGTCAAGGATCAGGCTCACTACGCTATAGTCAAAGCGATGAAAGCTGACTCTGTCTTAACTGGTTCTGGAGGAAAATCTCTTCCTTGTCTCTCCCACCCTCTGGTAGCCTTGGTCATTCCTTGGTTTAGCCACACCACTCCGGTCTCTGCCGTCACTTCTCTGGGTGACTTTTATCAGTGTCCCTGGGATTCCCCACCAAGACAATCAGGATAAATTCGCCATCTAACAAGCCTATGTTTCCATTTAAGGTAGCATGCTTAATCCCAGGAATTGGGAATTGCTATCTTTTGGTGTGGGAGAATTCCTCCACTACCCTTCCCTTTCTGAACTTCTTCCCCTGCAGAGTGGCTGAGTCAGCATCCTGGCTCCACAGACATTTGATGCTCAGGACAGTTGGTACCCAGTGAGCACTGATGTCACCCTCCCATGCATCTCATTCAGCAAAAAGAGTAGGATCTGTAATAGTGCAGGGAGTGGCTCAGCTACCAATCATTCAGCCGTGCGATCTGGGGTTTAATAGTTAATTTCTCCTTGTTTTCTTTGTGTGCATAATTCATTGCGAATGTTAGTTCACCTGTGGTCATAGCAATCCAGGAAGATAGACATGATCGCTGTTCTTCCCATTTTACAGAGAGACGGTTCCTAGAAAACGTATGCCAATTGCCAAGGGAGCCAAACTTCTTCCTTCAGGTCTCACGTTCCTGGAAGCCATCCAGGACCCCTAGGTTATGTCCTCAGCCCCCTGGGTCCTCACAACCAGCTGTGCTCCCCATCTGGGTGCTGGCCCCTTCTTTTACCCTGTAGCCTATTCCTAAACATCTACCTCCTAACACCCCATTTGAAAATAAGGAAATCTTCTTATATAACACAGATGGCAATTATCAAAGCCAGGGAAGCAATGTTGACTCAACAGTATTATCTAA
This sequence comes from Mesocricetus auratus, assembly GCF_017639785.1. Lineage (NCBI taxonomy): Eukaryota > Metazoa > Chordata > Mammalia > Rodentia > Cricetidae > Mesocricetus > Mesocricetus auratus. The sequence continues at coordinate 7,365,935 of NW_024429216.1, read as the reverse complement.
TCTGTAGATTTTAACTATATTCACCAGTTGTTCCAGGAAAGTCATCTATAGCAATTCCTTTTCTCTGGGCCAGGGGCCAACGGAGGGTCAGACTCTGCATTGCTTTCATAGAATCTGATGAAATCGCCAGGTAGTGAAAGTAGGTAGAAGAGAAAACTGTCTGCAGAGCGTAGGAGCAGGGGTCTGTGAGAAGCGAAGGAGCCTGTGGCCAGGGCATGGAGGAGGAGCAGCTGGTGAGGGAAAGAGACACAGCAAGGCTCGTGTGCTGCTGGGGTGAGTCCTCCAGAGGCCACCGCAGGACACTCTCAAAGCTGTCATCACAGTCTTTATTGCCAGCCAAATGACTTGTCCAAATCACGTACCTCCCGGTCTTACAGCCCTTTGTCCCTTTTATGCTAAAATCAATCCTGGTTTTCACACCTCAGTTAGCAAGAAACAGAACTACAGAAGCCAAAAATCAACGTTAGTACATTTAGAGACTTTTCTGGAACTAGGGACCAGGTCTTTGATGGATTGGGTCTTTGCTTCCATTTCGAAGGTGTTGAGCTCTATGTGCTGGGTTTTAAGGTCAGCATGCTGTCTCTAACATGGTGCCATTTGTGTTAAAGTCCAGGGGCCTGTTACACATAAATATGCATTCCTAGAACAGTGTCCTCTGTGCTGTCACTAACAGTACATCGTAGGGATGCACTGGTCACCCTTGCATAAAAAGGTAGCTTGCGCAGTGTTACAAACATCACTTCTAACGTGTCGTTTGGGTCATTTTTACCTGTTTTCATAACCATGTGTCTCCAGGACGGGCCAAAGATTCTGCTGTCGCGTTTCTTTGCTTCTGCGTGTCACGGTCACTGGGTGGGTCCCATGAAGTTTCGTGTGTTTGCTTCTTACAGCTTTGTTGCTGTAAGAAAACGGCTAATGCACATTACTTCATGGAGCAATTGGGTTTGTGAAGCTCACAGTTTTGGAGGCTAGAAGTCTAAAGAACATTTAGGATTCAGTCTCTCATGAAGCACCCCCTCACCCCACCCCCGTGCCATGGCAGGATCAGGTGTCTGCCTCTGCCAATGTGTGGTCCCTGCCTATTCTTTGAAAACCACTATGTTTCAACCAGGGGAGTTCTACCTTGGTGACTTTGTTAATCTAATCACCCCACAAAGCCCTCACTTCTAACCATGAAATTTGCCACCTCTTCATATGTGACACTTTGAAGAATAAACTCTCCCGTGGGTTCAGATAGACCAGATAGACCAGCTATCTCCAAACCAAACCATAACATGTAATTCCAACCATTAACTCCATGTGGTCTTTCTTTCTTTCTTTCTTTCTTTTTTTTTTTTTTTTTTTTGGTTTTATGAGACAGGGTTTCTCTGTATTGTTTTGGAGGCTGTCGGACCAGCCCAGCCTCGAACTCACAGAGATCCAGCCATCTCTTCATGTGGTCTTTCATTCCCCAGTTGACCTAGTGCAGGCTTGTTCTCACAGTAACGGCACAATCTGAGACAGATTGGTGATGGGGTGGGCTGCTTAGCCTCTGAGGGTCACTGAGACTACCATTGGGTGGACACACACACACACCATTTCTTACTGGGAGCTTCTACAGGCTCCCTGTGTGAATCACACCATCTACCCCTTTCTGTGCACAGGTGAACACCTCGCTGATGACCTCAGACTGCCAGGAACTCTGTTGCTGTTCTGCAAGAACCGGGCTGACATGCCATGCAGCTGGCTGTCCATCTGGCCATGTCTGTGAGCTCCAAGGAGGAGTCCGGAGCTGCCAGCCTGCCCGTGGTCTCTGCTCCATCTCTGTAGGGGGCAACTTTACCACCTTCGATGGGGCTCACAATGTCATCAGCTCCCCTGGTGCCTATGAGCTTTCTTCTCGCTGCCCGGGACTCCAGAAGCCTGTGCCCTGGTACCGTGTGGTCGCTGATGTCCAGTCTTGCGGTGGCAACAAGGTCGTGGATAAGTTCCACATCTTCTTCCAGGATGGAATCGTGACTGTGACCCAAAGCAAGGGCGTGTGGGTAAGCCTGGGTGCAGAGGGCGGGGACGTCTTCCCTGGGCTTCCCTTCTTCCTGTCACAGTGTCCTACAGCCTGGCTACCCAGTGACCTTTCAGCCTGTTTCCTTCGTCCAGATCTCTGTACTTCTTTCTGGATTTATTCCTGTCTCTACAGGTCAGCCCAGGTCCTTCTCCTTGGCCTGAGTTCTTAACACTCAAGTAACAGCATTGGTTTTAACTAAGCCTCCAAGTGCAAACTGCCTTAGGGGAAATGGATGGACTGGTTCCTTATTTGGGAGACCCAGGGATGGCTCAGACACTCCGGCTGCGCTGTCCGGGGCTCACGCCTCTAGGTTTCAGACGTGTTTACCACTTGATTAGCTCCATTCCCAGAGACTTTTCCTCTTGGGGGGCAAAGATAACCAGTGTCTGCCCCAGGCATGGAATCTGCCATCTTTGCTACCTTAGCACAGAGTGATCCATGACAGTCCCCCATGATGCATCTCACTAGGCTGGTTTGGGCCATATGCCCACTCCTGCACTTATTAGCTGTGGTCTTAATTAAGCATAGAATTCTGCGATTGGCCAGGCTGGGGTCACATGTCAGGACTCCCCCTGAGCCATATTCAGAGCAGCACCAAGATTCCCTCGGAGGATTCAACACACAGTTGTCCTGATAACCAAGAAAGATTGCGGTAGAAAGGACACGAGGCAAAACCAGCAAGAGGGAAGGAGTCACCCAGTGCAATGCTGGGGACACAGATGCTCACTCCAGAGAGTCCCCTGCTGGACTCACAGAGTCCTCAAACCCTCCAGCAGTAGCCATGACAAAGCCTGGGACTATCTTCAGGGGGTACATAAAGCATCACTTCAAGTCTCCAATGATGCTGATTACATCGGCACTGTCTGCCTAGCAGGGACAAGAACGGCTCCTACTGTTGCCATCCCGAGAGACCAGTCCAGACCACTGCTTCTTCCCAGTACCTAGATCACAGCCTGGTAGCCTGGAGCCTGGAGGTATCTACCAGGAAATAGCGATTTTTATGAGTAAACTCCGCCCTCCTCAAGGCCCTGTGCTGGGTCACTGATAGGACTCAACACTTGATTGCAAAGCTTGCGGCCAGGAAGATTTGCCGTCCACCGAGTCTCTGGGTGTCCTTCGTATCCATCCTGTTCTCCCTCCTTGCTTCCAGCGTCTGTATCCACTCATTCTCTGACCCTTCCTTCCTTCCCTCCTCCTTCCAAAACCCATCTGTTTTCTGCGGTCTGTATGTCTTTCCCATCTACGTGTCTATGTTCCCCAGTTATGGGGGTGGGGAGACTCTGTGATGAACATTTGAGAAAGAGTGGGAGCATCTTCTCATTCCCAGAGGTTCCACCAGGGAATCTAACATCAGAAAGCTCAATCCATCGAGAACAGAGGGAAGTTGGGAAACGATCCCGAGGCTGCTGAGTCTGATAAGGAACCTGAAATTCCCACATGGTTGTTACACAGCTGGGATCATTATCTTCATCCAGACACAAGCCCTCCAAGAGGGGATGATACCGTTGCTTTTGCTGGAGATCCAGTTACTTACAGACAACCTGGAGGGTCTTTCACTTTGAAAACCATAGCTTAATAGTTTACATCTGGAATTCCTGGTTTGCTTATCTGTCTGGTGAAGAATGTTTTGCACTGGGGCTTGGAAAGTTGTGGGGGAGTTTTGACCCATGTCATTGCTCCTCTTCTTTCTATCCTTATTCAGAAGGATATCCTCCAAAGATTTATAAATTACTACCAGGCTAGTAAAATAGGTTAGTGGAGAAACAAACCACCAAGCCTGATGGGACCTGAACGTGATCCCTGAGACCCACGTGGTGGGAGAGAGAATCACCTGGCATAGGTTGTCAACCGGCCCCCACATTTGTATTAGGGCTTGCGCATTACATAAACTAATTTATTTATATTAGAGCAGCATGAGTATGCGCAGCATCTGTGTGTGGACTCGTCTCCAGCCGTCTTCCCGCCTGTCCATCTTCTGTATGCCCCTCCCCCCCAGGGCCCGCCCCTCCCAGCATCTGCCCCTTGGCTTGAGTTGTTGTTGTGCACGAGGACTCCGGCCTTGGTGGTCCCTCAGCCATTCTGTCACTCGAGTGCCAATTCGTATCTCCCCTCCCCCACACCAGGTGACCGGTCTCCGAGTGGATCTCCCAGCTGATGTGCTAACATCTGTGTCTGTGAGGAGGTTGCCCAGTGGCTCCGTGCTCGTCAACCAGAAGGCAGGGGTCCAGGTCTGGCTTGGAACAGACGGGCAGCTAAATGTGATGGTCGGTGATGACCACGCGGCCGTGGTGTGTGGGGCCTGTGGAAACTTCGATGGGGACCAGAATAATGATGCACGTGGGAAGACAGCGATGGAGAAGTGGAGAGCCCAGGACATCTCCCCATGGTGAGGACGGAGAACGGGAGCCAGACTTTTGGGAACTGGGGAAAGAGGTCGTGTGGGCGGGTGTTCAGTCTGCAGGTGGAGTGCTAAGCGTCTGTCTCTTGCAGCTCCGGCTGATGAGTCACCACTGGACACTTCAAGACCTGCCTCTCCCGGAAGTGACAGTGATTGAAGGATGCCCTGTGTGTCCCCGCCCCGCCCCGCCCCTTTGCTGAGCCACCGAGGCCAAATCTGAAAGCATCGAGTAAATAACTAGACCCAAGTTGTGTGTCTGCCTCCTGCTGTCTCCCCCAACTCCCTCCCCATGTGGGAGACGTGGGTGGTGGTGCGTCTCTGTTAGAGAGGACGGGCGGCCGCGCGTGCGGGTGCACGGGCAGGTGAAGATGGCCAGAGTGGGGGCGGACTGGGGAGACTGGGAGCCACAGAGAAAGGTGATTAGAGGTGTGGATGGGTGAGATGATGGTGAGCGGATGCGGAGAGACGTGGAAGGCAGAGAGACAGATTCTAGAGTCACCATTCACAAGTTACCTGGTTCCTCTCTGGCTTGTTTTCATAGGCTAGTATTTTCTCGTAGAGTTGGAGTGAGGCTTTAATTCCTGAGTCCAATCAACACGGCACTGAGGAGCAAGGGCTGGGACTCGTATCCTTCTACCTGGGCAGTGAGCGAGGAGTGAAGCAAATTGTTACTGTTTGGCAGGGCAGGATGGAAAGCCGTCCTCAAAGGAGAGCAAGGGCGGGTCAGGGAAGGAAGCTGAAAAGAGGCTCAGACGGCGCCATTGTTTGGATATGAAGTGTCCCTCCAGCCGGTGCACATGCAGTGTCCCTCCAGCTGGTGCACGTATGAAGTGTCCCTCCAACTGGTGCACGTTCATGGCTCAGCCTGGAACACCTGTTCAGAGACAGTCTTTGGGCAGGTGACTCTGTTACCAGGCAGTCTTTGGGCAGGAGACTCTGTTACCACATGAGAGTTCCCTGTTTCCTTTCCTCTCAAAGGAAAGGATTCAGCTGAGAAACTGTATCACTTTAAGCTGAAGTCGCACTAGAGAGTTCCCTGTTTCCTTTCCTCTCAAAGGAAAGGATTCAGCTGAGAAACTGTATCACTTTAAGCTGAAGTCGCACTAGAGAGTTCCCTGTTTCCTTTCCTCTCAAAGGAAAGGATTCAGCTGAGAAACTGTATCACTTTAAGCTGAAGTCGCACTAGAGAGTTCCCTGTTTCCTTTCCTCTCAAAGGAAAGGATTCAGCTGAGAAACTGTATCACTTTAAGCTGAAGTCCTCACCAGAGTGGTTAGCGTGAGCCACGATACTGGGACAGCAGCAAGAGATCCCAGATTTGCTATTTTTGTAAGAGGATTTTGTGAATGCATATGAGGTAAGCAATATGAGATATGAATGTATGTGAGGTATATCCATGAGAATAAGGTAACCTTTTTTTCATCTCACAAATCATGGTGCACCAGTTCATCCTTTGAAGGTCTTATTTCCCATGATTCTCTTTAAAAACTCTGGGGAGGCAGGAGGACAAAGTTGCAATGCAAATTGTAGCAAATTGTTTCATAATGAAGTCAGGGTCTTTTGACCATGCAAACCTGCATTAGTGTGCATATGTGGCAACTGGGAAACTCCTGGAAGTCTCTGTTCTTGATATAGCGGGAAGAACCTAACTGTAGCATCAAGGATGCTCAATCAGCAAGGGGCATTTTTGATGATCAAAAACCATAGCCTCCAAAATATGGTTTCTTCTACCATGTCTAAGCCCCCTGGTCTCATTCCCTCCCTCAATTTATATGGACCCATATATATATATATGCTTATATGTGTGTACATATATGCACGCGTGCACGCGCGCGTGCGTGCGTGCGTGTGTGTGTGTGTGTGTGTGTGTGTGTGTGTATTTGGTATTTTGAGACAGGGTTTCTCTGTGAAACAGCTCTGGCTGTCCTGGAACTCACTCTGTTGACCAGGCTGGCCTAGGACTCACAGAGATCCACTTGCCTCTGCCTCCCGAGTGCTGATGGGATTAAAGGTGTGCGCCATCACTGTCTGGCTAGCCCTTATATTTTTTATAAGAGGGCAAAGTAGAGGCCTCTTTATTTAGTAACTTAAGACACAGACCCTACCTATGGACCCAATGTCACTGCTGTCTGTGTTGGTAACCAAGGCAGTTGCATAAACTGTTGGTATAAACAGCTGCTTATTTTGTTGGTTGGGAAGTACCACAGAAATGTTGTCCCATTCGATCTAGTGTAGAGGATGATGCTTCGAGATCTGGATCTATGAATCCTGGAAGAACCAAACCAGGGTAGCCATTAAAGGAAGCAGGGACCAAAACTGCAGAGTGAAATACATCTTACTAGAGGAATAGCGATGCCAGCCATGGCCACATGGAATGATTGAGAAACTCTAACAGTGAGAAAGAGGGACCCAGGGACAGGAACACCCAGGAGGGGAGAGAACAGGGACCAAAAGCCTGTTGTGCCACAAGGAGGAGTCAGATGTTTAGTTTTTTTGTTTTGTTTTGTTTTACTGGAGGCCCCCATAAGACAAAAGGAACCAGGATGGGAGATGGATTGAGCTATGACCATTGAATATGTGCAAACTACTCAGTTACATCCTGGGGGTCCCTGGGCTGAAAGTTAGTGGATATATTTTGCAGATTGGAATAAAGTAGAGACTGTAGATTGAGCCTGAGGATGAGGATGACTAGCTGTGGTGACAGTCCCCCAAGTGAATATCCCCCACGGCAGGAGGTCCTAAACAGAGAGTGGGTTTCCATTCACTCGGAGCCAGATAAATTCGTTTTTAACAGAAAACAATACAGTATCCTAAAGTTCGAAGCAGTCAAGAAAGCGTTTGTTTAGTGAGGAGCAGGTACGAGTGGGCATAAATGTTATCCAGACGCATCGCTTGAGGAAAGCTCCTAGCTCAGGAGTGAGGGTCATGAGTCATAGGTTGTCCATTTGACAGTGCCCTTGGAGTCCCCTTTAAAGAAGATAGGAAGGTTCTCAGTTGGTTGTCTAGTCTGAATAGGAGTCTCCATGAGCAGCTGTGAAAACTAGGCTCTTCTGAAGGACAGAAGAACCAAATTGGTAATGCTTGACCGCCGTTGGAGGATTTAGGTGGGCTGGAACTGATCAGCAGGGGTTGTGGTTCTCAGAGGGCCTGGGGGGCACTCGGCTCAACCAGGCCAAGCACTTGTAGAACCTTTACTATCATCAATTAACTTTGCTTTCTATTTCATATGAGGGAGGAGGGAGGGGGGGAGAAGGAGGGAGAGAGAGAGAGAGAGAGAGAGAGAGAGAGAGAGAGAGAGAGAGAGAGAGAGAGAGAGACAGATTAGAGAGCACACATCTGTGGAGGTCTGAAGACAACTCCTGGGAGTTGAGTCTCTCCTTTCACCCTGAGGGTCCCATGGATCACACTCAGGGAGTCGGGGTTGGTGGGAATTGCTACCCCGCTAAACTGTCTCACTGGCCCTAACTTCACTTTTGAGTTGTACTTTCCTGATGGGCGTTGGAGACCATGCAGGTGGTCGACAGCTGATCTTTTCTTCTTTTACTGGTAAGATACTGAAGACTCAGTAGTGTACTCTCGGGAGCTTACGGGGTGACCCTTAGATCCATTAGCTTCCCCTCCCTCAGTCGTACTGACGTATCAGGTCTTGCTGACCACGAGGTTTCCCTTGGACACATAGGGGACATGTCTACCCTCGGTGTCTCTCCTCTTTACGGGATGGGCACTGTTGACATCTAAACTCTGGTGACTCCACGGCCTCTCTGATCAAGAGGACAGGTGACATATCAGAGTTCTATGGCTATTTTAGAGGTGTCATGTCATCTCCTAGGTCCTTGGTGACCTTGCAGGGCAAGAATTGAAATACTGATTCCTTACCCTCTTCAGCTTTGACTGCCAAGCTTTGGTTGACCCCCGCTCCGCTCTGAGGAAATCTGCATCCATCCAGAAGAGGAAGTGGGAGCCTTCGTTCCAACTTTTCTGTAACATTCAAAATGACATGTTTTTAAATAAGCCCTGAGTTTATTAAAGACCTGGGTTCCTACACAGTTAAAAAGCCTGACAAACAGAAACACAAATAATTATCTTGATAAGCATGAAATATCTGTTCTTTAAGCCAGTTCTTATAAACATTACCAAGAACAGATCAATATCTTAAGAAAACCTCCTTGTACTAAATAAAGAGCCAGGTTTCTGTTTTATATTAGTATGCTGAGTTTTGACCTTATGAATTTTAAATTTAAATTTTTGTTTTCTGTTTTGTTTTGTTTTGAGACAGGATTTCTCTGTGTAACACTGGCTGTCCTGGAACTCACTCTGTAGACCAGGCTGCCTCTGCCTATCCAGTGCCAGCATTAAAAACATGCACCACCACTGCCTGTAAAGAAATTTGAATGTGTGTGTGTGTGTGCGTGTGTGTTATAATCTTGACGTTTCATTGTCTACTTACCTAGACCTTCTGCAACACACTTAAGGTTTCCAGTTAGCCTTCATCTTTCCTTTCCCATTTTGGAAGGAACCCAGTCATTTCACTTTAAAACAGAGATATTACTTTACTGTACAAAATCCTTGCCTGTTCAAAATATTGTCTTTTCTTTTTACTCTCACCCCCTTTTTTGGGGGTTCAGTTTTTCGAGACAGGGTTTCTCTGTGTAACCCTGGCTGTCCTGGAACTCACTCTATAGACCAGGCTGACCTCGAACTCACAGAGATCCGCCTGCCTCTGCCTCCCGAGAGCTGGGATTAAAGGCGTGGCCACCACGCCCAGGTCCTTTTGCCCTTTCTGTCATCCTACATCCTTCTCTACATCTACCCTGGTTTCTCTCCTTCCTACCTTGCTTCCTTCCTTAATGAGACTGAGCAACACAACACAGTTTACGCTTTTTCAACGGGAGCCGAGTGCTCGTTTCAGCGGAGCGCACACACTGAGACTGGAACAATACAGAGAAGATTAGCAGGGCCCCGCATAAGGATGACACACACACATTTGTGAAAAAATCCATATTTTTATGAACTTTAATATGAAAAAGGGAAGCTGAACTCAAATCACATTTACAGCAGAATAAAACAAATGAAAGTTAGCTGTCCACATAACGTTAGAGTATATATTCTTGTCTACTGCGAGCCTTGGGCAGAATCTTCCTCTTCAGAGTCTGTCCTATGGGCTAACATATCCAGAACGTTAAAACCAGCAAGAGCCTCCCACGGCAAGAAAGCTTTCCAAGGACAAAGGACACTGAGCTACAAAAGTCACTTACTACCAACTACTAGCAAGACAAAGCAGATGAAAGAGAAAAAACCCGGAGGGGGGAGAAGGGGGAGTTGTGTGTTACCCCTGTAACTTCAGCTTAGGATACAGCGTGTCCTCTGTGAACATGGGGGACATAACAAATGGCTATTTTTTTCATAAAGGCCCAGGGGAGAGGGAATACAGCAGGAGTCACACTGTTGAGGCCGTGATGGAAAGATAAGCCCGGAGCGTTTGTTCTTTTTACAGTATTTCCCACTTAACAGAGAACTAGCCAATGATAGCCCATGACCTCGTGGATCCCAGTGTCTTGGAATTGGCCCCTTGGTCCCAGCATCCACAGTCTCCAGAACCAGTCCTTTGTGGTTCTCAGGACTTAGCGTCTGTCTAGTTGCTCACCCTTTCATTTTCCCACTTGGATGATCATCCTTTGATCTGGGATGCCCTTCTGTATATAGGTTTCTCTTGTTGGTCGATGAATAAAACACTGATTGGCCAGTAGCCAGGCAGGAAGCATAGGCGGGGCTACCAGACCAGGAGGAGCCTGGGGAGAGGGAGGCAGAGAGGAGCCACCAGAGAGACGCCATGTAGAGGCAGAAGGAGTAACATGCCAGGGCGTTACCGGATAAGCCGAGAGCACGTGGAAATACTTAGATTAATAGAAATGGGTTAATAACTAAGAGAGAGCTAGCCAAAAAGAAGCCTGAGCCATAAGCCAAACAGTTTATGAATTATTGTAAGTCTCTGTGTGTGTGTTTATTTGGGGGTTAAAGGGTGGAGGGGCCAGGTGGAACAGAAACTTTTCCTTTCCTACTGGCAGCAGTGGAACGCTATCAGGACATGCGGGGGTTGTCTTAGAGGAACCTTGTAATCCTTTTCAATCGTACCTCTAGTAAATGAGATTGTACGTAAGGTCATCCCCACCAAGCTTTTGTCCATTGATACATGGTGAGTGATGGAGCTGACCCACTAACAGAAAAAAGGTGTTTGAGTCAGGACCACTTACAGTGCTCACAGAGGTCAGGGTTGTCCTGAAGGCCACAGAGATCTGAGCATGAGGAACTTTCATACACGGGCCCAAGTTCTGGGAAGGGAGATACAGTTAGAAGACACTGCTAAAACCTAGAGTCCCGTTCTTAGGCCAGACCTCCACAGCATCCAGACTGTGACATCCAAGCTGTTTTACAGAGAAAGTGCAAGTTGTTTTTTTTTTCCCTTAAGCAACTGGGGCTCACATTCTATTCCATTTTGTTGTTGTTGTTGTTGTTGTTGTTGTTTGAGACAGGGTTTCTCTGTATTGCTTTGGAGGTTGTCCTGGAACTTGCTCTGTAGACCAGGCTGGCCTGGAACTCACAGAGATCCTCCTGCCTCTGCCTCCCGAGTGCTGGGATTAAAGGTGTGCCTTGCTCGATTCCATTTTTAAAAGATGTAGCCAAAGCGCAAGGTCTGGGGATGGATGGATGGTCCCACATCCAGAAGAGAAAGACAGGACGCTGTGAGGAGAAAGGTGTCCCGTATTCACGCCTTCCGCCAGGGGAGGAGGTGAGATCAGCCTCTTCACCCAGGGACCCTCAGACTTAGTCACCTCCCTGTCTTCCACTATGCCTGCTGTAACTAAGGGACCAGGGCTGGAGACCATCCCTGGGATTGGGCCTCCTACCAGGCCTGTCCCCTTTTGCATCCCGATGCCCCTTAACATGGTAAGGCTTGAGAGTGCTCACCTGGGGCCAGAGGCCAAAAGACCTAGAGAAAGCAAAGTCGGAGCCTGCCCAGGCTGAACAGAGCCACACCCTCCCCGCCTTGGCACAGATGACATCAGGGCACCGGGCATCCAACTCAGCATGTGACCAAGGGATGAGTTTGAGGTCCTGACACTGCTTTAAGTAGGGCTTATAGCCAAACTTCTCACACCCTGTACACACACACACACACACACACACACACACACACACACACACGTGAGCATTCTACACGAGGCTTTAGTAAAGCGCCTAGCATCCGCCATTCTGGTGTTTTTATGCCTGTGGCTGGCTAGCTTTTATCAGACACAAGATAGTAACTCAGGACATGGCAAGAAAGACGAGCCCCCGATGGCCATGTCCTCTTGAGCAAGACCCTATTATTCCAGCTAACTCAGGAGTGGGGAAAGGAAATCTCCCCAGAGTTCCCTATGCTCAGCACGGAGGCATGCATTAAATACCAGGTGGTTCTCCGTAGCAACGGGGCTGGAGCTCAGCACTGCTGCTGCTCGTGCCCAAGAAGATCCTCTGCAAGGACTGCAACTCACACGAAGCAAGGTTCCTGAAAACCCCACAGAAAAGAGAATCGCAGGGCCAGCCAGGATAGAGCATGCACACAGAGCCTGAGACTCACCCCGAAAGCATGGTGCTATCCCAGGGAAGGAGTTTTTCTCAGTTCTTTGTTCTTGAAGGAAGTCTTTCCTCTCAGAAACACAGACAGATTGAGCAGTTTGTCGAAAGCAAAGCCAGGCAAAAGGATGGCATTCTCCTGAGATCCTGGGACAGGCCAACCCAAGTGAGAAGGCAGCAGCGTGACATCTTGGGTTTGATATCTGTAGAAGAGGTTTTTATGCATGTTTATGAGGCAGACAGAATAGCCGTGGGAGTAAGGGGGCCTTTTCCCCTCTCAAGTCTTAGCAGATTGGATGTCCCTTTTAGGGCTTTTCTTCCCATGATCCTCTTGAAAGCCCACAAGAGAGAGTCAAAACCACAATGCAGGAGGTGTCGTAAGAAAGCCAGGCTCTTCAGAGGCTGCAGATCCCTCACTGGTGTGCTCGGGCAGCAACGAAAATGGTCCTTGTCACCTTAGCTTCTGATACAACAGAAAGAGCTCATCCGTGGTTCCTCGTAACTCAAGGAGTGCTTTCAGCGGCCAGAGACAAAGCTACAAGATACCGCTACGGTTTCCTTCAGTTCACTCCTGTCTTTCTGGTCCTAGTTCCCCCAAGTGAGTAGTGGGGGTTTTGACATGATCTGTGGGTTAATTCACTAGTGCATTTGCAGTTTTATGGAATCATTGGCAGGTGGCTGCGACTAAGGCAGGTTGAGAAATGTAAGTCACTGAGGGAATGTCTTTGAAAGTCCCGTTCTCTGCTTTTGTCTGCCGTGTCTTACTGCCACGACGTTAGTTACTTGCCGCTAGCTAAAAAACAATGGACCCAGGTGTCCACGGATTCAATCAGCGCTCGTGTGAGCTCAAATAAACCTTCAGCTCCCCTCCTTTAATCGTCACAGCAGTGTTCCTACACAGAGGTGTTTGAGCACGTCAGTTGGGAGCTTTCCAGATTGATACTATGACAGTCCACCTCTGGTCCCAGTAGACACACGGCCATCCGGTCCTGCAAACTGTCTAGTCCAACTTCGAGGGTCCCCTGACTTCGACAGTTTCAGTATTAGTCACAAGTCCAACAATCTCTTCTGAGACTCGCGGCACCGTTAGCTATGAGCCCGTAATAACAAAACATTTACATTCTTCCAACACCCAATGGCACAGAGTAAATAGTCCCATTCTACAAGAGAGGAATGTGGTGGGGGGAGGGGAATAAGGAAGGACTGGAGCAAAGCCATACCCCAAACCAGAAGGGCAAATATTAAACACTGTAGCTACCGCCCAGAATTTCCAGTGCATGGTTGCATCATTGGACCATTGGGTTCTTGTGGGCTTGGTCATACTTACTCCTGTGGCCCTGTCATTTGCAGCACGCACGACCTTTCACTCTGACTCCATCAGTGTCTGTAGCTTCCCTTGACATAGCTGCAGTGCTCCTGGCACTGCAACCATCCTAGGGTATCCATGGCAACTTGGACCTCACCTCCGCTACCTCAGGCATGGGCTATGAGAACTGCCCTTGCATGGAATCGGTTTATGTGACACAGAACCAGATAGAAGCTTTTCTCTGGAACCCTGTGCAAGCTTCTGCAAGCACATCAATCCTGCAGTCTTCATGCATGCTTGCAAAACCTTCACGACTTGCGTAACGCCAGATTCTACTGCCAACTCAAGATGTAGCCCAGTCCACCAGGACCATGGCTACAGTGGCCTCTTAGTCCCTGAGCCTCGGAGTCAGGGAAGCATTTCCTACATGGACATTTCAATCAAGGTACCCTTTGAGGGCACTTTTCTCTCTTTAAAGGCGTTCCTTCCACACATATCATGCCCTGGAAACCAGCCGCGGTGGGAGGAGTGTCGTCCTTGAGGTGCCTTTCCCACCGTGTGAAGCTTCTCGATAATTGTACTGGCATTTTAAACAATTACGTCTGCTTTTTTCACACTCACCTTGTGTGTGGCTTCAAATGCTCTCAAGCTCCACGCTGCCCCTGTTCCCACGTCCCCTCTCCAATCCCTCCCTCCATTCCCACCACACCCCTGGCTAGAAGCAGCCAGTGATAATTGCTCTGCCAAACAAATCATTCCACGGCTCTTAGATTCTGCCCCACCCCACTGTTCCTGGGGAGCAATGGAGCAAGGGTCTTTACCAGAGTGTAGTATAAACGGCCCTTACGCTGGTTCCCAAGTCATTGTTCCTGCCTGACACCTCGTGAGTACAGTCTCTATTGCCCATACTTCTGTTGGCATTTGGACCTTCAAATTTTCCGCCACATTAGTCCTTGTGCCCTGCTCCCGCCTTCCGGGGCTCCTCCAGCCTCTGCCTCCAAATCCTTCCATGGCTACCTCAGTAACAAACCAGTTCCAAAGGCGCAAGGACCACACGGTTGGATTTAGTCATATTAATGACCCCCCTATCTGGACCAATTCACTCTGTTACTTTTGTCATTGTTGTAACTAAAAAAAAAAAAAGCCTGCCCAAGAGAAATAATGAGAGAGGAAGACATTATTTTGGCTCGTGGTTTGCGAGGGCACTGTCTATCTTGGTACACAGGACGTCCTGCCTGGAGTGACTCCGTCCAAAGTGGGAGCCTGGGTGGCTGTCTGCACCAAGCCTCAGAGCAGGACAGAAACAGAGGCGTGTTTAACCTTCAAGGCCTGTCACTCGCAGCCTGTTTCATGCCCCAACCCTCACCAAACCTCATGTTCCACAGCCTCACCAAACAGTGCTAGTTGCTGGCAACCATGTGTTAAAATATGATAGCCTGGCCCACAATCCCTCGCGCCCTTCCTTTCCAACTTGGGCCCGGCAGAATGGCTCCCGCAAAGAAGGGTGGCGAGAAGAAGAAGGGCCGTTCTGCCATCAATGAGGTGGTGACCCGGGAGTACACCATCAACATCCACAAGCGCATCCATGGCGTGGGCTTCAAGAAGCGTGCTCCTCGGGCACTCAAAGAAATCCGGAAATTTGCCATGAAAGAGATGGGAACTCCAGATGTGCGCATTGATACCAGGCTCAATAAAGCAGTCTGGGCCAAAGGAATAAGGAATGTTCCATACCGTATCCGTGTACGATTGTCCAGAAAACGTAACGAGGATGAGGACTCACCAAACAAGTTGTACACATTGGTAACCTACGTGCCTGTTACCACATTCAAAAATCTACAGACAGTCAATGTGGATGAGAACTAACCTGCTGAATGTCAAATAAAGTTGGAGAACTGCCAAAAAAAAAAATATGATAGCCTGTGGCAGACAGTTCAGATTCACCCAATAATCTCAGGGTCGTACCAGCCTTTTGGGAGACACAGATTACATCCCAGAAATCCTATACATCCTCGGCTACTTCTTCTGCATCCTGAAAGCCCCATGTCACATCTCAGGAAAAGTCTAAGGTAGGTGATGAGACTCATCCCCAAATTAGCCAGTCCCTTCTTCCTGGAGGGAGATGGAACAGGGAACTATCTTAAATACCAAACCAAATAATCTCTGGGGTGGAAACATCATGTCCTACACTAGAACCCAAGTCTAAACATTCCTAGAAAACTACCCTCACAGGGATTTAGAAACAAGATGTCGGTGGCTTTGGACCAGGGATCGGCCCATGGGGACAGCAAGGAGCCAGAACCCGGATACGGACCTTTAGATAGTGTTACAGGTAAAGACCAAAGATAGGACCCTGGCCAGCAAGCCAACAAACATAGTCAATGCTACCTCACCCTTCAATGCCCACTGCCTTGCTCAACGAACCCAGGCCAATGGCACACGACTCCCCAGCTGTCCTCCTAAGACACCACTCTGTCCTGGGGAAACGTTCCCACGCCCCCTGGGGTGCAGCCTCTAGCTGGTCTCACTCATCTCAGAGCACGGGCTACAGATTTCTCCTCCACGCACCACAAAACCTCAGGACTCACTATCAGCAGCCTCCTCCAGGAAGCTGGCATCCTCTGCCTGGCTTGTGGCCAGTGGTATAGCCGGAGGGAATGGAGGGAACTATATAGCTCAGTCCACAGGGTGAGCCTGCAGCTCCAGGGACCGGCAGGTGGGAAGGGATGGGTTTCTTCCTCTTGTCCTTCTTTCTACACCTCTTATCTCTTCCCTCGGGGCATCTGAATATCCAGTTCCCCTACCTATTTCCCTGGATTCTGAAGTTCCTAGCTCGTTCCTCAACATACAGGCTAGAAACTGCCCAGACCTAGTCCTACCTACCTAACTTTATTCCCTTCCTCAGCCTTCCTTGTATTCAGGGTAGCCAGCCCCAGTCCCAGGACTGTCCCATTGTGCCATCTCCATGACAGTCTCCAACAGGACCACAGGGCAGACTTACATGAGCCTCCGTCTCTCTCTGTTGCAGGCATGGGATCTCTATGGAGCTGGTGGGTACTCTGGGCCAGAGCAGCCCTCCTGTGCGGTAAGTCAGATTGAACCTGGTGCATGTCCTTGTTCGTATCTGGGAAGCTCACCGCCTGGGTCAGCATCTTTCTTTTAGTGCCCTTCCGTAATCCATTCTCAGGAACTCCCAGGCTAGCTGACGTGGAAGAGAGAGCGTGTGAAAAAATAAGTTGGGATTTCCCTCTCCCGAGTTAGGAGTGTTGAAAAATCTAGCCGCTTCTGTCTATGCCTCCACAACCCTCATCTTCCCTTCCCCATCTTGAACACCACAGAAATCACTCCGGCAACTGGAGCTGGTCAGACTGTAAAGCTCCCACAGCACTTAGAAGCACGGGTCGGGATTTCACATAAAGCTTCAACTAGCTTCATGTGAGAGGCAGAAGATGCAGCCTGAAAACTGAGACACCCGACCATAATCCCAGTCAGCAAAAGAGAACGGCGGTGGCTTATGCCCGGGGGAGCACGAGCTCCAGGTCCGCAGTCGCCACCTGGACTGCCTCACACACGTCTAGTCCTCGTCTGCTGCTTTTGAGCTCAAGAGCCCTGTGCAAGGTGCCCAGGCGCTGGGCAGCAAAGCCGGGAGGGTTACAGATGACCGGGCGCGGCAGGAGTAGGGAAGGGACCAGGAGCAAGGGGAGCATTGTCTCAAGAGGGTCTCAGGCCCAGGCCAGAGGATTGGGTTTGTAATGGAAGGAACAGGTAAGGGACCCACGACTGCATTTTCTCAAGGGTTGACCCAGGAGGCCACAGTGGACCCTGGGAACACTGGTGGGGAAGAGTTCCTCACGGCCTTCCTGCAGAACTCCCGGCCTGGGTACAGCACCGCCTCTCCCCACCTCTTCATCTCCAGTCTGTCAGAGAGCACCGCCTCTGTCACCATCCTCAGCCAGGCCGATGCCAGCTCACAGAAGGTCGCAGTGAAGCCCAGGGTCAGTCGCGGCCAGCATGAGTGTCAAGGTTAAGATAGCCAGCTGCAATAGCTTCCAGCATCCCATGGGGGCGCCCTTTGACCACGCGGTTGCAGAGTGAGCGTTAAGCCGGGAGAACTGGCACTGCTGTGCCCTCTTGGAGCCCTGGACGCCGAGGGCTTCGTGCTCACCTCCATTCCTCCCGTGGCAGCCTTTTCCCTGCCTTCCCTGCTCATTCTTCCCTGGCGCCCAAGCCAGCTGGACTGTTCACCACCCACCTTTAGCGTCCCTGGCGACCTTCGTTAATGCTCCCCTTTTTACCAGGAACAAGATCCAAAACAGCTACCAACCAGAGTACCCCAGAGATACAAAGCAGAGCACGGTAGCGAGAATTCCCCCACTGCTCCAGCATCAGTCTTTGTATGTTGGTTTGTGGGGAGGCTGTGGTCCCCTGGGGAGACCCAAGGAGCTGAAATACAAGGACCTTTGGGAAGGCGCTGGTCGGTATTTTGATACCTTAGAAACTACTAGAGCTACACCAGTTGCTAACCGCAATGCTCATGAGATCCTCAATAGTAACCATGACGACCCGGGATGCCGCCCTGGGTGCTTCATGTGCTTGGCATAGTTAAGGGACAGGATCTGGCCCTGTGTGTGACCTCGGGCTCAGCCCATTCAGAAGATGCCACCGGGCAGTTCTGGTGTTGTGAGGACACAGGGCCAGAGCCAGAGGGCCTGGGTTAACCCAGCTGTGCCTGTGTGACCTCCAGCCTGTCACTGCACCTCTCCAGGCCTCAGAGTCTGTGGCTGTGACAGGGACAATGCCTGACGTTCCCACCCCCCACAACAGGACTGTGCTGAGAGTGGAGCAAATGGGTGAATGGGATGTCCTTAGATCACCTTGTGGGGAAAGGTCAGGGTGGGGCAGGGTGAGCTGATGCTGGGGCATGGGGGGGGCAGAAGGAGAGAGTCCTTGCGGGCTGGGGGCTGACCAGGAAGGGCTGTTTCTTCCCAGATCGTCTTCAGACTGGGAACCTAGACCCAAGGCTTTCTCATCCTGACAAAAATGCCACCCCACTTCAAGGGGGCACTCACAGCATGTGTGTATCTGTATGTATACACACCCAGGCATACATGTGTGTTTCTGTGTGTGAGCTGGCATGTACACTTCAGGCATGTATGGGTGTATTTGTGTGTAAGTAGGTATGATACCCAGGCATACATGTGGGTATGCAGGTTTGCACAACCAGGCATGCATGTGTGTATGCAAGCATTTGCACACAGACATGCATGTGTATATCTGTGTGTAAGCAGGTTTGCACACCCAGGCATATATGTGTGTATCTGTGTGTAAGCAGGTATGACACCTAGACATGTGTGTGTATGCAGGTTTACACACCCAGGCATACATGTGTGTTTCTGTGTGTGAGCTGGCATGTACACTTCAGGCATGTATGGGTGTATTTGTGTGTAAGTAGGTATGATACCCAGGCATACATGTGGGTATGCAGGTTTGCACAACCAGGCATGCATGTGTGTATGCAAGCATTTGCACACAGACATGCATGTGTATATCTGTGTGTAAGCAGGTTTGCACACCCAGGCATATATGTGTGTATCTGTGTGTAAGCAGGTATGACACCTAGACATGTGTGTGTATGCAGGTTTACACACCCAGGCATACATGTGTGTTTCTGTGTGTGAGCTGGTATTTACACTCAGGCATGCATGTGTGTATCTGTGTGTAAGCAGGTTTGCATACCCAGGCATGCATGTGTGTAAGCAGGTATGACACCCAGGCATACATGTGTGTATGCAACTACGCACACCCCAGAAAACATGTGTAGCGGCCAAAGCTCAAAGTCAGTCATCTTCTTCTGATCCCTCCCATCCTGTCTGTTTGTTTTTGAGATTCTGAACCTGGGGCTCTCAATCAGCTAAACTGGCTGAGCAGCTGCCCCTGGGATCTGCCTGTCACTGCCGGCCAGTCTCACTGAGCTAACACACTTGCCACCGAGCCTAGCTTTCACCTGGGGCTGGAATCTGGACTCATGTCCTCCTGCTCACACGGCAAGCTCCTCCCACATCCCACTGACCCATCTCCCGCTTCCTATCCTCTGGCCACTCCAGCCACATGGGAAGACGGGGAAGAGGGAAATGGAATATGATTGTGCCAGTGGTCGCTCCTGGTCCCTCTTCACGACCTGCCGTGCCTCTGGGCCAAGCCGTGCTAAACAGTGAGATCAGAAACCCTGGGGTGTGAGGAAACCCAGAGAATCCCTCTCCATGAGGCTGCAAACCTCAGTTTCCATGCCTGTAGAATGGGTGGCCGTGAGCCCACTGCTCACAGTCCACACTGAAGGAGGCCCCAGGTTTCTGTCCTCGTGAGCATTTCTAACTCTATCTCTCTTCCTCCGCAGCTCGGCTCTCCCCAGCAGAGGCTTCCTGCCAAGGCGTTCAGTGCGCATCTGGACAGCGCTGCCAGATGGTGAGCGGGAAGGCCATGTGTGTGGCAGAGTCCACAGCTGTGTGCCGCGCCCAGGGTGATCCCCATTACACAACCTTCGATGGCCGTCACTATGACATGATGGGCACCTGCTCCTATACCATGGCTGAGCTGCATAGCACCAAGAAATCCCTGCTGGCCTTTAAAGTAGAAGCCAAAAATGAGCACCGGGGCACCGACAAAGTCTCCTACGTGCGCTTGGTCACCGTCCACGCCTACAACCACACTGTGTCCCTGGCCTATGGAGAAACAGGCATTGCCCGGGTGAGTTCCCCCAGGCTTTGAGTTTAAGGCCGTAAACTACCAGGCCAAGAAAAGGAGTCAAACCCTTGTCTCTCCCACCATCCAATATGCCAACCAAAGAGATGGCTGCTTGGGTTGAACAATTAACCTTGAAGTCTCTCTTCAAGGAACGACAAGAACTTTGCAGGCTTACAGGGGCAGGAATCAGGAGTCCGCAGCAGAGAGAGCAGGCACTGGTGCTTAGGGTGTGGCTTGATGCTCATCATCTCAGTTCTAGATGGTTCTAGAGAAGCTGGGATTGCCGTGAGCTCTCGAGGGACACAATCTGATCCCCATGCAGTGACTTCTTCCACCCAAAGCTGTGGTCTGGCCACCGCAGATGGAAGTTCTCATCTGGGGGTGATCACAACGTGGTGACCTGTCTTGTGAGGTGACCTGCTGTTGGTCTGAGTAGTTTTGGTCCCCTGTCATATATAGATGTGTGTTGATCTGTAGAGGCAGAGCGTGTCTGAGGAGGGGATTGTTAAATTAGAGGTGAAGCAGGCCCAGGGAAGACGGCTGGAGAGATGGCTCAGCGCGTAAGAGCACTTGCTAAGCTTGAAAATCACTGGTGTTCGGTGTCTAGCACCCATGCCTATAGCTCCATTTTCGGGGGATCTGATGCCCTCTTCTGATCTCTGTGACCACTGTACATATGTGGCTCACAACTGTCCAGAAAACACTCATATACATAAAAATCAATAAATCAGTCTTTTTAGACCCAGCCCAGGGCCGCATTTGCACTGAGAAGACACTTGGAGGGCTGTAAGAACCCGTTGTGGGGTGGATGTCTTAGACAATTTCGTTAGCAGCTTACATTCTGAACAAAGTGACACCCCATTGTCACAATGGGAGTATTATAAGGTGGCCAGTTAGGTGATCCAATCACACTTAAAAACTGTGGAAGTGTGGTTCAGAGTTCCTCAAGCGCCCCCTGTCACACAAAATGGTGCTTTAAGTGGGGAAGGCTCCATGATATCTTCTTTAGACGAACCCCCAGGGCTCCATCTGGGGTCCCATCATCCCCTTCTGGTCAGCAATATGGTGGCCTTCGGGGTTAATTCTCCTTTTATGTCACTTTTACCTGCATTTTCTGCCTCTCTGAGAAAAGGGTGACTTGGGCATTGATTTACAGAGTAAGTCACTGTCTAGACTGTGAAACTGGCCATTCCAGTACGTACAGGGTACAGGAAACTGTGGTGGGTGCCATCAGCCAGGCTACACTGTCACGGCTGTGGGAACGCCGGCCTCGAGGGCTCAGTAGGATAGGGTGTTAGTCAGAGGCTTATCTGTGAGTGCGTACCTCATGCTCAGCTGTCCCCTGGTTACAGGGAAGTAACGATTGTAGCTGAATGGTCGTGGGAACCCCCAAGCGGCCTCAGTCCTTACGAGGCCATTATGGACTCCGGTTAGCTGAGGCTGTCTAATGCGATAGTTCTTTATGGACTCCGGTTAGCTGAGGCTGTCTTATGTGATAGTTCTTTATGGATCCCGGTTAGCTGAGGCTGTCTAATGCGATAGTTCTTTATGGACTCCGGTTAGCTGAGGCTGTCTAATGTGGTTCTTTATGGACTCCGGTTAGCTGAGGCTGTCTTATGTGATAGTTCTTTATGGACTCCGGTTAGCTGAGGCTGTCTAATGTGGTTCTTTATGGATCCCGGTTAGCTGAGGCTGTCTAATGTGATAGTTCTTTATGGACTCCGGTTAGCTGAGGCTGCCTAATGCGATAGTTCTTTATGGACTCCGGTTAGCTGAGGCTGTCTAATGCGATAGTTCTTTATGGATCCCGGTTAGCTGAGGCTGTCTAATGTGGTTCTTTATGGATCCCGGTTAGCTGAGGCTGTCTAATGCGATAGTTCTTTATGGACTCCGGTTAGCTGAGGCTGTCTAATGCGATAGTTCTTTATGGACTCCGGTTAGCTGAGGCTGTCTAATGCGATAGTTCTTTATGGACTCCGGTTAGCTGAGGCTGTCTAATGTGATAGTTCTTTATGGATCCCGGTTAGCTGAGGCTGTCTAATGCGATAGTTCTTTATGGACTCCGGTTAGCTGAGGCTGTGTAATGCGATAGTTCTTTATGGACTCCGGTTAGCTGAGGCTGTGTAATGTGGTTCTTTATGGATCCCGGTTAGCTGAGGCTGTCTAATGCGATAGTTCTTTATGGACTCCGGTTAGCTGAGGCTGTCTAATGTGGTTCTTTATGGACTCCGGTTAGCTGAGGCTGTCTTATGCGATAGTTCTTTATGGACTCCGGTTAGCTGAGGCTGTCTAATGCGATAGTTCTTTATGGACTCCAGTTAGCTGAGGCTGTCTTATGTGATAGTTCTTTATGGACTCCGGTTAGCTGAGGCTGTCTAATGTGGTTCTTTATGGATCCCGGTTAGCTGAGGCTGTCTAATGTGATAGTTCTTTATGGACTCCGGTTAGCTGAGGCTGTCTAATGCGATAGTTCTTTATGGACTCCGGTTAGCTGAGGCTGTCTTATGTGGTTCTTTATGGATCCCGGTTAGCTGAGGCTGTCTAATGCGATAGTTCTTTATGGACTCCGGTTAGCTGAGGCTGTCTAATGTGGTTCTTTATGGACTCCGGTTAGCTGAGGCTGTCTTATGTGATAGTTCTTTATGGACTCCGGTTAGCTGAGGCTGTCTAATGTGATAGTTCTTTATGGACTCCGGTTAGCTGAGGCTGTCTAATGCGATAGTTCTTTATGGACTCCGGTTAGCTGAGGCTGTCTAATGCGATAGTTCTTTATGGACTCCGGTTAGCTGAGGCTGTCTAATGCGATAGTTCTTTATGGACTCCAGTTAGCTGAGGCTGTCTTATGTGATAGTTCTTTATGGACTCCGGTTAGCTGAGGCTGCCTAATGCGATAGTTCTTTATGGACTCCAGTTAGCTGAGGCTGTCTTATGTGATAGTTCTTTATGGACGGATCCCGGTTAGCTGAGGCTGTCTAATGTGACAGGTTTTGCAGGGTGCAGTGGCCTCTCCCCTTTGGAGACAGCTCTCGCTTCAAGTTTTCAGCTCTTCATCCAAGTTTTGGATAAAGCTTGTACCTTATTTGATCTTTTTTGTTTGTTTGTTAGTAGTTATATTTTGGGTATTTAATTGAGATTCTCATTTGTAATCATTATCTTCCATAGTGAAAAAATTTTTTTTGGTTTTTCAAAAGACAGGGTTTCTCTGTGTAGCTTTGAAGCCTGTCCTGACACTCGCTCTGTAGACCAGGCTGGCCTAGAATTCACAGAGATCCGCCTGCCTCTGCCTCCCGAGTGCTGGGATTGAAGGTGTGCGCCACCAACCCCCGGTGAAAATTATTTTTAATTTTTATTAATTAACTAATTTTTCCCATGCTCAATCAGTTCCCCTCCCTCCTCTCCTCCCAGCCTCTCCCCCAAACATCCCCCTCCCCTCCCATCCACCCCTCCTCCTCCTTTCTCTTCAGAAAAGGGATGCCTCCCCATGTATATCTGCCAGCCAGGGCATATCAAGTTACAGCAAGACTAGGCACCGCCTCTCCTAGTAGGGCTGGATGAGGCAACCCAGTAGGAGGAAAGGTCCCAAAAGCAGGTGTTTGATCATTTTATGTTCCTAGTCTTTGTAGACTCTCTAGGCTGTGTCTACCAATCAGGAAAGTTCCATGCCCCGCCCCCTTAACTGCCTGTAATTTAAGCCAAATATCAGGCACGCCTTGCCAAGTTAATGAAGGAGCCTGACCGTCCTTGCATTTCTGGAGGCTTCTGGCTGTAACATAGGACAGCAGCTGCAGTCTGGTGTAGTCTTTAGGCGGCTCTCCTGGAATGCTTTGTATTATTTGCAAGCCTCTCAGCTCCAGTGCCCAACAGGACCTTTGTGAGGGGGTCCAGCCAGCGTCTGTCACTGCTGGAATCTGAGTTCCTCCTGTCTTAACTGGTAACACATCTCTTGAATAGGGAGTGTTGGCACTAAATTATTTCACTAATCTTGTTTAAGGCAAGGGCTTCTAGAGCGGCCCACGAGGGGTAGCTGGAATGCTGCCAAGAGTTTCACCAGCCTTTGACCAGTTTAATGGGTTGTAAGCAGAAGCAGGGTGTGGATCCAGCATCACCTGGGTTAGCCTTAGGTATCTGAGCATCCTGCTGGGCCCATCTCAGTGGGAGCTGCCCTCTGCTGCACTCGAATGGACACCCCGCGAAAACTGGGTGCCCTGATGGTCTCTGCAGGAAGAAACCGTTGTAGAGCATCACTATATCAAGTAGGTGTTCTGTCCTGATGCCCCAGCAGCTTCGCTGAAGGGGAGAGGACCCGGCTCGGGTCCATCAAAAGGCAGTGGAACGTTTGGGAACATAGGGCTTAAAGTTATAGTTGCATTGATTCCCTTCTCTTCTCTTTGTTGTGAACCGGTGGGGGGGGGGTATCGTTGATATCTGGGATCTCTGTACCCTAGATTGGTCCCCACTGTTAGAGGAATATTTATTATATAAAAATGGTTAAAATTGTGCCCTGCTTTTCCAGAATATATAAATTCAGTTCCCACCATCTACATAAAATTCCCATCACCCATATAAGATGATCCATGACTGTCTGTAACTCCAGTTCCGGGCATCCAATGCCTCTGGGCCCTGGGCCCTGTGGACACCTCTCTCTCTCTCTCTCTCTCTCTCTCTCTCTCTCTCTCTCTCTCTCTCTCTCTCTCTCTCTAATACATACATATATACATATATATAATTGTTTTAACTGCAAGTCCAACAGTCAAATGGCATAAAATTGCAATGGCCCATATAAGAGTCATGTATATCTCTTTTTCATATAACACACACTTAGCCCATATTATAGTGAAGTGCTATGTCCCTAAGAGGGAGTTTAATTTTTTCAATTTTTAATTTTAGTAACAGGGAACTTTTACATCTCTGTTGCAGCTAGTTAAGAGACTTGAACCCCATTCTATGCAGATCTGGTCGTGAACTTGATTCTCTCCCAGCTGGGATCCAAAGGGCACCCCCCACCAGTTCTGTACATTAAGACATTGGTGGTGCACACCCTTGATCCCAGCACTCGGGGAGGCAGAGGCAGGCAGATCTCTGTGAGTTCGAGACCAGCCTGATCTAAAGAACGAGTTCCAGGACAGCCAGGGTTACACAGAGAAACCCTGTCTCAAGGAACAAAACAAAAAAATCAGTCAGGACTGCTCAAAAAGAGCTATGTGCCAGGTGACACAGGAGGGAGGAAGAGACACCCAGAGTTAATATAGACACCTTCATGACCAGAAGCAAACAAACAGGGGAGGTTGTTATCCAGATACCTCAGCCCAGAGGAACTTCTTGGCCAGTCAGGACTTCAGATAAGAACCAGGACTCCTCCACGCATGAGCCGTGGAACTGATCAGTTCTCAAATGCAAACAAATCAAGACCCCCAAAGCCACTGCAGGACTAGGCACTCCTACATGATATGATGAAGGATTCTAAGCTCAGCAACAAGTGTTTCGTTTCATTTCTCAGACTAGAATCCTCAAAAGTTATTCCTGGTATTGGGGGTGCAGAGATGCAGATGTGGGAGTAAGGACAGACAGGGAGAATGATCTGGGGTGACTAACAAGCTGGTGTTAACGTTTGAGGACTCACCAGTCCATTGTGCCCAACACTGCCCATTCTGATTGTCCGAGCTAGCCCTAACTGTCAACTCAACACCTTCAAGACATCTGAGAAGCCTCCCTTGAGGAACTGTCCAGAGCAGTTTGGCTGGGGTCCTGTCTGTGAAGGACTGTCTTGGTCATCGGGTGTGGATGGGCTGCCCACAGTGAGCAACGCCATTCGTAGGCGTGTGGGCTTGGCCTACGTAAAATAGCTTAAGAGTGAACCAACCAGCAAGCAGCATTACTTAGGTTTCTGCTTCAGCTCCTGTCCTAAAGTGTTGCTCTGTCTTCCCTCGCTGACCTTGTGATCTGAATGTGTAAGCCAAGTAAACCTTCTTCTCCCCCAGAGTTGCATCTGGCTAGCACACTGCATCTCGGAAACATTGTTGCCCCGCAATGGTGGTTTCCTGAGGCAGGCAGCTCTCCCGCAAACTTGTCATCGTCTTGGCGGTTGCTGGTTTTGACTATCTCTGCCGCAGCCTTTTGTCTCTGCCTCATGAACACGAGTCCTGCTTGTCTCCCTGGCTCCCTGCAGCTGCCCCTTGCTGCCACGAGACCTGGCAGGTTCCTTCCTCACACCGGCTTCAGGCTGGTAGCGAGCCTGCTGTTCTGTCAGGCACTGTGGGAGAAGCTGGAAATAGAACCGCGAGGCGGCCTTCTAGTGGCTCAGGGAGATGGAGAATGTGGGAGACCAGCACTTTGTGGGAGAAGGTTAGATGCCCTCGGGACTGGAAGACAGGGGAGGGGGGACAACAGGAAGGGTGATGGGGGTGGCCTCACGAGTCAGTGACACCTCAGCAGACATTAGCAGGGGATGGGGGTCTTCATGCACATCTCCGGGAAGAACGCTGATTCAGCCACCAGAGGTGCAAGGTCAAGAGCCCCTAGGCTCAGCTGGGAAGGACAAGGAAGGAAGGCGTCCTGTGTGACCAGAGCTGGGGACATGAGGGCTGAAGGGGAGATGATACAGGCTCTGACTGTAAGCGTTTCGGGATGGGTCGGGACAGGATGGAACAGGAGCGGGTCAGGTATTCTGGCACTCGGGAGTCACAGAATACTGAGTGTTACACATCTCAGGTGGAAAGGTATCCTGGAGCTCGGGAGCCAAGGACCACTACAGGTTGCAGTAAGCTTGGCAGCTTACAGCCTTGCCTCAGAAAAAGGCTTCTCCGGTGTATCAGCTCGGCAGGACAGGGTCTTCCAGCTGGGGATGTTCGCCTAGTGTAGCAGTTTTGCTAGGCAGGAGGTTTCTCGGGCGAAGTTGCTACAGTTCAGCTCTGCTCCTGGAGAGCGGAGAGCGGGGAGCCAGGAGCAGAGTGTAACAACTCTGCTCTACCAAGGAAGGTTTCCCGGGCAAGTGTTACAGCGCTGCTCACTCTGCTCTGCTCTGCTCTGCTCTGCCCAGGGTCGCCTCTGCTTGCTCTGCTCTGCTCTGCCCAGGGTCGCCTCCGCAAAAGAAGATCTTCACCCGAAGCTCATCCAAAGGGGTTTATTGGAAGGCAGCTGGACCAGCCAAGCTGGACATACACAGGGTTTATATAAGGATTCTTGGGGTTGGGGAAGTTTTTCCAGAGTAGGGATTGGTCCGATTTCAGTGCTGAGCTCAGATTGGCTAGAGCTCTGCTCCGGGATTGGTTACTTTTTTACACAGGATTAGGGTCAGATTTGGCTCTGGTTTCAGGGCCAAAGTGTGTTTCTTTCTCTGGTCCTTTTTAGCCTTTTGGTTCCAATTTTAGGGCCAGGGTACATTTCTTTCACTGACTCTGATTCCGGGACAAAATGTGTTCCTTTGGCACTGATTTTAGGGTCAGGGTACATTTCTTTGGTTGTGGTTGCAGGGCCAAAGTGTGTTTCTTTGGCTCTGCTCAGGGTGTGTTTCTTTGACTGGTCCCTTTTCCCTACACTGACCTCTGCCACCCCTCTGCAGATCGACTACCAGTACTCAAGCCTCCCGGCCTCCCTGAGTGAGGGTCGCCTGCGTGTGTACCAGAGCGGGACACGGGGTGTCATAGAGCTGGACTTTGGACTGGTGGTCACCTATGACTGGGATGGCCAGCTGACACTGAGCCTGCCCAAGCACTTCCAAGACCAGGTGTGGGGGCTGTGTGGGAACTATAACGGAGACCCCGCAGACGACTTCCTCACGCCCGACGGGGAGCAGGCTCCTGACGTCCTAAACTTCACCAAAAGCTGGAAGCTGGATGACGGGGACTACCTGTGTGATGACGGCTGCTACGGCAATTGTCCCTCCTGCACCCCAAAGCAGTCTGAGATCTTTAAGGGAGACCTCTTCTGCGGCTTGCTAGCCCTGTCGATGGGCCCGTTTGCTGACTGCCATGGCTTTCTGGATCCCCAGCCTTTCCTGGAGGAATGTGTGTATGACATGTGTGTGACCGGAGGGGAGCGCCTCACTCTGTGCCATGGCCTCAGTGCCTACGCTAGAGCCTGTATGGACCTGGGCGTCCCTGTCCGGGAATGGAGGTCGCGAACCAACTGCCGTGAGTTACAGCCAGGGGTGGGAGGTCTTGGTGAGGGGGCCAGGGAACTGCCGGATCTGCTTGGTGACTGGGCACCAGCTGTGTTTCTACCTAGCGACAGGCAATAACGGGAACACTGTGATGGCCAAGACACCCCAGCTCTACTAGAGGGCGCCCAAGGCTGGGACGCACATGATCCTGTCCAGACAGCTGGCACGAGAGGACACTGGAAACTCTAGAGTAGATGGAGGGGGCGCAGGACAAGGCTGGGGGGTTCTAGAGAGATAAGTGACGCTAGATACAGCTTTGGAGACACAAATGTCCTATTTGAAACCCATGGGAAGGACTGGAGTAGCCAGAAAGGAGAAGAAGGTTGTGGGCTCCTGACCCGGGGAACCACAGAGATTTGCCAGGCAAGGTAGTCCGCTAAGTTACGAGATAAAAGTCAATGGCCAGTCTTTGCTTGTAACACTCCCGTGACTCCCCGGCCCTCCGTACTAAGCCACAGATGACCAGAGCTTAAGACTAGGACTTCGGAAGGGTGCAGGTGCAGAGGCAGACAAAGACACTGGACTTCCTGCATCACTGTGATACGCCGTTGTCCAGTAAGCCTCCCAGTAAGTCTCTCCAAACCCCAGACAAGGGGAAACCAGCGAGTTCAGTGCCCGGCCTGAGCACCTCTTAGGCCCAGTGGCCGGTGCTGAAGATTCAGTGTGACTGAGTCAGGCTGTGTCTCCACTCCAGCAGAACTTACATCCCAGGTGGGCAGGGACAGGCAGGCAGTTAGCAGATCAACTATGAAATGCCTTCAAAGAACAAAGAAAGCCAGGTCCTGTGATAGTATCTGGAAGCTCGGGGAAGACTTTGCAAATCAATGGCACCAGGTCCCTGGGCACAGCGAGGCGGAAGGAATCAGCAAAGCCATCCCAGTGAAGGCACGGACCACCCCTTATTCAATCTGTGTAACCAGTGACATCAGTGTTGCGTCACCCCATTTACTCCCTGGCAAGGAGAACGCTGGTGTTGGAGTCCGAGCTGTCTGGGCTCCTGTAGCCTTTGGTACAGGGGTCCAGGACACCAGGCAGGAGGCTGCTGTAGTTCATGGGCTGTGGAGACAGACTCTGGGTGGGCTGGGACTGTGGAAGTCACAGGATTTGCCCACTGACTGGTTGTCCAGGGCTGGGGTGGGGGAGGGCCATTGGGCCCTGATCAACAGGAAGGCGTGAGTGCCTGTACCTGAGGGGCGTGGAGCTCTGAGGAAGCAGCATTGTCTGGGGGAGCCCCACCATAGCATGACTCAACCCTTTCTCCCCATCCCTCCAGTCCTGTCCTGTCCAGCCAACAGCCACTACGAGCTCTGCAGCCCTGCCTGCCCAGCCTCCTGCAACTCAGAAGCCGCACCCGCCAACTGCTCTGAGCACCCCTGTGTGGAGGGCTGCGTCTGCCTTCCAGGCTTCGTGGCCAACCGAGGCCATTGTGTGCCTGTGTCATCCTGTGGCTGCACCTACCAGGGCCGCTTGCTGGCACCGGGGCAGGAGGTGTTTGCGGACGACCTATGCCGGCAGCGCTGTACCTGTGATGGGGCCACCCAGACGGTGACCTGCCAGGACACATCGGGATGTCTGTCTGGGGAGCGCTGCGGAGTACAGAATGGCTTCTTGGGTTGCTACCCGGAATACTTCCGCAGCTGCCAGGCGTCCGGGGACCCTCACTACATGACCTTGGATATGCGGAGCTACAACTTCATGGGTACCTGCACCTACATGCTTATCGCCTCGTGTGACCAGCACCCCTCCCTCCCCGACTTCAAAGTGGCTGTGGAAAACGAGCGTCGGGGAAGCCAGAGCGTGAGCTTTGTGCATTCTGTGCAGCTGGAGGCCTATGGAGTGAAGTTGGAGGTGCCCCGGGACTACCCAGGCAGAGTACTGGTGAGTGTCTCTCGGCCATGGAACTGGGAGGGGCGGAAAGCCACTGAGAGATTAGTGGCTGGAGGGAGGAGTGGGGTTCACTCGGCGATCATATGGTTAAGGTCCACGCCTCAGATTTAGCCTCTGCTATCTGGGAGAGCAGTTCTGATTTCCCCCAGCCTGTCTTCCCTCGCCACCAGGAACCACCTATCTGTCTGGCTTTGACCTCTTCTTTGAGTCCTCTTTCTCCTCAGGATGGGCCCCAACACATCACCTTTTTGTTTGTTTGTTTGTTTGTTTGAGACAGGGTTTCTCTGTATTGCTTTGGAGGCTGTCCTGGAACTCTCTCTGTAGACCAGGCTGGTCTCGAACTCACAGAGATCCGCCTGCCTCTGCCTCCCGAGTGCTGGGATTAAAGGCGCGCGCCACCAACGCCTGGTTCGTCACTTCTTTCCAGGCTGTCTGCTGTGTTATTCATAATGAGGGCCGAACTAGCCTCACTCACTAGGACTGAAAGGCAGAGCCCTGAAGCAGTTGGCTAGGCAAGGGACAAAGGACAACCCTTTCACACAAGTCCAAACCTAGAAGGCAAGTGCCCAGCTTCAAGCCTCCACAAACAGGTTTTGCAAATCTACCATAAGTCCCATCGCACGATCAAAATAGCTTCTCTGCCATCCTTGAGTCTTGATATAGGTAAAGTCAAGTCTACAGACAGCTGTCACCCACCCCACCCCCAAAAATGTTAAAAGCCAGGCCTGATGACTCATACCGATCCCAGCACTCGGGAGGCAGAGACAGACAGATTTGTGAATGCCAGTCTAGCCTGGTCTACCAGTACCAGGCCAATTAGGAATATATAGTAATACCCTGTCTCAAAGATAGATAGATAGACAGACAGACAGACAGACAGACAGACAGACAGACAGACAGTGCCTGGTGTAGTGGCGCACACCTTTAATCCCAGCACTGGGGAGGCAGAGACAGAAGGATCTCTGTGAGTTTGAGGTCAGCCTGGTCTACATAGTGAGTTCCAAGACAGCCGGAGGTATAGAAAGACCTTGTCTAAAGTGTGTGTGTAGAAATGAATTGTTGGTTATTCACACAATAGGTCATAACTATAAGAGGGAAGTTTGGGTAATGGCCAGTGCCCTGGAGAGGAAGGGTGGACAAATTAAAAGTGGGAAACCTAACTTCCCTTGGGCTAGGCTCTGTACTCCCTCCCCCTCGTGGTTGGTATGGAAAGGCTCTAGATAAAGAGAGGGCACAATTATTACTAGGTATTAACATTCTGCCACCTCTCTGATAGGACATTTCCCCTGAGGTTTGACTATTGACTAACAATGCGTATTAAAACAACTAAATGCAAAGGTCAGACTAAGCCGAGAGGTTTAGAGTGCTGTGGGTACGGGGAGACGGGCAAAGCGGGCACCCTGACCTGTGGTCCTCCTGCATCTCCACCCAGCTGGATGGCATCAGTCACTACCTGCCCTTTCAAGCCGCAGGTGGGAAAATCGTAGTGTTCCGCCAAGGCAGGTACGCCATGCTGCGCACGAGCTTTGGCCTGACTGTCAGTTACAACTGGGACACGCACGTGACTGCCAAGGTGCCCAGCAACTACGCTAAAGCCGTGTGTGGGCTCTGCGGGAACTTCAACGGGGACCCTCATGATGACCTGGGTATTCAGAGTATGGGCGAAGCCCTTGACCCCCGAGACTTCGGGCGGAAGTGGCTGGTGACGGCAAAGCCCGGCTGCAGAACAGATGAACAACTTGTGTGCCCCGACATAAACAGCAAGTTGGTGGTGCAGAACAAGGAGAAGTGCCAGGTCCTCAGGGACAAGGACGGTCCATTCAGGGACTGCAGGGAAGTAGGCTCGTTCAGCAATGCCTTCATAGAGTGTGTCTACGACAGCTGCCGCATGCGGGGCCAAATTAAGCCACTGTGTGACACACTGTCCACGTACACCGCCATATGCCAGGCCGAAGGCGTCACTGTGTATCCCTGGAGGAGCGAGACTCTTTGCCGTGAGTACCAGGAGTGGCGAGCAAGGGGTTGGATCTGGTGTTTGCTCATTAACATTCAAGTAGCATCGCTTAATCCTTATGATGCCTGGTGAGGAAGGGGCTGCGCTTATGCCCTGGAGCTAAGGGACGGCAGCGTGACACTAAGGAGTCACAGGTGACAGCACTTGTGACCCAGTACAGCTGGCGACCCCAAGTTTGATGGCCGGTGACAACCCTCAGTCAGAGACAATAGGGAGCTATTGCATATTTGAAATGAGACTGCTATGACCAAAAGACAGAACCTCCCCTCTTCATTTTATTTCCCTTTCGTGCAAATGGCCAGCATGCCCAGAGCCCGCAGTATCATAGCACGGGGTATTGCAATAGCACAGGGTATTGCAATAGCTCGGGGCGCTGCACTAGCTCAGGTAGGGGAGTTCTTCTGGTTTGGTTTCAGTGGTTTGGGCTTTGGCCAACTTTTTCAGTTTGATTTTATGTGACACTGAGGTGTGGACGCAGAGCCTGACCCAAGCTTGGCAAGTTCTGCCAGGGAGCTCAGCCCAGCCTGCTTGGCTGGGTGCTTCCTTCTCTCTCGTCCAGCCGCTTGACTGGTAAGTCTGAGTGACTAGTGTTTAGGGACGGAAAGAAGAAATGGTTTGATCCAGTTGGTTGATTATTTTTAAGGCTGATTTATTCCATGTGTGTGGGTGTTTTGCCCACATATATGTCTATGCACCAACGGGTATTCAGTGCCCAAGGAGGTCAGAAGAGGGCATCAGATGTCCTGGGACGGAATTTAGAGTCCCTTGTGAACCACCGCATGGGTGCTGGGAACTGAAGCCAGGTCCTCCGCAAGAGCAGCAAGTGCTCCTAACCACTGAGCCATCCCTCCAGCCCCACGTTTGGTTATTCATTTGTTCATTCTAACACTAAATGTTTTCGCTAAACTGTGGTATAAGTAACTATTTTTCAATTGCTAAGTATTACTTAATATTTGATATTACTAAAGTAATATTTTATTAATACTATAAAATGAAGAAGCTAGTGCTATATTCACTCACATACTGCGAAGATTCTACATACAGGCAGGCATAAGCTTATTTAAAATACATCACACATATTAGCATGTATACCCAATATTAACAGTGTCATTAAAGATACTACAGATTGACCACAAACCACAGTTGCACCAGATCTGAATTTTATTTCTGAGGCTCAGAAACAATGATGAAAGGTATACCCTTGGTCATACTGAACATGGTAGTTTCTTGAAACAGGGCCACTTTGTGTGTGTGTGTGTTTGCAAGCATGTGTGTGTGTGTATTTGAAAGCGTGTGTGTGTTTTTTGCAAGCATGTGTGTGTGTGTGTATTTGCAAGCATGTGTGTGTGTGTGTGTGTGTTGTGTGTACTTGTATATATTGGGGAGCCAACTGTGTCAAACCAAGAGTAAAAATCTTTGATCTGATGGCTTCTCTCTCTGCAGCAATGAATTGCCCTCCTCACAGCCACTATGAGCTGTGTCATCGAGGCTGTCCGTTGACCTGCGGAGACTTGCCAGTGCCTGGTGGCTGTGACTCCAATTGCCACGAGGCCTGTGTCTGTGATGAGGGATTTGTCCTCAGTGACGAGACTTGTGTACCCCTGGCCTCCTGTGGTTGCATATATCAGGGCACTTACCACTCTGTGGGAGATGACTTCTATCCTGGACCTGAATGCAATTCCCTTTGCCACTGTCACAAGGGTGGCCTGGTGGCCTGCCAGCCCTCGTATTGCAGCCCCCATGAAATCTGCAAGGTGTCCAATGGCATCCTGAGATGCGTGGCTGTGGACTCAGCCACCTGCCAGGTATCCGGAGCGTCGCATTACACCACGTTTGACGGCCGGCGATTTGACTTTATGAGTAGCTGTGTGTTTGTGCTGACTCAGACCTGCTGGACCCGGCCCGGTCTGCAACAGTTCACCATACTGCAGGAGAAGGCGGCGGCCTGGGACAGCACGCAGGTCGGTGTGATCAAGATGATCACCATCCAGGTGGGCAACCACACCCTGCAACTGCAGCAGAACCAATGGAAGGTGAAGGTGAGAGCATAGGCGGGGCCCTAGGGGAGGTGTGGGCCTTGGGGGTGACGTGTGAGGCCTGCAGGGGCAGTGCTCAGCACGGGGGGGGGGGCGGGGCTGGTCAGGGGCTCAAAGTATGTGAGGCAGCACAACCTCAACAAGAGGAGGAAGGACAGAAAGCAAGGAGGCCTGGGGCCTGGGGGCCTTTCCCACAAGGCTTTGCGTCTCCTGCTCTGCCCTTACCCGATCCTCTCCTTATCTTCCTGTGTACTCCCGCCACACTCGGTCCCTGCCCACTGTGGGACACTACTCCTGGGAAGACACAGACACACAGACACAGACACAGACGTGTGTGCACGCGCGCACACACACACACACACACACTACTCACTTCATTATAGACACACACACACACACTACTCACTTCATCACAGACACAGACCTCGTGGCAATTGGAGCCACAGCCACCAGGCACTGGCAGGTCTCCGCAGGTCAACGGAAAGCTCGATGACACAGTGGCTGTGAGGAGGGCAATTTGTTGTTGCAGAGAGAGAAGCCATCGGATCAAAGAGTTTTACTCTTGGTTGGACACAGTTGGCTCCCCGATACTCACAAGTACACATTCACACACACTACTCACCCCTTGGTGGGAACCAATGACAGGACAACATACAAATACCACCCAAGTTCAGCTTGGCAAACCAACGAGTTTATTGGGTTCCTTAAAGGACTGTACACTCATGGGGCGTAAACAGCTCCAAGGTAGCTGGTGTTGACTTTGGATGCTGAAACTCTGGAGCTTTTTCTACCACCTTCAGTTAGCTCTACAAGTGGGAGAGTCTCCAAGCAGCCTCTGCTGCTTATATAACCTTGGGGAAGAGGGACCATGTGAACCTGCCAAGTTTTAGGAACTTCCTGCGACTTGCGAGTTATTAGTCCTTATTATGTCCTTGGTCTTACGGAACTTCCATTAGCTCATGAGCCTCCCTCAAGGATGAAATGTATTCACAGGAAATTTCTACCCAGCACTGCCCTAGCCACCTCCTTGGTCTCCTACCCACAAGGAGCATTTGACAGTCACAGCATAGAAAGGTCAGAGGTGAGAAAGGCCCACCAATACAGCAGTACAGCAGCTACCCATTTTGCACGCTGTCCCCAGGCCCGTTGACTGCTAGGCACCCGGCACCCTCACCATCAATTTAACCTTAAGATTGCAGCTGGAGAAGGCACCATGATTGGCTTAATTTTTTGGAAGACAAGATCCCATCACCGTGTTAAAAATCTTTTAGCAGCTGGGTGATGGCGCACGCCTTTAATCCCAGCACTCGGGAGGCAGAGGCAGGTCGATCTCTGTGAGTTCCAGACCAGCCTGGTCTACAAGAGCTGGTTCCAGGACAGCCTCCAAAGCGACAGAGAAACACTGTCTCTAAAAAAAAAAATCTTTTAGCAATGTCTGTTTGCTAAGAAACAGCACAGTGGATTATGAACCACACCCTGTTGCTTTTCTGAATTGGAAGGATCGGGTCTCGGGTGGAGACTGCTTTTGAGATACACTGGGACTATGCCTCACTGACAGGCAGCACACAACCATTGTTGTGTAAGCAGTAGTTATTAGAGCTGTCACATGCCCTGGACAGGGCTACAGGATGCGCTGTCTTCCCTAACAAGCCCCAAGCTCTGAGATTAGCCCCTCACAAAGCAGCAGCTCCAGACACACGGGGACAGTCTCTCTGTCCTTCATTGGGATCTCACCAAACCCCAGCTTCCCTGCGACTGTCCCTCACTGCAGAGGGAGAACTGAGCCCAGAGGTTAAGTGAGTCGTCCTTATTCACGGCCAGCCTGCTGGGGAGAGACGGCTGTTGATGTCTTTAGAACATTCTAGATGTGCCTAGAGCATGTCTTTCCCCTGGCCCCTCCCCGTCTCCTCACATGCGGGTGCATGTGCTGAGGAAGGGAACAGAGAGGTTGACAGGGGTGCCCCTCCCGGGCCTGGTTGGAGCCAGAGTCCCCAGGGGATCTGCAGATGAGGGATGGAGCCTGACTCTGCATCCAGTCCCGCAGGCAGGTCTGCGACCCTGGGCTGTCCAGATGAAGACTTGTAAACATAGCCCCAGCCACGGGAGGGGCCACTGGGGGGGCCACAGTGCAAGCCTTTGTACACATTATGTATCAGATTCCTAGACAACAAGGCTGGCAATCGACTCCCTAGACAGACAGGAAGCGGTGACACAGGGCAGGGAGGGGTCAATGGCGAGCTGTGCTTGAGCCCAGCCTCCAGGTTCAGTCCCTGCATCATCATTCACGTGTCCCCTGGTAACGAAGGGTCCCCTCGCCCAGGCTGGTGAGGTCCCTACCCCTCTGAGACCTGTGATGGTTTCCTGGTGGCTGCTGTGACAAAAACGCCACAAACGTGCTGACTTAAAATAGCGTGTTGGACTGGTGAGGTGGCTCAGCCGGTAAAGGCACTCACAGCGAGCTCGGTGGCCGAAATTCAAGCTCTGGGAAACGAGAGATGTCCCTGTGTGGGCTCCCTCCCACAAGTACTGAAACAAAATGTATGGGAAAACTTTCTTAACATAACCTACATTTATATTCTTAACAGCTCTGGGTGTGGAATCTAAAGTCAAGATGGCTACAAGGCCCCGCCTCCTCCAGAGGCCGCAGGGGAGAAGACTTCTTGCCTCCCCAGCTTTTGGTGGCTCCAGGATGTCCCTAGGCTTACAGTGTCAACACTCCATCCTGACTACTGGGTCTTCCCATGCCACCCTCCCTGTGGACTCTGTCCTACTCCGATGCCTCACAGGAAACTTGTCATTGGGTTTAGGGACCACTGTGATTCACGGTGTTCTCATGTCAAGATTATAACTTTAAATTACACTAACAAAGACGCTTTCCCAAATGTGGTCACCTTTCAACGTCCCGGCTAGGATAAGACAATGTTATTATACATATTTTATAAATGTGGAAACTGAGGACCAGAAAGATGGGGTCACTCCAGACTTCAGTGTCTGACAGGGGCAGACTAGGGATATTTAGTGGCAGATGGCCTCAAAGCGTGCCCTCTGAAGCTTGGCATTCCCTGCTTTCCAGGTGAACGGCGTGGACATGAAGATGCCTGTCATGCTGGACGGGGGCAGTGTCCTGGCCTTCCAGCATGGCATAGACGTGGTAATCGAGACCAAATTCGGCCTGCACGTGTCCTTCGATCTCAACAACAACGTGCGTGTCACCATCCCCCGTAACTACTATAGACACATGTGTGGCCTGTGTGGGGACTACAATGATGACCCCAAGAATGACTTCCGGAAGTCCGATGGCTCACAGGCAGCCAACCCCATTGAGTTGGGTAACTCCTGGACACAGGCCGACCCAGACTCTTCCTGTATACTCCCACCTGTCTGCAAACCAGAACAGGACTGCAAACCAAAGTGCAGCCCTGAGCTGGAGGACAAATATCACGGGCCACAGTTCTGCGGGCTGCTCACCAACCCCACGGGGCCGCTGGCTGCCTGCCACAAGCTGCTGGACCCTGAGGGTCCCTTGAAAGACTGCATCTTTGACCTGTGCCTGGGTGGCGGGAACATAAGCATTCTCTGCAACAACATCCACGCCTATGTGAGCGCCTGCCAGGCAGCCGGAGTGAAAGTGGAGCCCTGGAGGACGGAAACCTTCTGTCGTGAGTGACGGACGGGACACTGAAGGCTAGGGAAAGGGAAGCTTGGGGAACGGGAGGGTAGGACCCAACCCTCACTCTGGTGCCCTAATCAGCACCCCCTCCTCACAGCAATGGAGTGCCCCCCTCACAGCCACTATGAGGTCTGCGCAGACACCTGCTCCCTGGGCTGTTCGACCGTCACCACTCCGATAGCGTGCCCAGACAGGTGCTCCGAGGGCTGCGAGTGTGACAGTGAGTACCTGCAGAGCTTCACGGGCTGTGTGCCCATGGAGAGGTGTGGCTGCCACTACAGTGGAGTCTGCTATGAGGTAGGAGCCCGGCCGTCTCCACAGAACCTGGAACTTCCTCCTGAGCCAAGCCCACCGCTCATCAGCACTATGGGCCTTTCCCACCTCCTGACTAACTCCCGGCCCCCGTCTGACCCCTTTCCTCACCCTGACAGGGTGCACCATGTCCTCATCCAGTCCTTAATTTTTCCGCTTATGGCACTAGAAAAGTTCTTTCCAAATGTCACCACCGGTAATGATGTTTTAAACTCTCCCTGGCTCCCAAAGATAAGACTTAACCATTTTGTGCTGTGTCTGGGCCAAGATGGCTGTCCTGTTGTCAGTCAGCTGGGCAGAGCCCTTCTGCTCCGCTGAGACAAAGATCTTATGGGAGAAAGGGAAAGCTTTGCAAGCCATGACCCTGGCACTTTTTGTTGTTGTTGTTGTTTTTGTCTTTTCAAGACAGGGTTTCTCTGTATAGCCCGGTAGACCAGGCTGGCCTGGAACTCACAGAGATCCGCCTGCCTCTGCCTCCCGAGTGCTGGGATTAAAGGCGTGCACCGCCTGGCTCTCCTGGCTACTTTGTATCCACAGGTGCTTGACATCAGCAAGCAGGCAAGAGCGGCTGGTGGCCTCTAGAGTCACAGCTCTGGTTCAGGCTTGGGTAGCAAGACCCTTAGCTTTGGAAGTGTCACAGCTCTCAGGAAGGCCTGAGAGGTCAAAGGTTTCTTAGCCATCGGCAGCAGCCAGTGTTCCACCCTGGGCCTGGGGAGTGAGAGTCCCTTGCGTGCAAAGCGCTTTGGAACTCTCCCGGCAACCAGAGCCTGGCGTTTCTCTTCTAGCTCTTTATGTACAGCACCCTGTCCTCCCCGGGCCAGTCTTCATCTTTCCCAGATCTGCCACCCGCTCTACCCCCCGCTCCCCCCGCCCCCGCTTGGGCCCACAGCCACTCTGCCGCTTACCCAGCTGAGCCCTCCCCCAGCTCCGCTGGCCTCTTCTGGCTGCCAAGCTTTGCAGAGCTTACACCTGGGCTTGTGGCTGCCGCCATTGCCACTCCGATATCTCTGTTGCCACTGCCCTTGGCTATCTATCGGAGGCCTTTTACTTGCCCTCCTCTTCTAGAACCACGGAGGGCGGCACAGGGGAACGCCCTGTCTCCCAGCTGGCTCGCTAGGTAAGCTGAGGCACATGCACTCCCAATAACACAGGAGACACTGTATTAATTATGTAGCTGTTGGCCGTTTGCTTGGTTTCTTATTGGCTAGCTCTGACTTAATTATTAACCCATAGCTGCTCATCTGAGCATTTCCACACACTCTTCTCTTACCAGAGAAAGGGTCCAGACCTCTTATTCCTCTCCTGTCCAACATGGTGACTGACTGTGCATCCATTTCCCAGAATCCTCCACCTCTCCTAGTCCCACCTATCTTGCTTCCCTATTGGCCAGCAGTGCTGTATTTATCAACCAATAGGACAAACATGCACACAGAAGGACTTCCCCCATCAACTTTTCATTGTGAAATCAAAGGTGTGATGTTAAGAGAATAGTGCACTCTATCACGGTGCTCATACAGCACATATATAGTGAAATATGTCACCGTGCTCACACAGCACATATATAGTGAAATATGTCACCGTGCTCACACAGCACATATATAGTGAAATATGTCACCGTGCTCACACAGCACATATATAGTGAAATATGTCACCATGCTCACACAGCACATATATAGTGAAATATGTCACCGTGCTCACACAGCACATATATAGTGAAATATGTCACCGTGCTCACACAGCACATATACAGTGAAATATGTCACCGTGCTCACACAGCACATATACAGTGAAATATGTCACCATGCTCACACAGCACATATACAGTGAATATGTCACCATGCTCACACAGCACATATATAGTGAAATATGTCACCGTGCTCACACAGCACATATATAGTGAAATATGTCACCGTGCTCACACAGCACATATACAGTGAAATATGTCACCATGCTCACACAGCACATATATAGTGAAATATGTCACCGTGCTCACACAGCACATATATAGTGAAATATGTCACCGTGCTCACACAGCACATATACAGTGAAATATGTCACCATGCTCACACAGCACATATACAGTGAAATATGTCACCGTGCTCACACAGCACATATATAGTGAAATATGTCACCATGCTCACACAGCACATATACAGTGAAATATGTCACCATGCTCACACAGCACATATACAGTGAAATATGTCACCATGCTCACACAGCACATATACAGTGAAATATGTCACCGTGCTCACACAGCACATATACAGTGAAATATGTCACCGTGCTCACACAGCACATATACAGTGAAATATGTCACCGTGCTCACACAGCACATATACAGTGAAATATGTCACCGTGCTCACACAGCACATATACAGTGAAATATGTCACCGTGCTCACACAGCACATATACAGTGAAATATGTCACCATGCTCACACAGCACACATATAGTGAAATATGTCACCATGCTCACACAGCACATATATAGTGAAATATGTCACCGTGCTCACACAGCACATATACAGTGAAATATGTCACCGTGCTCACACAGCACATATACAGTGAAATATGTCACCATGCTCACACAGCACATATACAGTGAAATATGTCACCGTGCTCACACAGCACATATACAGTGAAATATGTCACCATGCTCACACAGCACATATACAGTGAAATATGTCACCATGCTCACACAGCACATATACAGTGAAATATGTCACCGTGCTCACACAGCACACATATAGTGAAATATGTCACCATGCTCACACAGCACACATATAATGAAATATGTCACCATGCTCACACAGCACATATATAGTGAAATATGTCACCATGCTCACACAGCACATATACAGTGAAATATGTCACCGTGCTCACACAGCACATATACAGTGAAATATGTCACCGTGCTCACACAGCACATATACAGTGAAATATGTCACCGTGCTCACACAGCACATATACAGTGAAATATGTCACCGTGCTCACACAGCACATATATAGTGAAATATGTCACCGTGCTCATGTAGCACACATATAGTGAAATATGTCACCGTGCTCACACAGCACATATACAGTGAATATGTCACGTGCTCACACAGCACATATATAGTGAAATATGTCACCGTATACCTATGCATCCATTAGCTTTGATGGTAATTGTCTTTTCCCCTGACTTGCCTCACCGTTACCCCTTTACAGAGCAGCCCGGAGTATTGAAAAGTGTCTCTTTGCTTTCGTCTGGACCTCACCCATTATACCAACTCCACTGTCTTAGTTCTGTCGTATTATACAGTCTGCAAACGAGGAAGGTGACACAAAGACATTCAGTCATGTTGTCTAGAGTATGAGAGAGCAAGCTGCACCGGAGACTTTGCTCTGGTTCTTTTGTTGTTGTTGTTTTGTTGCTGTTGTTGTTTTGATGGTCTTGGTATGTGACCCTAAGTGACTCACTCCGTAGTCCAGACTGGCCTCAAACTCTCAGCAACCCTCTTCCCTCAGCCTCCCTAGTGATATAATGGCGTCCACCACTAAGCCTGGTTGGCTTTTTCATTGACTACTTAACTCTACTTCTCCTAAACAGTGCGTGTTTTAGGATGAATAGGTGAGTGGATGAATAAAATGAATGAATGTGTTGGGCCTCCAAGCCGTGCTGTGCAATCAGAATAACTGACAATGGGTCACAATGCTTAGAGCCGTCCCCTAGCATTCTCTGTGCCTGGAACACTAGAGATGCCACAGTCGGCACCCCCTCTGGCTACTGATGGCATGCCCTGTGTCCCCACAGCCAGAGGAGTCCGTCCTCATTGAAAACTGCCAGCGACATTGTGTGTGCCACGCAGGAGAAGGCATGGTGTGCAAGGATCACAGCTGCAAGCCAGGACAGGTGTGCGAGCCCTCAGGAGGCGTCCTGACCTGCGTCACCAAAGGTACTGTGCGGCGGGGCTGGGCTGGTGTTGGGAACACAGGACAGGGGCTAGGAGCTGGGGGTGACACAACTGAATGGTGAGAGGTGCAGAGGGCTGTGGATTGGGGTGTCAGACCCCAGGCTGGGGTTCCAGGAGCCAAGGGCAGGGGTCATCCAGTCTGGGTGTCCAGGAACCGTAAGGGATTTGAGGCCGTGGGAAGCAAGGCTTTGATGGTGCATGCCAAAGGCGCTCGGAGGACTGCAGGGCTGGTGGACTTTTTCTCTCAATGGTAACTACTTAAGTGTGCAAGCCACAAGGCCTGGAGCATAACTGCTCACTGCAACACAGCTTCACTTACAACCACCAACACCACAGGGTCCTATGCCTCCTTGGCCACTGACTCATTGGATTAGACATGGGGTTTCCAACACCAGCACCAAGGGTCAGGGCACTGGGAAATCAGGGCTCTGAGTTTCGAAGGCCATTGATCCCAGGGCAGAGTCAGAGACAAAATAAAGAACAAACCTGGACTACGGGGATCCCCTTCAAGCAGAGGATCATGTCTCAGTTCTCAGCAGGGGCCCCACTCATCCAAACTTGGGGACACAATTTTAACCTCATGCCACTTTCCCCGGAAGGCAGCCCTCCCCTGTAATGAGTAAAGAGTAATCCCAGAGCTGAAGACTGAGCTGACACAGTCGGAGATGAGGAGGAGGATTCCAGAGTCGCTGAGGAACCGGTTATATTGATCAGGGTCAAATCAGAAGTGTTTGGGGGTGTGGCTCAGTGCTTGCCTGGCCGGCACAGCACCCTGGAGTGCGTCTCCAGCACTAGACTTGGGGAAAGGTGCCACCAGTACGCACTGCTATCGGGCAAAGAGACACACTAGTCA
The DNA here is from genome assembly GCF_017639785.1 of Mesocricetus auratus. Classification (NCBI taxonomy): domain Eukaryota; kingdom Metazoa; phylum Chordata; class Mammalia; order Rodentia; family Cricetidae; genus Mesocricetus; species Mesocricetus auratus. Next base: position 7,322,956 of record NW_024429216.1, on the reverse strand, counting down.
CAGAAGACCCATGGAGTGGGGCTTCCAGGGTTTCCTTCACCACAGAGGAAGGCAAGGATTGGGCAGTGCCACACCCTGAGCCTACCTCCACCTCACTGGAGAAGACACCGCTGCAGCCACTGAGTGACAGAGGCCCCTGCAGGCTGAGTTGCAGGGGTGAACAACCCTTCCCCCTTGCAAATGCTGGAGAAAATCATCTGGAAGCAGCCACCTAGTATATCTAGGTGACCAGGTAAAGAGTCAGTGTCGGCTGCTGGAGGACACCCCCCTCCAAGACTCCACAGTGCCCTCTGCTGACAAAACTCCCAGGCCGATTTCAAATAGGAAACAAGATAGGGCAGCAAGTTTGAAGGCTCGATGCCTAGGCTCAGAGCGTGTATGTGGGTCCCATACCTGGAGACATGGATATGGTGACACTAACAGGGAGCCTTGCACATGGACGCTTTCCAAGATAAACCTCAGTAAGGAGACTCCTAAGGCAGAAGACACCACCACCCACGAAATGAGCTCGCACCCCAGGCTATGAGATAAAGTGTGAGTTGATGGGGCCCTAGACACAGAAATCTCACCAGGAAATCAGGGACTAAGGTCTTGAGGCTAAGAACAGAGAGCTAGAGTCAGAAGGTGTTGGTGTCCCCTGGAACAGAAGTTACAGGTGACTGGGAGCCTCCGTGTGGATACCATGAGGCAAACCCGGGTCTTCTGCTGAGCCACCTCTGCAACGTTTTCCACAGCAGCCCAGGGACTCGGGGGCGTAGGCGTCAGCACTGGTGCTGGGAACCCGGTCTCCCCTGTGGTAACATTCAGAACCAATATTCCTGGTACACTCTGACTTAGATTCTGGGAGCAGGCAGGCTGTGGTGGGCAACACCTCAAGAACGTGTCTCCTGTTTCCACAGACCCCTGCCAAGGTGTCACCTGTCGGTCACAGGAAACGTGCAGAGAGCGAGGTGGCAAGGGTGTGTGCGTGCCCAACTATGAGGCCAAATGTGGGGTGTGGGGAGACCCCCACTATAACTCCTTTGATGGCTTGAACGTCAGCTTCCATGGGACCTGCAGCTACCTGCTGGCAGGAAGTGTCTGTCCTGGGCTCAGCGATGACGGGCTAACCCCCTTCAAGGTCATCACCAAGCATGAGAGTCAGGGCAATCCTGCTGTGTCCAACGTGAAGAAGGTCACCGTGACTACCTACAACTCCAGCATCGACATCCACAAGAAGGCGATTGGCAGAGTCCAGGTACGTTCAGGCCGCTCAAGCACTCAGAGGAGACCAGATTTGGACTCTCGACCAATCAAGAGCTTGAAAATAGATTCTGATGCCAGGTGTTGTTCCCAAGACCTGGTGCTGACCTTAATGTCAGTCAGGAGGAAGCCCTTGGCGGAAGGAGGGAGTGAACCAAGACAGCGGAGGCCATAGCTGCACGTGCTCTAACCCCTCACGCCATCCGCTGCCCTGTCTCCCCAGGTGAATGGAGTTCTGATGGCCTTGCCCGTCTATCCAGCTGGTGGGCGGATTTCAGTGGTTCACGGAGGCTCCAAGGTTGTCCTGGAGACTGACTTCGGGCTTCAGGTCACCTACGACTGGAACTGGAGGGTAGAGGTCACGCTGCCCAGTAGCTACCACGGTGCAGTGTGCGGGCTCTGTGGAAACATGGACAAAGATCCTCAAAATGACCAAGTCTTCCCTAATGGCACGGTGGCACCCTCCATACCCTCCTGGGGTGGCAGCTGGCAGATTCCAGGGTGGGACCCTCTTTGCTGGAATGAATGCCAGGGTTACTGTCCAATGTGTCCAGAGGACCGAATGGAGGAGTATGAGGGTCCTGGCTACTGTGGACCTCTGTCTCCTGACACCGTGGGACCCTTCGCCAGCTGCCACGCCCATGTGCCCCCTGAGAGCTTCTTCAAGGGCTGTATGCTGGACCTCTGCTTGGGTGGTCAAGTCAAAGACATACTATGCCAGGCACTGGCTGCCTATGCCAAGGCCTGCCAGGCTGCTGGCATCCAAATCATGGACTGGAGGACTCAGGCTGGCTGTGGTGAGTGGCGGGGTCAGGGCAAGCGCTGGGCTGGCTCCCCCCTCCCACACTTTGGGGGTTTTCTCTGTCTGTCGCTGTGTGTCCCCAGATCTTCATCTCTCTGTCTCTCTCTCCATCTGCTCTACGCCGTCTCAGCTTCCTTTCCTGACTGTCACTGGATCTGTAAGCCTCCCTGTCCCCTCTGTCTCTGCGGATGTCTTCTCCCGCTCCATCCCCAGAGGCCACTCTAACGCCATTCTTCATTTCTCCCCTTCCTCTACCCACAGAGATCGCCTGCCCTGACCACAGCCACTATGAGCTCTGTGGCCCACCGTGCCCAGCCAGCTGCCCGCCCCCCTGCACGCCACACAACCCCAGCTGCGTGTGACGGGCCCTGTGTGGAGGGGTGCCAGTGTGACCAGGGCTTCGTGTGGAGTGCTGAGCAGTGTGTTCCCCTGGACGGCGGCTGTGGCTGCTGGGTCAATGGCACATACCATGAAGCAGGCACTGAGTTTTGGACTGATGCCACCTGCTCTAAGAGGTGTCACTGCGGACCTGGAGGTGACTCCTTGGTCTGCACGTCTGCCAGCTGCAGACCAGATGAGAAGTGTGCCTTGTTGCCCTCTGGCCAGCTCAGCTGCCAACCTATAAGCATAGCTGAGTGCCTGATCTTGGGCGATCCCCATTATGTCACCCTAGATGGGCACCGGTTTGACTTCCAAGGCACCTGCGAGTACCTGCTGAGCGCACCCTGTCATGATCCACCCACGGGGACCGAATACTTCAATGTCACTGTTACTAATGAGCACAGGGGCAGCCAGGCTGTCAGCTACACCCGTAGTGTCACTCTGAATATCTATGGCCTCAGCCTGACCCTCAGTGCCCAGTGGCCAAGGCAGCTACAGGTGAGTGGGCTGTGAAGCCGCTGCTGTACGGGAGAGAATGAGGGACGGACCATTCCCCAAAGCGCCTCTCCCAGCGTGGCAGGGCCATGAGGCTGTGTTCAGCCTGCAGCCGCAGGACCAGGAAGGTTGGAAGCAATGGCTTCCCCAGCTCAGGCTTCCATTATTCCTCTGCAGCAGGGACTGCAAAAGGACCTGCTTCACCGTAGCACAGAGAGCAAATGTCACTGGTCTCTTTACTGTTACTATAACGAGGGATCAATGATACTGAAGGTTGTAGACTGGATTAGAACCTTCTACAGACACTGCTCGGCTGACTCCTCCCTCCCACACCCACAGGTGGATAGAGAGACGATAACCCTGCCTTTCCAGCTAGACTCACGACTGCTTGCACACCTGAGCGGCACAGGCATGGTGGTGAACACCACCTTCGGGCTCGCGCTGGCCTTTGACAACAGTTTCGTGCGCCTGTACGTGCCTGAGGCCTATGCAGGCGCCCTCTGTGGCCTCTGCGGGAACTACAACAAAAACCCCAAGGATGACCTGTCTGCAGTGGATGGGAAACCCGAGGGCTGGAAGGTGGGCGGAACCCCAGGCTGTGACCAGCCTGTGACTGGGACTTGCCCAAAGCCCTGCACACCTGAGCAACAGGAGCCCTTCCGTGGCCCCGACGCCTGCGGCATCATCTCGGCCCCCGGAGGCCCACTGGCACCCTGCCACAGCCTCGTGCCTCCCGCGCAGTACTTCAACACATGCTTGCTGGATGCCTGTCAGGTTCAGGGCCATCCAGGAGGCCTCTGTCCTGCCGTGGCCACCTATGTGGTAGCCTGTCAGGCTGCTGGGGCCCAACTTGGAGAGTGGAGGAAGCCAGACTTCTGCCGTGAGTACTAACCTACCCTGCTCAGCTCCACACAGACAGGGTCTCCCCCAGCCATTCCCAGGGGCTCTAAGACAAGACCCCTGTTGCTTCAGGGGAGGCTCAAGGTCCGTCCCCACCACCTCCTGTCAGAGGCACACCCAGTACTAATAATGAAAATGGGGTAGAGAAGGACCCAGTCACACACCCAACGTCAGAAAGCCTGGTGGGTTCATTTTGCTAGTGGACTTGGGGGTTCATTTTGCTAGTGGACTTGGATATGACCCAGTGACAGTTACTCAGCAAGAAACTCCAGTCAGAGGCCAAGTGACTTAATCAGCAAGAAACCCATCAGAGGCCAAGTGACTTAATCAGCAAGAACCCCATCAGAGGCCAAGAGACTTATACCCGGTCAGAAGCCCCCAGAGCATCTCCCACACTGGCCTACAGCTACCACACAGAAGTGTTCAGATAGCAGATGGTGTCTGGAGAGACCCACACCACTACCTCACACTGGTCAGACATCAGACACCCTCAGCTGGGATCTGGACCTGTCCCCGCACATCCGCTGGGCCGGGACCTCCGTCAGTGTCGCCCAGTCACATACACCCTGACAGAGATGCTCCAGTCACGTTGGGACCGCCTTCACTCTCTCCAGTCAGGATGACTCCTCTCCCACACACATGGGTCCCTGGTCACGCACACCGACATAGCCGTGGTCAGGTCTAGCCTGTTCTGGTCAGATGCGCGTGGTCATATCCCCCAGACAGGATGACACACCTTCTCAGGGAGACCTCGTCACGCCCCCACACCTGAGATCCCAAATCAGTGCCCGTTATATGTTCTGTGTCAAGTCCCATGCCAAGCCAGAGGCACTGGCATCTCAGGCAGGCTCGCACCCACAAACCCTTCTGCTCCCGCCATCGCCTCTGCCTGACCCCTCCCCGTTCTGTCCCCACAGCCCTCCAGTGTCCTGCCCACAGTCACTACCAGCTCTGTGGTGACTCCTGCCCTGTGAGCTGCCCAAGCCTCTCGGCCCCCAAGGGCTGTGAAACCACCTGCCGTGAGGGCTGTGTCTGTGACCCTGGCTTTGTGCTCAGTGGTGACACCTGTGTGCCCGTGGGCCAGTGTGGCTGCCTCTACAATGGACGCTACCATCTGCTGGGTGCCACCTTCTACCCAGGCCCTGAGTGTGAGCGGCTCTGTGAGTGTGGGCCAAACGGGCAGGTCACCTGCCAGATTGAGTCCTGTGGTATCCAAGAGGAATGTCAATTAGTGGATGGCATCCGTGTCTGCCATGCCAAGAGTTCTAAATTAATGCTGGTCCTGGATGGCACTCATTACGCCACACCTGATGGATTGGTGTATGACCTTCATGGCTCCTGCTCCTACATCTTGGCACAAGTTTGTCACCCGAAACCTGGAGATGAGGAGTTTTCCATTGTGCTTGAGAAGAACGCAGTCGGTGAACCCCAGCGAGTGGTAGTTTCCGTGGCAGGCCACATTGTGGTCCTGGCTCCAGGGCCGCAGGTAAGTGGACACACCCTGCCCAAGGTTCTGATAAGGACACTAGCGGACTTACAGGTCATCTGTAGACGTGCCCCTACTTGGAGGGTCTTAGAGGACACTGACGAACTTGAGAATCCTGAGAGCACCACAGAATCTGATGTTTTGGGAAGTGAGGGTCCCATCCTGAAAGCTACTGGAGACACGGCTCTATCCCTACCCCAGGAGCCTAAATGGACCTCACTCCACTCCAATTAAAAAGTACCTCGCCATCCATGAGGGTCTCACAGAGACAAAATTCCATGGCAGGACAATAAGGGTCTTCCTTATTGATGTCTTCTCACCTGACTGACGTTTCCATCCAGGTGACTGTGGACAGTGAAGTCGTGACCCTGCCCGTGGTGGTAAGCTCCTTGTATATAACTGTTGAGAGCCGGAACATGCTTCTACAGACGAAACGGGGACTGAAGGTGCTCTTTGACGGCGATGCCCACCTCCTCATGGCCATCCCTAGTTCCGTCCATGGACGGATGTGCGGCCTCTGTGGGAACTTCAATGGGAACCCAAGCGATGACTTCCAGCTGCCCAGTGGCACACTGGCCCCCAACGTGCAGGCCTTTGGCGCAGCGTGGCGAGCTCCCGGCTCCTTGCTGGGCTGTGGTGAAGGCTGTGGGCCCCAAGGCTGCCCTGTGTGCTTGGCAGAGAACAGAGAAGCATTTGAGAAAGACGAAGCTTGTGGACTGCTCCGGAACCCCAAAGGCCCCTTTGCAGACTGCCACCAGGTTCTAAATGCCACAGAATACTTCCACCAATGTGTGTTTAACCTGTGTGCCCATAAGGGTGGCAAAACCTACCTCTGCCGTAGCCTGGCAGCCTATACCACAGCCTGTCAGGCAGCGGGTGCAACCGTGAAGCCCTGGAGGACAGACAGCTTCTGCCGTGAGTGTCTGGGGACCCCTCTTGGGGCCTCCTGGGACCTGGAGAAATCTTGCCTGTGGCAGGGCCTCCTCCAGCCCTGCCCCACAATCCGCTGTGACTTCCCACTTTAGTTCTGACTCGGGGGGGTCTCAGACTGCAGCCGAGAGTGCACTCCCCTCCCCCCCACATCTGTCTCTTCCCAGGGCTGCTCCCGGCTTTCTGTAGTGACCTGGAAGGGAGGTGGATGGATCGAGAGTCCTGAGTTGACCCCTCCCTCAGACTGAGTAGCCTCTCATGTTCAGATCAAGGCCACAGGCAATAGATCCCCAATCCAAGACAATACCTCTTTCCAAAATTACAGGGTAGGGACAGGTCCCCTCAGATGCCCCATGCAAGCACAGTGGTCCCTGGTACTGCAGTGAAAAGACGCTTGTCCTTCGGTCTCCTAGACCCGGGGTCGTCATCTGCCCACCAGCACTGACACAATCAGGTGTGACTGCAGACACGCTCTAGCTATAGGCTAGGCAGGCTAGGCCCCCGTACCTGTGCTCTCTGGATGTGTGCCCTGGGTGGCCCTTAACATCTCTGCACCTGTTGCATTTCCGACTGAAATCTCACTTTCACCCCAAGCCTGAGGCTTCTCTTCTGACCCGGTGGCCCTCTGAAGGTGGCCACACCAGCCCGCAACACTTACTTGGAGCCCAGCGCCTCATCTTTGACGTCTCCATGTCTTTGGCTCTCCTTGTCTTTCTCCCCGCCCCGTCCTCAAACCCTTTGCTGGCACCGCCTGTCTCAACCGGGTACTCTGCCTGCCCCGCCCCAAGCCAATTCAACACAGCGGGAGCCTGGTGATGCCATACGAGTCCTCGGTGCCACCTCCCCAGCCCACCTTGACAATGCTCGCCCACTGTACCCCACCCCACCCTCTCCTCTGGCCTCCTCTTGTGTCCCCCCACCCTCTTCCTGTTCCTCCGCAACCCAATCGGGTCTTAAGGCTGATAACCTGAATCCAAGCCCAGCCTCGCTCCCCGCCTTCCCCTCCCAGGCACGACTCATCTCATCTTCACAGCCCCTTCTATCTGTTCCCCCACAATGCAGCAGGGCAGCTAGGGCCGTCTGGAAACCTGGATGTGAGCTTGGTAAGACAGGGTTGGGGACTGCCTTCAGTACTCACATCCTCAGCACCATCCTGGCCAGGGATAGGAGGCCAGTAAGTCAAGTTAGTCAGCGTCCTGCAGCGGCGGTGACCACCTTCGTTCGCCTCCTCTCCCTACAGCTCTCCAGTGTCCGGCCCACAGCCACTACTCCATCTGCACGCGCTCCTGCCAGGGCTCCTGTGCGGCTCTCTCTGGCCTCACCCAATGCACCACTCGCTGCTTTGAAGGCTGTGAGTGTGACGATCACTTCCTGCTCTCTCAGGGTGTGTGCATTCCTGCCCACGACTGCGGCTGCTCCTACAATGGCCAATACATGCCGGTGAGCAGGGGCTCCAAGCAGGCGGTGGGCGGGGAGCCCGAGGGACATTCAGAGCTGCTGGGCTCTGGGTTTGTGTTCAAGGACTGGGACACAGGGGGCCACCGCCTGCTCCCAGCTGTGCCTGCCTGCTGCACCAAGTCACCCCAGACTCGGCAGGTCCAAGCAAGAGAGCTTAATCCCCCCCCGAAGTTCTGGAGGCCCAAAGTCAAAGATCAGGCTCACTGCGCTACAAGCCCCAAACATTTTTTCCTAAAATAACTGTCTTAATGTTTATTTCATTTTGAAGAATATTTCATACTAATAGGATAAATGAAAACCTGCCTCCTTGTGACTGGTTTTGCTTATCACCCCTGCTCTTCTTTTGTTCCAGGTGATTCGTGCCTCACTAATCATAATTATGTTCTAGGTTCCCTTGCAGTTCTAATGATCAGACGCCACAGGCTAATACTATTTTTTCAGGAGCTTCTAAGATCATTCACGTTTTCCCGACATAACCAGAGTTCCGACTTCTAAACTCCATAGTTGGATGGCATCTCCATCCTCTTCCTACCATTAATACAAAACGTTGAGGACTTACGTCCTGCACGGTTCACGGGAGCAAGCCATATTCAAGCCATGGCAAGTGGCCTGAGCTGGGAATCACTGTCTGTGGACAGTGGACTAGCCCAAGGCTTGTTCTCACAGTAACGGCACAATCTGAGACAGGGTGATGATGGGTGGACTGTCAAGGTTCTTGAGTTAAAACATGGGCTTGTCACAGTCTGGCTTCTGCTAGGTCTCGTTGACAAATCAGTCTGAGGGTCACTGAGACTACCATTGGGTGGACACATACACCATTTCTTACTGGGAGCTTCCACAGGCTCCCTGTGCGAATCACGCCATCCACCCCTTTCTGTGCACAGGTGAACACCTCCCTGATGACCTCGGACTGCCAGGAACGCTGTTTCTGCTCCCCACGCGTCGGGCTGACATGCCATGCAACCGGCTGTCCATCTGGCCGAGTATGCCAGATCCGAGCAGGAGTCCGGGACTGTTGGCCAGCCAAAGGTCTCTGTTCCCTCTCTATGGGGACCAACCTCATCACCTTCGATGGGGCTCACAATGTCATCAGCTCCCCTGGTGCCTATGAGCTTTCTTCTCGCTGCCCGGGACTCCAGAAGCCTGTGCCCTGGTACCGTGTGGTCGCTGATGTCCAGTCTTGCGGTGGCAACAAGGTCGTGGGCAAGATCCACATCTTCTTCCAGAATGGAGTCGTGACTGTGACCCAAAGCAAGGGCGTGTGGGTAAGCCTGGGCGCAGAGGGCGGGGACGTCTTCCCTGGGCTTCCCTTCTTCCTGTCACGGTGTCCTACAGCCTGGCTACCCAGTGACCTTCATGCAGATCTCTGTACTTTCTTTATGGATTTATACCTGTCTCTACGGGTCAGCCCAGGTCCCTCTCCTTGGCCTGAGTTTTTACATTCAAGTAACAGCATAGCTTTGCTGGTGGTCTTAATCAAGTCTCTACTGAATACAGAGTGCCTTGGGGAAAATGAATGGACAGGCTCCATATCAGGGAAACCTAGAGATGGTGTCACCACCCCAGCTGCACCTCCAGGTCCCCAGACACCCCAGCTACAGTGTCAGGAGTTTGCACCTCTAAGTTTCAGACTTGTCCCTGAAGTCAATGTCTATTTTTAATTATTTTTAAGACCAGATGTATGTATGTGTTTGTGCAGCACTGTCCTGAAATTCACTCTGTATACCAGACTAGCCTTGAACTCACAGAGATTCTCCTGTGTCTACCTCCCGAGTGTGGGGATTAAAGAGGAGTGTCCCTGTGCCTGGCTTTCGACTTCATTCCTAGGCAGTTTTGTTCTCATGAAGGGAAGCACCACTCACACCACTCAGTCTGGCCACCTCAGTAGAAACTTCTCCAGTGCAAGCCCTAGGATTGCACCTCACTGAGCTAGCCTGGACTGCCTGGCCACTTCTGGTCTTGGTGTTGGGATGCTATGATTTGCCAAGCCGGCATCACATGGAGTGTTGGGATTCCCCAAGTCAATTTCCAGGTTCTATGGTCCCCTCTAAGAACTCAGTGAGTGGTTGTATGGACAGCTGAGAATAATCCCAATGAGAGGATGGGGAGACACGGTGCCACCGGGAAGAGGCGTCAAACAGGGCACGGTAAACCGCTATTTCATCCTGAAAACTAGAACCTGAAGAGCGACCCCAGATTTGCTCAGTTGCTTCCTCATCTGTCTGTTCCAAGTTCTTCCCCCAGCTTCAGAACATTGTGAGGATCCGTTAATCCACCCCTCCGTCCACCAACAACTTCAACACTAAACAAAAAGATTCTGAAAACATTAAGTTAATTTGGGAGTCACACTGCAATGGTCATAAGCACGCCCAGTGAGCTGTGTGTAAGCAGTCATTTCCTGTCCCAAACACCCAGCAGCTACTTCCCAAATTACCACACAGAGGCTTATATTACTTACAAACGCTCAGCCAACAGCTCAGGCTTGTTACTGGCTGACTCTCTCATTTAACCCATAATACTTGCCAAGGTTTAGCCACGTGACTTGGTACAGCATTCTCATCTTACTCCTGTTTGCCAGCGACTCTCTGACTCCACCCTTCCTCTTCCCAGAATTCTCCTAGTCTAGCTCTCTCGATCAATCTCTTCCTGCTCAGCTATTGGCCAATCAGCAATAATCCACGGCATCTCCAGCCGTCTTCCCGCCTGTCCATCTTCTGTATGCCCCTCCCCCCCAGGGCCCGCCCCTCCCAGCATCTGCCCCTTGGCTTGAGTTGTTGTTGTGCACGAGGACTCCGGCCTTGGTGGTCCCTCAGCCATTCTGTCACTCGAGTGCCAATTCGTATCTCCCCTCCCCCACACCAGGTGACCGGTCTCCGAGTGGATCTCCCAGCTGATGTGCTAACATCTGTGTCTGTGAGGAGGTTGCCCAGTGGCTCCGTGCTCGTCAACCAGAAGGCAGGGGTCCAGGTCTGGCTTGGAACAGACGGGCAGCTAAATGTGATGGTCGGTGATGACCACGCGGCCGTGGTGTGTGGGGCCTGTGGAAACTTCGATGGGGACCAGAATAATGATGCACGTGGGAAGACAGCGATGGAGAAGTGGAGAGCCCAGGACATCTCCCCATGGTGAGGACGGAGAACGGGAGCCAGACTTTTGGGAACTGGGGAAAGAGGTCGTGTGGGCGGGTGTTCAGTCTGCAGGTGGAGTGCTAAGCGTCTGTCTCTTGCAGCTCCGGCTGATGAGTCACCACTGGACACTTCAAGACCTGCCTCTCCCGGAAGTGACAGTGATTGAAGGATGCCCTGTGTGTCCCCGCCCCGCCCCGCCCCTTTGCTGAGCCACCGAGGCCAAATCTGAAAGCATCGAGTAAATAACTAGACCCAAGTTGTGTGTCTGCCTCCTGCTGTCTCCCCCAACTCCCTCCCCATGTGGGAGACGTGGGTGGTGGTGCGTCTCTGTTAGAGAGGACGGGCGGCCGCGCGTGCGGGTGCACGCGCAGGTGAAGATAGCCAGAGTGGGGGCGGACTGGGGAGACTGGGAGCCACAGAGAAAGGTGATTAGAGGTGTGGATGGGTGAGATGATGGTGAGCGGATGCGGGGAGACGTGGAAGGCAGAGAGACAGATTCTAGAGTCACCATTCACAAGTTTCCTGGTGAGTTACCTGGTTCCTCTCTGACTTGGTTTCATCACCTTTAAATAGAATGAAGGCTAGTATTTTCTCGTAGAGTTGGAGTGAGGAATCCCCCAGCAAGAAAAATTTGAACAGAGATGATGCTAGGAAAATAAGCCAGTTACTTTTCTGTTGCTGGTGTCTTAGGTAGGGTTTTTATTGCTGTGAAGAGACACCGTGACCATGGCAACTCTTATAAAGGAGAACGTTTAATTGTGGTGGCCCGCCTACAGTTCAGAGGTTCAGTCCATCATGGTGGGGAACACGGTGGTGCACAGACAGATACGGTGCTGGAGAAATAGTCTAGTGTCGGAGGCTGTGGAAATATAAAGCATATAACAATTGATAATTCAGATGCCAACCCACCAGAGGAGTGATTCTCTGATTGGCGTTAATCCTGTTCAGGCAAGACCTACAGGACAGACTCTGGAAACTCTTGCTTACTTTTGCTAAAGCAACTTGGTGTCTCCCCAATACCTGCATTGTAGTGTGTGACCTCATGTGATGCACATATGCAATCTCATGATTGCATCTCAGCCGTATGGGCACATATATCTGTGGGTAGTCAGGAAGATAATCTATCATTCATTGTGTAATGTTGATATATAAAATATATGCCAGGACATGCTTCATAACTAGATCTATTTGTCCCACAAGAACTATAGAGACTTAAAAGTCTGCTTTGTTCCTTTTGCTCAGACTAATTGCACATAATTAGCTCACTTTTACCTCAGAGCAAGTTCAAACTAGACTAAAGGCTTTGTATGTAGATCATAAGTTTAGGGTTTTACAGCTATGCACAAGGTCAGAGTCTCGGGTGTCTAGCCAAAGTTACTCCACAAAGCACCCTCAGAAAAGCATGCCAATTCTTTGCTTGACAAGTCTAGCTGACAAAAGATCTCTGCCTCAACACTTACCTCACTGGACACTACGCTCCCACCCTCCAGTCACGGTTCCACCCCTGGAACCTGGGAACCTTGGCTGCCATGGTAAATGGTTCAGCTACTTACCACTTTCCCTAGAAATGTGCTTTCATCCAATGAGAGGTAGCTCTAGTAATTTTATGTCGCTTCAAGGCTCCGATGAAAAGGAGAATTTTTAGGCTAGAGGAGAAGCTAGGAGGAAGTAGAAGTAGCACAGAGACTTGTTTGGAACAGAACGTGTGTGAGAGAATTCACTCATTTACTCTCAGATACCCTAAGGACAAAGCCCCTTTCACTTGCTGTCTGAACCCCAGGGCCTTGGGGCTGGACCCCAAAGGACCTCAATAGCCAAGTGTCCTACATCTTGCAGTTGACAGGAAATCAACAGAAAGTCACACTGTGCGGTATCCTGAGTATAGGAAGTGTCAAAGCCCACCCCCACCATGACACACTTCCTCCAACAAAACCACACTTCCTCCAACAAGGCCACACCTCCTAATAGTGCCACTCCCTTTGGGGGCCAGATTTTCTTTCAAATGCCACATGGTGACCAAAGGTAACTTATAGGAAAAAAGACTGTATTCTGGCTTGTGGCTCCTGAGGGGAGTCGCACAGCAACAGGACGCCAGAGCAGGAAATGGAGAGATCACACCTCAACGACAAATACAAGCAGAGAGGAAACCGGAAGCTGAGCAAAGCTCTGACTTCTCAAAACCTGCCCCCATGAGGGACTTCTGCCAACGGGACTCCACCTTCTAATCCTCTTCAAACATTCTGGGAACCAAGGGTTCAGAGACCTGGGTTTACGGGGACCGCTTCCACTCAAACCACCGCAGAGAACATAGGAGGGAGCTGAGAGCAGGCTTAAAGAGCATGTTAAGTTCCTATTAAATCATCTCAAGTGTCAGAATAAGATAACACTACTGGTGCAAGGCATCTGTACTGGCCTGTCCTTGGGGTTCTGACGGGATGCGCCCTCAGCTGCAGCCACTAAGAGCGCCACCTGTGCACATTCCCTATGTTCCCTTTTAAAAGGGCCTGCCCACCTCCCCTTCCTCTCTCCCTCTCTGTTCCTCTCTCTTTCTCTCCCTCTCTGTTCCTCTCTCTCTTTCCTTCTCCCTCTCTCTCTCCCCCTTTCCTTTCTCCTCTCCCTTGCTGCTCCTGTCTCCAGAGGCCAGTCTCCCCTCTTCCCTTTCCCCTATTTATGATCCTTTTCCCTAGTAAAAAAAAAAAAAAAACACCTCTGCCTGAACCCTGTCTCATGGCATCTTTCCCTCACGTGCAGCTTTCCTTAAATTACAACGGTCCATACTGAGTTTCTGGTGGGACACTCTGACGGGAATAGGTCCAAGAATTAGTGGCACGGTGAATATAGTAAATATAAAATTTTCTTGAAGAGTTTTATTATGAACCAAGCAGACTCTTCTCCGTTCAGCCCCTAGGATAACGGAGCGGAATAGCTGGAGCGTTGCGGTCTGTTTTACAGTTGGAGGTTATCAGTGAATGTGTGTGACTGATAGTGATGGGGGTTGAGGACACTGTGGTCACAAGTGGGTGAGGCATGATGAAGGGATAAACAGTTTAGGGGCTCGGGACACCTGCATCAGGGAGTAAAGCACAGAGGCAGGATGTCACGGGTGGGAAATGCGACACACACATTCCGGCTGGGCTATCGTTTGGAGGTAAGCTAACATCTCAAAGAAAGCAGGTGTAACTTGGAAATTGATAATGCTGGTAACACAGCCTAGGCGCTTTCAAGATGGCTGGCGTAGACAGGAGGCAACGGCACTGAGGAGGATGAGGAGCCAAGCCTGGATTCTAGCTTCACTCTGTCGCTGTGTCGGATACTATGGCCAAAAGCAACTAAGGAGAGCAGAGGGCTTCTTCATTTCTCAGGTTATGACCAATCACAGAGGGAAGTCAGGAACTCAAGCAAGAACCTGAGGTAGAAGCAACGCAGGAACACTGCTTGCTGATCTGGCCTTTTCCGGCTCCTGCTTAGCTGGCTTTCTCATACAGCCCAGGACTGCCTAGGAATTGTACCACCAGCAGTGGGCTCTTCTAGGACCCATCGGCCCTTATCAACTTGACACACAAATGCATCACTTTAAGCATAACCATTCTTGTTCCGTAGGTTCTTTTGTTATTATCAGGATTCAGAACAAACACTTAAGTGTTTACAAACATCAGCCTTCTATAAAAGTCCAAGGTCTCTTTAAAAATCAAAGTCCTAGCGCAATGCTCAGACCTATATCCACACCCACACCACCAACGCTCAGGGGACATCACAGAACAGGGGACAGCAAGAACAGAAGAACGGGGGGGGGGAGGGTGAGGGAGCTGTGGAGTACAGTGAGTTCCAGACCGTGAAGGGCTACAGTGACACCCTGTCCAAAAGAAATTAGAGTAAAACATTCTAATGTAATGCAGTAATACAATCCAGAGAAATACCAACTTGATATTTATAGGCCGAGGACGTATAGCAGGAAAACATTAAAAGTATTCAATTTCCATAGTTGCTAAGGCGGGAAGTCAAGCAGGGCAGGATTCCAGAGGCAGGAGTTGATGCAGAGGCCATGGAGGAGGGCTGCTGACTGGCTCGCTCTTCATGGACTGCTCAGCCTGCCCTCCCCTCATCCCTGACTAAGAAAATGCCCTCCAGACTCGTCCTGTGGAGACGTTTCCTCAGTCGACGCTCCCTCCTCTCAGATGACTGCAGCATGTGTCATGTTACATAAAATTAGTCAACATATAGACTAAAATTACCATACTTCCAGACACGCCTTTAATCCTAGTGCTCGGGAGGCAGAGGGAGGCAGAGGCAGGCGGATCTCTGTGAGTTCGAGGCCAGCCTGGTCTACAGGGAGAGTTCTAGGACAGCCTCCAAAACAATACAGAGAAACCCTGTCTCTCGAAAAACAAAAACAAAAAAATTACCATACTTCGTAACACACAAGTTGATGGAATTGGAAAATATGCCACTGGGTGAGGTAACCTGGGCACAGGAAGACAGACATCACATGCATCCTCTCGTCTGTGGGCCTTAGATCTGAATTTTCACGTTTCTGTGTTCAAATTGGAATGAGCGAGCAGAGGTCAGAAAGCAAGACAGGACCCATGATGAGGGAGGGACCCTAAAGGGACATAGGAACACACAGGTGACATTAAAGAGGGAGGGACATGAAGTGTGGAATGTGTTAATATGGGAATGGAGCAGGAGACGGGATGTGAGAGATGGTTAACCAAAAACATGAACACTAACCAGAAATATTATTTACAAAAAACCAAAAGCATTTGCATGGGGGTATTCTGTATGAATACCCCTGAATACTCCTAGAAACCAAAGTTAGTAAATGAAAATCTCAGTGCCATGCATAAAAGGTCTCCCTATGAGTCTTTTGTCAGGGAGGGCCCAGAGGCCCCCAAACAATACAGGCTATGGCCGTTTCTCTGAGTTGTCTGTCAGAATTGGATGGTAGAATCCTATTGCTGAAGATACCACACAATTTGCTGCAGGATACAGCTATATCAAGCTGGACCTGAACTGGAAGCTTCATCCCTGCTGGCTGGCTAACATCATGCTACCAGAATGTGCTGTGTAGCCTGCTGGGACAGAAAAGTCACCAATTTTTTTTTTTTTTTTTTTTTTTTTTTTTTACCAAACCATAGGTCCTGCCTATTACAGTACCAACTGATGAGGCAAGCTATGCCCATTGGTGCAATGTTTGGGGGCAACTAACCACTTTTCTTTTCCTAGTTTTTTTTCTTATGTTTTTTGTTTGTTTGTTTGTTTGTTTGGTTGTTTGTTTGGGGGGGTTGGGTTTTTTGTTTTGTTTTTTTGAGACAGGGTTTCTCTGTGGCTTTGGAGGCTGTCCTGGAACTCACTCTGTAGACCAGGCTGGCCTTGAACTCATAGAGATCCACCTGCCTCTGCTTCCGAGTGCTGGGATTAAAGGCGTGCACCACCAACACCCGGCCTAACCAGTTTTCTGATTGGATCTGAGGCTAGGTCCATTGGAAGGAATTTATGCCTGGTACTGTAAACCTTGTTAAAAGTCCAATGCTGAGTACTGAGCTGAACTCAAGAAAGCCAGTAACAGAGAGGGAGGACTGATGATCAAAGGAGTTAAGACTGGGCTGGTTTAACCCCAGAAAAGCTGACCTGACAAGGGTTAACTCTTGAATCCCGGGCTGATGCCTGGGAATCCAACATGGGACTGATCAAGACCCCCTGAATGTGGGTGTCAGTGAGGAGGCCTAGGTAATCTATTGAGGCAGTAGATCAGTATTCATCCGGAGTATACACATGGACTTTGGACTCCCATCCAACAATGTGAGATGAACTCTCACCCTGAACTCTTGGGGGGGAGGGTCTAGGCCCTGCCCTGGATGAAATGACAGACTATGGACACCCCCATGGAGGGCCTCACCCTCCCTGGGGAAATGAGGGGATAATGGGGGGGCTGGGGGGAGGGCACGGGAGTAGGGGAGGGAAAGGGAGAGGGACCTGGACCTGACTTGTGAACCAACCATGTTTTTAATCTAAATGTAAACTTAAAAAATTTTAATAAAAAAAAAAAGTCCAATGCTGAGGAGATCGCAGACTCTTAAGGAGGCAGGGTGGGATCTACTACTAGTTGGGCTAAACGGACATCTAAAACTGCCTCCTAAGTATTTGTGTTTATACTCATAAAACAGTGCTGCTCTCCGCCCTGGACAAGGAATTGTCCATTTGTAGTGGTGACGGTTACTCAAGTCACCCAGAATAAGTGACTGAGGAGTGTTCAGTTCTAACTAAATAAGACATCTCCAATGTCCTCGCCAAGGCCCAGTGAACATGGAGGAAGAGTTGGGGACTGTGAGGGCTGGATGTGGGGAGAGTTGGGGACTGTAAGGGCTGGATGTGGGGACAGTGCTGTAAGACACTGTCTTCTGGACACGCTGTGACCATTCGCACTCATGACCACATGGCAGCTGTGGCTACCCGCACAGGATCCACACCAAGAAAGACACAAACGCAGCAGGGGTGGTAGTTGGGGAAAATAAAGGGGTCACCAGGAATGGGAAGGAGATGAGGCTAAAGGGGTAAATATGAGCACAATACATTTTTTTGCCTGTTGGAATTGTCAAAAGTGTTTTAAAATTCCTATGAATACACCCCACCAAAAGTCACTGAATTCTGTAAATGGGCAAATTTATACTATGTGACCCATTTACCAATAAAAATTTTAAATTAAATAATTAGAAATACTAGGAGCTTGGGAGACATCTCATCAGGTAAGAGATCTTGCTGAGCAAGCATGAGGACTTGGGTTGTGTAAAAACAACCGAGTGGTCATCTGCATGCCTGGACTCCCCAGGCTGGGGTGCTAGTGGTGAGACAAGGGCTTTGGGGGGCTCTCTGGCCACCAGCCTAGCTCCAGCTTCAGTGAAGAGACCCTAGGTCAGGAGAATAAGACAGAGAGTGACAGAGCAGGACATCTAACAGTCTCCTCTGGCCTCTGCATGAGCACACACACACACACGCACAGCCTGGAGACCTTCAGTTAGAGATCTTCAGTTCCGGGCTAGCCTGGGCCTCGTTGCAGACAGCCTGGAGACCTTCAGTTAGAGATCTTCAGTTCCGGGCTAGCCTGGGCCTCGTTGCAGACAGCCTGGAGACCTTCAGTAAGAGATCTTCAGTTCCGGGCTAGCCTGGGCCTCGTTGCAGACAGCCTGGAGACCTTCAGTAAGAGATCTTCAGTTCCGGGCTAGCCTGGGCCTCGTTGCAAACCGCTGTCTCAGAATACAAACAAGAAACACAAGGCTGTGCTGGAGATAGCTCGGCTGTGAAGAGTACACACTGCTCTTGTAGAAGACGCAGGTTCGGGTCCCATACCCCACATTGCAGTTCACAACCGCCTGTAACTTCAGTTCCAGGGGATCCGATGCCCTCTTCTAACCCCGCGGGCCCAGCACGCGTGTGGTGCACAGACATATTTGCAGGCAAAACGCTTCTAAGGATTACATAAAAATAAATAAATCGGGTTGGAGAGATGGCTCAGAGGTTAAGAGCACTGGCTGCTCTTCCAGAGGCCCTGAGTTCAATTCCCAGTAACCACGTGGTGGCTCTCAACCCTCTGTAATGAGGCCTGGTGCCCTCTGCTGGCCTGCAGGCATACATGCAGACAGAATACTGTATACACAATAAATTATTTAAAAAAAATAAATCTTTGAAAAAAATTTTAATAGTTTGAGTATAAGCCCTGACTCTTAGAGTGCTAGTTGGGGGGAAAGCCTCAGCGGATTTGCTACTGAATTCGGCACTATTGGAAAGGGAGACGAGCGGAGAGACAAAACGGAGCCCGCAGAGGTTCCAGAATTCCCGCCCAAGGCATGCACTTCCGGGAGAGGGGGGACGCGTTGAGGGGCGGGGTTACGCGCTTCCGTCACGCGCCGCGCGCATGCGCTCCTTTCCACGTGCGACAGCCTGAGACTCGTGGAGTCGGGGCCGCTGCTGAGTCCCGGAGGCGCGCGAACGGAACGCAGCGATGAAGCCAGGTAGAGGCCGCGGCACGGGCAGAAGCGGGGCTCTTGGCGCGGCGGGCGGGGACCGCGGCTGCTCGGGACCCGGGGAGTGTGGCCCGCGGCTCGGTTCACGGAGACCGGCCTGCACGCTCGCCGCTCCCTACCGGCCGGCGCGGCCTGCCGACCCCGACCCAGCACCGGGGCTCGGGTCGCTCTCTGCACCTGGCTTTGGGGGGATCCGGCTTGGGTCGCAGAGGGAACGGCTCCGGGCACGAGAGCAGCAGCCCCTGTTGCCGCCATCAGCCGCTGTCACCCGTCGTCACTGCCACCCGGGTCCTCAGCCCTGCTCCCCGAGGGGGACGGGGACCTCCGGATGGGTGCTGTGCGGCGCTCGCGCGCGCTGGGTCTCACGCCTCGCTTCCGGGAGGGGCGGGGTCCCAGACACGGAGGGGTTGAGGATACGGGGACTTGGGGAGTCCTGCTTGGTGGCGAGAGAAACTTTACAAGCCTGGCTTTAGCGGGGTGGGCGAACAGAAGGGAGAGGGAGGGGTTGGTTTGGGTTTTTTGAGTTTTGAGACAGCGTCTCACTGCGCGACTCTGGCTAGCCTGGAACGCTCTGCGTAAACCAGGTTCGGCTCGAACTCAGAGATCCACCGGCCCCCTTCCCCCCAGTGCTGAGATTAAAGGCGTGCGCCGCCACGCCTGGCCTGACAAACACAGGTTTTCACTTATTTCCCGCCCTTTTCTGATGAATCCGCTGCTTGGTGGATGCTGGCGAGCGCTCTGGTTTTGACAGTAGGAGCGTCTCGTTTCCTTCTTGGATTCATAATGGATAAGTGGCTTTTTTGGTGGTAATGTTGCCCAGGTCTTTAGCAGCCCGTGCGTGTCAATCCCGGTACTCGGGAAGCTGAGGCAAGTAGGTGAGTTTGACACTAGTCTGTGCTACAGTAATGATAACATGAGTTTTTCGCCGATGCCCAAGAATCATTTTTCACAGATGGGAGTCACTGCAGGGTGTAGTGACCCATGTTCCCCTCCCAGCCATGTTGAATATCTGGGACTCCCCCGTTCAGGGAGTCTGGTTAGGTGGAGGGATCGCCGTGTGTCCTACTGGTATTCTTTGCTTTGTGATTTTACCCCAGGAGTACTTTTCCCTCCAGCCTTTCTCCACAAATGATAGGAGAGCTTGTGAGGTGACGGCTTGAGTCTTGAATGACAGAATCAGCTTTGGGGGGGGTTGTTTTGTTGTTCCTTTTGGTTTTGGGTTTTGGTTCTTTGAGGGAGAAGATGGGGCTCCTCTGTATAACCACCCTAGCTGTCCTGGGATTTGCTTTGTAGACCAGACTGGCCTCGAACTCACAGAGACCCCATTGCTTCCTCTCCCCCCAGTGCTAGGGATTAAAGACTTGTGCCACCAGGCCCAGCTGGAGGACATTTTTAAGCAGAGGTGTGCTGTAGACTCTGGTGGGCATTTTTAAACGAGGTCATTTGTTTTTATGTGTGTGTTTTGAAATGGCAGCTTGTTTGTATTGCCTAGACTCAAACTCACCTTTGTGGGCATGTGATACCTCACTGCTGCAGTTGGTAGTTTTGAGGTGGGAAGTATGTGCACGTTGTCTTTTTGAGTGATTTTTTGTTGGTTTTCCTAAAGCCTCCAGGACCTGAAATAGACCAAGGGGCGTGTTGAGTATCTGGGACTGAGAGTTGACACTCCACTGCTCCCCGTGAAGATACCCACAGCTTGTCAGGCTCTGTGTATACAAAGTCATGTGATTTTACAACAGAATCCATGCACCTTTCCCACGCTGGGGTCCCGAGTGACAGTGGCGTGGCCACCCCCCCTCCAGTCACCATCCTCTGGGGAGATGCCAGACCCTTGCTGCTGTCTGTTGCTCTTCCTGTCGTGCAGGGTGCTGTGGTGTTGCAGTAACCAGAATCGTCCAGATCCTTGTGCATTTGGGACTAGTGAGAGTGCCAGAATGAAGTATGACAAGAAAACAGAGTGGGTGGAGTCTGTGCACTGAATCAGAGCCTTGGGGCACTGGAGCGCCATGCCCCTGTTGGCAGGAGCTCAAAGTGAGCAGCTGGGGAGAGAGTTCAAATCTGGCTGCTTAGTGCAGAGAGTGGGGTCCAACAGAGAGCCTGAGGTCAGACTGGGGCAAGTCCTTTGCTTGATGGGTCTCAGTTGGAGTCTGTACATTATGGTCTTTTCTTTTTTTATGGCCTTCTCAGAGATTGGGGGGGGGGTGTTTTTGTTTGTTTCTTTGGGTTTTGGTTTCTTCTTGGTTTTTCAAGGCAGGATTTCTCTGTGTAGACCAGGCTGGCCTCAAACTCAGAGAGCCACCTCTGCCTCCCCAGTGCTGGGATTAAAGGCATACAACACCAACACCCTGCTGGAAGATTCTTTGTAAAGAAAAGAATTCTGGTTTTAGTGGGTCGTGAAGGGAGAGGTTGGAAACAGTAGGGTGGGATCTTGTAAGACTTGAATGATTAAGAACCTTAAAGATGAAACTGTTAATTAAAAAAAATAATAATTATGACCGGACATTGGTGGCACACACCTTTAATCCCAGCACTCGGGAGGCAGAGGCAGGCGGATCTCTGTGAGTTCGAGGCCAGCCTGGTCTACAGAGCTAGTTCCAGGACAGCCTCCAAAGCCACAGAGAAACCCCGTCTCGAAAAACCTAAATAAGTGAATGAATAAATAAATAAGTAAGTAAGTAAATTGTGGCTGGGCTGTGATGGTGCACGCCTTTAGTCCCAGCACTCAGAGGCAGGTGGATGGATCTCTGTGAGTTCCAGGGCAGCCAGAGCTCCTCCGAAAGGTATTGAATTAAGAATAGACGCCAAGTTGTTGGAACTCTGGGGCGCTGAGCCCAGTGCTGGCACGTTAGAGGTCATTCTCCTTGTTGATCACTGTTGTTCATTTGTGTCCTTTCTGCTGATGGGACATGGGTGGGCCCGTGTGGCTGCGGTGGACATGCGGAGCAGACAGCCGCGTGTTTTGCTGGTTTCTCGGAACTGCCGGGTCAGGTTACTTTAAACTTCTTACTTAGGCTTCATTGTCCTGAGCCCTGACTTTTTCTACTGCAGGTTTCAGCCCCCGTGGGGGCGGCTTCGGTGGCAGAGGAGGCTTTGGTGACCGAGGCGGTAGAGGAGGAGGACGAGGAGGCCGTGGAGGCTTTGGCGGGGGACGGGGTGGCTTTGGTGGTGGAGGTCGCGGTCGAGGCGGAGGCGGAGGCTTCAGGGGCCGAGGAGGAGGAGGAGGAGGAGGACGAGGTAAGTGGGGTTGACCTGAGGGGGAGGAGCAGACTCTCTTGGGTTCAGGGAGGGGAGAGGTGGGGACCACCCTCTCCACCTGCAGCTTTCTCTTACAGGTGGAGGCTTCCAGTCTGGGGGTGGCCGGGGCCGAGGTGGTGGCCGGGGCGGTAAAAGAGGAAACCAGTCGGGGAAGAATGTGATGGTGGAACCGCATCGACATGAAGGTAAGTGTGGGGGGGCGGGGTGAGCTAAAGCTAGAAGGGGACTGTGACTGCAGAGTCCTCACCCCGCCCGCTCTGCTACCCCCCCCCCCAATCAGGTGTCTTCATCTGTCGCGGAAAGGAGGATGCCCTTGTCACAAAGAATCTGGTCCCTGGAGAATCTGTGTATGGGGAGAAGAGAGTCTCTATTTCAGTGAGTCATGGACCCCTGCACACGACAGCATGGGGGGTGTTAACGCATGCGTGAGGCCCTGCACACTTCTGCAAGCACCTAGAGACCCCCCCCAGCCATAGCCTCAGGTGCTGCGGTTCCCGGCTCCCCCCTCCCAGTTAAGTGGCTCTCATAGCCCTGGCCTTAGCCCTCCCGTGTCCTCCATGGCCAGCTGTGGGCCTATCTGCCCCCTTCCAGGTCTGGTTCAAAGGTGTCCCCAGGGCTTGCTGGTCCGTTTTCTCTTTCTCAGCTTCCTTGCTCTGCTCCTGGTTTGGTCTCTATGCCTGTCACCGTCTCCTGACCACTTTGTGTGTCAGTTTAGTGGGTACTTACTGCTCAGGGCACCATCCCTGTCCTAGTCACCGGGAGCTAGGACAGGAAGTAATGCCTAGGGCCCAGGTCATTCTGTCACCGCTGTGTTTCCTGTCTGTCCTCTTCCCAAGTGAGAGCATCCATGAGAAGGCAGGGCGGCTTCTGTCCTGGTCCCTGCTGTGCATCTGCATTCTTAGATAGTAGTTGGGATGCACTGTTTGTTTGGGGGTCCTCGGGTTATGGGGAATGGTGCCCTGCACAAGAACCCGGCACTGACTTCTGTCCCATCTCTTCTGCTCAGGAGGGAGATGACAAGATTGAGTACCGAGCCTGGAACCCATTCCGTTCCAAGCTGGCGGCAGCAATCCTGGGTGGTGTAGACCAGATCCACATCAAGCCAGGGGCCAAGGTGCTCTATCTTGGGGCGGCCTCAGGCACCACTGTCTCTCATGTCTCTGACATCGTCGGCCCGGTGAGTGGACAGGTGGTGGAGATGGGGGAAGTGGGCCTGGCCATCTATCTGCCTGCACTGCAGTGTGGAGCCAGGTTCACCATCTCTCGCTGTATGAGAGGGCTCCTTTCAGTACCGCTCCTGGGGTCTCGGTTTCAATAAAGAGTTTTAATTTAGCCGGGCGGTGGTGGGGCATGCATTTAGTCCCAGCACTCGGGAGGCAGAGGCAGGCGGATCTCTGTGAGTTTGAGGCTGGGCTGGACCGATAGCCTCCAAAACAATACAGAGAAACCCTGTCTCATAAAAACCAAAAAAAAAAAAAAAAAAAGTTTTAATTTGGGGGTTGTGGGCAGGACTAAATGACCCAGAGCTAGGAGTGTAGTTACCAAACTATTTTGATTGCCCTCTTGAAGAATTTGTCCCACACCTGGGAGTGTGGCTTAGTCATTAAAGTTCTTGCCACACACGAGGGACCTGATTTGATCCTCAGCGTTCATTTAAAAAGCCAGGAGTGCTGATGGCCCCTTGTAGTAACAGCACTGGAGCAGCAACAGGCCCGCCTCTGGAGCATGCTGACCCGGCGGCAGCAGGTCGTCTAATGGATAAGCTCCACACCAGCGAGAGACCTTGACTCAGAAATAGAATGGGTGGAGTTCCTGAGAAAGAATGACCACCATTGTCCTCTGGCTTCCACCTACATAAACGCAAAATATTCCTGTCCCCCAAATCTAGCTTTCTGTCTGTGCCCCCATCACCCCCGTATCGGGCTTGAACCTAGGGCCTGTTGAATGTTAGGCAGGTGTGCCTACAATACCAGAGAGCACCTGGTTCTTGGGTGTCCCGTTTCACAGTCTGTTGCTGGTGGCTCAATTATAGTCTTTAATTTGGTGGGTGAAGACCCTGTGCTTGGCCAGGTGTGAAAGGACACACCTTTATATTCCTAGCCTAAAGTACATAGTTGACCTCATCTAAATACAAGCAACAACAAGACTCAGACTCGGGTGGGTATTTAATAGTGTGGCTTCAGTGAGGCAGCTGAGCTCTCTGAGCCATGTGCAAGTGCTGCTGGCTCTGTCCTTCGTCTCTGCCCACTTTAGTGTTGGGAGCCTGGACTCTTGGGTCAGGTCAGTTAAGATCTTGTCGCTCCATTGGTTGTGAATAACCATGGCAGGTGACTTATCATTCCCAGGCCCATTTATTCATCTGGACAGTAGCCATAATGACAGTTATTCAAGTAGGGTTATTTGGGGGGTTTTGTTTGTTTTTGTTTTTTTGGAGACAGGGTTTCTCTGCTTTGGAGGCTGTCCTGGAACTCTCTCTGGAGACCAGGCTGTCCTCAAACTCACAGAGATGCCTCTGCCTCTGCCTCCAGAGTGCCCCGCCCGGCTCAAGTAGTGTTTTGATGGAGGGTGTGAGGGCCTGCTTCAGGCGGCACACGCCCAGTCTTGCGACCACGGTGGAGAACAAGTGTGTGCTCATCACTGTTGGATTTCTCTTAGGATGGTCTGGTCTATGCAGTTGAGTTCTCCCACCGTTCTGGCCGTGACCTCATCAACTTGGCCAAGAAG
This sequence comes from Mesocricetus auratus, assembly GCF_017639785.1. Lineage (NCBI taxonomy): Eukaryota > Metazoa > Chordata > Mammalia > Rodentia > Cricetidae > Mesocricetus > Mesocricetus auratus. Next base: position 7,298,137 of record NW_024429216.1, on the reverse strand, counting down.
AGGACCAACATTATCCCTGTGATTGAAGACGCTAGGCACCCACACAAATACCGCATGCTCATCGGTGAGGGGCCTGGGGGCAGCCCAGGGAAGGTAGGATAAGCCACTGCATGTTTCCCAGGAAAGGCCAGTGGAGTTAGAGTGAGGAGCTGCAGGCGGAGATGTGTTGGGCGTCCCTGACCTCCTTCCCTGAGTCCCATTCGCTTCTGCTCCTCTGACACCTGATGCCCTTTTACACTGCCCTGGTTTGTGTCTAAAAGCCTCTTGCCTTTCTTTGTTATCTGATGAGATTCCAGCCCTGAACACAGCAAGTATGACCCAATGGCTTTGTTTTCTTGTTTTGTTTTTTAAACACCTCAAAGGCCTACTATAAAAGGGAAAAGCCTCGTGAATTCCCCAGAGGTACTCAATACTTGCCATCTGCTTTTCCAAATTCTTAAAAGATATTTTCATTCTGTCACTTTTGTTGTTTTAAACCATACTGCCTAAAAACATTTCCTTTTCATTGCACTTTTTTGTTGTTGTGTTTGGTTGGGGGAATTTTTTTTTTCTTTTTTTCATTTTCTTTTTGCTTTGCATTTTCTTGATTCACTTGGCCCCTTTTCTGGTCCTTGTCCTCATCTGGCAGCCCTGACCACTTGCATCTGACTGCTCACCTTTACCTGTCTTTTTGATGACATGTCTGTCTCCCCCAGACCCGGGAGCATCTCGAGGGCAGGGTCTGGCTCGCGTCTGTGACCCCACGCCCCGCCCAGGGCTGGCCACAGAGTAGGTGGCAAGCATGGTTTACAAGAGGAGTGGATGAGGGATGTGACCGGGTTCTGGCCCCGCCTCTGGGGTGCTTTGGAGGGAGGGCGCGGTGGGGAGTGAGGCTGGAGGCAGGAGACTCCCAGGAACTTGGTGGTGACGAGCACAGGCCCCCATTGGGAGGCGCTGGGAAGCTTTCTGGTGGCTTCTACTCGTAACAGCTGTCCCTTTTTCCTTAGCGATGGTGGATGTGATCTTTGCGGACGTGGCACAGCCAGACCAAACCCGGATTGTGGCTCTGAATGCCCACACCTTCCTGCGGAATGGAGGACACTTTGTGATTTCCATTAAGGTGTGAGGCTTGGGATGGAAGGTGGGGTGCGATGGGATGGTAGCTGGGTGCTTGATCTCCTGTGTCTGAGCATGTTACTAGGCTGTTTGACTCAGTCTCTTTATTACTAGTCCTCTTTAGGGATTGGAGTAAAGACTGATATGTGACGTGTTTAGGACAGATTTCTGGTATAGAATAAATACCGAGTAAGGGCATTTTTCAAAACATTTTAATTTGAAATACAAAAAACTCCCAGACATCTTCACCATGTTCAAAATTAGCTAGCCTATTGCTACATTTGTTTTGCTGTTACCGGGACATGGAAGAAAATTTCTGAGTTAAAACACTGCATTAGATAAGTAGAACATCTTGTTTCCAGTCCACGCCAAATTAAAACTTGAGTAATGGAGGGTTTTTTTTTTTAAGATTTTATTTATTTATTATGAACACAACATCCTGCCTCTACATATGTCTACATGCCAGGAGAGGGCACCAGATCTCATTACAGATGGTTGTGAGCCACCATGCGGTTGCTGGGAATTGAACTCAGGACCTCTGGAAGAGCAGTCAGTGTTCTTAACCGCTGAGCCATCTCTCCAGCCCGAGTAATGGAGTTTTATGACTGCAGACCCTGGGTCTGCAAATCTTGAATGAAAATGTGCCTTGAAACCGCGTTGCTTCTCCCGTGCAGGCCAACTGCATTGACTCCACGGCCTCTGCAGAAGCCGTGTTCGCGTCCGAAGTGAAGAAGATGCAGCAGGAGAACATGAAGCCCCAGGAGCAGTTGACGCTGGAGCCCTACGAGCGCGACCATGCTGTGGTTGTGGGTGTGTACAGGTAAGGACCAGAGCGGACCTCTCCCTTTCCCGCAGCCTGGGCTCTCTGGGCCTGACAACACAACCCCCTCTGGTTTCCTCACAGGCCGCCTCCGAAGGTGAAGAACTGAAACTCGGAGCTGTCCGGATTCGAAGAAATGTGTGTTGCTGCTGTTGCACGTGTAGTTTTGTTTTGTTTTGTTTTCTATTAAAATTCTCATCTGTCGCCCCTGTCTGGTGCTGTTTGCTCAGTAGCCAAAAGACGCATGCGCCCTTGACCAACTTTATGTGCGCTTGTGGGGGGGTAGTGCCTTGGAAACTTTCATCCGGTCACATGGTGCATGCTCCACTGTTGGCTGCTACGCATGTGCGCAGCTCCGCGCCCTTAGGGCGCAGGCGCACAGTGTTCCCCTGAGTCACGTGAGCGGCGTGGGGGCGGAGCCAGGCCAGGGGGGCCGGTTTGTTGTGGTCGCCATTTTGCTGGTTGCATTACTGGGTAATCGGGGCCCTGGCTCGCCGCGTCCACCGGACACCTTCAGCCAGAGGGGAGGTCTGAGCTCGGGCTCCCCGAGCAGTTTGAGTCCCCTTACCCACGCCCTCAGGTAACGGTGCAGCGACGGGCGGGGCGGCACGCGGGGATGGGGGGCAGGCCGGGATCCGCCCTGCCCGTCCCCGCGAGACGTGAGGGAGAGGAGGGGGCTTCGGGCCAGCGCCACCGAGCTCGGCTGCTCACAGCCGCATTTCTGGAAGGGGCCGAGCCCGAGGGAGCCGTCTTGAGAGGGAGTCTGGGAGGGGGCAGCCCGGCCCCACTCCCGCCCTTTGTTTGGGCTCGGCTGCGCTGCCCGCTTCGTTGTCGCCTAGCAACAGCTACCCCGCGTGCTGATTGGTTAAGCTCTTGGCAGCAACAGCCAATGGCGTGGTTGTTGCCATGGGAGGTGCGGCCTGCCGTGCTCATTAGGGCCCCGCCCGCCGGGACTCCACCGGCCGGGGCGGGCCTGCCGGGTGGGGGGCGGGACACCACGCGGGGCGGGGCCGGGCCGTAGGGCGAGGGTTAACCCGCCCCTCCCCCGTCCACCTGCTGTCCCCTTCCCCCGCGTGCCCCGGTCTGACCCTCGTCCCCTCCTCTCCCCGCCCCCCTGGCGGCGGCGGTGGCGGCGGCTGCTGTTGTCACCCACCGGGCCGCCTGTCCCGCTTGCCCTCACCGCCGCGGGGCTGGCCAGGCCAGCCGGGCCGGGGACAGGCGGCCACCACCTTCTCATCACCGCCGCCACCGCTATGCTGGCCGTTCGCCCACCGCACTGGGGGCCCCGTCGCTCCCCAGCCCCCCGTGGGCCCGGCGCCAGCCCTGACCCGGGTAGGGGTGGGAGCCGGGAGGGCCGGGAAGAGGTTGTCAGTGAAGCCCCAGTAAAGGGGACCTGGAGTAGCGAGGCTTAGGATAGAGCAGGTCAGACAGGGGGGAGGCTCTTAGGTAGGAGATTTTGTTCTGGAGGACACTTTTCAGGGAGCGAAGTCTTGTGTGTTATTTAGGGATTTGGCTGTTGGGCCCTTCTAGGAATAGACTCAATTGTGGAGTGACCCGGTTTAGAAATATTGGATAGAGGGGACGGCAGGGATCCCGGTGTAATGGGGAAAAAGACACTGAGTCTTAAACTGTGGAGAAACGACACCTCCCTGTTGTCTTTCTGAGGGTAGAGGGACATCCTAAATATAGACTACTTAGAAGGGTCCCTGGGAGGGAGCGGTCTTGCTGGGGTGTAGAGTTCGGGAAAGTGTGCCTTAGTGGTTGAGGCGCCTGAGGCTCACACATAAAGGAGTTCCCAGATAACCTTGGTTTTGCTGGGAGGTCCGCGAGAACGCTGTGCTGTGAGCGATCCGGGAGTTCCCTAGAGTGGAAAGAACTAGAGGCTACACTAGATTTGAAATGGGGCCCTCACTGTGGCCCAGATCCTGATGTTGAGGGAAGACCGTGTGAGGGCGGGGCCTTATCTGAGGGACTCTGGGGTGTGCACCAGCAGAAATTCAAAGAAAAAAGGAATTCTCTGCCCAGACTTCACACAGTTTCTGCCCTCTCCTTTGCTCTTCCAATGCTGACCTTTATCCTTCCTGCCCTGGCTTGCACGCACTCCCTCCCACCCCTCTGACTAACCATTCCCTTCTATCCTTCCCCGTTATGCTGCCTCATTTCTTTGACTGGTCATTTGTTGAGAGACACTGCTATGCCAACCCACTTGCCTCTTGTCTCTGCTCCTCTGCGATACTGCCTGTGCTCCCCCTGCCCTGCCCTCCTCTTCATGCCCACCTCTGTGCCTGGGCTGGCCTACATACCCCCTTGTTCCATGTTCTCTCCCTACCCCCTGCCTGCTCTCAGGTCGCAGCGGCGGTGGCAGCCGAGGTGCAGGATGCGAGAAGGCGCCCCCCGGCCGGGCTCCCGCTCCAGGCCTCACACCCTTGCGGCCCTCTGAGCCCACCATGGCCGTCCCACCAGGCCATGGTCCCTTCTCTGGCTTTCCGGGGCCCCAGGAACACACACAGGTAGGCATTCGGCTGGGCTCGCACCTGCCTGGACATAGGAAGAGACTGAGGAGAACGGGTGATTGTTGGAAGACCTCTGGGGATGCTGGAGGTTGGAAATACTGGAAGAGTTTCAGGTGGCGTTTGGAGAGACCACACTTACTCCTGCTGTGAGAACTGAGTCACTGAGCTTCTCCATGGCTCTCAATCTGAGTGGTTTCAAGGGTTAAGGAAATTAAGTGTAATGTTTGGACTGGAACTGTCTCTGGCACACAACAGACCAGAACACAGGTCTCAGTGTCCACAGGAGACAGGTCTGGAGTGAAAACCCTGGAAGGGATTGAGAGAATGGGAAGGAAATGAGCTGAGGGTAGTGGGAAACCCAAAGTGTCTAATGTCATCCAAGAGCTTTAAGAACCTGGCACAGACTCTCATTTGAGGGAGCAGACAGAGATACAGGGAATTCAGTGGCCTGTTTCCCAAGAGCAGTGGTCTCGGGTGCAAAGAACCCCGCTTTCTCTCAGCGTGTACCTGAGGCTAGAAAGTAAATGAACAGATGTCTGGGGTTCCCAGTGTGTGACGGGCCTATAGGATGGGATCTGTCCCTGGGGAGCCTCCGCTCTTGCGCAGAGCTAGGTGAACGTGGGCATGGTCAAAGGGCTTTGCCGCTCTCTCCCTGGAAGTTGGAGGTGAAGGCCTGTGCTCAGTGTCTGCCCTCCTCCACAGGTATTGCCTGATGTGCGGCTACTGCCTCGGAAACTGCCCCTGGCCTTCCGGGACGCAGCCTCAGCCCCACTGCGCAAGCTCTCAGTGGACCTCATCAAGACCTATAAGCGCATCAATGAGGTGGGTGCAGAGTGGGGTCCCTGGCTGGGTGCTGAAGGGGTCCTGGCTGCTGGCCAAGGTACTCAAGGGTCCGGTTTCCTGGCTGCCCGAGCAGGTTTACTATGCGAAGAAGAAGCGGCGGGCCCAACAGGCGCCACCCCAGGACTCGAGCACCAAAAAGGAGAAGAAGGTCCTGAACCACGGCTATGATGACGACAACCACGACTACATTGTGCGCAGTGGCGAGCGCTGGCTAGAGCGCTATGAGATCGACTCTCTTATTGGCAAAGGCTCCTTTGGCCAGGTGTGGACCCCCAATCATCCAGTGTCTGGGTGCAGACACCACTAACTAACCTTCCCACACCCCTCCACCCCAGTGCTCCTCGCTGCACGTCCTGTCTGTTTCTGTGGACGTAAATGAGAAGAGTCCACACAAGAGAACTGGGTTTTGTTTCCAGTAGGAGAGACGTGAGGTGGGCTTCCCGCCTCCCCAGGTAACTCTCCATGTCTCGACAGGTAGTGAAAGCCTACGATCACCAGACCCAGGAGCTGGTGGCCATCAAGATCATCAAGAACAAAAAGGCCTTCCTGAACCAGGCACAGATTGAGCTGCGGCTGCTGGAGCTGATGAACCAGCATGACACGGAGATGAAGTACTACATAGGTGAGGCCTGGGCCTCTGCCTCGTCAGCCTCCCGCTGTCCTCAGGGCTCTTCTCCTGTGCCGCTTAACCATGCTCACTAAAGGCCAGACTGCCGCAAACATTCCACATGAGTTACCTCACGCCAGCCCAGTGAGGGAGAGGGCCATCCTGTGCGCGTTAGAGATAGGAAACTGAGGCACTCACACGTGAGGGGACAGTTTATACACAGCAGAATTAAAGAGATGTGTCCCGGTCTTCAGTTCCTCTGGAAAGGGACTGGCAGATGCTCACAAGGACAGCTGGTGTCCCTTGCCACAAAGGCCAGCAGGTTCATTGGTTCATTCTGCTTTTTGTTGGTGGTGCCACTTCCTAGGGTTTTGTTTTGCCACACGGGATCAAGCCCAGTGCCTCATTTTTACCAGGCAAGCGCTTCCCCCCAGAGCTACGTCTCCAGGCCTCTTTTTATTTAGTTATTTTGAGATAGAGTTATCTAGACACGCCTTGAGCTTAGGCTCTTTCTCATCCCCATCCAAAGACCCTGGTCTTCATGCGTGCACACCAGGCCTGACTTGGTGTTGTAAATGAAACGAGGAAGCATGAAGTTGTTTTGAAGCTCTATTAGGAGGTGACTGCATTTTATTTCCCTATGCAGGGCTGGGGCTTGAACCCAGGGCCTTGTGTTTGCCAGGTGAACATGTGGCCATCCCTTACCCTATGCTAACGTCACCCTAAGGTTACTCTGCCCTTTGGTTGTTTTGGATTCCAAGCTTCACTGTGTACCTAGCCAGCCCTGAACTCATCCGATTTAGCGTCCCAAGCGCTGGGATTACAGTCATGCTTGCTATTCCCTGCTGGCAGAAACCTTCCTTTTGGTAACAATTGGAAGGTCTGAGAGCCTCAAGACAGTTAGCGTGCTTTGGGAGTCCAGTGAGTGCAGCGCACAAACACCCGAGGCTCCCGCAGTTCAGCGGAGGTGGCTGCTGTGTGGCCCCTGCCCGTCTGTCCTGTCATCTGTCTCTCAGTTGCCTGCTCTCCCCACAGTGCACCTGAAGCGCCACTTCATGTTCCGAAATCACCTGTGCCTGGTGTTTGAGCTGCTGTCCTACAACCTGTACGACCTCCTGCGCAACACACACTTCCGAGGTGTCTCGCTAAACCTGACCCGGAAGCTGGCGCAGCAGCTCTGCACAGCGCTGCTCTTTCTGGCCACGCCCGAGCTCAGCATTATCCACTGCGACCTCAAGCCTGAGAACATCCTGCTCTGCAATCCTAAGCGCAGTGCCATCAAGATTGTGGACTTTGGCAGCTCCTGTCAGCTTGGCCAGCGGGTGCGGCTCTGACTTGGGCAGGGCCAGTGTCTTGGGTGGATGGGATGGGATGGGACCACTTGGTTTTGGCATGAGAGATGACATTGGGCACAGGAGGCCCGTCTGGAGGGAGGGGTCAGAGATGAGGGGGGCAGAGGAGACTGGCATGGAAGAGAAAGCGTGACCCCAGAGTAGAGGTGAGAGCTGAGCCTGTGCTCTGCAGGTCCCAGGTAGAGACTGGAATTCTTGCAGCCTCGTGTGAGCAGGCAGAGGGACTGCACTAGTGTAGTTCAGTATGGGATGGCCAGCCCCCGGTAAACAGGGACCAGAGCTGGAGTGGAGACGGGGCTAAAGCATGCCAATGAAGACTGGGAGCTGATGAGCAAGGCGGGGGCTGGTTTGTGCGGCATTGCTGAGAACCCAGAGGTTCGGGTTTTCAAGCAGGGGCTTGTCTTCAGCAGAGGAGCTGGTGCCCTGACTCCTGTCTCCTTCCCCAGATCTACCAGTATATCCAGAGCCGCTTCTACCGCTCACCCGAGGTGCTCCTGGGCACACCCTATGACCTGGCCATCGACATGTGGTCCCTGGGCTGCATCCTTGTGGAGATGCACACCGGAGAGCCCCTCTTCAGTGGCTCCAATGAGGTGTGCCCCTGGAAGGGGTGTGCTGGAGGTGGAGGGGTGGAGGCTGGCCGCCCGGCGCCTCTGACCGCCGCCTGCCCGCAGGTGGACCAGATGAGCCGCATTGTCGAGGTGTTGGGCATCCCACCCGCGCCCATGCTGGAGCAGGCACCCAAGGCTCGCAAGTACTTTGAGCGGCTACCTGGGGGTGGCTGGACCCTACGAAGGACAAAGGAACTCAGGAAGGTGCGGCCCCTGCCCTGTGCCACTTGTCCCTCGCTGGGTGGCCCCTCACTCACACTTGGGGCTCCCCCTCCCTGTGTCTCTCCCTGTCTTTCTCCCCCCCCCCCCCCGTCTGTCCCTTCCTTCCTCCCCTGCCTATCCCATTGGCGCCCCACCCCACCGCTCTCGTTAGCTTCTCTCTTCCTCTCTCGTGCCTCTGTTTCCCCGTGTGTGTCTCCCTGCCCCTCCTGCCCACTGACGGCCACTCTCTTGCCCCCCTCCCACCCCCTCCCTGCCAGGATTACCAGGGCCCCGGGACACGGCGGCTGCAGGAGGTGCTGGGCGTGCAGACGGGCGGGCCCGGGGGCCGGCGGGCGGGGGAGCCGGGCCACAGCCCCGCCGACTACCTCCGCTTCCAGGACCTGGTGCTGCGCATGCTGGAGTATGAGCCCGCCGCCCGCATCAGCCCGCTGGGCGCTCTGCAGCACGGCTTCTTCCGGCGCACGGCCGACGAGGCCACCAACACGGGCCCGGCAGGCAGCAGTGCCTCCACCTCGCCCGCACCCCTCGACACCTGCCCCTCCTCTAGCACGGCCAGCTCCATCTCCAGCTCTGGTGGGTGCCGCTGGGCCTCTGCCCTAGAGCCTTCCAGCTACCAGATTCTGAGCTGCGGGGTGAGGTGGGGCGGGACAGTCCCACGTGACCAGCAGGCGGCCGTGATCCGGGCTTGAGAGTCAGCCCCTAAAGCTGACTCCAGCCTCCCACACAACCCTGACCCTAGATTCCAAAGTTGGGCTGTTAGAGCCTTCAGGGCGAGCGGGCGAGCGCGCGCTGCCTTCAAAGCCCGAGCGTGGCGTCTAGCTGTTGAGCAGACTGCCTGCACCTTACCCCCACTGCCCTCCTTTCTTCTTCCCGGTGTTTCCAGGAGGCTCCAGTGGCTCCTCCAGTGACAACAGGGCCTACCGCTACAGCAACCGATACTGTGGGGGGCCGGGGCCCCCCATCACGGACTGTGAGATGAACAGCCCCCAGGTACTGAAGCCGGGAGACCTCAGCGGTGGGTGGCAGGTGCCTGACTTCAGGGCCTCAACATCCTTGGTTTTGGTTTTAGGTTATACCCTCCCAGCCTCTGCGCCCCTGGGCAGGGGGTGATGTGCCCCACAAGACACGTCAAGCCCCTACCTCTGCCTCGACATTGCCAGGGGCTGGGGCCCAGTTACCCCCCCAGCCCCGATGCCTTGGACGTCCCCCGTCACCAACATCACCACCACCCCCGGAGCTGATGGATGTGAGCCTAGTGGGCAGTCCTCCAGACTGCTCCCCACCTCATCCGGCACCTGCCCCCCAGCACCCGGCTGCCTCAGCACTCCGGACTCGGATGACGGGAGGTCGACCACCTCTCCCACCCCCTGATGACCCTGCCACTCTGGGGCCTCGCCTGGGCCTCCACGGTGTACCCCAGAGCACAGCAGCCAGCTCATGACCCTGCCCCCTCCCTGGGGCCCCTCCTGAAGCCATACCCCCCCATCTGGGGGCCCTAGGCTCCCATCCTCATCTCTCCCCTTGACTGGACTTGCTGCTACCCAGCTGGGGTGGGTGAGGCCCGCACTGATTGGGGCCCAGGGCAGGGGGTCAAGGGAGACGGGTTTTGGCCACACCCTCCCCGCTAAGACTGCACCCTTGGCCCCTCTCCTCCCTTGTTTTCTATTTATTGTACCAAAGACAGTGGTGGTCCGGTAGAGGGGAGATGCCCCCTCACCCCAGGACCCTAGGAGGGGGTGGGGGCAGGTAGGGGGAGATGGCCTTGCTCCTCCTTGCTGTACCCCCGAGTAAAGAGCTTTCTCACATGCCTGCCTGAGCGTTTGCAGGGCCTTGGCTCCCATCCTGACCCTCAGAGGCATGCTGGGGAAGGTTGGGTGGGGAAGGGGTGCTCTGTGGTATGGGTATGTCCCTCCCGGGGACGTCATACTTGTTGGAGCAGGCATGGAGCAGCAGGAGGTCGGTGGGCTGTAGAACCACAGACGCATCCTGGGTACAACAACCCTGGCCCACATTTGCCTTCTCGGGCGTAAAAGGCCCCTTTCAGGCCTGTTGCTGCAAATTGTGATGTTCTGCCCTCATCTGTCAGGGCTCCCATAGAGTCCACCCAGGAGTGGCTTTTTGTGTCAGGCAGGCATCCAGTAGGCTCCGGGTGTACTCTACAGGCCTTCCTTGGTCCTGTCCAGAGAGGCTATGGGGACAGATTTTACCCCGCCTGTATCCAGTCCCATTCTGGAGTCATTGCAGAATATTGAGATTCTCGGGCAAAAAGACGCTCCCTGACTTCCAGGTAAGTGATTTTTGTTTCATGGCAATTTGGAACCAGCTGTCTTCTCACCCAGTCTTGCAAGAACTACCTGGTTCAGTTAAGAGTGCTCACAACGGGCGAGCGCGGTGACTCCTGGGAGATGGAGTTCTACGAGACCGGCTCTTTGCTCACTTTTCTTGGGGAACTACAAAGCCCAGAAGTCTCTGCGCACATGACTGGGGGACTGGTGTTCAACAACCGGTCGGGCATTAGGGCCCGGATGTGGGCGGGTCAGTAGGAAGGGTGGTGATTGGATGGCACGCAGGGGTGGGGTGTAGTCAGCCCGCCCGGGGCGGGGCAGTGGAGGGCACTGGCCGAGCCCGCGGTGAGCACAGTCCCGGTCACTTGTGGGTCTCTGGTGATGGTTTTGAGAATGCTGGTTAAGACTTAAAGGGGATCGTTGGTCATCTAGAGGGCGGGGCTTGTTCGACGGGACTGAGGCACAGTGGGAGGCAGGTGCACAGTCTGGTTTTCCTGAAATAGGGAAGTAGGTTGCGGAACAAGACTCGGTCGGGGCTGGTGCCTAGGCAAGAGCTGTCTAGGATGTGACAGCGGAGGGGCGGCGCTGAGAAGGCCGGGGAAGGACTGGAGAGCTTTCCAGACTTGAGTTGACAGACTGAGTGGAAAGATGAGGTATCGAGAGGCAGGCAGGCAAGGAAGGTTCCCAGCACACAGAGTGCCCTCATGCCCCATTGGTAGTCTCGGTTTGGTTTGGATTTATGTGTGTCTGTAGTGCTAGGGACGGAACACAGGAAATCCCAGATGCTAGGCAAGAGTTCTACACACCCAGCCTCCCAGTAAAAAGACTTTGAATAAACAGACAGGGGCTGCAGTGACCTCTCCGTCTTTGGGGATTGTGAGGGCAGATGGAAGTTGAGTTACTTGCCTAGGGTCACACGACTAGGAAGTAGGCTCAGGTTGGTGTGTGTGTGTGTGTGTGTGTGTGTGTGTGTGTGTGTGTGTGTGTGCGTGCGCGTATACCAGTCACTGATTTAACAAAGTGTATTTGAGCCTGGAGACATCAGTAGGGCCAGACCCTGTAGGCCCTGTGAGGAACATGGAATGGGCCTGGGCTGTCAGGGTGTCATTTGTATTTGTGGTTGAGAACCCTGCTCCAGGCTGACTGACTGACTTCCTGATACCTCCTTGGGTATCTCCAAGGTACTCTCATAGTTCAGACAGCTGAATATGTGCCATCCTCACTGGTCCTCCTGCCGTCACCATTCCCCATGTAACCAAAGAAACTGAGCGCCTGCCTGTCCCTCCCTGCTGAGAACCCTTCTGGACTCCATCTCACTCAGGGTAAAAGCCCAAGTCCTTTTGTGACCTGCGGGGCCTTCGCCATCGGCCTCTTCCCCAGCACGCTAGCCTCGGGGGCCTTGGTGTTCTTGCCCGGGTCATTGACTGCTCTTCTGAATTACACTGCTAATGACCCCGGCCATGTTCCCTTCTTAGCTTTTCCTACGTCACCGTACCGCTGGCACGTGCTGGAATCTGTCTTGTCAACCGCCTCCCCTTCTGGGAGCCTTGAACTTCTCGGAAGCAGGAATTTGGGTCACTTTATACTTTGTGTCCCACACAGAAGAATGTGTGGCCCCCAGCAGGGCTCACTATCAGATGAGCACCTGCAGAGCGTAGATCTGGGTTCCCGCCCCTGGGGATTCACTCGACCCCCCCACAGTTAAACATTTCTCAGAACTCAGGACAGTCGATAGTATTTTGCCTCTGCAGTACACATTGTGGAAACACGACAGGGGAGAAAGGGTAGCATCCCTGCTGTAAAGAAGTCAGTCTCAAGGTGGGGTTCAGTCAGATAGCCCAGCAATGAGCAACGGAAGACAGGATCAAGAACTTGGCAGGCACTTCTCACCTGGCTCCAAGGAGGAGACTGCAGACCGTGGGGTTAGCGTCAGCTCTATCAGGAGAGGAGTGAGTATGGTGATTGGCACCTAGAGGCTGCCATGGAGCGCATTCCTTGTCCATCCCGGGAGAACCATGAGTCCCCACCGCCTATGTACGGAGAGTAGTGGGAGAGTTTACAGTGAGACAGAGAGTAAGGTTAGCTGTGTTGGGCTCTTGGGTTGGTTTGGTTTAGATTTATTTATTTTGTATGTATGAGTATTTTGCCTGTATGTATGTCTGCACCATGAGCATGTCCAGTGCCTTCAGATCAGAAGAGGGCATTCAGTCCCCTAAAACTGGAGTTAGGAATAGTTATGGACCATTTGTGGGTGCTGGGAACTGAACCCAGGTCCTCTGGAAGAGCAGCCAGTGCTCTTAACCACTGAGCCACCTCTCCAGGCCTAGTTGTAGATTCTCAAAGGTTCCACTGATGGCTGTTACAATGGCGACATTTAAAGACAGTCCCCATTCTGCTGTTTTTCTGCCCAAGATGGGGACTCTCCTTCCCCTTGAGCAATGACTGGGCCAGAATTTGATCAACACAGGAAGAGGCACAGAGCCCAGTGGCCTCACAAGTCTGACAGCCTCTCCGCTCACCCCTGGTGCCCTGACTATTTATAGAGAGAGGCCCAGCATCTGCCCCACCCATATCAGCTGTGCCAGCCATGCATGCCATGGCACCCTGCATCTTCTAACCCAGCTGGCACTACCCTGAGCCTTGTCCATATTCCAGAATCAGGAAATAAACAGTTGACATTTTATGACACTGTTTTAGGATGATTTGCTACTCAGCAATAGCTAACTGAAGTAAGGCAGTATTTTCAAAATCATACAATGGTTAATTGCATAATTATAGGATAACTAATTTGAGTTCTCACAGCTAAATAATATCGTTGTACCCATCCTACAGATGAAGAATCAAGGCACAGAGATGTCACTCAAGCATTGCAAGGTACCTTACTTGTGGTCCATCCTGAGTACTGCATCATTAATATCAACACTGAGTTTGTCAGAGTTAAGGTCTTCATAGGTGTTGCAGAGGTGGTGGGCTGATGAGCGGAAGTCAACGTCTAAGAGTGTTGTTCTAGGCCGAAAGGAAGGAAGCCGTGTGCTCTAAAAGGAAAGACAGATATCCCTATCTGGAAAATAAAGCCAGATCAACGGTCCCAAGGCGTGTTTGGTGTGTGACAGGAGTGATGGGGACAAGGGCAAGGGTCCACAAGCAACTGTGATGAGGGCTTGACTTGGGTGCCAAGTGTCGTGGAAAGCGTCAGTCCCCTTGAGCTAACATGGCGTTCAGGGGCCTGTGACAGCCATGTGGTCAGAAGCATGAGCATTCCAGTGGGACATTGCAGCTGGCCTTGATGTCTGTGACTTGGCCATAGTGGCAGCAGGGGAAGTGGTCAGGTGTGGGACTCGAGGTGCTGTCTGCAGGGTGAAAACTCCAAAGCAGCTCGGGTGTGTGTGTGTGTGTGTGTGTGTGTGTGTGTGTGTGTGTGTGTGTGTGCTGGCCGCCAGCCAGGGAAGAGCAGGCGGGGAGACGCATTTGAGAATGGTCACCGTATTGCTGACATGAAAACCCTGTGAGATGGAGCAGGAGCCCAGGACTGGAAGGCACAGTCATCTCTGTGTGAGATGGCTGAACCAGGGCAAGGCGTGAAAGCAGTACTCGCAGTCTCAGTAGTGTTGACTTCAGGACGCGCACACACACACCACCCTCACCCCCCCACCCACTTCATGGGTTGATCTGGCCTCTCCTGCCTCCAGGCTTGAGGCCCCCACCTCTCGACTTTGCTGCTCCCTCTCTGTCCATGCGGCTAATTACTCTTGCAGGAACTCTTACCCCAGCCCTGCGTGGCCTTCCTGCTCACTTCCCCACAGCTCCTCCACTCTTGGTCACAGTTCTGCCAGCAGGAGATGAATTGCAGGGACCTGGAGTACAGTCCTACTGGCCCTTCTGCGGCTGGAGAGCTCCTGTGCTGATGTCTGCTGCCAAGGGCTCTGCACTAGACAGACACCCCAAGCCTCACGGTTAGCGTGCTCACAGCTGGCGGGATGCACCCAGGATTTGACCCTGTCTGGGGGGCGCGTGGGATGAACCATTTATGTTGCCTCAGGTGTGTGGATCTGGGAAGTGGGTGTGAACACTGCCCTGGAGGGCATCCCTGTAGAGTCTAGCAGGCTCTGAGCTAAGAGGGACTCACAATTAGGTCAGGAGCATTCTCGGCCCAAGTTCTGTTTTCCCTCATGCATCCCTGCGAGCCACACAGAGCCCACCTTTTGCCTTCACAGAACACACCAGCCCACTGGCAGTGATCAAGGCTTGAGTGGGGCATGCAGTGAGGCAGGATGGAGAGGAACAGGGGTCTGTGGGAACACAGGGGCCACACCTGGGCCAGTCTGGGGTGTCAGAGAAAGGAGCTGGGCACGGTCTGCAGGGGTCAAATGGGGCCAAGTCAGTAGGGGGAATTGTTCCTGTTGAGTCAGCTTTGTAGAAAAGTGTTGGTCGTGCAGAGGCCGTCCCCAGATGTACCTGACTGGCATTGGTGTCTTCCGTTTCACTCATTTCCTGTTTGCCTTTAAGCGTCCTTCTGTGCTGGATCCAGCCCAGGAGGCCAGAGTGCATGATCCTCCCGTTCTGGGACAGCTCCTCAGTCTTCCTTTTCTCCATGACAGTTTTGAGACATGGTGGCAGGGTCTGTCTGTGTCTGTGAGCTGTTGTCATGGTTACGTTGGGATTTTAAATTCTGGAGAGTCTGCCGAGGCCGTGTTGACCATGGTCCTTCACTCTCCAGTCTGCAGATTTCCCAGCTGTAGGATCGCTTTTCCATCCCCATCCTCTTTGTAAGAAGCGGCCACTAACTTCAGACCACACTCAAAGTGAGGAGTATTAAACTCTAATTCCTGAAGAGAGAGCTGTCACAATGATGTGTATCCATGTGATATACAATACAGTCTGCTTCCTGTTGCTATAGCAAAATAGCTGAGGCTGCTAATGTAGGAAGAAAAGACCTAAGCTTTGGAAACAAGATCCAAGACCAAGTGGCCCCATGTGTTCGTGATTTGAGGTAGATGTCATCGTGGCAAGGAACATGTGGGAAAGGGGGCGGCAGGGAGACAGGAAGCCAGACAGTCAGGAGGCTCCAGGCTTGCTTTTTAAGAATATCCATGCAGCCTGGGGTCTCACAAGACTGAGTTCTATTGAAGAGCCCACCCCCAGTGGCCTCGTCACAGTGAAGACCAGGCTTCCAATAACATGCAATGTTCACACCTCCCAGGGCATACTGCACACTAGTCAGCAAACTCTGAGGACGCTGTGGGGCTGCACCAGTGGCCCTCGTGCTCCTGAGTTTCACTGATGCTGTTGGCGCTCCCCAATGGCTCTGGCTTGTAGTGACCACTGTGACATCCTATTGAGAATTTGTGTCAGGGTATCCGTTTACCATCCCGCATAGCGCGGTGATGTGGTTGAGTGTTTTGTTCAAACTGCTGTTGCCTTCTGGGTAGGCTCCTGCCTTCTCTCAGCGGCCTCCGCTTGAGCTTCCCCTCTCTCTGTCCCTAGGTACATCACTCTGGTTTTCCTCCAGGCAGCTCGGAACCCTTCTACTGGAGAATGGTGTTAGACTCAGGTCTAGGCATGGGGTGTGCCGCTGCCTCCTGTCCTGGCTGACAGCTGATGTCACACATCTGTAACACCCCCCCACACACACACACAGCTGTGTTCCCGTGTGCATGTCTCTGACTCAGGTCGGCACCAGGATCCACGCAGGCTGCCTCTGCGGGGTCTGTGCTCCTGTCTTACTGGTCACCTTCCCAGAGCCTGGCAACATGGCCAGGCCTGCGTTTGGACCGCTTCTCCCTCAGCCAGACCCCATGACTTCCCAGGTTCTCCCACGGAGGGCTCTCCCTACCCCTGGGCTATCTCATGCTTATGGTCT
This sequence comes from Mesocricetus auratus, assembly GCF_017639785.1. Taxonomy (NCBI): domain Eukaryota; kingdom Metazoa; phylum Chordata; class Mammalia; order Rodentia; family Cricetidae; genus Mesocricetus; species Mesocricetus auratus. The sequence goes on along the minus strand of NW_024429216.1, from coordinate 7,281,929 downwards.
CATTTCCTGTCTATCCTGGTCTTGTCTTCTCCTGGCCCGGAGACCCAGTAAACACCTCTGCCCTGATGGTTCTTGAGCCCCAATTCCTACACCCTGTCTCACCCTGCCCTATCTCAGAGTGACGTCACCAGAGAGAACCTGGGCCTCATTCTGACCTCTCCTCTCCTTCGCCACCCCGGCATGGCCATCAGCCCACACACCACCCACACGGCCTGTCCTGTGGAGTTTATGTGTCCCTCCGTCACTCAGTGTCACCCACTGCTGTCCTTTCCGTCCCCAGCCCCTTGTCAGCGTGAGATGTAACTGTAAAAGCTGCATAGTGTTTAGCCACAAGGAAAAGAGCAAGCCTCCAGCAGCCGCTGCTTCACTGCAGGAGTGCAAGGGGAAGGAGGCTTGCTACTCTGTCTGTCGTGGTTGGGCCTGGGTATCCCCTGAACACCTCTCCACTGACGTTCCCGTCACACATTCCCCCGTCCCACCAGGCATCTTCAGATGTCACCTCACTCAGCCAGGCCTCTACCATCTGTCGCAGCATCTGGAGTAGCTGGTGGATTCTCTGGGTGCTGGCCCCCTTAGGGTGCCCTGTGGAGTCTGGGTTGGTGTCCTTGAGCTGTCAGCATGGCTACTTGAGCCATCTTGGAGTGGTCAGTGTGGTGAGCACGTGCTAACAGTAACTGCCGGCCACGTGTGGTGAGTCAGTCCCAGCACCCGAGAGGCAGAGGCAGGAAGGTCACAGGTTTGGGGGCAGCTGGTCTCAGAAGCACGAATGGCAATAATAACTGCCTACCGTAAGTAGACAAGTTCTCCAGGCCAGGCAGTCCTGAGCCCCTTGTAGGCTTGCAGTTACGGCTTCATTTTCCCAGGAGTCATGCTGGGAATAGAACCTGGGCCAAGAGACCCAGCCACACCACAACCAAGATTCAGTCACTCTGGAACAGCCCCAGGTTCTCAGTGAGACATTTGGAGTTTAAACTTATCACCTATTTTGTTTTGCTTAAGACAGGGGTCTTGGGGCTGGAGAGATAGCTTAGCAGTTAAGAGCACTTGCTGCTCTTACAGAGGACCCACATGGAGTCCCAAAGCCATCCATAAAACTTCAGTCCCAGAGAGTACAGTGCCCTCTGCTGGCCTCTGCAGGCACCAGGCACACATGTTGTACACACATACATGCAAGCACAACTTTGATACACAGAACGCATATTTTTTGAAAGCTGGGTATGGTGGGTCAGCCTTTAATCCTAGTGTTTGGGAGGCAGAGGTGAGCAGAGCTCTGAATTCAGGTCCTGCCTGGTCTACATAGAGGATTCCAGGCCAACTGGAAACTACCCAGTGAGACCTGTCTCAAAAAGAGAGACGACAAGGTCTCCTGTAGCCTAGGCTGGCCTTAAGCTCACTGTGTAGTGCGCCCTTGCCTCCTGACTCTCCCGCCCCCACCTCCTGGCAGCTGGGCTCCACAGGCTCCTCCCTTAAGGAGGAGCTTCATTGCCTTTCTTTAATCACCAGTAACTAAAACTTTCAAACACACAGAAGCAGAAAGCCCTAACACCCACATCCCCAAAGCCCCCTTCATCTCTTCCTGCTAGATGTCAGAGCAAACTCATGTAGGCTTCATAGAAGAATGGTTTGTTTGTTTTTTTTTCTTTTTAACATGGTCTCAGTGTAGTCCTGGCTGATCCGAAACTCACTTTGCAGACCAGGCGGGTCTTGAACTCAGAGAGCCTGCCTCTGTCTCCCGAGTGCTGGGATTAAAAGCATGCACCCCCATACCTGGCTAATGAAAGGACTTTTTAATGAAAGGTTCACCAGGATTCTTTGCCCCAAGTTACTCCTCTGCTGGCCAGCTGGGTGCCTCCCTGGTCCTCTGTCCCCTTTATCCTACTTTTCTGAGCATGGTGTCCTGTCGCCCTGGAGATCTTCCTGTAATTTTATGCTTGGGGCCTGTCCCCTTGCCTCTACAGCCTGAAAGTGATCCCTCTGAACCACAGGCCAGGTTGCTTGGCAGTGCTGTCCCTGCAGTAGGACATTTAATCTGCCCATGGCTGCTTGCCACAGTTGTGGCCTCTTCCCTTATTTGGCTTAGTTTCTGGATCCCTGTCCACCCTGGCCAGGTCAGGCCTCCTGGGATGCTCCTCGCTCACTGTAACTGTGGGCGGCACATGGCGCCCACATGGTCAAAGGGTACGCAGATGATCACTGTTGCCTGCCTGGGAGCTTCAAGAGGGCATAAGGCACCCGTCTGCCTACTGAGTCCCCAGCACCACCCAGACCACCCACCATGGGGCCTGGCACTCAGTGCTCAGGGACTGTGTGTGGGATGAGTGACATTAGGATGATGTCTGAGTGTGGATGGAGGATAGATGGGTGGATGGATGGATGGATGGAGGATGGATGGATGGATGGAGGATGGATGGATGGAGGATGGATGGATGGATGGAGGATGGAAGGATCGTTGCCAAGCTCAATAGCTAGGCACTCACCACAAGAGCAATAGGCAGCCACAGAAGTGTTTGCAGCAGCAGAGCTGGCCCATTTCCTCAGTCTTGAATGTGCACTTGACTTCTCTGGGATCTGGGAAGGGCCCGAGATACCACACTTCTAAGGGGTCCAGGATGTGATAGCGAGGGCATAGTGAGGGCCTTGCTATACTGTTCAGTCAGTGGCCACCAGGATCAGTGGCTTGGAGCACTTGAGGATATGACTTGTGTGGATTGAGATATATTTTAAGTGTAAAATACCCACCTGATTTGAAAGATGTGGTACAAAAAATAATTTTTATATTGCTCACATGTTGATATGGTAATATTTTGGATATCTTGGGTTAAATAAAATATATTATTAAAATGAACTTATATTGTTTTTATTATGTGGCTACTAGAAAATTTTAAATTAGGGCCAGCAAAATGGCTTAGCAGATGAAAAATCCTTGCTGCCAAGCCGATGACCTGAGTTCAAGCCCCAGGACCCGCATGTTGGAAGTAAAGAACCAGCCCTCTCAAGCTGTCCTCTGACTTCCATACGGGTGTACACAAAAATGTAAATTTTTAATGCAACAAATCTTTAATAATAAAATTCAAATGACATTGGCTGCTTGTGTTTTGGACACGCCCCTGCTGAACCACGCTGCTCCGGGGTGCTCTGGCCTCCGCCATCACAGCTTTCAGGCCATCCCTTCTTGGTGCATTCTTTCCCCGTCTTTCCCCTAGCAGCTAGCTCCTGGTGTCTAGATGTGCTGCTGTCTGTCTCTTCCTGGGTAGGTGTGGCACATGCCTGTACTCCCAGCCCTCTGGGAGGCTGGGGCAGGAAGATGACAACTTTGAAGCCATCCTGGGCTACATGAGATCCTGTGTCAAAGCAAAAGGTCTCATTCAGAAACTTCCACAGTCCTCCCGAGGAAGCCTTCAGGGGCTGCACTGGGCTTCCCGACCCCAACCCTAGCCACTCTGCCAGCATCTGTGTATGTGTCTTCACATGGGAAGGGAGCCATGGCTTGTTATGTGGAGGGCCTCTCACTTGAACCCAGAGCTCACAGATTCAGCTGTTCTGGCTAGCCAGCTTGCTCTAGGGATCCCTGTCCCTGCCCCCCAGTCCTTGGGATTACACGTAACTGCAGCAGACAGTAACCCAGTTTAAAGTCACCAAGAAATAACCCGTTGGTTAGGAGTTGGTTAAGTGACTCACTGTTTAAGAACACTTGCTGAAAAAAAACAAAAACAAAAAACCAACTTGCTGTTCTTGCAGAAGACACAGGTTTGGCTCCCGGTACCCACATGATTGTTAACAACTGTAAATCCAGCTCAAGGGATCTGATACCCTCCTCTGCATGAGGCGCAGGCAAACTACTTACAAGCATAAAAAACAATCCATTTTTCCCTTTGATAGTCTTGTTAGTCATTGATGTATGTTCAGTTACATTCACTGTGCACACGCACGCGCGTGTCTGGAAGACAATCTCAAGTGTTCCTCAGGAGCTGGCCACCTTAATTTTATGGATTTATTATTTATGTGTCTGTGTGCATATGACTATGGAGGCCAGAAGAGGGCGTAGGGTCACCTGGAGCTAGATAAAGTTAAGCAATTGTGAGCCACCTGATGTTAGCACTAGGTCCTCAGGAAGAGCTAAACACCAGCAGCCCTGCCCCTGAGTGTCTTAACTCTTGTGATCCGCTGCCTTCCTGCGGTGTGTTTGACGGGTGCTGTCACTTTCTTTGAATCTGTGCAGGCTTTTACTTCATTTCTTCTTTATGGGAAGATGGTATGCATGACAGCACCAGTGCAGGAGTCATGGAGGCCAGAGGTGTCCGCTCCCCCTGGAGCTCAAGTTCCAAGAGGTTACGAGCTGCCTGGTGTGTGCTGGGAACAGAATGCAGGTCGCCTGGGAGAGGATGTGGTGCTCTTAACCACTGTGTCTTCTCTCCAGCCTTACTTCAGTCTTGAAAATCCCAAGAACCTGGAAATACCCAACGAAGAGCCCAACCACCGACAGCAATTGCAATTGGAGAGGCAAGCCAGTTTAGTTAGCTCAAATGAAATTAGCCATCTGCAGAGTGAGAGGTTCCCAAAAGGTTGTTCTGAACTCACAAGCCTGGACTTGTGAACCACTACCTTTGGAGCACACCTTGGAGGCTGGGCCCCCAAATTTGCATTTCCCAAGAGGACTGGGTGATGCTGAGTGCTGGTCATCTCACTGCAACAGAACACTGTGCTGTGTGAGCTTTAAAAAATTTTCCTCAGCATCTCATTCTGCAGCCCCGGCTGTCCTGGAACTGACTATCCAACACAGATCACCCTTCAATTTGAAGTCCTCCTGCTCAGTTTCCAAGCCTCAACACAGGGCCTACTACCTACAAGCTCCCCAAAAGGTTAGCTATGATACACTGACCTGTGGGCACCAGTCAAGACCTGTCTGACTGTAGACAGAAGAACCGCACTCCAGAGGCTCCAACCAAACATTTCTCCACCCAGCTAGCTAGACATAGGGCACATGATGTACTTACAGACAAGCAGACACACACACACACATACACACACATACACACACGCACACACAGTGGGTCTAGAGAGATTGCTTAGCAGTTAAGAGCACTTCTTGCTCTCACAGAGGACCTGGTTCAGTTCCCAGCACCCACACAGTGTCTCCCAGTTAACTCCAGTTCCAGGGTGGTGATGCCCTCTTCTGACCTTAGAGGACACCAGGCACATGTATGCTCCACATATACACATGCAGACAAACCAGTTATACACAGAAGTCTAAAATCTTTTAAAATGTTTAAAAGATACTCAAGGGCCCTAGGGTACAGCCTGGGGTCTCTTTTAATGAGGTGTAAAGGAAGGAGAGATGTTAGTTTCTAAGGGGTACTTAGTGCTAGAATTAAAGGCTTACACTAGCACGCCCAGCCTGGGTGGTCCTCTGTTTTGATTAATAGGTTAAGGTTATATGGTAAGTCCTCTACTGCATAAACCCCACGATGCATCTGATTTCAATCAAATGCATGCTCGGTTTTTTCAGAATCATAAGTAACCAGAAGATGTTCCCTGGGTATTCACTTATGGACACACTTTTTTTTTCCCTTATCGCACATATACCCAGAACCAGTTCAGGCTGGATAGGCCTCTCTGGTCTCATACAAAGATGTAAGAAGACAATTGAATAGAATCTAAGAATGATGGTTATGAAGGGAAGGAAACATTTACCCCCTTGTTCAGAAAGGGAGTGTGTGTGCAGCTGGATGCAGGTGTGGTCCCTGTGTTGCCAGTGATTTTCTGGGTGTAGCATGAGTGATATAAACCCCAGAGTCAGACATTGCAGTTCAGCTGAAGATCAGAGAAGCAAAGTAGCCAGTCACTAGAGAGTTCCCACCTCTACCAATGCTCAGACAGAAAGGGCGATCCACCAAACCTCAGACTGCTCCTGAGTCTGCACTGATCTCCTGTTCTCTCTGGTGCTGGGATTAAAGGCCTGAGCTGTTTCTCTTTTAGACTGATTCACTGTCATGTAGCCCAGGGTGGCCTTGAACTCACAGAGATCCGCCTGCCTCTGCCTCCCGAGTGCTGGGATTAAAGGCGTGCACCACCAACGCCCGGCCTGTTTCTCTTTTAGACTGATTCACTGTCATGTAGCCCAGGGTGGCCTTGAACTCACAGAGATCCATCTGCCTCTCCTGAGTCCTGGAATTAAAGGTGTGTTCCAACACTGCCCATCTCCTATGGCTGTGACTAGCTTTCTGATCTCCAGGCAAGCTTTGCTAGATCATAACAATATATCACCACAGACAGGCGCACATGCCAAAAGAGCCCAGGCTGACAAGTGCATTATTGTTAGAAGGGAGGTATGGATATAGCCCAAGCCAAACGGAGCCCTGGGATACTGAACTAAATTGTTCCCGATGCTCTCTTGCTCGCCAGGGAACTCCTTTTTCACAGTGCTGTTTTGTAAGTCGGTGAATTCACAGAGGTAAAAAGTTCAAAGCAGTGCCTTGTATCTAGTCAAAATCAAAGAAGATCAGTGATTCCCAGCCTTGCTGGACAATGAATTCGAATGAGCGGGCTTGTTAAAACATTGGCTGCACCCGGGCAGTGGTGGCGCACACCTTTAATCCCAGCACTCGGGAGGCAGAAGCAGGCGGATCTCTGTGAGTTTGAGGCCGGGCTGGACTGACAGCCTCCAAAACAATACAGAGAAACCCTGTCTCGTTAAAAAAAAAAAAAAAAAAAAAACATCGGCTGCAGCTGGGCACAGTGTTGCATGCCTGCAATCCTAGCATCTAGCTGCTAGAGGCAGGGGGATTGTCAGTTTGAGGGAGCCCATGAAAAAGGCAGGGATTGGAGGAAAATAAGAAAGGAGGGGGAACGAACGAGTAACCAAGAATATGGGAGGCAGAGACAAGTGGATCTCTGAGTTCAAGGCCAGCCAGGGTAGCACAGTTTTGAGACCCTTTCTTCAAAAAAAAAAATTAAAGTTTTTTGTTTGGCTGGTTGGTTTTGGTTTTGCCAGACGGGGTTTCTCTATATAGCTTTGGAGCCTGTCCTGGAACTAGCTCTTGTAGACCAGGCTGGTCTCGAACTCACAAATACTTGCGTGGCAAAAAAAATTAAAGTTTTAAAAACCTTTTTAAAAATGTTTTTAAGGGGTGGAAATATAGCTCAGCAGCAGAAGACCTACCTAGAATGCCCTAGTGAGGGGCTGGGGGTGTGGCTCAGTGGTAGAGCCCCTGCCTAGAATTTCCCAGTGAGGGGCTGGGGGTGTGGCTCAGTGGTAGAGCCCCTGCCTAGAATCCCCCAGTGAGGGCCTGGGGGTGTGGCTCAGTAGTAGAACTTTCACCAAGATTGAGGAGGCTGAGTTCAGTCCCCACTGCTGGAGAGAAAGAAACGAACAAGAGGATGATGAAGAAAAGACTGACTCTGTCTTTATGCTCGGTGACACTCACTAGGGGAGGCCTGGGGAAGCCTTTCTAGCAAGAGCTCTGGTCAAGTTGCTGCTGCTGCCCCAGGGAGTCCCGTGTGACCACCACAAGCCCGGGTGCTCCGGGCGCTGGCCTCAGCTGCCCGGGTGGTTCTGCAGTCACCTCGGGTGCTCCGCAGGGGATGTTTCCCCTGACTCAGGCCTCTGGCCCCTGGCGTCAGCTGTCAGATTCCCACCGCGGGTAACTGGAGCTCTGAGCCGGCTTTGGGCTGAGAGTCGCCCCAGCCTCCACCTGTTCGGGCACCTGATTGATGGCTCCCTCCACCGCTGCTCCTTTTTTGGCGGTTTTCAGAGCTGTCTCCAGCTTTCTTATATAAGCAGACGCCTGTCTTCCCAAGCCCTGGGAAGCTGCGGTTACCACCCCGTTCCTGGAACACCAGCTGTCCCACGCCAGGCCCTATTCGATCCCCAGGGGGCCCGCTAATTGAACCGTCTTAAATAAAGGGCCAATTAAACCCTCTCCAAAAGTAACTCGGCCTTCCTGGCCGGGACGCGAAGGTCAGCAAGCTAGGGCTCAGAGCAAGGGTGGCCGGGTTGGGTCGCGAGCAGAACGACGTGTGCAGGTTCTGTATGTCTGTGGGGAGTGCTCCGGACTGAACTAACGGTGGTCCTCGCTTTTTGTTTTCCTTTGTGTTCCAAGCATTTTACCTGCAGGCATGTCTGTAAACTAGTGCAGTCAGTTCCCACTGAGGCCAGAAGAGGGCGTCGGATCCCCGAGGGCTGGAGACACAGACATATGCGAGCCGCCACATGGGTGGTGCGAACTGAACCCAGGTCCCCTTAACTGAGGAACTGATCCCCAAGTCCTCGGGGTTTTTGTTTGTTTAGTTTTGTTTTTTCTGTTTTTGTTGTTTGGTTGTTTTGTTGTTTTGTTTTATTGTTTGTTTCTGTTTGTTTTTCAAGACAGAGTTTCTCTGTGTAGCCCTGTTTGCTGTCCTGGAACTTGCTCTTGTAGACCAGGCTGACCTTGAACTCACAGAGATCCTCCCGTCCTTTGCCTCCTGATTGCTGGTATTAAAGGCATTTGTCCAGCTGTTTGTCTATTTTTTATTTTTTTTACTATTTATTTATTTGGTTGGTTGGTTTTTCCAGACAGGCTTTCCCTGTGTAGCTTTGGAGCCATCACCACCCTTAGCCGGGCGTCGGTGACGCACGCCTTTAATCCCAGCACTCGGGAGGCAGAGACAGGCGGATCTCTATGAGTTCGAGGCCAGCCTGGTCTACAGAGCGAGTTCCAGGACAGCCTCCAAAACAATACAGAGAAACCTTGTCTCGAAACAAAACAAAAAAAGAAGGCCTGAGTTTGGATCCTCAGCACCCGTGTAAGAACTACGGGAGGCAGAACATGTGTGAAACCCCAGCCTTGGAGGGTGAGAGACACGTGGATTCCCAGAACTTGGTGGCCAGCCAGGCCTAACCTAAACAGTGAGCCCCAGGTTCAATGACAGACCCTGTCTCAAAAGTAAGGGCAGAGAGCGGTGGAAGACACTCACCACCAACCTCCGGGAGCACATACGTGCATGTACACAGGCAGGAACACACGTGAACACACGCACACACATCCCCACAGCCATGCACGGTGCCTCACCTGCAATGCCAGCATCTAGAGGCCTGAGGCAGGAAGTCTGCCAGGAGCCAAAGGCCATCCTGGGCTACGTAGTGAGTTCCAGGCCAGTAACACTAGGAGACCTTTTGCCCCCTCTGGAAAAATAAATTATGTCTCCAGCAATGATGAATCCAAACTGAAGCTCTTTCCCTACAGCTCACCTCCTCCAGCCCTGTCTGCGCCCCTCACTCTGGAGGGGATGTCCACAAGTCTCATGGTGCCCCAGGCTACCTGCTGGAGCTTGGTTCATGCCCCTTAGATGACACCATCTCACCCCTTGGACTGAGACATGATCTTCCCTGGGTGTTGGTGAGACACAGACCAGAGAGAGGCACACATGGAACCCAAAGCTGACTCAGAATGTGTGGGCAGGGAACTCTAGGGTTGGGGACTCGGTGTGTGATTCAGAACTGCGTTATGAAACAGAACGGCCATTAGTCATTGAGCAATGTTTTCAAAGGTATTTTATTTATGTGTGTGTATCTCGAGTGAAGGTGCCCCAGGAGGTCAGAAGAGGCTATCAGATCCCCCGAAGCCACCTATTGAGGATGCTGGGAACAGAACCCAGGTCCTCTGCAAGAGCAGCAAGTGCTCCTAACCACTGAGCCATCCTTCCAGTCCACATATGGCTATCTAAATGAATGCAATTAAAACATTTAAACCAATCTCTCATTGGGACTCACCACATCTCAAGTGCGCATGGTAACATTTGGCTAGCAGGCATCCCGCAGTCCATCGCAGATAGACACCACCCTCAGCGCAGAGTAGGCGACAAAGAGGAACCATATGACGTCTAGGAGAAGAAAGTGCGGCCCCTTGCACTAGCAAGCGACAGACGGCACCTGTGAGAATGACCGGATGCCACACATAATGCTCAAAACCTTTGCAATAACCACGAGACAGCTGTTCAAACGGGTAAGGCTAGCCAATCATAACTATAATCTTGATTCTCGGGAGGCCAAAGCAGGGGATGGCCAAGAGTCTGAGGCCATCCTGTGCTAAACAGTGCAACCCTGTCTCAAATGAAACAAAAGGATAAATGTGTTCAAGTAGGACAGATGCAGAGATACATACCTGTAATCCCAGCACTCAGAAGGCTAGAGTAGGGGAATGCAAACCTCAAGGCCAGCCTGGGCTACGTGGTGAGACCCTGTCTCTGTCCCTGTCTCTGTCTCTCTCTCTCTCTCTCTCTCTCACACACACACACACACCAGCTAAATACAATTACTTTTGCTAAAATAGTAAGAGGGGGTTGGGGAATTGACAAGCTGGGAGGATCGCAGGACTTACAGAAATTTGGGTGCAGCGTGCAGATACCTGTGTGAACCAAGCGCTTCTAGAAGCCGGCGGCAGAGAAGGAAGAACCGGAAAGTCATGCAGTGGCTAGGCTGGTGTACACCGCAGCAAACACCAGATCCCGTCCCAGACAGGTAGAGGCCAAAGACCCACAGCTGTACACACACACACACACACACACACACACACACACACACACACACACAATGCTTAAGATTTTTCAAATAACTAAAGCAGTAAGAAGAAAGTATGGTCAAGTCAAAAATACCCATAAAGAAACACACCTTTAATCCCAGCACTCAGGAGGCAGACGCAGATGAACCTCTGTGAGTTCAAGGCCAGCCTGGTCTATAGAGTGAGTTCTAGGACAGCCAGGACTGTCCCCCCTGCAAAAACAAAAGCCCAGATGGGGAACTGGACAGATGGCTTACAGGATCCAGAGTACACACTGCTTTCCCAGGTACCCAACTTCAGCTCCCAACGCCAACACTGGGTGACTGACAGCCACTGTAACAGCTCCAGAGGATCCAACCTCTCTGGCATCTTCGAACGCCTGTGCTCACAGGCACATCTCCACATAAGGACGCACCAGCTGCCTTAGTTAGGGTTCTATCGCTGTGAAGAGACAACTCTTAGGAAGGAAAACGTTTAATTGGGCTGGCTTACAGTTCAGCGGTTTAGACCATTATCGTCATGGCTGGAAGCAAAGGAAGCACGGCAGCACACAGACAGACAGACAGACAGACAGACAGACAGACAGACAGACAGACAGACATGGTGCTGGAGAGGTAGCTGAGTGTTCTGCGTCTTGGATCCACAGGCAGCAGGAAGAGACAGCGAGCCACTGGGCCTGGCTTGAGCTTCTGAAACATTGAAGCCCACCCCCAGGGACATACTTCCTCCAGCGAGGCCACACCTCCACGAATGCTGCTCCTATGAGTCTATACCACACCAGTATACAGATGACTGAAAATAAGATAAAGCTTTACAGGGGCTGGAAAGATGGCCCCGGTGTTAAGAGTGTGTACTGCTGTTACGGACCATCGTCTGGAACCCACATTCCGAAGCTCACGACTGCTTGGAACTCCAGCTTCAGGGGATCTGATGCCTCTGGCCTCCGTGGTCATCTGCATTCAGCTGAACATAGCCAATTACATGCAATTAAAATAAAACAAACTAAAAATATAAGCTGGGCGTTGGTGGTGCACGCCTTTAATCCCAGCACTTGGGAGGCAGAGGCAGGCGGATCTCTGTGAGTTTGAGGCCAGCCTGGTCTACAGAGTGAGTTCCAGGACAGCCTCCAAGCCCACAGAGAAACCCTGTCTCGAAAAACCAAAAAAATAATAATAATAAATAAAAATAAACTTTTAAAAATAGAGCAAATTTGCAAATGTGGGCCTGAAAAATAAAACTACTGTGTCAGATGTTAAGGAGTTTGTGGAGCCCTGGAAAAAGACCATAGACTCAACCCAACTGGAATTAAAGATTTATTGATTGGCTGCTAGCAGGCCGAACCATCTCAGAGCCAAATTTGAGATTGCCAGGGAGGAGAGGTTTGGGGAAGGACTTTTAATAGGGAAAACCACACGAAGACCTTCACTATCTACCCAAGCAAGCAAAATCCGTTCTGTTCTGCCAAATTGAGAGGTTAAGGCAACTCAAAACAACCTTTGGAATCTGCGTAGGCAAGTTACAGAAGCAAAACAAAGCAGAGTATAGTCATGCTGTACATTTTTGGTGAGGATCACTGAGTCAGGGTCACGGGGAACTTACCTTCTAGGGACTGAAGTCAGAGACAGATGGCAGGCTGGTACCGTGATGAACACCAGCCTCCAGAAGAGCTTTTTTAGCCATGGGGTGAGTTATCTAGGGGAGTCAACAGCAGAAATAACAGGGAAATGTCATCCGAACTTCAAGAGAGCACTTACATAGTCTAAAGAACCGAGAGAGCCGGGCATTGGTGGCGCATGCCTTTAATCCCAGCACTCGGGAGGCAGAGGCAGGTGGATCTCTGTGAGTTCGAGGCCAGCCTGGTCTACAAAGTGAGTTCCAGGACAGCCTCCAAAACAATACAGAGAAACCCTGTCTTGAAAAACCAAAAAAAAAAAAAAAAAAAAAAAAAAAAGAACCGAGAGAAACCAAGAATGGTGGATGAGCAAGGCCCCCGCCTCCAAAAAATGTGGATATCGTCATGGAGAACAAATTTCCGTCCTGGGAGCACTAGGAGAGGAAAGGAAGACAGGAACAGAAACTGCTTCTGAGATACACCCGAAGCAGAGTGTGGTAGCTCACACCTGCCATCCTAGCAATTTCAGGGGCTGCAACAGGAGAATTGCCCTGAGTTCAAGGTCAGCATGGAATACATATTGAGACCCTGTCTCCAAAATCATGATTTTAAAACTGTAGCTGAACGTCCCAGACAGATTGAAGCTATCCCTACCCACGAAGACCCGTGAGCCCCCAGGATAAAGGCAACGGGGGAGAGCAGGGGACGGCCCAGAGGCTAAAAGCTAAAAGCTCGCCTTCCTGTACCCTCATGGTGGCTCAAAACTGTCTGTAACTCCAGTTCCAGGAGGATCTGACACCCTCCCTCTTCTGCAGCTACTCTGGAAGAGCAACCAGTGCTCTTAACCACTGAGCCATCTCCCAGGTCCAGATTTGAGGGGCTTTATCACACCTAATTGATATGCTGTAGACTGCTCATGTCTGAAGCACACGTTCCAGCGGCAGAGCGAGACACATTTCATCTGTTATAACATTCACTGGCGAAGTCAAGCATGGAGGCGGACGCCTGTTTTCCCAGCACTCGGGAAGCTAATTGATACAGGATGATTGTCATGAGTTCAGGTCATCTGGGATGCAGAATGAGACCCATCTCAAACGCACACACACACACAGCCTCCAACTCACAGAGATCCCCCTGCCTCTGCAGGCATGCACCACCACCACCCAGCCTACAGCACACGTATAATACTCAATTCAGGGCCTGGAGAAATGGCTCCGTGGTTATAGGCATGAAGAGCCCATATTCCATCCCGGCACCCACATCAGGCAGCTCACAGCTGCTTGTGACTCCAGCTCCGGGAAATCTGATGCCTCTGGCTGCTGAGGGCACTGCACCGCACCCACAAGCGCATAGCCACACACAAACACATACACATGACCAACTTAAGATAGATACTTCAAATAAGTGAGATACTGGGGAGGTGGCCTGCTTTGTAGAGTTCTTTCCATGCAAGCATGAGTTTGTACCACAGCTCCTACGTCAGACACACCCGGAACCCCAGCAGTGGGGGGTCAGACACAGCCAGAACCCCAGCAGTGGGGGGGTCAGACACACCCGGAACCCCAGCAGTGGGGTCAGACACACCCGGAACCCCAGCAGTGTGGGGGGGTCAGACGCACCCGGAACCCCAGCAGTGGGGGTCAGACACACGCAGAACCCCAGCAGTGGGGGTCAGACACACGCAGAACCCCAGCAGTGGGGGGTCAGACACACCCGGAACCCCAGCAGTGGGGGGTCAGACACACCCGGAACCCCAGCAGTGGGGGTCAGACACACCCGGAACCCCAGCCATGGGGGGTCAGACACACCCGGAACCCCAGCAGGGGGGGTCAGACACACCCGGAACCCCAGCCGTGGGAGTCAGACACACCCGGAACCCCAGCAGTGAGGGTCAGACACACCCAGAACCCCAGAAGTGGAGGGGTTGAAGACAAGTGGATTCCAGAGGCTTGCTGTCCAGTTATCCAGATTCAGTGAGAGACCCTGTCTCCTGTCTATAGAAAAAAAAAAGATAGAGAGTAATAAAGACACTTCTGGGCTACACACACACACACACACCAGTAAATTCCAGATGTCCCCAGAGTCTTGCCGCCATCAGCAGTAATCCCAGATGTTACCATTCTCTCTCCCCACCCCCCACTCGCCCAGAACAAATCCTGGACTCATTGGGCCGGGCGTTCCCAACCTCCAGCCTGGAAGCCATGGACCCCGTTGTCTGTGGGGTCTCCCTTACTCTGCACATTGCACCTCGGTGAAATCACACAGTCTAGAGCTAGAGCGTGAAACCCCTGATGTTTTATGTGTGACACTTGCCGAGCCATAGCCACAATGAAAATCATGACTCCTTCCGTGGACATCTGAGAACTTTTTGGAACCTAAAGATTTATATGTAGGTACTAACCCAAGAAGGAGTAGACTCAGGAACCCCCACCTTCTAACACTGGATCTGTTTTTAGTGTGTTGGGAGAGCTCTCGCCACCCCTGATGGAGGAGAGCCGCAGCGGGGGTCTTCTCTAACACTGTCTATGCCAGAGGAAAGGCACGAAAAGTTCAACAGCCATGAGCCAGCGCTTTCTCAAAAAAGCTCCTGGAATCTTCTAGATCTCATGTTTCATTGTGGGGAAAGTATAAGAGGTCAAACTTCAGACAGCAATGTTTCTTCTCTCCTCCCCACAACCCCATGGTTCTAGGCCTTATGCATGCAGGCAGGAGCTCTACCACTGAGCCACACCCCCAACCCCTCACTGGGGGATTCTAGGCAGGGGCTCTACAATGAGGCAGAAGGATCTTGAATTGGACTTACACATTATGATATTGTCCCAAGAAGGGCAGAATGGGGCTGAACATTCTCTGCAAACCTTGCAGCCTGCCCCAGGCCAAGAAGGGACGTGGATCAACAAAGGGGGGTGAAAACGGAAGATTAATTGCCCTGCTTCAAAAGCACCTCAGGAATCCTTCAGCATTTTTCTTTCCAATCACCAGGGCTGCCTAGGACCTTGGACAGGACCACCTCTAGCTGGGATGGGACATCTACGGTGTTCATTTGCCCTAACTCCCATAAGGATGGGGAGTATATGGTGCCATTGACAGTCTCTGAGATGATACCCCCTCTTTCTCGCCAGGTGTGTGTGTGTGTGTGTGAGTGTGTGTATGTGTGAGTGTGAGTGTGTGAGTGTGTGTGTGAGTGTGAGTGTGTGCGAGTGTGAGTGTGTGAGTGTGTGCGAGTGTGAGTGTGTGAGTGTGTATGTGTGAGTGTGAGTGTGTGAGTGTGTGAGTGTGTGAGTGTGTGTGTGTGTGTGTGTCATGGTGGGCAGCAGATGACCATACAGGTGACAAGTGTAGGCTCAGGTTCAGCATTGGCTGTCATCTTCAATAGATCTGTTATTTTTCGAGACAGGGTCTCTCATTGAAGCTAAAGGTCACCAATCAGCTAGCCTCTTGCCAGCGGGGGCGACAAACGGTCTCCTGACTCCACCCCCTTCAGCTGTGCGTCAAACACACAAGCTCATGCTTGCAGAGCGGACTTTACCAGGCAAGCCTTTCTCAGCTATGGTGCCTTGCTGCATGTTGTTTTGAGTGGTGGTGAAGCGAGGACCGCGTCAGGAGTTACTGCTGAGCCGCGTCTCCAGTCTTGAGTCTTTATTTTGTTTGCTTGCTTGCTTATTTGTTTTTGAGACTCTGCAGCCCTGGCTTCTCTGGTGGTACTCACGGTGAGTCCTCTGCCTCATCCTCCCAAGTGCTAAGATCACAGACACGCACCACCACACCAAGTTCCCATCCCTTGACTGGTGTGTGGGTGTTTTATTTTCTTTAGGAGTTTTTTGTTGTTTGTTTTTCCAGACAGGGTTTCTCTGTGTAGCCCTGGCTGTCCTGGAACTCGGTCTGTGGACCAGGCTGGTCTTGAACTCACAGAGATCCGCTTGCCTCTACCCCATGAGTGCTGTGTGCACCACTGCCCGGCAGGATTTACTTATTTTATGTGCACGGGTCTTTTCCTGCGTGTGCGTCCAGTGCCCTCAGAGGCCACAAGAGAGCGTCAGATCTGAAGTTGAAAATGCTTGTAAGCTGCTGTGTGTGAGCTGGAATCCAACCAGGGTCCTCCACGAGAGCTGCCAGAGCTCTTAACCACTGAGCCACCTCTCCAGCCCAGAGAAACACAGTCTGGCTTTGTAGCTCAGTTTGGCCTCAAACAGGTAATCCAACCCCCCCCCCTACTAGGATTACAGCCAAGCTCCGGTCAGGTGTGGCTCTTGCGTCCCCATCCCACAACCCTTATGAACCCCAAACAACCCACGGCCACCTGGCAGTACCTCAAATCCCTCTCATTTCACTTCCCTTAGATTCTTCCTTAGCATAAATGGGCTTTCTAACGGGACATTTGGCGAGTTCTTCATGCTTCCAGGCCCGCTGTTGCCCTTTGTCGCCTCCCAGTGGCTGCCTTTGCACACTGCAGATTTTCTAGCCCCATTCACTGAGTGGTGAGTATGGGTTCCTAAAGCTGGGAAGGGGTCAGGACCGAGGTTAAGAACTGAGGTTGCCTTTGGATGGAATGTTCTGTAGATGTCTGTTAAGCCCACCTGTGTCGTAACTTATGTTAGTTCCTTTATTTCTCTGTTAAGTTTCTGTCTGGTAGTCTTGTCCAGTGGTGAAAGTGGGGTGTTGAAGTCTCCCACTGTTGGTGTGTGGGGTTTCATGTGTGATTTAAGTTTTAGTAATGTTTCTTTTACTAATGTGAGTGCCCTTGTATTTGGGGCATAGATGTTTGGAATTGTTCGGAATCCATACCTTCTTCTCAGCACCCCATGGAACATTCTCTAAAATTGACCACATACTCGGCAACAAAGCAAACATCAACAGATTTTAAAAATTGGAATAACCCCCTGTATCTTATCGGATAACCATGGGTTAAAGTTAGAATTCAACAACAAGGCAAATTGCATAAAGCCTACAGACTCATGGAAATTGAACAATTGCACCATCCCTAGGTAAAGGAAGAAATTAAAGACTTCCTGGAATTCAATGAGAATGAAGACACAACATACCCAAACCTATGGGACACTCTGAAAGCAGTGCTGAGAAGAAAGTTCACAGCACTAAGTGCCCACATGAAGAAACTGGGGAACTCCCACACTAGAGAGTTAACAGCACACTTGAAAGTTCTAGAACAAAAAGAAGCAAACTCACCCAGGAGGATTAGACTCCAACTGAAATTCATAAAATAAAAACAAAGAAAACAATGCAAAGAATCAATGAAACAAAGAGTTGGTTCTTTGAGAAAATCAACAAGATAGACAAACCTTTATCCAAACTAACCAAAAGGCATAGAGAGACTGCCAAAATTAACAAAATCAGACATAAAAACAGACACTGAGGAAATACAGAAAACCATCAGGACACACTTCAAAAAACTTGTACTGTTGTGCCCAAGTTGCAAAGTCCCCAGAGACCACCAGGAAGACAGACCCACTAAACTGCAAATGCAAGGTTTAGTGATGTCATCCAACTATGGCAGGGACCCCATCTAGTAAGCTGACGCAGCAGCCCCCAAAGGGAGTGAAGTTCCCTGTCTACTGTTAATTTTTATAGACAAAAGTTACAGGATTAGATCAGTAGGTACAGGTTGGTTTATGATTGGTTGACATTTGGGAACAATCAGGAGAATTTCTCAAAGTCATATTTTGGCATGAAATACCTATGTACCAATTATTTTTATTGGCTGGTGTTGAGAGGGAACATTCTGTGGTTTCTATGGCATTGTCTTGTTACTTGCAGGTGGCCTGTTGCACGTAGACACCAATAGTTTTCAGAACTATATCCTGGAGACTACAGGGGAGGTTTTGGTTCCCCCTAGAGTTTCTTTTGTGGCCAAACAGTTCCCAGGAATCAAGCATCTAGGAGGCTGAGGTGGTGTCTGGAGTTTCTTTGTGTTCAGTTTTGGCCCTAGACTCTGGGAGGCCAGAGGATCTGGAGTTTCCTTGTGTCAGAGGCCTACGTGTCTTTTCTGTAGCCTGTCATGGCTGCTAAAGCAGGGGGCTGAGTGAGTCTGGTCCCTTTATTTCTAAAGTATTAGAAGTGAAGCCTTTGAGTTTAGTTTACCCCTTTCAGTACTCTACAAAATTTGAAATTTTAAAGGAAATGGACAATTTCTGGATAAGTATCACATACTAAAATTAATCCAAGAACAGATAAACAATTTAAACAGACCTATAACCCGGAATGAAATAGAAGCAGTCATCAGAAGACTCCCAAACAAAAAAAAAAGCCAGGGCCAGATAGTTTCAGTGCAGAATTCAACCAGAAATTCAAAGAAGAGCTAATTCCAATACTCCTCAAATTGTTCTACACAATAGAAACAGAAGGAACATTGCCATTACCCTGATACCCAAAGCACAGAAAGACATAACTAAGAGAGAGATTTACAGACCAATTTCCCTCATGAACATAGATGTGAAAATACTCAATAAAATACTGGCAAACTGGGGGGCTGGAGAGATGGCTCAGAGGTTAAGGGCACTCGCTGCTCTTCCAGAGGTCCTGAGTTCAATTCCCAGCAACCACATGGTGGCTCACAACTATCTATAACAAGATGTAGTGCCCTCTTCTGGCATGTAGGCAGAACACCGTTTACTTAATAATAAATAAATAAAATCGTAAAAGAAAAAAAAAGAATTGAGGTTTAAAAAAAAATCAGCAAACTGAATCCAAGACCACATCAGAAAAGTCATCCAGTATGATAAAGGCAATACACAACAAGCCAACAGCCAACATCAAACTGAATGGAGAGAAACTCAAAGTCCTCTAAAATCAGGAACAAGACAGGACTGCCCACTCTCCTTGTGTCTATTCAATACTAGAAGTTCTAGCTAGAGCAATGAGACAACAAAAGGAGACCAAGGGGATACAAATTGGAAAAGAAGAAGTCAAACTTTCACTATTTGCAGATGATATGATAGTTTACAATATCAGAAAATGGAAAGATCTCCCATGCTCTTGGATATGTAGGATCAACATAGTAAAAATGGCAATCTTACCAAAAGCAATCTACAGATTCAATGTAATCCCCATCAAAATCCCAGCATGATTCTTCACAGACCTTGAAAGAACAATACTCAACTTCAGATGGAAAAACAAAAAATCCAGGATAGCTAAAACAATCCTGTACAAAGGATCATCTGGGGGCATCACCATCCCTGATTTCAAGCTCTACTATAGAGATATAGTAATGAAAACACCTCGGTGTTGGCACAAAAACAGACAGGTAAACCAATGGAATAGATATTAACCCACATACCTAAGAACACTTGATTTTTTACAAGAAGCTAAAATTATACAACGGAAAAAAGAAAGCATCTTCAACAAATGATGCTGGCATAAATGGATGCTGGTGTGTAGAAGATTGCAGATAGATCCATATTTATAGCCATGCACAAAACTTAAGCCCAAATGGATCAAAGACCTCAACATAAATCCAGCCACACTGAACCTCTTAGAAGAGAGAGTGGGAAGTACTCCTTGCATTGGCACAGGAGAGCACTTCCTAAACATAGCACCAGTAGCACAGACACTGAGATTGACAATTAATACATGGGACCTCCTGAAACTGAGAAGCTTCTGCAAGGCAAAGGACACAGTCAACAAGACAAAATGGCAGCCCACAGAATGGGAAAAGATGTTCACCAAGCCCATATCTGACAGAGGGCTGATCTTCAAAATACACAAAGAACTCAAGAAACTAGACACCAAAACAACAAATAATTCAATTTTAAAATGGGATACAGCCAGGCGGTGGTGGCGCACGCCTTTAATCCCAGCACTCAGGAGGCAGAGGCAGGCGGATCTCAGTGAGTTCGAGGCCAGCCTGGTCTACAGAGTGAGTTCCAGGACAGCCTCCAAAACAATACAGAGAAACCCTGTCTCGAAAACAAACAAAAAACACTGATGAAAGCTTATGCTGGAGAGGATGTGAAGTAAGGGGAACACTCCTCCATTGCTGGTGGGAATGAAGACTTGTACAGCCACTTTGGAAGTCAGTATGGTGGTTCCTCAGAAAATTGGGAATCAATCTACCTCAAGACCCAGCAATTCCATTCTTGGCCATATACCCAAAGGATGCACACTCATACCACAATGGCATCTTCTCAACTATGTTCATAGCAGCAACCTAGATGCCCCTCAAGCGAAGAATGAATAAAGAAAGTGTGGTACATTTACACAATGGAGTACTACTCAGCAGTAAAAAACACAATGGAATACTACTCAGCAGTAAAAAAAAAACAATGACATCTTATAACTTGAAGGCAAATGGGTGGAATTGGAAGAAACCATTCTGAGTGAGCTAATCCAGACACAGAAAGACAAACATAGTATGTACTCACTCATATGTGGATATTTGACATAGAGCAGAGGATTACCAGCCTACAATCCACAACCCCAGAGAAGCTAGGAAACAAGGAAGACCCTAATGACCCCTGAGAAGGGAAAAGGGACAAGATCTCCTGAACAAATTGGGAGCAGTGGGTGGAGGGAATATGAGGGATCAGTTGGGGGAAAGGCAGAGAAGGAGAGCAAGGAAAGAGATATCTTGAAGAGGGGGCCATTGCCGGGCATTGGTGGCGCACGCCTTTAATCCCAGCACTCGGGAGGCAGAGGCAGGCGGATCTCTGTGAGTTCGAGACCAGCCTGGACTACTGAGCGAGTTCCAGGACAGCCTCCAAAGCCACAGAGAAACCCTGTCTTGAAAAACCAAAAAAAAAAAAAAAAAAAGAGGGAGCCATTATGGGGTTAATGAGAAACCTGGCACTAGGAAAATTCCCAGGAATCCACAAGATGAACCCAGCTAGGTATCTAAGCAATACTGGAGAAGCCACCTTAAATGCCCTTCCCTTATAATGAGATTGATGACTACCTTAAATGCCATCCTAGAGCTTTCATCCAGTAGCTGATGGAAGCAGAGGCAGACAGACACCCATAGCTAATCACTGAGCCAACTCCTGGAGTCCAGTTGTGGGGAGGGAGGAGTGATGAGCAAAGGGGTCAAGACCATGCTGGGGAAATTCACAGCTGACCCAAGCAAGTGGGAGCTCACAGACTCCAGACTGACAGCTGGGGAACCTGCATAAGACCGAACTAGGCCCCCTGAGCATGGGTGTCGGTTGGGAGACTTGGAAAGTCTATGGGGCTGCTGGCAGTGGAACCAGTATTTATCCCTAGTGCATGAACTGCATTTTTGGAGCCTGTTCCATATGGAGGGATACCTTGCACAGTCTAGATACATGGGGAGGGCCATGGTCCTGCCTCAAGTGGCAGACTTTGATGATTCCCCAGGGGAGGTCTCACCCTCTCCGAGGAGTGGATGGGAGGGTAGGATGGGTAGGATGGGAGGGAGAGGGAACTGGGATTGGTATGTAAAATAAGATTGTTTTTAATCTAGATTTTAAAAAAAGAATTAAAGAAGTGAAAAAAATCACAAATCTTGAAGATAATTGAGGTTGCTCCCGACCCTAGTGAACCCAGAAAAGCCACTCTTATTCAGGAAAATATGGTGTTCAAGGTAAAAACCAACACACAAATAAAACACTGGACACTGGCGCTCACAGAACTCCAGGAGGTGTTGCTTCGTGCAGAGAAGTCAGGAGTTGTGGGAATTAGGAGCTGCCAAAATCCAACAACCCACCCACTGCACCAACACACCCCTGGACAGACAATTCTGGAAAACTGGACTCATGTTTGGTCAGTGTTGGCAGTGGCAATGTAACCCAAGCAAAGTCACGAAACTGGGTATGGTGGTGTACGCTTGCCATCCCGGTATCTTGGGGGTGAAAATTTGAAGGCAGACCTCAATAGATGCTACCCTGACACAAAACTAAATCTGATTGCAAAGCACACGTGTCTAATCCCAGCACTTGAGAGGCAGAGGGACCTCTGTGCACTCCGAACCATCCTGCTCTACACGCAGAGTTCCAGGACAGCCAGGCCTACAGCAGGAGACCGTATCTAAATAAACAACTGTCAAAGACACAGGTAGGAGCCCAGATAATTGAAGTTGAGATCTAGTTCCAGACTGCCCTCTGTCCCAGGGGCTAAGCCACAAGCAATAGGAAGGCACTGGGGAAGTGAGCTTTTCATCCTTGAAAACAGGACACATGGGGGTCCCTCTGGTCCAGACCTTGGTGATGGCAACTCATATCCCAAAGAGAAAATGATAGGGGTGAGAAATTGGAATGCTTCCCTGGCTCCCTGTGGGCACAGGTCACCTGTTGCTAAGGTGTTGCTCTTACTCTAATGGACACAGCCACAGGAGCCCCAAGAGGTCTTTTGCTTGGGAAAACGGAGGCCCACAACGGTTCTCCTCAGACAAAGGCTCTGAGCAGTTGTTTTCTCTGTGTGTGAGCCTGTGTGTTCCGGTGCCCGCTGGGGCCGTCAGATCCCCAGGAATGGAATTTACAAGCAACTGTGTGCCACCTGTAGATGCTAAGATGCACATGGGACTCTTCCAGAGCTGTAAGCGCTCTTGGCCTTGGAGACATCTCAGTAGCACAAAACTAATTTTTTGTTTTGGCTTTTTTTTTAGGGAGGGGCAGGGTTTCTCTGAGTAACCTTGGCTGTCCTGGAACTCTGTAGACCAGGCTGGCCTTGAACTTGCAGATCCACCTGCCTCTGCCGCCCTAGTGCTGGGATTAAAGGCGTGCGTCACCTTGCCTGGCTCTGTTTTAGATTTTTGAGACCTAGTGTCCTGGAACTAAGGATAGACTCAAACTCAATGCATAGCTAATGATGACCTTGAACTCCTGTCTGTGCTTGCCAACTGCTGGTATTGCAGGTATGGACTACCATGCCTGGTTTTATTTAAAGACTTATTTATTCTTAACTCCTAACTCTGTGTATGTGTGTGTGTGGGGGGGGGGAATAGAAGGCCAGAGAGCATACAATCCCCTGGAGCTGGAGTTACAGGCAATTAAGGAGCTGATCAACATGGGTACTGGGAACTGAACTCATCGGGTTCCAGAAAAGCAGTGTGTGCTCTTAAGCACTGAGCCATCTCTCCAGGCCCCTGGGCCTTTTAATAATTCTAATTATTCTGACTTCTGTGTGATGGGGGAAGTCTTTCTGTATATATGTTTCTCTTATTGGTTGATGAGTAAAGTCCTGTCTGGCCAATGAGGCAGCAAGGTAGGTGGGACTAGGGCAGAGAAGACCCGCCAGAACAGACACTATGCAGCCCGCCAAAGGAGTAACAGGTCCAGGCCTTCTCCAGTAAGTCCAGACCACGTGGAAATACAATTAAGACAGAGCTAGCCAATAAGGAGCCCTAGTCACCAGCCAACAGTTTTACAATATGGGTCTCTGTGTGCTCATTTGGGGCTGAAGCAGCGGTGGGACCAGGCTGGCGGGGAAAGAACCACCACAACACTGTGCATTGGGCATAGTTCTATATAATATTTCTCTCCAATTTAGTGCACTTAGTGTTGTAAGCCTTACTCCAGATGGGTTCTATGACCTGGGATGGATGTGTGAAGTTGGCCCTATGAAGAAATTGTGACAACCTGTGGTTAAAACAAGTGGCCCCAGATAGCCTGGGCTGTCTTTTTGTTTTGTTTTGTTTTTGTTTTTCGAGACAGGGTTTCTCTGTGGCTTTGGAGGCTGTCCTGGAACTCACTCTTGTAGACCAGGCTGGCCTCGAACTCACAGAGATCCGCCTGCCTCTACCTCGCTAGTGCTGGGATTAAAGGTGTGCGCCACCACCGCCCAGCTTAGGCTGTCTTCATATAGTTTCAATGGTTTTCATGAACAGTTTTACAATCAGTTTTGCTTCCAAAGGTTTCTAAAAATTGTCACAATAATTACCAGTTTGTTCCTTGCTTCTTCGGTCCCCCAGCTATCCTACTGGTAGCCGTCACCTTTTTGATCTACAGCTCTACTGTTAGAAGCATAAGCAGTCTTGCAAGCTACACAGGAAGTCTTCTAACTGGGCACGCCTACAGGTAGGACAGTGTGCCCAGTTGGCAACATATGAGGCTACAGCGTCACACAAGGTGAGAGACTGTCTCTAGTGGTTAATAGTTACATCTGATAGGGTCTGGGTCCTCATGATCAACTCACCAGCCAAAGCTGGATCAATCCATTCTACATTAATTACCACTCTCCCTCCTCTGAAAATATATAGGGGTTTTCCATTTATCCTACAGGCAACACGGCTTACCCTTAATAGTTGGCGCTGTTTGTCCCTTGTCCTTATGCCCTTCTCCCTTAGCTTCTTAGGGTCCTGGCACAGCTATTACAAATGAGGGAGCCGTGGGTTTCTATGATTCTGCTTCCTTCCCTGTTCCTAGACTGTTTCCGTTAACTCCTGATATCATCTACTTAATAACATGTCTTCGCTGGGCATAGGTTGCGCACGCCTTTAATCCCAGCACTCGGAAGGCAGAGGCAGGCGGATCTCTGTGAGTTCGAGGCCAGCCTGGGCTACAGAGCGAGTTCCAGGACAGGCTCCAAAGCTACAGAGAAACCATGATTTAAAAAAACAAATAATAATAACAAATTAAATTAAGGAAAAACCAATGCTTGTTTAATAAGGTATTAAAGCCACACCTCCATGTACTCATACAAGAGTGTGCCTCATACCGTAACTGAACTTTGCAATATAAGTGTCACCATGAAAAGGGTCAAGGAGGAAAACTGGGAGGACGCTGTGTGGCAGGGCTGAGGTTACTCAAGGAGCCCAGGAGAGGCTATCGGTGTCTAAGAAAGTCTGAGGGCATGAAAGCTTAGGAAAATTCTGAAGGTACAAGAAAGTTTTAAGGTAATGAAAGATGTCACAAATTTCTTCCCTCCTCTACGCTATTGTTGTTTTAAGATTTCAAAGGTTCAGGAAAGCTATTCTTAGTGTTTCCGCCAGCCCACTCACGTGGTGGGGTCTGGAGCCTGCTCACCAGCAGGTTGCCAAAAGCAGATGCTGGTCCCTGTAACACCTAAATCGACTCCTCAGTCACCTGTCCTCTGTGCTGCCTTTCTCTGCCATCAAACTAGAGATCACAGTCCAAGTTGGCCAGAGACTTATGGAGGCTGCCCTTATTGGTCCTGTAGGAGACATGCTGCATACTCAGGACTGCAAAATGGCCATTCTTGTATATTCTAGTTAATGACCCGTGGCACCCCAGATGGGAGACGGGGACGTTGGTGAACTTAACCACTTTTCGCAGCTGCCCATCCAACCAAATGCAGAGGGTACACACCACTCTCTCAAACTCTAGGTACCGGCATGGTAGAAGCTCCCCAGTGGCCCTTACATCCCTAGCGTCACCCCCTGTAGATGACATTGACCCCTCCTCCCTGTCACACCACCCCTTATTTCAGACTTCAACCCTGTCTATCAGCTATTGAATAGCTCTCTGCCTGACCACTTTGAGGAATGCTGCTTGTGTGTCCCGGGATCAAACCCACGACCATCATTTTGGGACCTCACCCATTGTCATCAATTGCTCTAAACCAAATGTCACATCACCCCTTATCTCTCCCACATCTCTTTGGTATCACAGACTGCTTGACCTCCTCAGGAACACACCTTGTGGGCGGGCACCCTGGATTCTGCAGACTGCAATAATACCATACCCTCAATACTACCACCCAGGCCCCGTGTCCAGACATTCTCAAGGCCTCAACTCTCTGCGGCACTCAAGTTTATCACCGCCTGCCTGCTGGGTGGTCTGGGACTGGGTGGTCTGGGACTAGTGCCTTTTCCCAAAACCAGGGGGTGGTGCCTGGGGAAGAACCCATCACAGGGCTTACAGCAGGGAGGCACGACCAAGGAACGGTTGAGGTCATTCCCTTCCTAGCAGTCCTGGGTATAAGCGCTGCTGTTGCCACTGGAGAGGTGGGACTGAATACCTCCCTAGCTGTCTATCATTGGTTTTTCTCTCAGTTCATCCAGGATCTCCAATGGGTGGCTCAGACCATCCTTACCCTCCAGGGTCAAACAGGCTTATGGGTCCACCATAAATGCTACAAAGTCAGTGAGGGTTAGGTTTACTTACAGCAGAAAGAGGTGATCTTTGTTCCTCAGGGGGTAATGTTGCTTCTATGTCAACCAGTCAGGGGGAGTAAAACACAAGATCTGACAACTCCAGATTTGTAGATGGAATTTCTGTTCCGCCTGGTCCCACAGCCGTTTAGCCCCCCAAAAAAACACACAGAGACTTACGTTAATTATAAACCATTTGGTTGATGGCTTAGGTTTCTTACTGGCTAGCTCTCTCTTGATTATTAACTCATCGCTATTATTCTGTGTATTTCTACATGGCCTTATCTTACCAGAGAATGCCAGAAGTCCTATCTTCCCAATAGCTACATGGCATCTCCCTGGTGACTTCTCTCTCCATTGTCTCCCAGAATTATCCTCGTCTGGTAGCCCCACTTAAACTTCCTGCCTGGATACTGGACAATCAGTGTTTTATTCGTCAACCAATAAGAGAAACATATATACAGGAGGACATTCCCCATCATCTTCTCTCTTATGTCTAAATAAAAAGGAAGGTTTTAACTTTAACTTAGTAAAATATATGATAAAACAGCTATCTAGCAAGAACTATAGTTAACAATATTTAGTCCATTAACATTTATCAGAATTTATAGAAAATATCCTATCTTTGTGAGTGTAAAGTCTTATATGTAATTTATCTTTTATCATAACTAATGAAAATGATAACCATAACCATCTGTCTTCAACTGCATCAAAGACCCCAGAAAGATAATATATAAACTCTAGAATTGACAGAGACATCTCGCTGCCTGAACAGTCACCCAAAGTTCTTCTTTAACACTGGGGCATCTGTCTTCAGTCCATAGGCCTAGCATGTCTGTCAGACTTCTCAGGGAAGCAGAAAATTTGAAACTGTCCCACCTGTATTAGCAGTTTGTCAGTCATTTTTCTCTGTGTCCTGCAGAATGTCTGGCAGACTCTTCCATGAAGCAGGAGCCTTGCAGAACTATCCCATCTTGTTTTTTCAAGTTCAGCAGTCACTTTCCTGTGGGTCCTTCATGTCCATTTTATAAAGCAACAGTCAAACAGTCCAGGCAAGAGCAGTTTCTTGCCCAAATGGCTATTTCTGTCACATTGAAGGCAAACTCCATAACAAGTTTCCTTGATGCCCATCTTCCTCTCTGACGTAATTGGTGTTACCATGAGCAGTTGTGACTCATTGTCACTAAAAACCCTAACAACCATTTTAAATGTCATATTCTGTAGGTCTGAAGGCTTGAAGAATATGGTGTAACGCTAGTGAACATATTTATTAGTGAAGCTAAACTTGCAGAAATCCCAGAAGGCTACATCCCAGAACACTGGGAGTATTACCAGCATCCAATATCAAGACAGGTTGCCTGATCTTTCTCTGATTGTCCCAAACAGAATTATGAAAAACCCTGGCTATCCTCCAGACTGAACCTGAAAAGGGTAAAGGAGCAGGAAGCTTGAAGACTGACGAGTTCCCAGGGTGACAGACCCAGGTTTCAATATCCAACCCTTGAGAAGGAATTTATTGATTACTCTCCAAAAGCAACTCCTGACACCTCACACCTCACTTGTCTGAGGACAGCCTGTCCTCCCTAGCGGAAAGAAGTATAGTCTGTATTTTTACACTGAAAAAAAAAGACAGTCAGCTGTTTTGTTTCTGTCACTTCTCACATTTTTTGCAAGTCAATTGCTTGCACCTCCTGTTTACTCAATGAATATTATTTCCTTCTTGGGTGTCTGAGGAGTTGAAGACTAAATAGCATAGTTATAGTTTTCCCTGTTTACTAGAATCAGTAAAGAAACTCACTATAGATATATTAAGTGCAATAGGTTTAAAAGACATTAAAAGATAATCAAGTAGAAACCAGGAGAACATTGAGAAGAATCAATGAAACAAAGAGTTGGTTCTTTGAGAAAATCAACAAAATAGACAAACCTCTGTCAAAACTAACCAAAAGACAGAGAAAGCATGCTAATTAACAAAATCAGAAATGAAAAATGGGACATAACAACGGACTCTGAGGAAATCCAGAGAATCATCAGGGCATACTTTGAAAATCTATACTCCACAAAATTTGAGAATTTAAAGGAAATGGGCAATTTCCTGGATAGATATCACTTGCCAAAACTAAATCAAGAGCAGATAAACAATCTAAACAGACCTATAACCCTTAATGAAATAGAAGCAGTCATCAAAAGTCTCCCAAACAAAAAAAAGCCCAGGCCCAGATGGCCTCAGTGCAGAATTCTACCAGAAATACAAAGAAGAGCTAATTCCAATACTCCTCAAAGTATTCCACACAATAGAAGCAGGAGGCTCACTGCCAAACTCTTTTTACGAGGCTACAATTACCTTGATACCCAAGCCACACAAAGACACAACTAAGAAAGAAAACTATAGATCAATTTCCCTCATGAACATCGATGCAAAAATACTCAATAAAATACTCGCAAACCGGATTCAAGAACACATCAGAAAAATCATCCACCGTGATCAAGTAGGCTTCATCCCAGGAATGAAGGGATGGTCCAACATTAGAAAATCTATCAATATAATCTACCATATAAACAAACTGCGAAAGAAAAACCACATGATCATCTCACTAGATACTAAAAAAGCCTTTGACAAAATCCAGCACCCCTTCATGATAAAGGTCCTAGAGAGATCAGGGATAACAGGAACATACCTGAATATAATAAAAGCAATATACAGTAAACCAACAGCTAACATCAAACTAAATGGAGAGAAACTCAAAGCAATTCCTCTAAAATCAGGAACAAGACAAGACTGTCTACTCTCTCTATATCTCTTCAATATTGTACTTGAAGTTCTAGCTACAGCAATAAGACAACAAAAGGAGATAAAGGGGATGCAAATAGGAAAAGAAGAAGTCAAGCTTTCACTATTTGCAGATGATATGATAGTTTACATAAGTGACCCGAAAAACTCCGCAAGGGAACTCCTAGAGCTGATAAACACCTTCAGCAAAGTAGCAGGATACAAGGTAAACTCAAAAAAATCAGTGGCCCTATTATATACAGATGATGAAGTGACTGAGAAAGAAATCAGAGAAACCTCACCCTTTACAATAGCCATAAACAGCATCAAATATCTGGGGATAATGTTAACCAAGGAAGTGAAAGACCTGTATATCAAGAACTTGGAGTCTTTAAAGAAAGAAATCAAAGAGGATACCAGAAAATGGAAAGATCTCCCATGCTCTTGGATTGGTAGGATCAACATAATAAAAATGTCAATCTTGCCAAAAGCAGTATACAGATTCAATGCAATCCCTACCAGAATTCTGGCACAATTCTTCACAGACCTGGAAAGACCATTAATCAACTTGATATGGAAAAACAAAAGGCCCAGGATAGCCAAAACAACCCTATACAATAAAGGAACTTCAGGAGGCATCACCATACCTGACTTCAAGCTCTATTATAGAGCTATAGTCCTGAAAACAGCTTGGTATTGGCACAAAAATAGGCAGGTAGACCAATGGAACCGAATTGAAAACCCTGATTTGAACCCACACACCTATGAACACTTGATTTTTGACAAAGAAGCTAAAACTATACAATGGAAAAAAGAAATCATCTTCAACAAATGGTGCTGGAATAACTGGGTACTGGTATGCAGAAGACTGCAGATAGATTCATGTCTATCGCCCTGCACAAAACTTAAGTCCAAATGGATCAAAGATCTCAACATAAATCCAGCCACACTGAAACTTTTAGAAGAGAAAGTGGGAGATACTCTTCAATGAGTTGGTACAGGAGACCACTTCCTGAACATAACACCAGTGGCACAGACGCTGAGATCGACAATTAACAAATGGGACCTTCATGAAACTAAAAAGGTTCTGTAAGGCAAAGGACACAGTCAACAAGACAGAAAGGCAGCCCACAGAATGGGAAAAGATATTCATTAACCCCACATCTGACAGAGGGCTAATCTCTAAAATTTACAAAGAACTCAAGAAGCAAGTCTCCAAAACACCAAAGGATCCAATTAAAAGGTGGGGTACAGAACTAAACAGAGAATTCTCAATAGAGGAGGTTAAAATGGCCAAGAGACACTTAAGAAAGTGCTCAACATCCTTAGTCATCAGGGAAATGCAAATCAAAACAACTTTGAGATACCATCTTACTCCTGTCAGAATGGCTAAAATCAAAAACACTGAAGACAATTTATACTGGAGAGGATGTGGAGAGAGGGGAACACTCCTCTACTGCTGGTGGGAGTGCCAACTCATACAGCCACTTTGGAAAGCAGTATGGAGATTCCTCAGGAAAATGGGAATCAATCTACCACAAGACCCAGCCATTCCACTCTTAGGCATATATCCAAAGGAGGCAAATTCATACAACAAGGGCATCTGCTCCACTATGTTCACAGCAGCATTATTTGTAATAGCCAGAACCTGGAAGCAACCTAGATGCCCCTCAACTGAAGAGTGGATAGAGAAAATGTGGTACATTTACACAATGGAGAAAAAAATGGAATCTTGAAATTCGCAGGTAAATGGATAGTACTGGTAGGAACCATCCTGAGTGAGGTAACCCAGTCGCAAAAAGACAAACATGGTATGTACTCACTCATATATGGATTTTAGACATGGATCAGGAGAGTGCCAGTCTGCACTTCCACTGACAGAGAGTCTGGGAAACAGGAAAGAACCTAAAAGATATGCATGGTACCCAAGAGAAGAGAAATGAGGCAAGATCCTCTGAACAGATGGGGAACACGGCGAGGGGTGGGGAAGAGGGGGACCTGGGAAATAGAGAGGGGGAGAAGAGGAAGAGAGAGTAGGTTGTGGAGGAACAGGAAGGTTGGCTGGGGTGGTAGAATAGGGGGAAGAGGGAATCATAGGTTAGAAGACAGATCAGGCACCATTGTGACCTCTAGTGATCTAAACGGATGACACCAATTGGCAAGCTAAGCAATAGTGGAGAGACCACCTCGAATGACCATTCCTGATAATGAACTTGATGTCTATAACCATCCTGGAGCCTTCATCCAGTGACTGATGGAAGCAGAGGCAAACACCCACAGTTAAATACTGAACAGAACCCAAGGAACCCAGTGACAGAGAGAGAGGAGCGATGAGCAAATTGGCAAAGAATGGGCTGGCAAAACCAGCAGAGACAGCTGATCTTAACAGGGGAGAGCTCTTGGACCCCAGACCGACAGCGGGGAGGCCAGCATGGGGCCGATCCAGACCCCCTGAATGTGAGAGTCAGTGAGGAGGCCTGGGCTACCTATGGGGTCCTGAGCAGTGGATCAGTGTTTATCCCTCGAATACTAACAGACATCGTGTGTCCATAACACAAAGAGGATTGCTCTCTCTCTCTCTGCCTGGACTCTTAGGGAAGTGCCTGGACCTTACCCTGAATGAAATGACAGACTCTAGATATCCCCTATGTGGAAGGAATTGGCAATAGGGTGGGAGGATGGGGGGATGGTGGGGGGGTGCAGGAGGAGGGGAGGGAGAGGGAACTGGGATTGACATGGAAAACAAGCTATTTTAAATTAAAATACAATAAAAAAGATAACTTGATAATGCAAATTAGAATAGAAAGTAAATTAGGTAGAAGACTTTGGACTCATCAAAAAAGAATACATAATGGAGTATTTTCTTGGAATTTGTCATAATCTTATGGACTAGACATTGCCATGTATATATTGTATATAATTATTGTACTTATTATACAAAGTTTTTCTTATATTAGTTACAACCTTTTTTAATTTTAGACAAAAAAGGGAATATGTGGTGATATCTTGCTTGTACAAATACAGCCTGTCTGGGAGTCAGAGAATGGAGCTTGCCAGTAGCTAACCATACAGACGAATCTCCAAAAAACTTAAGAAACAGTTGATGTCTCTGAGCAATGGCTTACTGGCACCCTTCTTAACTCCCTTTCTCCCCCTTCTCTTAATCCTGCTAGCTGCACCCTGGCTTCTTGTCTAGATTTCTTCAACAACAGATTCAAAAGATTTCTGTTTTTGTTTGTTTTGTTTTGTTTTGTTTTTCCAGACAGGCTTTCTCTGTGTAACAGCCTTAGCTGTCCTGGAACTCGCTCTGTAGACCAGGCTGGCCTTGAACTCACAGAGATCCTCCTGCCTCTGCCTCTGCCTCCCTAGTGCTGGGATTAAGGGGTGAGCACCTCCACCACCCGGCCAGATTCAAAAGATGTCTAACCAGACTTTTGATCTGTCGCTATTACAGGATTACCAGAGCTAGAAGCCAGTGACTTCCGATTATACCCTGATGGCGAAGATCAAGTTTGTCCAAAGGACTTTGACACCTCAATTTATCAGGAAGTGGTCTAATGATAACTTCTGTGACTTGATTGTTTATCAATAAAAAGCAAAAAGTGGGGAGTGTAAGGCCCTTGAGTCACATGAGAGTCCAGGCACCTCCCCCAGGATCACCACCAGCCAGGTTCCACCCACAGAACATTCTAGCAACTTTAATGGCTGGACCCTGCCCCACTCTAAAGAGTAAAAAGCCCAACCTCTGGACTTGAAATCCCACCAATCTCCATCCTGGGAAGCTTCACCGTGAAAGGTTCCACCTCTCTCCCCAAGAAACTCTCCATAAGTCCTGCCTCCTGTTCAGGTCTCTGCTGCTTCCTGGCCAAGCAGAGGCAGCCATCCTCCTGGGCCTTTCCCTCCCAATAAATCTCTTGTGTGAGGTTTGTCGTGCAGTGTGATTTTGTGGTGTTGCTTAGCTCCCAACTGCCAGGATACCTTTCCATCCAAGCTGTAATGCTTACACTATTCCCTTTCAGATCTAGGTTTAGGATTCAGTCTCTCAGATAGAAGCTATAAATGTCAGGACCCTCAGAAACAAACTCCTTCCAGGAATAATGAATGGGTATTGGAGTCATGACTCAGTGGTGGAGCCCTGCCTAGAATCCCCCAGTGAGGGACTGGGGTGTGGCTCAGTGGTAGAGTCACTGCCTAGAATTCCCCAGTGAGGGGCTGGGGTGTGGCTCAGTGGTAGAGCCCTTGCCTAGAATCCCCCAGTGAGGGGCTGGGGTGTGGCTCAGTGGTAGAGCCCTTGCCTAGAATTCCCCAGTGAGAGGCTGGGGGTGTGGCTCAGTGGTGGAGCCCTGCCTAGAATCCCCCAGTGAGGGGCTGGGGTGTGGCTCAGTGGTAGAGCCCTTGCCTAGAATTCCCCAGTGAGAGGCTGGGGGTGTGGCTCAGTGGTAGAGCCCTTGCCTAGAATCCCCCAGTGAGGGGCTGGGGTGTGGCTCAGTGGTAGAGCCCTTGCCTAGAATTCCCCAGTGAGAGGCTGGGGGTGTGGCTCAGTGATACAGCCCCTGCCTAGAATCCCCCAGTGAGGGGCTGGGGTGTGGCTCAGTGGTAGAGCCCTTGCCTAGAATCCCCCAGTGAGGGGCTGGGGTGTGGCTCAGTGGTAGAGTCACTGCCTAGAACCCCCATGAGGAGCTATGTAGATGAAGTTTCTGTCCCACCTGCTGCCATAGCCATTTAGCCCCAAATAAACACACAGAGGTTCATATTAATTATAAACTGTTTGGCTGATGGCTCAGACTTATTTGGATAGCTCTCTCTTAATTATTAACCTGCTTCTATTAATATATGTATCTCCACTTGGTCTTGGCTCACCAGTGATGCCGGGTCCCTTTCTTCCTCAGCAGCTACATGGCATCTCTCTGGCGACTCTCTGTGTTCCTTTTCCCAGCCTTCTAGTGTGGCCACCCTGCCTATGCTTCCTGCCTGTTCATTGGCCGAAACAGCTTTATTCCTCAACCAATAAGAGAAACATTCATGGCATACAGAAGGACATCCCCCACCAGAGCTGGGGGTATGTATATCTCCATAGTAGTATATCCATGTCTAGCATGGTAGAGTCCTTGAACTTAAGCCTCAGCACAGGAAAAAAATAAACAGAATGCAAAAGTATCTTAGTTACTGTTTTATTGGAGCGGGGACACCACGACCAAGCAACTCTGATAAAAGGAAGCATTTGCTTGGGGCTAGCTTACAGCTTCATAGAGTTAGTCCATAGTCATCATAGCGGGAGCAGACAGGCAAGGTACCCGAGCACCTGCTGAGAGGCCTGCATCCTGACCCCCAGGCAGCAGGCAGAGAGAAACTAGAGCCGTGGGGCTTTTGAAACTTCAAAGCCCACCCTCCAAGGCTGCAGCTCCAACTTCCGCTAACTGGGGACCAAGCACCAAGTACTCAAACATGAGCCAATGGGGATCTTTTTTTTTCTTTTTTATTATTTTAATTTTAAATAATTGTTTTACATGTCAATCCCAGTTCCCCCTCCCTCCCCTCCTCCTGCACCCCCCACCATCCCCCCCAGCCTCCCACCCCATCGCCGTTTCCTTAATGGGGGTCATTTTAATGTAGCCACCAGAGCAGGTTTAATCAGTACATCTGTTTTCTACGCTTGAGTTAGCCAAGAAAAAAATTCTAGGAACTGTGCAGCACCTGCTCAGGCCTGTGGGATCACTACTACCCCTGCCCAGTTAAGTCCCTGAAGAGGCAGTTTGGGAACTCAGCCAGAAGAGCGTGAGAGCAGACTTTTGGTAATCTCCCCATGGAAAACTGGGAGCTTTGAATTTTCAGGTCTTTCCTCGAAGCTATAGATGGGTTTGTAGGTCAGTCAAGGCACCCCGGGTAGAGATACTTATCAAATTCTTGGGGGTTATTATCCCCAGGCAAGTCATAAATTCTCACAAATGTGTCTATGTCAAAGGGCATAGATGCCCAGGGAGGTTGGGCCAGCCCCAGGCTGCTTTGGTAGATGTCCAAAAGCTCGGAGTGCTCCACATACTTCCCTGCAGAGGCACCAGACTCTTCAGGTTGCATTGTTCCAAAATTCTTCCACGATTCCTGGTCACTGTTGTCTGAGATACCGGTACTCAGTAGCTGAGCATAGTCAGCCTTGGGTGCCAAAATCCCATCATCTTTCAGGGATTTCACCTGCTTGGATGACGCTCTTCTCACTTTCTTGGCCTGGTTGGACGATGCTTTTCTCACTCTCTTGGACTGGCTGGATGATGCACCCATCTCTCTCGGTGCCTGATTGGATGATACGCCCATCTCTCTCGGTGCCTGATTGGATGATGCGCCCATCTCTCTCGGTGCCTGATTGGATGATGCGCCCATCTCTCTCGGTGCCTGATTGGATGATGCGCCCATCTCTCTCGGTGCCTGATTGGATGATGCGCCCATCTCTCTCGGTGCCTGGCTGGATGATGCGCCCATCTCTCTCGGTGCCTGGCTGGATGATGCGCCCATCTCTCTCTGTGCCTGATTGGATGATGCAGCCCATCTCTCTCGGTGCCTGATTGGGTGATACAGTCATCTCTCTCTGTGCCTGATTGGGTGATACAGTCATCTCTCTCGGTGCCTGATTGGATGATGCACCCATCTCTCTCGGTGCCTGGCTGGATGATGCACCCATCTCTCTCGGTGCCTGATTGGATGATGCACCCATCTCTCTCTGTGCCTGATTGGATGATGCACCCATCTCTCTCTGTGCCTGATTGGGTGATACAGTCATCTCTCTCTGTGCCTGATTGGGTGATACAGTCATCTCTCTCTTGGCCTGGTCGGATGGTGCACCCATCTCTATCATGGACTGCTTGGATGACACTCTTCTCACCCCCTTGGTCTTGTTGGATGATGATTTTTTCACTCTCTTGACCTGGTTGGGTGGCGCATCCATCTCTCTTGGTGCCTGGTTGGATGATGATTTTTTCACTCTCTTGGCCTGGCTGGATGATGCACCCATCTCTCTCTTGGCCTGGCTGGATGATGCACCCATCTCTCTCTGTGCCTGGTTGGATGATGATTTTTTCACTCTCTTGACCTGGTTGGGTGATGCACCCATCTCTGTCTTGGCCTGGCTGGATGATGCACCCATCTCTCTAGTAGCCTGCTTGGATGATGCTCTTCTCACTACCTTGACCTGATTGGATGCTGCCAGAGATGAACTCCACTGATGGTTTTGCTGCTGTATCTGAAGTTTGTCTCGTTGATTTCTAAACCACATCTGAGAATAAGAAAGGATGGTTTTGGATCTTTTTTAAAAACCAATTCATCTTTTTATATAAATTTTATTAAAATTGGAAACAATCTTATTTCACATATCAATCCCAGTTCCCTCTCTTTCCCATCCTCTCATGCCCCATTAATCCCTTATTCCATCCCCCATCCACTTTTTTAAAAGATACTTTAACATATACATTATATATCAGAGTATAGCTTTCCTTAGTTATGATAGAAGATAAGTTATTTTTATATATGTATATATATATACACACACACATATATATAAAGACGTTAGACTCAAAAAGATAGGATAGATAAAATACTTTCTTTAAATCTTACCAAATGTTAATGAACTAAATATTGTAACTATAGTTCTTACTTGATAACTGTTCTGTTAAATATAATTTGACTATGTTACAGTTAAAACCTTTCTTTTTATTTAGACAGAAAAGAGGAGATGATGGGGGAAGTCCTTCTGTGTATATGTTTGTCTTATTGGTTTATTAAATAAAGCACTGTTGGCCTATAGGGAAGCAAGATAGGTGGGACTAGGAGTCGAGGAGGATTCTGGGAAACAGAGGCACAGTCATTCACAGTGTAGGACACGAGAGAAGAGGTCTGGACCCTTTCTCCAGTGAGAGAAGACCATGTGGAAACACTCAGATTAGCAGTTATGGGTTAATAATTAAGTCAGAGGTAGCCAATAAGAAATCAAGCAGACATTTAACAGCTTCATAATTAATAAGGTGTTTCATGTGCTATTTGGGGGCTGAGACAGCTGCGGGACCCAGGCAGCAGGCAGGAAGACTACAAATATATTGGGTTTTTTGACCCAAGGTTTTTCTGTGCTGTCCTGGAACTCCTCTGTAGACCAGGATGTCCTAGAATTCACAGAGATCCACCTGCTTCCACCTCCTGGGTGCTGGGATTAAAGGTGTGCACCACCATGCCTGGTTTTATATTCTTATTTTTAATTATGTTTCTGTCCACATGACTGCAATGTTCATGGAGACCAGAAGAGATCATTAGATCCCCTCAACCTGGAGTTACAGGTAGATGTGTGCCACTATATAGGTGCTGGGAATTAAACCCACATCTGTTGCAGGAGAAGCCAGTGCTCTTAACCACTAAACCATGTGTTCAGACTCAGAAATTCATCTCTTATTTAGGTTTTTTTTTGAGACAGCATGAATAGATTCTGTGCCAGGAATAGAACTCAAGTCTTTGTGCACTCAAGGCAATCACTCTACCAACTGAACCCATTACTGTTAACCTGACAGCATGTTAATAACGGGACTAGTCCAAAGGAGAAATGCACAATCCTCAGGAATGGGGTGTGGGCATGAGAAAGCTAGTTACTAATATCCTCAGCCTTGTCTAAATGTGTTCTTTCTAGCCTGGAAGGTAGGTGGTGTGGGACTCTTAGTGGTAACCCTAGATCACAAGACACTAAGACAGTTCAGACTGTCAAGGACAATCTTCTGGGCCATAAGTGGTGGCACACACTTGTGAGCCCAGCACTTTCAAGGTGGAGGCAGGAAGGTTAGAAGTTCAAGGTCACCCTTAGCTATGTAAGTTTGAGGCCAGCCTGGGCTAAATTTGTGTGGGGGGGGGTTTATCAACACAACACAAGAGAATAAAGAAACCCACCCCTTTAAGAAAGAGTCTTATTTAGCCCTGTGACCTGGGGCCAGAAAGGCTTGGGTTCAAACTATGGATCTTGTATTTATAATCTTCTAGGAGAGTCTTAGTGTACTACAATAAAATGTGTGGCCATGAAATAAAGCCACCCAGTGTCTAGCATCCATGCCTGGGCAATACCACTGTCAATGAACAGGAACTGTTAAAAACGTTGAAGGAGGCCAGGCAGCGGTTGTGCACGCCTTTAATCCCAGCACTCGGAAGGCAGAGACAGGCGGATCTCTGTGAGTTCAAGACCAACCCTAGTCTACAGAGCGAGTTCCAGGACAGGCTCCAAAGCTACAGAGAAACCCCTAACACTGATGGTACAAAACATATTGAAGGTGAGGCAAGGGGCCCTCATCTTTAATCCTGGTACTCAGGAGGCAGAAGCAGAAGTAACTGTAAATTCTGGGCCAGCCTGACCCACAGAGCAAGTTCAGTGAAACCCTGTCTCCAGAATAAAGCAATATCAATTCCTGCTTTAAAATCAGGCATGGGATGGCACGTGCCTGCAATCCCAGCACTTAAGAAAGTAAACGATCCAGAGATCGAGACTGGCGTTAGATATAAGACATGTTCTTTCACCAAACCAAAAGGGTCAGGCGGTGGCTGCACACGCCTTTAATCCCAGCGCTGGAGAGGCAGGGGCAGATGGGTCTCTGTGAGTTCAAGGCCAGCCTGGTCTACAGAGCGAGTTCTAGGACAGCCTCCAAAACAATACAGAGTTCCAGGACAGCTAGGGCTACATGGAGAAACCCTGTCTCAGGAAAACAAAAGCAAACAGAACACTGGAAAGGAGGGAGGGGATGCAACCGGAGGATGGTTCAGTGGTTAGGAGCACTTGCTGCTCTTGCAGAGGACTCCGGTTCTACTCCCCACACCACCAGCTGTGACTCTGGCTCCGTGGGATATGACAGCCTCTCTGGCCTCCTCAGGCAGCAGGGACACACATGCAAACAAGCGGGCAGGCATGTAAAATAAGCAACCTCAAAGCTTTAAATGACAATGGCAAAGCCCTTCTGGGTTGGCCCATATACAAACCTTCACGACCACGTCCTTCAGCTGGAGCCTTGAAGCAAGTTCCTGGATCCCCTCCTTCGATGGGCACATGTTGTTGTTGAAGGCTTCTTGGAGTACCTTGATCTGTTCCAGGCTGAATATGGTGCAATACTGGTGGTCATGCAGCGGCTGTCCTGCTGAACAGAGAGGTGGGAACACTTTTGTTTTAAAATGTTTGGTTTGGTTGCTTGTTTTTCAAGACGTATATAGCTCTGGCTGTCCTAGAACTCGCTCTGTAGACCAGGCTGGCCTCAAACTTACAGAGATCCACCTGCCTCTGCCCCTCCCCCTGCCCCTCCCCCTGCCTCCCAAGTGTTGGGATTAAAAGTAAGTATCACCACCACTAGGAACATTTTAAAAATTCTTAAATTACAAGGCTGGCGGTGGTGGTGCACGCCTTTAATCCCAGCACTTGGGAGGCAGAGGCAGGCGGATCTCTGTGAGTTCGAGGCCGGGCTGGACCACAGCCTCCAAAACAATACAGAGAAACCCTGTCTTGTAAAAACCAAGAAAACAAAAACAACAAAAAAAATTCCAAAAACGGAATTCAGGTCACAGGCTTGGTGGCAACACATTTACTCACAAGCTATCTTGACCCTTTTATTTTTAAATATCCCAGGGTGGGCACAGCACAGTAATACATGCCAATAACCACAGCACTTGGGAGGCTGAGGCAGTCATCTCGAAGTTTATGACCAATAATCAAAAGGAAACGTACGTAGTCAGCATCTCTAGCCATCAGGAAAATACAAATAAGAACAAACAATGACAGGCTGGAGAAACCGCTCCGTGGTTAGTGAAAGGGGTAAATTCAACTCAAGGGTGCACTTCTAACAATTTAGAAATAAAGGGACCAGACCCTCACTCAGCCCCCTGCTTTAGCAGCCATGACAGGCTACAGAAAAGACACGTAGGCCTCTGACACAAGGAAACTCCAGATCCTCTGGCCTCCCAGAGTCTAGGGCCAAAACTGAACACAAAGAGAGTCCAGACCCCACCTCAGCCTCCTAGATGCTTGATTCCTGGGAACTGTTTGGCCACAAAAGAAACTCTAGGGGGAACCAAAACCTCCCCTGTAGTCTCCAGGATATAGTTCTGAAAACTATTGGTGTCTACGTGCAACAGGCCACCTGCAAGTAACAAGACAATGCCATAGAAACCACAGAATGGTCCCTCTCAACACCAGCCAATAAAAATAATTGGTACACAGGTATTTCATGCCAAAATATGACTTTGAGAAATTCTCCTGATTGTTCCCAAATGTCAACCAATCATAAACCAACCTGTACCTACTGATGTAATCCTGTGACTTTTGTCATTCAAACCTAACAGTAGACAGGGAACTTCACTCCCTCTGGAGGCTGCTGTGTCAGCTAGCCAGACGGGGTCCCTGTCATGGTTGGATGAACAACCATTAAACCATGCATTTGCAGTTTGGTGGGTCTTCCTGGTGGTCTCTGGGGACTTTGCAACTTGGGCACAACAGTTAGCAATACCTACTTGCTCTTACAGAGGACCAGAGTTCAGTTCCCAGCCCTGACTGGTGACTCACACTCTCTGCCTTTTTCCAGCCTTCATAGGCACCTGCACTCACGCACACACTTAGGCACAGACATGCATATTAATATCATTTAAAAATAATAAAACCTGGGCCTGGAGAGAGGCAAGCACTCTAGCATCTGAGCTACTTGCTGCTTGTGCAGAGGACCCCAGTTTGGTTCCCAGCACTGAAATGGTGGCTCATGACTATCTATAGCTCCGGTTGAAGAAGTTGTGATGTATTCACAACGCAGACACAGGTGCAAGCAAGCACTCTATACAACCTCCTGACAGCTCCTCTTGGCTGTCAACCTGGCTACATCTGGAGTTAACTAAAACCCAAGCAGCTGGGCACACCTGTGAGGGATTTTTTAACTAGATTCTTAGAGACCCACCCTAAATCTGAATCATTTGAGGTTAGAAAACCCATCCTGGCCAGGCAGTGGTGGGGCACCTTTAATTCCAGCACTCAGGAGCCAGAGGCAGGCGGGTCTCTGTGAATTTGAGGCCAACCTGGTGTACAGAGTGAGTTCTAGGACAGCAAAGTTCCATACTGAGACTCTGCCTCTGTTTTGTTTTGATTTGAGACAGACCCACTGTAGTCCTGGCTGACCTGGAACTCAGGGGTCTGCCTGCCTCTGCTTCCCAAGCACTGGGATTAAAGGTGTGTGCCACCAGGACCAGCTAATGAGAGAGAGAGAGAGAGAGAGAGAGAGAGAGAGAGAGAGAGAGAGAGAGAGAGAGAGAAGAGGCGAGCACAAATGCCGATGCCGATGAGGGGGGAAGGGTCTCTCTACACTATCAGTGGAAGTGTAAATCAGTGTGGCCACTAGGAAGCAGTATGGAACTCCTCAGAACATGAGGGTGATTACTGGGTAGTTCATCTGTACCATTCCTCACCACAGGCCAAAGGGATGGACATCAGAATGCTGGAGGGTTCTCTGAATATCCTGCTGACTGTGGTCGTATTCACAGAGGCAGGAGATGCAATCAGCTTAGGTGTCCACCAGTGAGTCCGTGGATGAAGGAAATGATTACATTGGATAAAACTGGGAAGTTTTATTTGGGCACATGTGCAGGCAACTGAGTTGAACAGGAGGCCATTCCGTTAAGCTAAATAAGCTGGACTCGCAAAAACACCAATTCTCTCAGAAGAGAGAAACTAAAAATAAGAAAATAGAGAAAATAAAAATAATAACTAAACTGGGTGATGGTGGTGTGCTCCTTTAATCCCAGCACTTGGGGGGAGCGAGGGGGGTATCTCTGTGAGTTCAAGACCATCCTGGTCTAAAGAGTGAGTTCCAGGACAGCCTCCAAAGCCACAGAGAAACCCTGCCTCAAAAAAACAAACAAAAAACCCCTAGACTAAAAATAAAGATAAGTAAGTGGGGCATGATGGCAGCCCTTGGGGAGTGGGCAGAGACAGGAGGGTCAGGAGCGTTGGTCTATAGAGTGAGTTCCAGAAGAGCCAGGACCACATAGAGAAACCCTGTCTCAAAAAACAAAACAAAAACAAAAACGGGGGGAGGAGGAGAGAGAGAGAGAGAGAGAGAGAGAGAGAGAGAGAGAGAGAGAGAGAGAGAGAGAGAGAGAGAGAGAGAGAGAGAGCACCAGAGGCAGAGAAAAAGGTGAAAGGTGACTTGGAGACCACAGTAGGGGACTAATACGATCCAATGTGTATAAAAATATGAGAATCGTTATTTTGTTAATACACACTAATGGATAATACAATCGTTTTCAGTTGTAGAGCAGGAGATAGAAAAATATATTTTTTAAGTAAACGTATTTTTAAAATATTCGATGGGATTGTAGCAATGGTTCTGTCGTTAAGAGCACTTGCTGCACTTTCAGAGAACTCAGTTCCGTTCCCAGCAGGGTCCACGACCGCCTGTAACTCTAAGGACACCGGAATAGATCACACTCCCCTCTTGCAAAGGAGTCCAGTTTGGTTCCCAGCACCCACGACCTCCGGCTCACAAGGGATCCCTCACCCTCTTCTGGCCTCCAGGGATGCTCGAAATCACCCCACACACACACACACAATACTTGTGATTCATTAAATGTTTGAACAGAAGGCAGGAGGGGCGTGCAGGGTTCGGGAGTTAGCACACGCAATACCATGGGTTCTACCCGCAGAAGGCAAAGGAAACAACAGGAGGCAACACGGTAGCAGGGGTTACGAAAGACGTGGAGAAACAGAAATCCATGATGGGACCTAGTTGTGGACCCCAAATCGAACACCTTCCATTTGAAGCAGCCACGGCCGGCCTCGTTTCCCTCCCGGGCTCCGGCCCTTAGCTCACCTGACATCGAAGCCTCTGGAGCAGGGTATTCATCCCAAGACTGTGTCCATGGCGTTGAAGGGCTTGAAAATTTAAACAGAATCATCTCAAATCCTCTCTGGGAGTGTTAATCTGCAGATCTCCTTTAGATATGGGTTGTTTCGGAGCGTGTGGACCAAAGATGTAAACACTAGAGATAAGGACCGACTGCGCTACAGACTGAGATAGCCCGGGTTTTTATACTGTGATTAGGAGCTGAGCAGGGATGACACACGCCTCTAATCCCAGCATCCGGGAGGCAGAGGCAAATAGATCTCTGCTTGATCCAGCAGTTGCATTGAGAAATCCTTTACTAAA
Organism: Mesocricetus auratus; assembly: GCF_017639785.1. Taxonomy (NCBI): domain Eukaryota; kingdom Metazoa; phylum Chordata; class Mammalia; order Rodentia; family Cricetidae; genus Mesocricetus; species Mesocricetus auratus. Next base: position 7,238,812 of record NW_024429216.1, on the reverse strand, counting down.
AAGGATTGGTTAAATGCAGAAAATGTTAAAAAATAATAATAACAATAAATGTTTTAAATTTTTAATTTTTACAAAACTTCACCGGGTGTCGGGCGTTGGTGGCGCACGCCTTTAATCCCAGCACTCGGGAGGCAGAGGCAGGCAGATCTCTGTGAGTTCGAGACCAGCCTGGTCAACAGAGCGAGTTCCAGGCCAGCCTCCAAAGTCACAGAGAAACCCTGCCTCGAGAGGAAAAAAAAAAAAAAACTTCACCAGGCAGGGACAGGGACTCACTATGTAGACCTATGTGACCTGGAACTTTACTCGTAACCCAGGCTGACCTCAAATTAACAGAGATCCTCCTGCCTCTGCCTCTAGAGCGCTAGGATTACAGGGATTAAAGGTGGGTACCACAATGCCTGGTGTGAGGAACATTTTAACATTTTCTTTGAGCCCAGTTTGTCGTTTTCCCTTGTTTCCAGTGTGCTCAGTGATGTGTGTTTTTGTTTCTTTTGTTGTTGTTGTTGTTTGTTTGATTGTTATTGTTGTTATTTTCTAGACAGGGCTTCTCCGTGTGGCCCCAGCTGTCCCGGAACTCTCTCTAGCTGGCCTGGAATTCAGAAAGATCTGCTGGATTAAAGGCTTGAGCCAAAAAAAAAAAAAAAAAAAAAAAAAAGGTTTGAGCCACCACCGCCCGGCCCCGCCCTGCCCCGCCCTGCCCCACCGGGAGAGTTTAGAGAAACCACACCCAGTGTTCCAAATCCAGGCTATGAAAAGTCACAGTTAACTTTGCATTTAAGGTTTTAATCTCTATCCTTCAGGGATCCGTAAGGCTCGGGATACCCCAAGAGCAAGTTCTCAGCACAGAGGAGATGTCTTTGCCCCAGAGGGACAGAGGGCGGGGAATAGGAAGACAGAGAGAGGGGAAGGAAACGGGAAAGGGGTATTTGTTCCCCAGTGGAGGACAAAGAATTGTCTCCGGATACAGAGCAGACAGACGTGGCAAACAGAGAAACGGCGGTTTACAAAGGTAAAGGGGGAACCCCCGGTTAGGATGAGGTGTTTAATTTTAATTGGGCATGTTAACTAGGGCAGCCAAGGGGCTTTTGATTACTGGATTTCAATCTGGACCTTGGTATTCAGCCTCAGAAGGAGGAAGTGGCCAAATAAGGGAACAAACCTTGGTGGCAGCTTTAGGAATGTAACCTAATGGTGAAAGGGATAAACTCAACTCAGTGGCTTCACTTCTAATAATTTAAAAATAAAGGGACCAGACCCTCGCTCAGCACCCCCTGCTTAGTAGCCATGACAGGCTACAGAAAAGATACATAGACCTCTGACACAAGGAAACTCCAGATCCTCTGGCCTCCCAGAGTCTAGGGCCAAAACTGAACACAAAGAAACTCCAGACACCCACACACACACACACACACACAGACTCCTAGATACTGGGTTCCTGGGAACTGTGACCACAAAAGAAACTCCAGGGGGACCAACACCTCCCCTGTAGTCTCCAGGATATAGTTCTGAAAACTATTGGTATCTATGTACAACAGGCCACCTGCAAGTAACAAGACAATGTCATAGAAAACACAGAATGTTCCCTCTCAACACTGGCCAATAAAAATAATTGGTACATGGGTATTTCATGCCAAAATATGACTTTGAGAAATGCTCCTGATTGTTCCCAAATGTCAGCCAATCAGAAACCAACCTGTACCTACTGATGTAATCCTGTGACTTTTGTCTTTAAAACCTAGCAGTAGACAGGGAACTTCAGTCCCTCTGGAGGCTGCTGTGTCAGCTTGCTAGGCAGGGTCCCTGTCGTGGGTGGTTAAACAATTAAAACCTTGCTTTTGCAGTTTGGTGGGTCTGTCTTCCTGGTGGTCTCTGGGCACAACAACTTGGGCACAACAATGATTTTTAGCAACACAGAGGGAATTGGGAGAAGAGTAGAGCCTACCAGGGCTGTGTTTGATATACTTGCACTGGCTACAGTCCCTTCGATATATATAATGAAACAAAAATGCCTCTGGTATGTAAAGCCCTAGCTTGTTCAAGCTGCGCCCTGTCAGCCCACTCTCCCTTTCCTGGAATTGTTAGGGTATTCTTTTTTTTCTTTTTTTCTTTTTTTGGTTTTTATGAGACAAGGTTTCTCTGTGTTGTTTTGGAGGCTGTCGGTCCAGCCCAGCCTCGAACTCACAGAGATCCGCCTGCCTCTGCCTCCCGAGTGCTGGGATTAAAAGTGTACACCACCACCGCCCGGCATGTTGGAATATTCTTAAAAACTGTCCAGTCTTGTAAAATCTTTTACTGCCTCAGTTGTTCTTACAAGATAAAAGATCTTAGGAAATAATGGATAGTTCTGATTTTGTAAAAACTGCTTACTCGCTTGCTCAAGATAACTGAAGGGCCGGGCGTTGGTGGCGCACGCCTTTAATCCCAGCACTCGGAAGGCACAGGCAGGAGGATCTCTGTGAGTTCGAGACCAGCCTGGACTACCAAGCGAGTTCCAGGACAGCCTCCAAAGCCACAGAGAAACCCTGTCTCGAAAAAAACCAAAAAAAAAAAAAAAAAAAAAAAAAGATAACTGAAGGGCATCTGCAAACATCCATGCCAAAGTCCAAGTCCTGCTTACACAAAACAGGACATAAGCTAACCCAACTCCAAAGCTGTAACTTGGTGGGTTTTGTTGTTATAAACTCCTAACTGACATAGCTAGAGGCTTTTGTCTTGGGAGAGTTCTCAGGTGTAGTCCTGGTACCAGATGCCAGCCAGTCGTGGTTCCAATATCTAAATAAAAGCCTATTATTTGTTAAAACTTATTAATGGTAACTCGCTGAGTGACCATAACATTGCAAACAATGGGATAAATAGAATCAACCCCGTTAGCTCAGGGGAAGGAGCTGACCCACAGCTACCCTTCCAGGTTATGAGGAGAAACAGCTTCAAGTCCATGGTTGGTCCTTGAACTGGGAGATCATTAGAAGGAAAATAACAGTGTATTTTAAAATGACTCAGCATGACCTTCAGGGAGTCCAACCTCATTCCAAGTGAGAATAAAGGGCTGGAGAGATGGGTCAGCCGCTAAGAGCCCTTGTGGTGATCGGAGCTTGGTTCCCAACATCTGCATCACAGGCTCCAGGGAACCCAATGCCTCTTGTGGGCACCTGCTTGTGTGTGGGCAGCATATGTACATCCAATCGCAAGTGCAGATACACAAATAATAAAGAAGTATTCTAAATTACACTTATACACAAATAATAAAGTATTCTAAATTACATCATGTGCAATTTAGTATATTTTAGTGTGTGCGCACACATGCCCAAGTATTGGATCTCCTGGAGTTACAGGTAGGAGTAGCTGCCTGAATAACATATATACTCTAAACTGTTGAGGCATCTCTCTAGTCTTAAAAAATTAATATTTTTAGCTGGGTGGAAGTGGTGCATGCCTTTAATATGGCACTTAGGAGGCAGAGGCAGGCAGATCTCTGTGAGTTCAAGGCCAGCCTGGTCTACAGAGTGAGTACCAGGACAGCCTCTAAAACTACACAGAGAAACCCTGTCTTGAAAAAAAAAGCATAGTGTAACTAGGTACCACAAATTAAGAACTGTTAGCCACTGGAAGGTTACTTTTGGAGGTGGGGGGTTCAAGACAGTGTTTCTCTGTGACTTGGAACCCACTATGAAGACCGCTTTCTCAAACGCAGAGATCTGCCTGCCTCTGCCTCCCAAGAGCTGGGATTAGATCCAGGCACCACCAGGGAGAGAGTGGCAATGGGTGTGGCCTGACGTCTTCAGGCTGTAAGGTCCTGTTGCTTCTTATTATGGTCTATCACCTACAAGGTCCTGGTGATGAGACGAGCCACGATTCCAACAAAATTCAGCTCAGGGAGCCCATGAATTTATTGGGCTTGTTTACAGAGCATGGGTGAAGGGTTGCTTACAAGAGCCTGGGATCCCAAAGCTGCAGCATGACAAAGTCTCACCTAGCTGGATGATGGCTCCGCCCCATCCCCAGAAGATGGAGTTCACTCCCACCGACTTCACTCAGCATACTCCAGACCTGCTGAGATCTAGAGGACACACAATTAGGGTAGCATGGCAGACAGCTGTCTGGGAGGATCAGGTCAGTCTCAGGTGAGTGTCCGGTGACTCTCCCTGAGCCCTTCTTCTCTGAGGGAGCCCCAGCATTGTCAACCGGTCCACTCTGAGGGGTTCTAGCCATGATGGTCTGCAAGCTGGCATTGCTGATTTGACCAAGACACCCGGAAGACTGACTTATATAGCTCCTGTGGATATCCAGTTGAAGAACCATTTGTTCATCAGCCACTGAAGGTCTTGGTACCGTATCAAAGTCAGTTGACAAGGAATTGGAGAGATGACTCAGTGAGTAAGAGCACTGTAACTCTTGCTCCAGGAGGTGTAATAACTTCTAGAGTTCATGGACACCCACATACACAACCACATACCAACAGGGACACATGCATAGGAAACATATATTGGAATTATTTATAAAAGGGGGCAGTGCGATGAGTCAGTGGGTAAAGTCCCTTGCTGCCAAGCCTGACCTGGATGCTGGGATGACAGGCGTGCCCCGGTCACACTCAGATCTATTCCTTGTATGCATCTTTCTTTCAACTGTTTTCTGCTGGTGATCTCCAAAAGTTCTATCTCAGATAAAATGGTCTGAGAAGCCGGATGTAGTAACGCACACTTTTAATCCCAGCACTCGAGAGGCAGAGGCAGCATACCTCTGAGTTTGAGGCCAGCCTGGTCTACAGCGCCAGGTCCAAGAAAGTCAGTGCTACACAGAGAAACCCTGTCTCAGAAACAACAAAGCAGTCCGAGCTACTGACTCCAGCATCCAGTGTTCACGAGTGTGTGCAAGCGTGCACACACAGGAAGGTCAGAGGACAACCTGCAGTAATTCTGCTCTGTAACAACGCGCTGAGCTTTCAGTCCTGCTCTCCCAAAGCGGGCGCTGTCCATGGTGCTGAGTGGCATTGTAGCTGGGCTTCTGCTTCCAAGAAATAGGCAAGGGCTGGAGTGATGGCTCTGCAGTTAACATGCTGGAAACCAGCTAATCAGTGTGGACATTCGCCTTTAATCCCAGCAATCGGAAGGCAAAGGCAGGCAGATCCCTGTGAATTCAAGGCCAGTCTGGTCTACAGAGCCAGTTCTAGGACAGACAGGGCTACAAAGAGAACCCCTGTCTCAAAAGAAAAAAAGGCGGGGGGGGAGCGAGAGATACTGGAGACATGCTCTGGGCAGAGAACCCAGGTTTGGTTCCCAACATACACATCAGGAGCCTCACAACCAAATCCGATGCCATCTTCTGGTCTCTGAGGGCACCTGCAGACATACGGTAGGTACCCATAAACTCATACAAGCATACACACGCATATAGATGGTAGGTAGGATAGATAGATGATAGATAGATAGATAGATAGATAGATAGATAGATAGATAGATAGATAGATAGACAGATGAAAGATTGACAGATGATAGATAGGTAGATAGATTAATTGATTGATTGATAGATGATTAATAGATGATTGAAAGATAGATAATATATAAAAAGGTCTCCATTTATAAAGGTCATCTACAACTTAAAGAGGTTTCCATCTTAGAGTGATCTCCCCACTCCACAGAGAAAGATCCTCTACCTTACAGAGCTCTCTCCACTCTGTAGTGATCTCCCCTACTCTAGAGAGATCCTCTACCTTACAGAGGTCTCCCTGGTTTTGTTTTTCCAGTGGTGAGAATAGGATGCATGTGTCATACGTGCTAAGCAAGATCTCTACCACTGAGCCATACCCCAGCCCCTACATGAAGGAGATCCCTGCACATTAGGGCTCCTTCTCTGACTCTGGGTTGGGTACAAACCAAACCCAAACACCTGTTTTCACAGAGATCCTTTATTAAGCGGGGGGGGTGTTAAAGTGGCTGCTTTTTGACTCAGGCAGAAAACATCAGCAAATGACCTTGCAAGTGTGATTTTTTTAAAAGATTTATTTATTTATTACATATACAGTGTTCTGCCTACATGACAGAAGAGGACACCAGACTGAATTGCAGATGGTTGTGAGCCACCATATGGTTGCTGGGAATTGAACTCAGGACCCCTGGAAGAGCAGTCAGTGCTCTTAACCTCTGAGCCATCTCTCCAGCCCACAGGTGTGATTTTTTTTTTTGGTTTTTTTCGAGACAGGGTTTCTCTGTGGCTTTGGAGGCTGTCCTGGAACTCGCTTGGTAGTCCAGGCTGGTCTCAAACTCACAGAGATCCTCCTGCCTGTGCCTTCCAAGTGCTGGGATTAAAGGCGTGCGCCACCAATGCCCGGCCACAGGTGTGATTTTTAAGAGCAAAGGTTTGCTTTAGAATGGGCTAGGATGCTGCCCAGGGTGGTGGCGCACGCCTTTAATCCCAGCACTAGTGGCAAGGTGTGTAACTTTAATTGGGCATGTTAATTAAGGCAGCCAAAGGGGACTTTTGATTGCTGGACTTCAATGCTTCGATAGCCGGACATTGGTAGTCCTGGAACTAGCTCTGTAGATCAGGCTGGTCTCGAATTCACAGAGATCCGCCTGCCTCTGCCTCCCGAGTGCTGGGATTAAAGGCGTGCGCCACCAATGCCCGGCTGTAAGTTAACGGTTTTTAGCAAGGCAGAGGGAATGGGGAGAAGGGCAAGGCCTGCCCAAGCCATGTGCTCAAGTAGGCGAGTGCCCCCTCACTCCCATTCCCATCATTTTGTTTTATTACTGGGAAGGTGGGGCATTGGGTAAATGGCTGTGATCTTCTCTGTCTGCTTCCTGCTGATGTTGGGTCATAGTTGTTATGGGACCCAAGGAAACTGGGTTGTTGGTCAAGGTCTGGAAGGACAGGCTCTGCAAGACCATCTGAGGCCAGGAAAGTGTAGTCTGTGAGCTGGACCAGGGTATAGATTTTGAGGAGACAGATAGGGTGGGCAATGGAGTTGATTTGGAATCCATTTGGACAGATAGACTAGGGACAGAGGTGAAACTAAGGAGTTTAGAGGGAAAATGGGGGCCTTGTATGTACATTTGAAACTATTAGTAGTTCCCAACCAGGGAACTATGGGAAAATCCCACTCTTAGGAATAGGCAGTGAGCAGGAAAACTTATGCTGTTGGTTATCTGGAGTCTTCTCTCAGGTCTCAAGTACTCTTGAGAGGAGCCAGGACAATTCAGATTAGAACAACCGGCATCTGAACGCAGGGTCTGCCTGTGTTGGAGAGAATACAATCTGAGAGGCTTTTGTTACAGCAGAATAGTGTTTCCCTGGATGTCCAGGTAGGTTCTGAAACTGAAATATTTCAGAAACATGGGTAACTGGAGAGGCTTTTGCCAAACGGTGAGAGGGATGGTCTATAGCAGGGTTTGGGCATGGGTAGAGAGAAGCCATCTTTGGCTCCCAAAGGGAAGCTCAGGTGGTAGGGGCAAGTGATTACGAGTGGGGGTTGGGACTCGGTGTCTGAAGCGTCACCAGCAGAGGAACTGTGGCAGGGAGGGCATTGAAGAGAGACACAGAGAGCAAGAGAGGCTTTGGGACGTTTGAGGAAAGGAAGAAGAGGAACGAAGGAGTGTCGGGGAAGCTGCTGGGGGTGTGTGCACAGCTCCTGTCAATTCTGGAAAGGACACCCTTTCCTAGGAAGGGAATAGGGGAGAAGGGAGGAGTCTTGAGTGGTCTGGAAAACCGGTTATGTGTTCTGACTACGGGTGAAGATGGCTGGGACCCCAACAGTAGCACAGAGAGAAGGAAAGAGATCTGAAACAACTTTTTTGAAGGTTTGATTGTTTTATGTATATGGGTGCTCCATCTGTATATATGCCTTTATGCAGAAGAGGGCATCAGATCCTACTATAGGTGGCTGTGAGCCATCATGTGGTTGCTGGGAATTGAACTCAGGACCTCTGGAAGAGCAGCTAGTGCTCTTAACCACTGAGCCATCTCTCCAGTCAAACTTTTTTTCTTGTTTTTGTTTTTTGTTTTTTTTTTTTTGAGACAGGGTTTCTCATTTCTCTGTGTAGCCCTGGCTGTCCTGGAACTCGCTCTGTAGACCAGGCTGGCCTTGAACTCAACAGAGATCCACCTGCCTCTGCCTCCCAAGAGCTGGGATTAAAGGCCTGTGCCACCACTGCCCCGTGGAAACAACTTTTTATATACCTCAAATTAATTTCTCCAACCCATAAATGACTCTCTCAAACCCTCATGACTTACGTAAACGTTTATATCTTCAGACCTTAACCCATTCTGTTGAACTGTCATAGCTGTTAGGGTTCACGAGACGTCCCGTAAAAGACATGTATGCAATCAACAAAAAGCATTTAATTCTCGAGAGCAAATATTCCAGCATGAAAGAGTGGCAAAATTGTGAGCCCAGGAGAAACTTTCAGGCTTCTTTTAAGCAAGACAGGGGGGTTCCAGGGAGGGGAGGTTACTCTGGAGGCTGATTGGTGGGCTTAAACAAAAAGTTGACAGGTTCTTATAGGATTGGCTGGTGGATTTAGTGGTTAGGGACTTCCCCAATGCAGGGTGGGAGAAGCTATTTGGAGTGGGGGGGTCGAGACAAGGTTTCTCTGTGTAACAGCCCTACCCGTCCTGGAACTCACTCTATAGACCAGGCTGGCCTCTAACTCACAGATCCACCTGCAAAATTATGGGGGCCAATTACATTCAGACTTCCACAGCTCTCCAGCACCATGTCTGCCTGCACGCCTCCATACTCCCTGTCACCACGCCCCCCACAATGACGTTGATGGACTGAACCTCTGGAGCTGTCAGCCGCCACCTCAATTCAATGTTCCCTTCATGAGAGTAGTGTGGCCGTGGTGTCTCCTCACAGCGAGAGAAGCCCTGACAAAGACAGGTGGTATCCATGCCCGTCTGTTGTAGGCTCCCTGTCCGGGATGAGTAGACAGACCTGTGTGTCCCAGAGGGTGCCCCTGATGTGGGGGTGAGTATACACAGAACTACCAAAGCCCCCTAACGATAATGCCCTCTTCTGTCATGACAGCCTTCCTATGGTGTGGGAGAAACAGAAGCAGTATATCATCCCCCAGAGCACGTTCCCCTACCCCCGCCTTCTTCTTCATCCGGGTTATTCCTTGAGTTGCGCCTTCTAGGCTGGATACACATTAAAGTACCACATGGCTAGTACCAGTCAGTCTGGGGTCGGAAGAACCCTGCAGCTGCCCAAAGTGTTGTCTTTACTTGGGATCTGACTTTGGTTTCCCAAATGATTATTTCTAAAAGCCCACAGAGGAAAACAGATGATTAACTAAGAAAATGGTGATGTCAGTGAAGAGAAAGGCTCCCGCCTTGGCTACCAGAACATGCCAAGCCATTTCCACAGCTTTACCAGAGTCCTAGAGTAACGTGTGTGCAACAGACTCTCAGGAGACATCGACTCTTTCCCAATGTTCAGTTTGCTTATTTCCTTTTTCTGGTTTTCTTTTTGTTGTTTTGTTTTGAGACAGAGTTTCTTTATTTTATTTTATGTTTTGGAGACAGGGTTTTCTTTGCGTAGCCCTGGATGTCCTGGAACTCGCTTTGTAGACCAGACTGGCCTCGAACTCACAGAAATCCACCTGTTTCTGCTGAGATTAAAGCATGGGCCACCACTGCCCGGCTCGGTTCTTAACATTTATTTTATTTGTGTTTGCACACGGCAAGAGTGCAGAGAACAACGTTTGGATGTCAGTTTTCTCCTTCAAGGTCATCCTTAGCTGTCCGAGCTTCGTGACCAGCTGTTTCAAAAATGCAACCAAGGGCTAGAGACGCATTGGCTACACACTGGTGAAGGTTCAGTTCCCAGAACTCCAGTTCCAGAGGATCCAGCGCTCTTTGCTGGCTTCTTCCGGCGTTGTATGCATACAGTGCACTTGCAAACGTGCTAGGCAAAACACTCACACACACAAAATAAATAAATACGAGTAAACGAATCTCTAAAAGCAATTTAAAAACTAAAATTGAAATTACAAACAGGCTGATGGTAGAACAGCCCCACCCTGCAACCGAAAGGGTGCAACGGCTTTTCTGACCGCCAGGTGACAATCTCAAGGCTTGCCACCCCCCAAAAGGGGGGCCGGAGGAGACGCATGCGCACTGCTCCTCGGCTTCGCCGTTGGAGCTACGCCTGCGCGGGCGGCGGGGCACGCGACGTCTCCCCGTGCGCACTGCGCCCGTGTCCGCGGCCCCGCGCGCCCGCCCCGCGCCCCGCCGTCCCGTTCTTCCCGGGTCTCCGCGAGCGGCAGCGCCGACCCCGCGCGCGGTCCGACGATGTCGCAGCCGCCCGCAGTCAGCAGCGTCCCGCAGACGGGCGCAGCGAGCGGCGACCGCGGGCTCCCGCGGGCCGAGGTAGGCGGCGGGCGCCGTGCGCTCCCGGGCCCGGCGCGACCCGAGGAGATCCGGGGAGGCCCGATGGCGGCGGCGGCCCGGGAAGGCCCCGCGACCCCGGGGGCGGCGGCCAGGGGAGGCCGGGTGGCGGCGGCCCGAGAAGGCCGCGCGGCGGAGGCCCGGGGGGGCCCGGCGGCGGCCCGGGGGGGCGCGGCGGCGCGAGAGGGCCCGCTGGCGGCGGCCGCGTCCAGGGAAGCCCGGATGGCGGAGGTGGCCCGGCTGCTGGGCGAGCCCCTGGAGGAGGAGGCGCCCGAGGGCCGGCCCCGGTCCAGGGCGGGCGGCCTGGCGGCGCTGCCCTACCTGCGCCTCCGCCACCCCCTCAGCGTCCTGGGCATCAATTACCAGCAGTTCCTGCGCCACTACCTGGAGAACTACCCGATCGCCCCGGGCCGCATCCAGGAGCTGGAGGAGCGCCGGCGGCGCTTCGTGGAGGCCTGCAGAGCCCGGGAGGCAGCCTTCGACATCGAGTACCTGCGCAACCCGCAGAGGGTGGACTTCGACATTCTGACGTTTACCATAGCCCTGACTGCGTCGGAGGTGATCAATCCTCTCATAGAAGAACTGGGTTGCGATAAGTTCATCAGCAGAGAGTGAGGGGGCCCGGGCGAGGGTGGCGGGCACCGCACCAGGAGGACCTCGGCAGCCGCGTCCAACCCCATCCCGCAACTTGGTTTTCGGAAGTTAAAGGGAGCTTGAGAATGAGGCAGTGCACCGTTGGAGGGGGGGGGAGAGAAAAGCGCCAGAAAATCGGGGGAGGGGGTTGTCCAAAGCGTCGTTAGACTCCCGCAACGTTCCTTGACTTTATTGATTGGTTGAGAGTTCTCGTGTTACGGAAAACGCCCATCCACGTGGCTTCGTTAATGAGGTAAAGGATGGTTTTCTTGTAAAATGCTGAGACTCGAAAGAAAATCGCCAGTAGCAGACTACGCTCACGATGAAGGAAGAGCAGCGTGGAGAGTTTAAACTGGTTTTAGGACCAAGTGTCTGTCAAAACTTGACCTCTGCAGATCTCGCCTTCTCTTCATGTCAGAGTCTACGAGAGTGTAAGACTGGTTTTGTGTTTCTGGGACGTTGGGAATGGCAAGCAACATAAATATTGTATATAGTATGTGATAAATGTGTTTTAAACGGTATCAAATTTCTGGAATTTTGTTTTCCATTTCCGAAGCTTTTTTTTCCTAAGTCATCCTTTCATAAGCCCCAAGAATATGAAGACTGAAGTCTTTTGTCCTCCCCTCCTTCCCGTACCTAATGCAGCCTCTGAAGTCAGCCTCCTCCCTAATTTCATTATGTATATACAGTATATGTTTTTATTTAGTTACAAAGTCGACATGTTTTGGTTTACATATTGTGACTTGGTTAAGAAAATATCTTGAAGAACCTTCCCGACCAGTATGTTTACTCCTTCAAACTGTTTCTTTGCATCCTGTGGCTATGCTATAATGAACCAGAAACACACTGATGGCCGGCTGGGCTGTCTGCTTTTCTCCTGGCATCATAAAAGCCCCTCTGGTAGGCTGTTACTGCTTGTCACCTGGCTGTGCTTTGGTTCTGACGGCAACGCGGTTTTCAAGTTTATCATCTCAAGTTGGAATCCGTCTTATGCTTGACGGTGTTACAGATCATTTTCTTTTCTCTACGTTTCCATAAAACTGATGGTGCATCTCACTAGCTTCTTAGGCTTTTGTTCTTGGTAATATCTGGAGTCTGAGTTCTAGAAGTGACACTCCTGGGCCAGAAGTTTGCCTTTGGGACTTTACAGACTTTACAGATATAGCAAATTGACCTCTTCACAGTCCCACCAGTAAATGGCTATTTCCTGGCTGCCTAGTCAATGTGCTCAACCGTCACATGTATAGTGCTTACTAGCCTGATAGCAGAAAAAAGATACCAGTTTTAAGGTTTTTAATGTAAGTAGTCTGTTCATTTAAGAATGAAAAGGGGGCTTGCAATATTTGTCAATGATAGCACACTCACCTAGAATAGCCCAGTGCTAGCACACCACCCCCAGTGAGGCTGAGGATATGCCTCAGTGGTAGAGAATGTCCCAATGAGGGACTGAGGTGTGGCTCAGTGGTAGAGCTCCTGCCTAGAATCCCTCAGTGAGGGGCTGGAGTGTGGCTTATTGGTAGAGTACCTGCCTAGAATTCCCCAGTAAGGGGCTGGGGGTGTGGCTCAGTGGTAGGGTCCTTGCCTAGAATCCCCCAGTGAGGAGCTGGGGGTGTGGTTCAGTGGTATAGCACCTGCGTAGAATTCCCCAGTGAGGGGCTGGGGTATGGCTCAGGGGTGGAGCCCTTCCCTAGAGAATGCACAAGTAAGTCTCTGAGTCTGGCCCCCAGAACCACAAAAATCTAACTTCCTCACGTGACCGTCCACATTCTTTTTTGTTTTGTTGTTGTTTGAGGCAGGGTTTCTCTATATAACCCTGGATGGCCTTGAACTCTGAGATCTCCCTGCCTCTACCTCCTAAATGAATGCTGGAATTAAAAGTGTGCACCACCACCACCACCCAGCTGACAGTCCACATTCTTTATCCATTTCTCCCCTCAACACTTTCTTTAATGGCTGTTAGTGCCATTAGGTATGGCAACAGTTTGTGATATGAGTTACAAATATATTCTTCCAGTTGTTCAACTGGCTTTTCTTAAATTTTTTATTTTTATCCTCCATGTGGGTTCAGGGAACCAAACTCAGGTAACCAGACTTGTGTGGTACCCACAGAGCCAACACACCTGCCTGGATTATTTATCCTGTTTTCCCTAAACCGTGCAAGATTTTAAATCCCAAAGTTTCCTTGGTGTGTGCTTGGGATTTCATTTTTTTATCTTGAAGCATTGGGGATTTATCCAGGGGAGTAATGGTATGAGGTAAGGACCCACCCTTCACATAGCAAACAAGCTACCAGAGAGCTTTAGGTTTCCTGATGCTGAACCCACTCATAGTTTCTAGTTATTTTTGTTGATGTTTACTTGAGGGGGCAGTGTTGAAATGGGTTCTCTGTGTAGCCCTGACTGGCCTGGAACTCGATCTGTAGACCAGGCTGGCCTCGAACTCAGAGATCCAACTGTCTCTGCCTCCCAATTGCTGGAATTAAAGGCGTGAACTACCACACCCAACATTATTACTATTATGTATTAGTATTAGTTCAGACCAAAAAAAAACAACCCTTTTTATTAGAATCATTTTACATATAACCCAGGGATAACTGCTATCTTTAAGATACTGAGTCTTATATTTTAAAGACTTTATCTTAGTATGTGTGAATGTTGCCTGCATTTATGTCTGTGCACCATGTGTGTGCAATGCCTCCGAAGGCCAGAAGAGGGCACTGGATCCTTTGGAAGTAGAATTACCCACAGCTCTAAGTCGCTATGTGGGTGTTAGAAAGCAAACCCAGGTCTTCTGCAAGAGCAACATGCGCTCTCAACCTCTGAGCCATCTCTCCAGCCACTGAATCTGTTTTGAGGTGTGTTTTGTCATATTTGATTTAAGACAGATCTCACTTCTAGCTCATGCTGGCCTGCAACTTAATTCCTCCCTGTCTCTGTCTCCCAAATGCTGGATTACAGGTATGAGCAATCTCGCCTAGGGAGGAAAGGAATGCTTCTTGCCAGGTGGTGGTGGCACAGTCCTTTAACCCCAGCAGAGGAAGGGGGTCTCTTGAGTTTGAGGCCAGCCTGGCCTAAAGAGTAAATTCCAGGGCAGCCAGAGCTACACAGAGTAACTGTGTCTTGAAAAAAACAAAAATAAATAAAAAGATATAGAACTCTCCCTGTCCAAATAAGCTTTTTCATATTTTTCATTTGTTTCTTTGTTTTTCAAGACAGTTTCTTTGTGTAGCCCTGCCTGTCCCAGAACTCACTCTATAGACCAGGCTGGCCTCCAACTCCGAGATCACCTGCCTCTGGCTCCCGAGTGCTGGGACTAAAGGTGTGTGCCACCACACCCAGCTAGACCCACTGGTGGTGGCTCATGCCAGTAATCCCAGGACGTGGAGGATGAGGCAGGAGGATCACAAGTTTGAGGCCAGCTTAGGATAAATATCCGGGCTCAAAAAAATTAGGGCTGGGAGTCAGAACAACCTGTAAAAATGCTTGTTTCCCATGAATGATGACCCAGATTTGTCCAGAAAGCCCACGTGGAAAAGTATATGATTTGACACTGGTGATGCAGAGAATTCCTGAGGTTCGCTGACCAGCCAGCAACCCTGGGGCCAGTGAGAGCCCTGTATCAGAAACAGGGTGGCACTGTCACAAAGGACACTAGAGGCTGGCCTCTGAATCCCACATGCACGTGGCGTCTGCGCACACATGATGAACACACACACACACTTTAAAAGCCTCTTTGTAGCCTTGAGTGTAAATGTTTATTTGGAGAATACTAACACTGTTAAATGAGTTTCCCTAAAATCGGTCTCTCATGGTCTACACGTTCTTCCTAGATGTCTTACCTTTGGTCTTGAAGGCTTGGTGCTCTAGGAGACCGAAAAGAGGACTCTGAGCCCCTGGGGCTGCAGTTACAGCTGTGAGCCGCCACGTGGGTGCTGGGAATCGAACTTGGGTCCTGTGGAAGAGCAGCTGTGCTCCCAGCCACTGGGTTTACCCCTATCGTATATTCCGACGGCTCCTTCATCTCTTCAAAATGATTAGTCTCTGCTCAGTTCTCAGATAGCCTGCCAGTGTGCTCGATTATGTTAGTTTGCCCTGTTCACATGATTCTCTACGACCTTTGAGTCTGTGTGTCTTCTGTGTGGTGTACACACGTGGGTATGTGTGTCTGTGAGCATGTATGCAGAGGCCAGAGCAGGTGTCCTCTGCCACCTGCCCTGAGACAGTCACGGAAACTCGGGCTAGGCTGGCAGCCTCCTTCCGTCTCTACCTCCCATGAGACAGTCACGGAAACTCGGGCTAGGCTGGCAGCCTCCTTCCGTCTCTACCTCCCATGAGACAGTCACGGAAACTCGGGCTAGGCTGGCAGCCTCCTTCCGTCTCTACCTCCCATGAGACAGTCACGGAAACTCGGGCTAGGCTGGCAGCCTCCTTCCGTCTCTACCTCCCATGAGGGCAGGGTTATAGTGACCATTGGCAGCTTTTTACAGGGATGCTGAGATCTGCATTTCAGGCCCTCGGGGTTGCACAGCGTGAGGGCAATCTTGATTATTAATTTGATTTACCTGGAGAGAAGGGCCTCAACTGAGGAATTACCTTGAGCTTATTGGCCCACGGGTAAGTCTATGAGGCATTTTCTTCATTGCTAATTGATGTAGCAAGACCAAGCCCGCTATAGGCAGTCATCTCTGGAAAAAGTAGCTGGACAAGCGGTGAGCAGCACCCTCCATGGCCTCTACATCAGCCCCTGCCTCCAGGCTCCTGCCTTGAGTTTCTGCCCTGATTGCTTCCAAGGTTGACCATGACCCTAGAGTGATGAACTGAAATAAACCCTTTATTCCTCAGATTTGTTTTGGTTGGGGTTTTTGGTTTGTTTTTTGTTTTGTTTTATTTTGTTGATTTTCAAGACAGTATTTCTCTGTAAACCAGGCTAGCCTCGAGAGATCTGCCTGCGTCTGCCTCTCGAGTGCTGGGATCACAAGTGCTGGAGTTTCTTGCTAGCCTGGTTCCATGGCCGCTTTTCAGCCCCAAGTGAGCACACAGAGACATTATAAACTGTTGGCTGATGGCTAGGGCTTCATACTGGCTAGCTGTCTTAATAATTAACCCATTTCTATTAATCTAAGTATTTCCACGTGGGCTTATCTTACCGGAGAAGGATCCGGACCTGTTACTCCTTTGGCGGCTGCATGGAGTCCTCTCGCAGTCTCTCTCTGCCTTCCCTTTCCCAGCATTCTCCTTGTCTCCTGATCCCACCTATCTTCCTGCCTCTACTGGCCAAGCAGTGTTTTTGTTCATCAACCAATAAGAGAAACATATGTACAGAAGGACGTCCCCATCAGCGTGCACCACACTGCCCGGCTCTTCCCCAAGGCTGTCTTGGCCGGTGTTTTATCACATCTGTCGGTGCTCAGACATCTCTTTATTGGCTCCTGGGCCACTGCACTCTGTAGAATGTGGTGAGTGACCATGACTTGTGAAAGCTCTTTCCATAGTCATCCTCCCTCCCCCCTCCCTCCCTCCGTCTCGTGTGTGTGTGTGTGTGTGTGTGTGTGTGTGTGTGTGTGTGTGTGTAAATGGATGTTGGAGGGTGTTGGAGTGATGGCTCAAGGATTAAAAGCATTGTTGCCATTGCAGAGGACCCAGGTTCAATTCCTAGCACCTTGGGCTCACAATCATAATCACCTGTTTCTCCAGTTTCAGGGGATCTGACACCCTATTCTGTGCTGCACAGGCGTCTGGCACACAGGTAGTGCACATAGTACAGGCATGCAAACACTTATGAACATAACCCTAAAAGAACCTGAAAGAATGGCCGTCGGGATGGGGCTGGAGAGATGGCTCAGCTGGAAGGAGTACTTACTGCTCAGTCTTGAGGACCAGGGTCTGGGTGCCAGCACCCATATTGGGCAGCTCACAACCACCTGTAACTCCAGCTCCAAGGGATCCTGTCCTCTTCTGGCCTCTAAGGTCACCCCAATGCATGTGTATACACACATTCACATGGAAACACAGAAGCACACATCTAAATGAAAAAGGACATCTGTTTTTAAAAAGAAAGGTGGTTGGGCTTTGTCAAAGGCTTCTCAGGCTATGAACATGCTGGACTTGGTACACACCTGTAATCCCAGCACAGTGGGGACAGAGGCAGGAAGATGCTAAATTGGAGGCCAACTTTTGTTATATGGCAAGACTCTGTCAGAAAACCCAGAATCTGGCTGGGTGGTGGTACCTTTAATCCCAGCACTCAGGAGGCAGAGGCAGGCGGATCTCTGTGAATTCAAGACCAGCCTGATCTACAAGAGCTAGTTCCAGGACAGCCTCTAAAGCCACAGAGAAACCCTGTCTCAGAAAACAAACAAAAAATAACCCAGAATCTGCTGGGATATGCTGGTGCACACCTTTCCACCCAGCATTCAAGAGGCAGAAGCAGGCAGATCTCTGTGATTTTGTGAGTTCGAGACCAGCCTGGTCTACAGAGTGAGTTCCAGGACAGCCAGGGCTACACAGAGAAACCCTGTCTCGGAAAGCAAAACAACCGATGACCGTGATCTTAGGTTATGTCAGATACACCATGATCAATTGTGAAATCATGTTGAGAAAAGCTAACAGTACATGATCTTTACAGTTTTCAAATTTACTAACAAGCTGTGCGTGTGACACAGAGATGGGTATCACTGAGTAGCCGTGCTGACTGCAGTGTTAACCGAGTCCATCACCACTGAGCTGTACGCCAGTCAGTGTGTGTGCACATGTCACAGGATGCATAGGGTCAGGGGACAACTTGCAAGAGTTGCTTTTCCTTCTCCATGTGGCTCTGGAGCAAGACACCAACCATCACCTTTACCTCCTGAGGCAACCCTTGGTCGCCACCTACTTGTATTCACTTTGAGACAGGGCGTTACTAAGTTGCCCAGACTAGCCTTGAACTCAACCCGAACTCAACCCTGTAGCCCAAGCTGGCCTTGAACTTGGCCTCAGGCACCTGAGTAGCTGCAGTTGTAAGCTCAGCTGCTACAATGTTGACAGGTTGGTGATGCTAGTCTCTGGCTGGATTCACCACAGGCACAAGAAGGCAGGTGCAGAGACTATTAAATGACCGTGGTACAGCTGTGTTTCAGACAGAAACTGGTGATTTGAAGTTGATTGGATGCAAGGGGCTCTCACACACTTCCGGCAGATTTTCACATAGCCCTAGCTGGCCTAGAACTTGCCATGTAGCCAAGGATGACTCCCAAATACTTGCATTGCAGTGGGCCCCACCAGAGACAGCTCTCCTGTATGGTCTTTAGATGATTGATTGGCAGTTGTAACCAAGGGAGAGTTCCAAGACAACAGTGTATTACACTCAGGTAAACGAGGCGCCTCTGAATGGTGAAGATGGCTATGTGAACCGTGAGGGGAACAGGAAATGGAGGTCTTTCCTGAGAATCGAGAAAATATGTCAGCCCGATGGATCCCTGGGTAGACGTGCTTGCTACCAAACCTGACAGCCTAGGTTCAATTCCACATGGTAGGACCAAACTGACTCCTAACAGTCGTATTCTGATCTCCATGCACTCGCTATGGCTTGCACATGCGCACACACCCAAACTTCAAATGTGGCACAGGAGCCAGAGGTAAACAGCTTGTCAAGTTAGACGAGCAACCTGAGTTCGACACCCCAACCCCACATAAGGGTGGAAAGAGAGGACTATACAGATGCGTGACAAAACGCCCATACACGTTTTTTTTTTAATGAAAATTAGCCGGGCGTGGTGCCACACGCCTTTAATTCCAGTTTTCTGGAGGCAGAGGCCAGCACTTCTCTCAGCATATATATGAGTTCCAGGCCAGCCAAGGCTACATAGTGTCCCGAGCTGCAGGCGGCCACGGTGGTAATCGCACACGGCACCGCTAGGGGGCGATCGATGTCCGCGCACGGTGCTTGCGCACGCACTCCGTTCTCCAGCGCGCCGAGGCCCGCGCATGCGCACGGCCTCACCGCCGCTGGAGCCGGTTCCTAGCGCTCCTCGGCTCCGCGCTCTCCGGTGACCTAACGGACTCAACGATCGGCGATGTCCGAGCTGCCCGGAGAGAGCCGAGTCCCCGACCTGAGCCCCGTGGCTGGCATCGGCGACGTCCTGCATGGGGACGTGGGCGGAGGCAGTCGGGTCCCCGAGGCCCAGGAGGGCCCGCTGGCCGCAGCCGCCCGGTTCGTGGCGCCGGCCCCGGGCCCGCTTCCCAGGCGACTCCCCGGCGTGGCGGGCCTGGTGGCCATGCCGCACGTCCACGCGCCGCTCCGCCTTCTAGAGCTGCACGAGCAGCGGATGTTCCAACACTACCTGCACACCAACCCCCTGATCCCCGCCCGGCTGCTCCGCGACATCGAGGAGCGCCGCCGGCTCTTCGTGGAGGGCTGCAGGGCCAGGGAGGCGGCCTTCGACGCCAACCCCCCGCAGATGGACTCGCACGCCCGCGCCTTCACGCTGGCGCTCACCGCCTCCGACGCCCGCGGCCCCACCGCTGACTGAATTGGTGGCCTTAGCCTCTAATGCCAGCCCTCGGGAGGGAGGAGGCTGGAGGATCCGGAGTTCAAGGTCCCCTCGGCTACGCAGAGTGGGAGGCCAGCCTGGGCTACAGGAGACTCTGTCTTTTATATAAAAAAATAAAAATAAAAAGATTGATGGCCAGGAAGTCAGGTGACTCTTAGGGTCAAGGGCAGAGGCAGAAGTCTGGGCAAATGTCATGAGGTTGGGAAGTCCAAGCAGATCTTAGGCGGGGGCAGGGTGGAGTGCAGCAGGACCCGGAGGTGGACACTTGGGGCTTGAAGCTGGTGGCAAAGAAGACTCTTCTGACTTCCTCCTCGTGACCGTTAGCGATCCCCCTACCCCCCCGCATTTGTGGGAACTCAAGGTTGCATTACTATGAAGGATGGTTTTGCAAAGATGAAGTCTAAGAATTACCAATGTTAAAAGAAAAAACTTAGAAATCAACTGAGATACGGAGAGAAACCGGGGAGATTGGTTCACAGTTGCTCCTGGGTTTGACTAGCATCAGAAGAGACAACTTGGACACTTCAGAACTGAGGGGTCATCTCGTTATCAGCTGACAAGCTCAATGTGCCGTTAATTCTTGTGTTTGATGCTCTGTAGACAAGTTGTAAATATTCAGATGGGGGGAAATCAAGTATGTGTTTGTGAGATGAGTATTTCTCAAGACAATGTGCACTTGTATCCACGGGGGAATAGATTTCATTTTTTTAAGCTTTTATTTATTATGTACACAGTGTTCTGTCTATGTGTCTGCCTGCATTCCAGAAGAGGGCACCAGATCTCATTATAGATGGTTGTGAGCCACCATGTGGTTGGTGGGAACTGAACTCAGGACCTTTGGAAGAGCAGCCAATGCTGGTAACCTCTGAGCCATTTCTCCAGAACCAGATTTCCTATTTAAATGACAGGTGTGCCGTCACAAGCCGCAGAAGTAGCAAAAGATGCTTTGGGAAGTTAAACTTTTCTCTCTGCCACACTGAAAACTGTCTAAGCAAGCATCCATAGTGATTTGGGTTGGGGTGGGGAGATTGTTCTCTGAAGGGTTTTCAAAACCATTTTCTAATGCATATGCAAGTTGAAACCAACCAAATTCTCTCTCCTAATCCCGGTGCTGAGGATGGGACCCGGATCCTTACACTTGCTACCCCTGCCCTACATTTCCAGTCCCTTTGAGTCAAGGTGGGGCTGGTGACATTGGTTACAGTGTTGCCTCTGAGCCTATTACTGAGTTTGATCCTGGGACCCACATGGTGTGAAGGTCCACTCCTCTTTCTGCTGACCACCACTCATGTACACACACATGCAATGTAAAAAAAGAAATCTCGATGGTATGTACCTGTATCAGCATCTCGGGTTTTTTATATTTTCAGTTATATGGGAAGTAATTCTCTATTGTTTTCTTTTTTAATGACTACTGTTTACGGCTGTATCTTAACATATTTAATGAACTAGTCTTTTGGGCATCTGGATTGCTTGAAAATGTTTTCTTTTAAAGATTTGTGTGTGAGAGCTTGTGTGAGTACCTGTGTAGCATGTGGGTGCAACACGAGACTGGGGGGGCCAGAGGAGGGTGTGGGATCCCCAGAACTAGAGTTACAGGCAGCTGTGAGCCACAGGTGGGTGCTGGGAACTGAACCCACTCCACCGAGCCATCTCTCCAGTCTTTAGTTTTGGTTTGTTGGAAACAGGGTCTCTGTATGTAGTTCTGGTTGGCCTAGAACTTGCTGTGTGGTAGACCAGGTTGGCCTTGAACTCACAGAATCTCATGCCCCTGCCTCATGCCTGGCTTCTGTGTGTTTCGTTGAGAAGGGGTTACATGGAACTGGGGCTGATGAAGAACCCTGATCCACCCCACCCCACCCCACCCCCAGGTTCTGGGACTCAGGGTGCGTGTCATTGTTTCTGTAATGTCCTGTGCGTGTGTGCTTGCTCTTTCCATAGGGAAAACGTATTAATGCATGGAATCAGTAAAGGTGGCATTTCTCATAGGTATCCCCAATCTTTGAGCCTCTGTTTACTTCCTTTTGCTCATGTGCCTCTTTCTCTACACCCAGCCCAATCCTTCAGACTCCTCCTCGGGAAAAACTCGGTGTTTGCATTTCTCTGCAGGGCAGAGGCACTGCTTTCCATGTGTGGAGGCCATTTGGTTTGTCCATAGCCTTTAAGTCACCAAAGAGTTAGTGCTCAGTGGGTATGGTGGCACACATCTGTAATCCAATTGCTTGGGAGGCGGAGACAAGCCAGTCCAGCTGTGGTGGCACACGCCTTTAATCCCTGCATTTGCGACAGCCAGGGCTATGTAGTGAGATCCTCTAACAGTAAAAGGTCTAGATTCTAGAGTTCAGACCAGCCTGGGCAATTTAGCACGGGGCTGGCAAGATGGCTCAGTGGGTAGACAGCTGGCCAGGAAGCCTGATGAACCCTGAAACCACAAGCTGAGCGGACAAGTCCCTCCAAAGGTGTCCTCTGACCTCCCCATGACCCCGTCCCACACGATAAATCTTACCCACCCCTCTTCAATACAAGATGTTTCTAGTGCTGACTGCATTGACACCCCCACCCCCACCCTGCAGGCAAGTGTTAATACTCCACCTTTCTTCCCTTATGGTTTCCAGAATGACTCACAATGGTTTTGCCACATGTGGCCAAGTGTAGTCATTACCTGTAACCCCAGCACTCAG
This sequence comes from Mesocricetus auratus, assembly GCF_017639785.1. Taxonomy (NCBI): domain Eukaryota; kingdom Metazoa; phylum Chordata; class Mammalia; order Rodentia; family Cricetidae; genus Mesocricetus; species Mesocricetus auratus. The sequence continues at coordinate 7,216,588 of NW_024429216.1, read as the reverse complement.
AAAGCTGGGACAGGATGGCTGAGTTTGAGGCTTTCCTGGCACCACATTGTGAGATCAAAACAAAAACAAAACCAACCACTGTGCATGATGAACACAGACTGACTGGGATGCTGACATTGATCTTCTCATCTGGGACACTTGAGGTTCTAGAAGCACCCTAGAGATATGTCTCTTCCTTTTCTCTTTGACTTTTCCAGATAAGGTTTTTCTGTGTAGCCCCAGCTGTCCTGGAACTCACTCTGTAAACCAGGCTGGACTTGAACCCAGAGATCCACCTGCCTCTGCCTCCCAAGTGCTGGGATTAAAAGTGTGTGCCACCACCACCTGACCTATTTCAACTGTTCCAGTACAATCAAAACTTCTCCAAACACATCTTAAATTAAGCTGTTGGGAATGAAGCTGTGAAAATTAACAAGCTGGTCTAGCCTTACATTCCAAGGAAGCTGTGTCCTGATTCCTGTCACTGTCATGAAATACTTGAAACAATCAACCTACAAGGAGGAAAGGCTAATTCTGGCTCACAGTTTGAAAGACCTCGGTCGTAGTCAGCGTGACCCTTTGCCTTGGGCCTGGGGTGGCATGGTACCTCATGGCTCATGGTGCCAGGAAAACAAAGCCAGAAAGGCAAGGTCTAGGCTCCCAACATCCCCTTCTGGAACACACACCCAATAATCTCACTTCCTGCCCGTAGACCTTACCTCCTCTCCACCACCTCTCAAAAGCAGCCCAGCAGGGGACCAAGCCTTCAGCGTGTGAGTCTGTAAGGGTGGAGTATGACCTTCCCCATCCTTCCTCCCGCTCGGTCTGTCCAGATGGGGGAGATGCTGAGAACACGGTAGCAGGTGACAGCAGACGTTCTCAGAGGCCAACACAGGGAAACAGATTATATTCTCTTTACTTTCCCAACCCACCCAAGCCCCAGCCACCATCAGAAAAGGACCTGGTTTGGCATCATTTCAGTCCTCCTCATCATCCGCTGAGGTTCCTGAGATGGGGAGAGAAACAAAACAGTAACCATTCCCCACAGACATACTGGTGTTTCTGTAGAGCTTAGTGTTCTAAGGCAGTCCGTATATACATGGAGGGCATCTTTGACCATATATATATTCATATATATGTATATTCATATATATGTGTGTATATATATATATATATATATGAGACCTCCTGCCTCTGCTTCCCCAGCACAGTGCGGGGATCAAACCCATGGCCTCCTGAACACTAGGCAAGCAGTCTACCAGTGAGCTACATCCCCAACCCTTTTGTGGTTCCCATGTGTGGGTATATGTGTGCTGTGTGTATGTGCTTGTGTGTGTATGTCTGTGCACATACATGCCAAGGCCAGAGGCAGGTGTCAAATATCTATCTCGCTCCACCGAGTTTTTTGTTAAGATTTACTTATTTTTGTTTTATATGTAGGAGTGTTTACCGGCACATATTTCTGTGTGCCGTGTGCATGCCTGGCACCTGCAGAAGCCAGAAGAAGGTGTGGATCCCCTGGAGCAGGAGTTACAGAGGGCTGTGAGCCACCGTGTGGGTTCTGGGAATAGCACCAGGTCCTCTGCCAGAGCAGCCCAGTGCTTAACCCCTGAGCCATCTCCCCCACCCATCCTATTGTTGACCCAGGATCCCAAGCTCTCAACTAGACAGGCTTGGCAATGAGATCCTGGGATCCACATTGTCTCCACCTTAGACACCAGAGTTACAGAACACATGGCCATGCCCAGCTTTATACATGAGTGCTGGGGATTTGAACTCAGGTTCCCTTGCTTTCACAAGCAGCGCTCTTAGTCACTAAGCCAACTCTTAGCTCCCCCGCCACCCATTCTTGAGAAATGCTCTATGGAACTCCCTGTAGAGCCCGTGTTGGCCTCAAACTCCCAGCGAGCCTCCTCCTGCCTCAGTTTACCCACTGCTGGGATTACAAGCACAGGCCACCATGCCCAGCTGTAAAAAGATAGCTTTGAGATCCTTGACTGGATTTTAGACGGTGTGATGTGTCGTGGAATAAAATTGTTTTAACTGGGCAAAGATGTGTTACATTTGTTTATGCTTCAGAATATTATTTCAACTGTCATACCCATTATAAATGTAAAAAGTGATATGTACAGCTCTACAGCCAGAAGCTAAGACAACATCCTTAGGCTCTTCTGATAGCCACGGGGCCCTAGGGACAGCCACGTCTTACCCATCACTCTGGGGGTCCTCTCCATGATCCCATTGACAAGCCAAGCTTAGTGTTGCTGGCCTGTCATCCAGGGAAAGCCAAGGCACGAGGACTGCAAACCCAAGGCTAGCCTGGGTAATTTAAGGAGGAACGGATCTCAAAATAAGAAAGGGGGAAAATACTACTCCATGCATAGCCCTCGGCGCACGGGTGTGAGACCCAGGTCAATCCCTGGCACCGCAGGGAGACAGGAGGGGTGAGCAAAGGGGTGAGCTGTGACTCAGCTGGCAGCACGCTTGCTTGGCGCACGCAAGGCTCTGCCTTCACCCCCAGCCTAGTGAATGGGAATGGTGGGCACCCCTGGAACCCAGCAACTTGGAGGTGGAGCCAAGCGCATCAAATGCTTCATGGTATGGTACGGAGGCCATCCTGAGCTACGTGAGACCCTGTCCCCCAAAGTGGGGTGTGTATGAAGAACTGGAGGGCTGGCGGGCGCTCAGACCTGAGACCCCAACACTTAGGAGGCTGAGGCAAGGAGGTGGCTGGGAGTTCAAGGGCAGCCTCAGCTACACAACGACTGCTAGGACTGCCTGGGCAATACAGTAAGCCTCTCTCAAAGGTGCTTGTTGCCCAGTTTCGTGACCTGAGTTCAACCCCCAGAAGCCACACTGGGTAGGAAGAGAAGTGACTCGCACAAGTTGTCCTCTGACCCCCACATATCTGCCTTGACTTTCATGTGCATCCCGCAATGTGAAATAAAAAATGCAAGCCGCGCTGTGTTGTGATTTTAAGGGCGAGCGTGGGCTGAGCTGGAGGCCTGGATGCCCGCCCGCCGCCGCCGCCGCCCCCTCCCCCGCCACAGCCGCCGCCGCTGCCGCCCCCACCCCTCCCCCACCCCTCCCCCCCGCCGCCACAGCCGCCGCCGCCCCCCCTCCCCCGCCACAGCCTACCTTCGCGCCTCCTCCTGGCCTCTGTTGCTCCTCATTCATCTCCAGCCCCATTTCCGCTGCTACCTTTTCTTGATCTCCTCATCGATAATGCCCACAAGTTTCTTCATACTGGACTCATCCACAAACCCGTCACCCTTCTGGGTATGGAGGAGAGAGCCCAGGCATGATTCTATCCTCCCAGCACCCCCAACCCTACCTCTGACCCTTTTCACCCCCTTGCCCAGAATCACCTTCTTGGAATGGACCAGCTTCCCATCCACAAACACTTCAAACTCCCCCGTTACCTGGGCAGCTCTTTCCTCCTCCTGGCAAAGGAATGCTTGAGTGGAGGAGGCTGGGAGAGCTCCTCCAAACCCTCAGGGGTCGGGGGACCCTGATCGCTCCTTCTCCCCCAGGTACCAGAACACTTACAAACTCCAGAAGGTTTGGAAATTGATGTTCCAGGGACTTTTTCAGAAGAATGTACTGAGAGGGGAAAAGATGGGGTCATGGGGTCACAGGAGGAGAAACGGGGACCCCCTTCCAGTCTTCAGGTCACATGCTCCCTTACATTCTGAAGAAGAAACGACTCACCCGAAGGCCATAGCTTCAGAGGCCACTGGAAGCAGAGGTCGGGGGGGAGGGGGGGCGTGGAGAGAGATAAGGGGAGACGTCATAGTGGCAGTGAGCCTGAGTCAGACCCCATCCCTGCCCTGCTTGGCGCACCCCACCCACCCATGGTACCATCTCAGGGGGAAAAAGCCACCATCCTCCTCATAGCCCATGAGTAGATTCAAAACTGTCCCCATCCTTCAGCCCTTGTCACCACCCTGTCCAGCTACGGAACCCATCTCGTGGGTCTTTCTATAACTGCGCACTGAGGTGCTGCCTCGGGGCCTGTGCACTGGCGGCCAGCTGCACAAAGCCCCTCCCCCCAGGACATGCATAGCTCCTCTCCATTCCTTCAGGCCACCTCCCCAGTCTTGACCCTCCCAGATGCTGTCCTGAGCATCCTAGCTGTGGCCCTGCCCTACACACTAGCAGGCAGGGTCACAAGGGTGGGGGTCTCCATCTTGTTCATTGCTCTGTGCCTGGTGTCACCTGACGTGTTTAAAAAACAAAACAAGCCGGGGCATTGGTGGCGCACGCCTTTAACCCCAGCACTTGGGAGGCAGAGCCAGGCGGATCTCTGTGAGTTCGAGGCCAGCCTGGTCTACAGAGTGAGTTCCAGGACAGCCTCCAAAACAATACTGAGAAACCCTGTGGCTGTTGAGCCAGATGTGGTAGTGTGTGCTCTAATCGGAGCACTTGGGAGACAGAGGTGACAGCCAGGGAGAGCTACATAGAAAGACCCTGTCTCAGAAGAAGATGGGGAGGAGGAAGAGAAGGAAGCAGAAACTGGGAGAGAACAGGGGGGACCAAGCTTGGGGAGAGGAGAAAAAGATACCATGGGGCAGAAAGAGTCAGAATGACCTGATAGAAATGGCTTGGCAGAGGCCAGGCGGGAGGCAGAGGCCGGCGGATCTCTGTGAGTTCAAGGCCAGCCTGCTCTACAAGAGTGAGTTCCAGAACAACCTCCAAAGCCACAGAGAAACCCTGTCTTAAACACGCCCCCCAAAAAAAGAAAGAAAGAAAGAAATGGTTTGGCAGAGCCAGAGGAGAATTCTCCAAAGCAGGAGAGGCATGGGGAAGACAGCCCTGAGCCTGAGGCAGCCCCTGGTAGCTGCATCCAGGTCCTCCAGCTCATTTCCCAACTGTCCCACTGCGGCCTGGCCTGCTCCGGGGCCAAAGCAAGTGAGGCGGTTCAGCAGGCCATCTCCAGGACCAGGAGCAGTCAGGACCCTCAGAGTGCAGTGCAGGGAGGAAGGGGAGTGGGCTCCCAGTCACAGGGATCAACAGATGAATCCAGTGAATGAGGATGGATGGATGGATGGATGGATGGATGGATGGATGGATGGATGAGGATGAATGGATGGGTGGATGGGTGGATGGGTGATGGATGGATGGATGAGGATGGATGGATGAATGAGGATGGATGGATGAGGATGGATGGATGATGGATGAGGATGGATGGATGGATGGATGAGGATGGATGGATGATGGATGAGGATGGATGGATGGATGGATGAGGATGGATGGGATGAGGATGGATGGATGAGGATGGATGGATAGATGATGATGGATGGATGGATGGGATGAGGATGGATGAATGGATGGATGAGGATGGATGGATGAATGGATGAGGATGGATGGATGAGGATGGATGGATGAGGATGGATGGATGAGGATGGATGGATGAGGATGGATGGATAGATGAGGATGGATGGATGGATGGATGGGATGAGGATGGATGAATGGGATGAGGATGGATGGATGATGGATGAGGATGGATGGATGGATGGATGAGGATGGATGGATGAGGATGGATAGATGAGGATGGATGGATGGGATGAGGATGGATGAATGAGATGAGGATGGATGGATGATGGATGAGGGTGGATGGATGAGGATGGATGAGGATGGATGGATGGATGAGGATGGATGGATGAGGATGGATGGGATGAGGATGGATGGATGATGGATGAGGACGGATGGATGAGAATGCAGTTTAGAGCCAGCAATCATACAAATGTTGAATGGATGAGAGTGGATGAATGAAGGTCAGTGCTACTACCAATCATAGGAATGAATGAATGAATGAATGAATCAGAATAAATGTATGCGTGAAGTTGAGAGGCAGGACTCATGCAGATCAAATGAGTCTGACTGCCAGGTGGGAAATGCCCATCGATGAACGGTTAAAAGCGAACGAACGCAGCTCAGTGACTCACACGAATGTTTGAAGGAACAGGAGTGAACTAATGAAGCAGAGTCAATAAACAAGAAAGCGGGAGTGAGCGAAGATGAAGGCAGAGATCGCAGGAGTTGCGTGGGGGTGAATGGAAGAAGCTGAAAGCCGGGCTGGGGAACCGAGCAACGTTTGCTAACCTCAGAGGGGCAGAGAGTGGGAGGCAGCGCCCCACCCGCCTGCCTCACTGCTTACACCAGGGCCAGCACAGGAATGCCCAGAGCCCCAGCACCCGCCATGCTCGCCTTTCACGGGTAGAAGGAGCCCCTCACCAGTATGTCACACGAATCAAAATTTTGCTGGCCGTTGTTAAGTTCTCGCTGGTTGAGGCCTTGGTGGAGATGAAGCTGGGTGATGGGGAAAGTGTGGGGAGCCGATTCAGAGCAGGGGCCACCTTTAGCTGAGTGGCCAAGAACTGTAGTCCGGGGATGGGGTCCGGAGTGGGGCCCAATGTACTGGAGGCCATGGCTTTGGAAGCCAAGGAGTCTAACTGAGGGGGGAAGTCCCGGACGGAGCTCAACGTCTTGGAGGCTGTGTCAGTGAGCACCGGAAGGGGACCCTGGATGGCCTCTGCTAGACTGTAGGTCAAGGGTTCCTCCTTCGAGGAAGAGCTAGCGGGCCTGGAAGAAGAGGGCTGAGCCACGGGTGAGTCCGAGTTCAGTGCTGGTCTCGGGGCCTGGACCGGTGCTGGAGTCCATGCCGGTGCTGGAGTCCACGCCGGTGCTGGAGTCCACATCCGTGCTGGGGTTCGCACCAGTGCTGGGGCCCACACCCGTGCTGGGGTTCGCACTGGTACTGGGGTTCGCACCGGTACTGGGGTTCGCACCGGTACTGGGGTTCGCACCGGTACTGAGGTTCGCACCGGTACTGGGGTTCGCACCGGTACTGGGGTTCGCACCGGTACTGGGGTTCGCACCGCTACTGGGGTTCGCACCGGTACTGGGGTTCGCACCGATACTGGGGTTTGCACCGGTACTGAGGTTCGCACCGATACTGGGGTTTGCACCGGTACTGAGGTTCGCACCGGTACTGGGGTTTGCACCGGTACTGGGGTTCGCACCAGTACTGGGGTTTGCACCGGTGCTGGGGTTCGCACCAGTGCTGGGGTTCGCACCAGTGCTGGGGACCAGGCTGGAGCAGGAGTTAGGACTGGGGCTGGGGCTGGGGCTGGGGCTGGGGCTGGGGTTGGGGCTGGGGCTGGGGCTGGGGTTGGGGCTGGGGTTGGGGCTGGGGCTAGGGTTGGGGCTGGGGCTGGGGTTAGGGCTGGGGCTAGGGTTGGGGCTGGGGCTGGGACTAGGGTTGGGGTTGAGGCTGGAGTTGGGGCTGGGGATAGAGTTAGGGTTGGGGGAGTTGGAGTTGGGGTTGGGGTTAGGGTTGGAGCTGGGAACCGGATTGGAGGAGGGGTTAGGAACTGGGCGGGAGGCCGGACCGGGGTGAAGATTCGGACCGGAGTCTGATCCTGGGCCGGGGTCGAGACCAGGAACCGGGTGGAAGTTTGGACCGGAGTCAGGTTGTGAGCTGGGATGGAGACTCTGATTGGGGTCGTGGTTCGGATGGGAGTTGGCATCCGAGATGGGGTGTTTGCCCGGGCTGGGGAGGGAGTGGGGGTCCGTGCCTGGTTACTCATGGTGACCAGGTGAGACCCGGGTACCCCAGGCTGAGCGTCCAACCTTGTCCAGCTCCTTGAACAAGGACAGCATTCGTACCCCAGGGTTCTAAAACGGAAGCGACCCCAAGCAGGCACCGTTACACACTGGGTTCCAGACGCTTCCCAGAGCTTCCCACCGCCCTTTGCGCTCGGGATTCCTCCTGCCCTGCTTCCAGCCAATGGTAGGAGGCCACATCCAGTATTAAAGAGTAGCAGCCTACCGCCCTCAGAGCAGGAAGAGAAGACACAAGGACCCATTGGCACCCAGGGCCTGCAGGTTCAGAGGGGACCTCTGAGAATAGGGTACAGCTACAAGATCCGGAAAAAATAGCCCACACAAACGAGGCAATTTACATACAGCCAGGAGCTGCTACGATTCAGACCAGATTGTGGGGGCCCGGGGCCCGTGGTTTCACCACTTTGAGAAGGGTCCCTGAAAGCTGTCTTCATGCTGTAGCCCCAGTATCTAGAACAAGACCTGGATCAATAAATGCTTGTGGGACCTGAGGTGGTGAGATAGAAAAGGGAATCTTGCTGTGGCTGGTTTTGTTTTACACTACTCCTTGGGGACCCACCACCTAGCTCCCAAATGAATTATCCTGTTTCTCTTTAACTGTTTTGCTTTTGGGCTTTTTTTACCTTTTGTTTTGTTTTGTTTTTTCGAAGAAAGGTTTCTCTGTATTGTTTTTGGAGCCTGTCCTGGCACTTGCCTGGTAGACCAGGCTGGCCTCGAACTCACAGAGATCCACCTGCCTCCCGAGTGCTGGGATTAAAGGCGTGCGCCACCAACGCCCGGCCCGGCTACCTTTTTTATATATATCTTTCTTTCCTTCTTTCTTACCCGTGGCTGTCTGTGTGGCTGACTAGCTGGCCCCTGGCGTTCTCCCCTCCTTCTTCTTGTCTCCTGCCTCCCTCTTCTGTAGATTTCTCCTCCTAGTTATTTTCTCTGCCTGCCAGCTCCGCCTATCTCTCTCTCCTGCCTAGCTACTGGTCATTCTGTTCTTTATTAGACCAATCAGGTGTTTTAGGCAAGCAAAGTAACACAGCTTCACAGAGTTAAACAAATGCAACATAAAAGAATGCAGCACAACCGGGCATTGGTAGAGCACACCTTTAATCCCAGCACTGGGGAGGCAGAGGCAGGCGGATCTCTGTGAGTTCGAGGCCAGCCTGGTCTACAGAGCGAGTTCCAGGACAGCCTCCAAAGCCACAGAGAAACCCTGCCTTGAAAAAAAACAAAGCAAAACAACAAAGAATGCAGCACATCTTTGCATGATTAAACAAATGTTCCACAGCATAAAGGAATGTAGCACATCTTAAACAGCTTGCACTAAGTAAGGGGGCAGGTTTGGGAGCTGACGTGTAGGCAAAAACCAGAGGTGACAAGGATTGGAGCCAGGGACCGTGACCATGGAAGGCAGACAGACTTCACTGAGGCCATGGGACTCAGGATGATTTAATAGGGGTTTGGTCGGTTGGCAGTTTTCACAACATGCACCATGCACAGCACTCTGAGGTCAAGCCCTAGTTCATGTGGAGGCGACACAGGACTGCAGTCCGGCGCTCAGGAGACAGAGGCAGGTGGATCAAAAGTTCAAGGTGACCTCCCGGTGTTGGTGACAGTTCCGGGTCACTCTCAGGTACATATAAAAAACTCAGGATGCATACGACCCTGTTGATTTCCCTGAGATGTCAGTCTCTGCCCTTGGCTTTCGGGCAATATCTCTATACCAGGAAGTATAATTCCTGATGAGTGATGGTGAGGGGGCCATGTAACAGATGGTCCATGGTGATAATATGGATGATAGCTCTCAGTCTTAGAAGGGTTATGGATGATAGCTCTCAGTCTTAGAAGGGTGATTAACTCTGCCTGCCTGACCAAGATCCCGTGGAAACTATGGGCTTCCGGATGCAGGAGTGCTTCCTGGTATGGCGAATTCTGTCTCCACTGTCACACCATGGTGCTGGGAGAAGTCATGGCGGTCTGCGCCTCCACCAGTGACGACACCCAGATGTTTGTGCTAGAAACTTAGCTGGACCCTGGCCCGTGCCCTTCCTCTAGCTGGCTGAGTTTTAAATTTATTTTTGTTTTGGTTTGCTTTCTGATGTCTTTGAGAAATAGCCTTGCTGTGTAGCCTAGGCTGGCCTTGAACTTATGATCCTCCTGCCTCTGCCTTCTTCTTTTTCCTGAGACAGGAAACTGGGTCTCACTATGCAGCCTTGGCTGGCCTAGAAATTGCTATGGCCAGGCTGCCCTTGAAAACACAGAGATCTGCCTGCCTCTGCCACTCAAGCGTTGGAATTAAAGCCGGTGACACCACACCACACTTCCTTGGTTGATTTTAATCTCTTTCCCCTGTGCTACTATAACCTAACTTTTGACGAACCTTCCTACCAAAGGATCGAGCCTGGCCCAGAGGGCAGTGTGTGCCTGTAATTCCAAGTATGACACAGCAGAAGCCAGAAAATTGTGGCAAATCTGATGCTAGTTTGGTTTACAATTAGTGATTCTCAATCCTTCTAATACTATGACCCTTTAATACAGTTCCTCATGTTGTGGTGACCCCCACACACATAAAATTATTTCGTTTCTATTTGGTAATTGTAATTTTGAAGCTGTTATGAGTCATAACGTAAATATCTGATATGCAGGATATCTGATGTGTGATCTATCAAAGGGTCATTTGACCCCTACGAGGGTCTGAACCCACATGCTGCTAACAGCTGGTTTACATAGTAAGTTCCAAGCCATAGCATCCTGTCTCAATTTTTTTTTCTTTGTTTTTTGAGACAGGGTTTCTCTGTATTGTTTTGGAGGCTGTCCTGGAACTCACTCTGTAGAGCAGGCTGGCCTCGAACTCACAGAGATCCGCCTGGCTCTGCCTCCCGAGTGCTGGGGTTAAAGGCGTGCGCCACCAACGCCCGGCCCTGTCTCAATTTTTTAAAAATGCCCAGCATGGTGTCCCATATCTTGGGAGGAAGAGGCAGGTGAATCTCTTGAGTTCGAGGCCAGCCTGGTCTACAGAGTGAGTTCCAGGCCAGCCAGTGGCTACACAGAGAAACCCTGTCTAGAGAAAACGAAAACAAGAAACAAAACAACAAAAACAGTCTATTATTCTCCCTATGAGATGGTATCTCTTTTCCTTAGTTCCAACAACAGAAACAAAGTTCTCAGCCCGAAGTAATTGACCAAAATAAGAACCTTTATAGATGTCTCTTAGAATGAGAAAAGTTAGGTTATAAATAAACATTATGTACAACTTCCAACAGCACACTCCCCAGCCTCCAGTCAGTGTGGGTTGCAGAGACCGGGTACCACAAAGCAAACGAAAACATTTGGGCTCCATCCCCAAGCCCTCACAGAGAAGGGGGCAGGGTTATGCCTGAAAAAAAACGAAGAGAGAAAGAAGCATTAGAGGAGGCATGAGGCAGGGGGCTGCCTCCGAGCCGGGTGCCCTAGGCCCAGAGCAAGAGAACCTGGGACTCCATTACCTCTCGAGCATAATTGGAAGGGGCCGGTATGACATAAATGGATCGAGAGTCTCCGTCTTCGGGGTGATTCCAGTCAGCCGAGCTGTGGGAGGAGAGAGAGCAGGGACGATTCAGACCCCATGAATTCTCCGTTTGTTTGGTTTGTTTTTCCGCACCCATCAAAGAGGGGAACCCTGCGATGACACCCCATCAGAAGCCCGCTGGGACGCCGGGCTAAGAGGGTCCAATCAAGTAAGACGCATCAAGGAGTTAGGCCAATCAATCGGCCAGAGTGACAAGGTGCGCCGCCCTCACCTGGGGCCATCCCCGGCACCGTCTTGTATCTTCAGGTTGTTGAGTGCATCCGGGAGCGTGTGGACCGACGGCTCCCGGGCTCCAGACAGCAGGCGAGTGCCCGCATCCCGGGCCAAACCTCGGCGGCGCACGTGGACGAGCAAGAGTGCGGCGCCGGCCAAGCCCGCGGCCACCAGCAGCCCCAAAGCGGGAGGCAGAAGGAAGCGCTGTGGGTCCTCCCGCCTCGGGCCCCGGGGGGCCGCGGGCGCCGCGTCCGCGCCGTCGGGGCGCACGGCGAACTCGCATCGCACGCCCATGTAGCCGGGCGCGCAGGCGCAGACGAGGCCGGAGAAGTGGGCGTAGCAACGGCCTCCGTGCGCGCAGGGGCGAGAGGCGCAGGGGTCGGCGCGCTCCCGACAGTCGCGCCCGCCGAAGCCCAGCGCGCACGAGCAGCGCCGCGCGCCGCCGCCCTCCACGCACGTGCCGCCGTTGGCGCAGGCGCGGCCGGCGCAGTCGTCCAGGTGGCGCTCGCAGCGCGGCCCCGCGAAGCCCGCGCGACAGCGGCAGCGCAGGGCGTGACCCAGGTCCAGGCAGAGGCCGCCTGCGGGGGCGGGGGGAGCGGTGTCAGCGCCCGCTGCACCCCGCCTCCCGCCTGCGGCTCCTCCGCCTTCCTCGCCTGCACTCTCCTCCCGAATCTGGGGCTGCAAGCGAGGATGCCCGAGGCGACGTCTACCTGGGCCTCTCTTCCTCCTCCCTTTCCTCCCCTCCAGGTCTCTCTCTCTGTCCAAACGCCCTTTTCTCCGGGAAGTGCTCTCACTTTTCCTGTTTCCAGCCCAGAGCCTCTGTCCCTCATCACAGCCCCGATGCCTCTGAGTTCTGAGTGAGCCAGAGAGGAGTCCCTGGGAGAAGACTGGAACTTGCAGAGTCTAGGACTGTCCCTCCGGTCACCCATTCCAGGAAACAATGGTTTTGTTTGTTTCATGTTTGAAACGGGAGCTCAGTATGAGCTCGGACTAGTTTCGAACTTGTGATCGATCCCCTGGTCTCAGCCTCTGGAGTGCTAGAATTAACTATGCAGCCATCCATGCTCAACTACAAACCAAGTATCTACCAGACTCTTTACATCCATGGTCTCATTTAACCCTTTGTTCAGTCTGAGGGTTTCTGAGATGGCCATGCAGCCCAGGTTGGCCTGAAACTCATTATATAGCCCATAAAGACCTTGAACCCCTGAACCTCCTGCCTCTGCCTTCTAGAGTGCTGGATTTATAGGCATGAGCCTCTATGCCCAGCGTGGCCCCACCTGATCATTTAATAATGTGTCAAATCAGGGTTCCCCCTTCTTAGAATCTCCCTGTGGCTCCGTCTCTGGGAAAAAGCAAGAGTACCTTCCCAGCAAGTCCCCAGTGTCTGCCGCGTCACATGCCTGACCTCATCTCCCTCCACTCCCCCCGTCTGCTCTGACCACACTGGCCTCCCTCATGATCCACAATCGGCAGGGATTTGGGGTTCCCTCTTTGCTACACCCTCAGTGCCTAAATCAAGGCCTGACAGGCAGACAGTTCTCGACAAACACCTACGGGATGGCTAGTCACCTGTTTCACAGATGGACTAGGGAGGAGGGTCACGTCCGCAGCACGTGGCCACACAGGACACAGAGGCAGGATTCCCACCCAGGGCCACCTCCCCCCACCACGCCCGCCCCTCCCCCGCCCCTGGCCGCCCCGGCTTCCCCACCTCACCATTCTGACACGGCTGCAGGCTACACCGGTCCACCCTCTTCTCACAGTTGGAGCCTTGGAACCCAGGCGGGCAATGACAGACATAGGCAGAGTCAGGTTCTTCGCCACCGACACACAAGCCGCCATTGAAGCAGGGTCCATCTGCGCATGTCACCCCGCTCACCTCACATCGAAGTCCATAGAACCCGCGCGGACAGGTACACTCAAAGGAACCAGAGATTTCCTGAACAGAGAGGCAAAGCTGGCTTTGGGCGGGGGGGCTCCTTGGAGCCAAATCCCCTTCCTTTTCTTTGACCAGGGTACCCGGCTTCCCCAGGAGTGCGGTCCACACACCCTTCAATCTGCTCCACACCGTTGTTTCTGGACGCCCAGACTGGAAGCTCAGAAAGCCGTTCCCACCACGCCCGCCTACATGGCACCCACCTGTCCTGCCCACCCATCCCCACACACATCAACCCTATGCCCACCTCCCTCATGAAGACAGTTTTCAAAGACAGGCTGTGCCCTGGGAGCTCAGGATAGCCTGGAACTCAGGATCCTCAGTGTTCCGAGTGCTGGGATTGCAAGGGTGAGCCTCACTACCCCCAGGAAGGCTTCTTTCCTTGAGGACCAAACTCGGCACCGCGTGCAAGGCAAGCGATCGACCACCGAGTTACAGCCCTAACTCCCCCCGAACTCCTTTGTGTGTCAGTGCTAAGAAAGGGCTTGACTCCTGAGCCAAGACCCCAAACCATCACTGGCAGACTGGGGGCCAAGAGCGGCCTCTGAGCCACGCCCCCAGCTCCTTATTGGAGGATTCTAGGCAGGGGCTCTTACCACTCAGCGATGGTATCCCAGCGATGAAGGCTCTCTCTCTCTCTCTCTCTCTCTCTCTCTCTCTCTCTCTCTCTCTCTCTCTGTCTGTCTGTCTCTCTCTCTCTCTCTCTCTCTCTCTCTCTGTCTCTGTGTCTCTCTCTCTGATTCTGTCTCTCTCTGTCTCTCTCTCTCTGTCTCTGTCTCTCTCTGACTCTCTCTCTCTGTGTCTCTCTCTCTCTGACTCTGTCTCTCTGTGTCTCTCTGTGTCTCTGTGTCTCTCTGTCTCTCTCTCCCTGGATTCCACTCTCCCAGCATCTCCCTTCCCTTCCCAGCTCTGTTCCCTTGCCCCGCTCCATGCCTCTCTCCAAGCCTGCCTTCTCCAGTTGGCTCCTGGTGGCCCAGCCTTGGACCAGTCCTCAGGAAGCCTTGTCCGATGCCTCCACCCTCCGATGGCGCCCTGATCCCAAGCCTTCAACTCACAGTGTCCCGGAGCTCACTGTGGAGACCAGTCTGGCCTCGAACTCACGGAGATCCACCTGCCTCAGCCTCCCGAGAGCTGGGATTAAAGGAGTGCGCCTCCAACGCCGATATCCTAACCCTACTTTAAGGTCTGAGATGCAGCCAGGACACCTCCAGGAAGGGTTCCGGGCTGCTACCAGGCTGGGGCTGCAATGTTACAGAGCCCAGAGAGGGGATGCTCTTTAAAAAGTTCTATGGCGACATATAATCCTAGCACTCAAGGTGGTTGAGGCAGGAAAAGTAGTTCTGGGCCGGCCTGAGTTATTCAAAGTTCTCGTCAGCGTTACATAGCTAGAACCTACCTCAAAGAAATCGGTGTGGGCTGGGTTTGCCCAGGTGGTAGCAAACTCCTTTGATCCCAGGGCTCGTGAGGCCTAGACAGATCTCTGTGAGTTCAAGACCAGCCAGGACTACAAAGTGAGCTCTAGGACAGTCAGTGACACACAGTGAGACCCTGTCTCGGGAGAGGGGCACTAGAGAGGTGACTCAGGAGGTAAATGATTTCTGTGAAAACATGAGCCCTGAGGTTAGTACTCATGTGAAAAGCGGGCTTGGTGGTGCCCTTCTGTAATCCCAGGAGCGGAGAAGTAGCAGAGGCAGAAACACTGGCTCTACAGTCCACACACACACACACACACACACACTCAAGATGAGGTGGGAGCCGGGCGGTGGTGGCGCACGCCTTTAATCCCAGCACTCGGGAGGCAGAGGCAGGCGGATCTCTGTGAGTTCGAGGCCAGCCTGGTCTACCGAGCGAGTTCCAGGACAGCCTCCAAAGCCACAGAGAAACCCTGTCTCGAAAAACCAAACCAAACCAAACAAAACAAAACAAAAAGAGAGGTCGGAAGAGATACTGACACTGCAACTGCCCCCATTGGCACATGGGTTCCCGTCACAGGGCCCAGGCCCAGGTAAAACGCATCCAGGACTGGCAGGACCTGGGACCCTGGGGTTCAGGCAGCCGCTGGTGGAGACAGGGACAGTGCAGAGGGGCCCAGTCCAGCCCTCTAGGCAACGGCATTCATCAGGCTCTTCGCAGTAGCCGTGCTCAGGGCTGCAGCCCTCTCGACACATGGCTGCGGGAGGCAGAGGAAAAGGCAGAGAGAACAAGATGTGAATGCTAGCGCCGGCTGAGATCCAGGGCCCTCAGTTCCCTGCAGGCGATCGACGGGGTGTGGGAGGGGACTGGGATCCGCACTTAAGCAAGCAGGGCAGGGGAAAGCGGGCCACCACGCAGAGGGGACTCACGCGGGGCTGCACACTCTTCTGGGAACGGCGCGCAGGGGAGCAGTCCCGGTCTGCACCGCGAGGGGGCGCTGCGCGGGCGGCACAGGCGCACACAGGCGGCCCCGACCGCGGGCGGCTCGCAGCGCGCGCGGTAGGAGAAGTGTAGCTCCCAGGCGCCTGCGCGCTGTACGTCGCGGGCCCACGGGCCCCCAGCCGCCAGGCGTCTGCGACCGGCCACACGGGCTAGCAGGTTCCAGGCGGGCCCTGCGGGGAGAATGGAGGTCGCTGGGACTCAGGGCATCCCCACCCCTGCTTTCCTAGCCCTGGGAGCTCCTTGTCCTCCAGAGGATAGAAGCCCTCCTCCGTGAGCCTGCCTGTCCCCTCCCCAGTACACCCGGGGACCTGCATGCCACACTTCATCTAGTGCCGCGATAACAGGTTGCTCAGAAACCAAATTACGCCCGTGTTTGCCCCAGAATGCTTGAATATTAAAACAGGACACATTTAAACATCTTGTAACATCAGTATCTACGGACTAGGTCTCTGGTAGTGAGGCCATAGCGTCCTGCAAGGTCTTCTGTGTGTGGCAGCTCTGCTCATGCCTGTGATCCCGGCAGAAGCTTCAAAAGGAGCAAACGGTAGGGCAGACAGATGGTCCAACGCCTGGTATCAATAGAGGAACCTTATCTAAAAGGCTGAGAACAAGCCCAAAGTGGAGGCTCACGTTCATAACATGGGCACTCAGGAGGCCGAGGCAGGAGGATTGTGAATTCCAGGACAGCCTGGGCTACACCCCAAGTTCAAGGCCTGTCTACATTATTCCAGACCCTGTTTCAAAAAAAAAAAAACTTAAAATTTTTAAGCCCAGCATAGAGGGGGCAATCTCGGTAGCCCTAGTACTTGGGAGGTAGATGGGAAGGGTCGGAAATTCAAGACCACCTCAGTTTTATGGCAATTTCCAGGCCAGAATGGACTGCAGGAGACATTTCAAATATGAAATCAGGGCCAAGGAGATTGCTCAGCAATAGTGTGCCTGGACTCTACCAGTGAGGGCTGGGAGCAAGGCTCAACCGTAGACTCTATCCCTAGCATATGAGGAGCTCTGCTCTGTTACAGAAGATAAAAACAAAATAAATGGGTTTTGGAGCACTTTGGCTGTCTCCCTTTTGGATCAGAGATGCTAAACCTGCACAGAACTTGGTCCCTCCACTGCTTCCATTGGGACTTTTAAAACACACTGTTTTATTTAATGCGTGTGAATGTTTTGTCTGGAGGCACGCAGGCGGCGTGAAAATGAAAAGCACCGGAAGAAAGCATAGAGCCTCCCGGAACTAGAGTCACGGTGCAGGGAACTGACCAGTCCTCCCCAGGGGCAGCAAGCCAGCCATGGAGCCACCCCTCCGAGCCTTCTCTACCCAAACTGCCCACAGCTTTAGAGTCCAGCGCCACCTCCCAGGAGCGATGGTGACATCATATGCCCAGCAGTCTCTCAGAGGCAGCTGTGTGTCTGTCTGTCCTGAACCCTACACCGCCTACCAAAGTTCCGAGACTGAAGACACTCACCTCCAGCCGGCTCTCCCGGATGCTCTGTCCAAGTTTCGATGATGAGCGAGAAGGTGCCCTGGTTGGATGGGTAAGGGAAAGAAGAAAAGAATGGAGACTAGCAGTCAGAGAAGCCTCTCAGTGAAGACCAGGACACGCAGGGTGGAGTCTGGAAGCCAGTTCTGGGGCTGAGCAAGGGAACATTCCCGGAAGGAGCGGCCCGGGAGCCAGTCACATTTTGGCCTCGTTCGAGATACCTATTGCGACCCTCAAAAGACATCGTTGTGTGAGGTGTGTTTGCACGAGCCTGTCTGTGTTCCCAGCACCCAGGAGGCTGAGGCAGGAGGGTTTTAAATTTGAGGTCAGGCTGGGGTGCCTTGCAAGACCTTGACCAAAAAAAGGCAAGTACCAGAATGTTCCCACCTCACAGGTGAGGAAATTAAGTATGGAAAAGGTTAAGTCCCCAGACTTGTCTAAATTCCAAATACGGGCCTGCTCCTTTCTGAGCTCTGCAGGGATAGACACGGATTCTGAGGGTGACCTGATGAGGTAGGTCCCAACTAGAAGGACTGAAGTTGAAAATAGAAGGAGCAATTAGGGGACCCCAAGAAAGCACTTGGGGGATCCCCGTTTGCAAGGAGATCTAGATGAAAGACAAAGACCTCCCAAACCCAGCTTGCTGACTGCATGCCTATCAATCCAGAATTTAGGAGGTTCGAGGTGCGGTGAGAGGATCAGAAGTTCAAGACCAGACTCAGGAACATAGTGAGCTCAAAGACGGCCAGGTCCATCTCTAAAACCAAAACTCAGGATGGGGAGATAATCCCAGACAACACCAGAAAGCCTGAAAGCCTGAGTTCAATTCCCGGGTCCCACAGAACCTGATGTGACTCCCACGAATTGTCCCCTTACATCTACATGTCACCGTGGCACATGTGTGTCCCCTCTCCCCCAACTAAATACAAACACATATAACCAACCAAACAGAACCACAGAGAGATGAGAATCCCAGGCTTTGGACAGCCACAAGGAGGGGTGCTGAGAGACCAGGGAAAGTGGCTTCCAGGGCTAGTTAAGGCTGTGTGTGAGCTGGCGGACTGAAGGAGGGGGCGAGCTGGGTGTCACGGTTGAGCTCACCGGCCAGGCATCGCGGAAGGGCACTCGGACGAGGCCGTCGGGCAGCGGCAGGGCAGCAGCAGGCGCTCCGGGCTGCTCTGTGTAGACCGGGCCATGCGTGCTCAGCGCTGCACCCAGGGCGCACAGGGACTCGGCGGTCTCCTGGGAGACTCCCGGCTTCAGGCAGACCCTGAAGAAGAGGCGGCAAGGGCCTCTGGCGTTGCAGGGGGACCGTGGGGCCCCGGGGCCTGGGCCTGGCCCGAAAGAGAGAATTTGCAGCTCGAAGACGCCGGCCGGTAGTGCCTGGGACGAAGAGCGCCACAGGGTTAGGGGACCTCGGGGACCCAGACATCTGCCCCACGAAACCTCCCTAGGATCCCAGGTCTGTCCCTGCTTTTCTGTACCCCGCTGAGTCTGACCTGGGGAAGGAGAAGAGTCAGGATCAGCGCCTGGGAAAGCAGAGTCACCTGCAGGGAGACCATCGCTTTTGGGGACAGAGTGGGGGTCAGCCTCCAGTGGCAGCTGCCGGATCTCACAGCCTTATATCCAAGGGGACGCCCCGCCCCCTCAGCCAGCCTCCTGGCTCCTGGGGACAGAGGGGGAGAGGGTCGCAGGGGAAGGGACACGGGAACTCCGTGTGGGCGGTTTGAGGGGGTTCATCCTGAGCGGGGTCGCGGGCGTGAGCCTGAAAGTGACAGGAGTCGAACCTCTGCGTGTCCTGTGTGGCAGGGAAGGTCTGCTGGAACACGAGCCGGCTTGTGTGTGTTGGGGGGTGATGTGTGCCTCAAACGGGTGTGGACAGTTAGCAGGGATGCGAGGTTGCAGGGAATTCTAGGATTCCGTGTGTTCCCGAGTGGGAGAACGGGAGTACAGGCGACTTCACTATGTGGCTGTGTGCGTTCCTCTCTGTCGTGAACGTGGTTACGCGAGGTCCCGTCCCCCCGTGGAGGACCCTGTGGACTTGTGAGTGCTGTCTGTGGCCCCAGCTGTCCGTGTGTGCGGTTGTAAGCTGTGTCTGGGAGGCCCACAAAATACGATGGAGATCCTGGGTTCTTTGTGGGACGCCCCATGTGTGCATGCATGCGAGAGTCCCCTCCTCAAAACAAAGCCCCTCTTCCCCAAATCCAGCGTCACCAGACTCACCAGACGCCAGGCCAGGAGCCTGGCCTCCGAGGGGCCTCCCAGCTGTATGTAAATGTCGCCATCTGCCGGGCGGCCGCGCCCTTCCCCCGCGGGCCGCAGCTGGGCCTCCCGTTTGGGCTCAGGAAGGTGTGAGGGGCAAACGGGCAGGAAATGAGTCTTCAGGCACCAGGGGCCCCCCTCTCCACCCCCGATGAATGTAGCCCCCCGGGGGGGTGCGGGGAGAGGCAGGAGCTCCTTAGAGTTCCTGGATCCAGGCAAATAAAGCCACTTGGGTGTAAATGCTCAGTCTTTGGTCATAGCGTTTTGGTGGTAGCAAAGTTGCTTAAATGGAGGAAATCCATCATAAAACACACAGTAAACAGTAAGTGAATACTCAGGGCTAATAATCGCAGGGAAGACCCAGGTTGCGCCGATAACCAGGCTTGTGTTGTGGAGGGGAGGCAACTGTAGTCGTGCTCAGGAATTACTCAGTAGAAAGAGCCCTGGGTGGACAGGTGGGGCAGGCCTCTATATCCCAACACTGAGGAGCGGCAGGACGATCAGGAGAAAGAGACCAGCCTGGACAATAAACACATACCACAAAGACCCACCACACCAGGCTTTGCTCAGCCAGTCCCCAACACCGAAAACACGATCACAAGGCAAGACAGTGTTTCCATGCAAGCAGCAGACGTTAGGGGACTTCTGAAACGGACGCAGTGCTGAGGTGACGCTGCGCTACGGTCTGAAGCACGGGGAGGACCCCGGGAAGGACACACAGTGTGCAGCAGGACAAAGGCCCTGGGGTGGGGGCTGGAGAGATGGCTCAGAGGTTAAGAGCACTGACTGCTCTTCCAGAGGTCTTGAGTTCAATTCCCAGCAACCACATGGTGGCTGACAACCATCTACAATTCAATCAGGTGTATATGTAATAAATAAATAAATCTTTAAAAAAAAAAAAGGCCCTGGGGTGACCGTGCCCACACACTCCGCCATCCCTGTAGCTTCCTCTGTCTCATTCCAGGCTGTGCTCTCACATACTTCCCCAAGAGGCCTTCCAGGTTATTCCATCTAATGTAGAACAACATCTTCTGGTTGGTTTGGCGGCTTAGCCAAGGTGCTCCGAGCAGTGACTTGTGTTTTCTCCCTCTGACCTACATGATGGAAGAACTGACCCCAAATGCTGTCCTCTGACCACACAGGTGGCGTGGAGTGTGCATACCTACCTTACCCCCATGCAGATAAAAATGTAAAATACATAAAAAGCATCCCCAAGCCCCAAACCACTGCTTCTCACTGGTTTCCTCTCTTTCACACTTTCCTTCTGTGCTAAAGATTGACCATTCCTCATGCCCGTAAGGCATGAGGTATACTCCCAGCTCTTCCATATTTTGAGACACGGTCTCACTAAGTTACCTAGGCTGGCTTAAAACATCCCATCCTCCTGCCTTAGTTTCCTGAGTAGCTAGAATTACAGGCTTGTGTGTTTACCCTGCTCCCCCCTTGTAGATGGTTTTGTGAGCCACCATGTGGTTGCTGGGAATTGAACTCAGGTCCTCTGGAAGAGCAGCCAGGGCTCTTAACCTCTGAGCCATCCCCAGTCCCTACACCTAGCACTCCTTTTCATCTTTATCTTTAGGCCCCTGAGAATTGCCTGCCATCATCCTTATTCGGTGTATCACCAGCTGGTGCCAGCAAGTACTGAAGCCAACAGGCGCCATGAAACCGGAACTGACTTCCCAGGAGAAAGATGCTCAGCCCCTGCCCAAGGGGGACTTCAGATCCCATGGCAGGGGGTGGGGAAGGGGCCTGTTTATACACAAATGGCCCCCACAACAAAGTAGTCCTTGAGCTCAGGGCACTTGGGGTTAAATTCCCAGGCCCCATCATTATGAGCTTTGTCTGAGGACTTCTGCTCCTATGCCCAATTCTCTCCACCAGTGTGAGAGGACAGGACACAGGGTCCAGCTATCACCATGGTGAAGGGAGAGACCCGATGGGCCCACTGGATGCTGAAGCAGGCAGTACCCAGAGCACCAGAGCCCTGATCTCCAGGCAATGGAGGAAACACAAGTCTTCCTTACGCTGCAGGAAACAGACTCAAGGCACATTGCAAATCCATTCTAAAAGGGTGTGTGACACATGGCTGTAACCCAGTGCTCGGGCTGAGGCAGGAAGATCACTCAAGGTCAAACCGTTTGAGCTGCATAGCAAGACTGCCTCAAACACACACAATGGCCTCCCCAGAGGGCTCCGTGGAACAGTGTCCCTGTACTCCAGCAGGTAAGCCCCCTGGGCGAGTCCCCTCCATCCATAACCCACTCCACCCAGGACCAAGCTTCCTCTCTCACCGCTCCTTTAGACAGAGCCTCCAACCCGGGGTCGCCAGGGGCAAAAGCAAGCATTCCTTAAAACCAGGAATCTTAGCCAGATGTGGTGCCCAACTTTAATCACAGCACTGAAGCAGAGGCAGGCTGTTCCCTGTGAGGTGCTATCCAGCTTGGTTTACATAACAAGTTCCAGGCCAGCAAGTCACACAGCGAAACTGTCTTATGTTTTTGCTTGTGAGTCTAGCCTTGTAACGGCTGAGTCATCTCTCCAGCCCGGTGAAACCCCGTCTTAGGAAAATTAAAGGGAGGAAGTCTTCAGGACAAGGTGGGGCACTCCTCTGTACTGCCTAGTTCCCCAGGCTGGGAATTCTGGCGTTACTTATAATTCTCTTTGAATCTTGCTACAGGCTCTGTCTCGCTTCAGACTCATCTGTTCTCCCACGTCTATCTGAAGTGCTGAAATTACAGCCCTATGGAAACTACCCTTCCCTCGATGCTACCACCAGGGAAATTTAAACAGTCTAGAGTGCAGAGGCTAAGCTGGTCCACGACTTCAAATTCATAAAAATACCACTATAGTTTAACCTGGGCCAACACTAGATGCTGGCTGGAGCAGAGCTTGGGGAAGAGACAAAATGCACACTTTAGACAGGAAGAAACCTTGCCTAAGGTTGTGGCACCTGCACCAGAGCCTATGGATTTGCTAAGAACTATTATTGGGGGCCGGGGAGATGGCTTTGCAGTTAAGAACACTGGCTGCGCACGCCTTTAATCCCAGCATTCGAGAGGCAGGCAGATCTCTGTGAGTTCGAGGCCAGCCTGGTCTCCAGATCGAGTTCCAGGACAGCCTCCAAAACAATACAGAGAAACCCTGTCTCGAAAAAACCCGGGGGAAAAAAAAAAACACTGCTGCCTCACCAGATGACCAGCACTCACAAGGCAGCTCACAGCCTCAGGAGATCCAGTGCCCTTTCCGGCCTCTATGAGGGCTGTAAGTACATGGTGCATTGACTAAGTACCCATCTGTATACAGAATATAAAAAAAATAACCATCGTTGGGGTCAAACAGATCAATCCACAGTCTGTTCTTCCAGATGACCCAAATTCAGCTCCAGCACCATGCTGGACGGCTCACAGTGGACCCCAGCTCCACGGGACTGGATGAACACTTCTGGTCTCCACCTATGCTCATGTGTGCGCTCACACACAAACACAATAAAAAACAAATCTTCCTTTCCCGAGACAGGGTTTCCCTTGTAGCTCTGGCTGTCCTGGAATTCACTTTGAAGGCCAGGTGGTGCTCAAACTCAAGAGATCCACCTGCCTCTGCCTCCCAAGAGCTGGAATTAAAGGTGTGTGCCACCATGGTTCAGATCAAAAGTAAATTTTTTTTGGTCTGAATGCTCTGCCTGTGTGTACACCTGCATGCCAGAAGAGGGCACCAGATCCATTATAGATGGTTGTGAGCCACCATATGGGTGCTGGGAATTGAACTCAGGACCTCTGGAAGAGCAGCCAGAGCTCTTAACTGCTGAGCCATTTCTTCAGCCCTCAAATATAAATCCTTTTTTAAAAAAATATTTTATTTATTTGTTGTATATGCAGTCTTCTGTCTGCATGCCAGAAGAGAGCACTAGATCTTATTCAAGGTGGTTGTGAGCCACCATGTGGTTGCTGGGAATTGAACTCAGGACCTCTGGAAGAAAAGTCAGTGCTCTTAACCACTGAGCCATCTCTCTAGCCCCACAAAAATAAATCTTAAAAAGAACTATTAGTTTAGAGATGCAGAAACTGATCTCTAGAGAGGCTAATAACTTGTCTAGAACCACAGCCAGCCAAGGAATCAAAGACCTTGGATTTGAACCCAGAACTGGAACTCACATGCTTAAACACCGGACAGCTGTGCTGTTCAAAGCAGAAGCTAGTGGACACACACAGCTGTTAAACGAAGAGGCTGGGGTGGCTCAGCGGGTAGAATGCTTGCTTAGCATGGAGTGGACTGGTCCCCAGGACCACACCAACTAGGAATGGTGGTGCACATCTGTAATCTTGGCACTCAGGAGGTAGAGGGGAGATCAGAAGTTCAAGGTCATCCTTTACCACAGAGTCACTCCAAAACTACGTATGATCGGTCTCAAACCAACAAACCAAAATCCCACAAAAGAAAACAACAACAAAAAACCCAGAACAATGGCTCAGCAGGGGAAAAGAACTTGCCACTTAGTAATGACTGGAGGTTCATCTCCAAGACCCGTATAGCACACACACGCACGCACGCACGCACGCACGCACACACGCACGATTGGTTATATGACCACTGAGATAATAAAGAAATGAAACTAAAGAAATCTATCCAATGGGTTTTGTTCTATTGAAATCCTG
This sequence comes from Mesocricetus auratus, assembly GCF_017639785.1. Classification (NCBI taxonomy): domain Eukaryota; kingdom Metazoa; phylum Chordata; class Mammalia; order Rodentia; family Cricetidae; genus Mesocricetus; species Mesocricetus auratus. The sequence continues at coordinate 7,192,456 of NW_024429216.1, read as the reverse complement.
ATTTCTAGCAGGGCACAGTGGTACACACCTCCAGTCCCAGCTACTCAGGAATTCCAGGCTAGCCTGAGCGGTGTAATAAGAACCAGTTTTCAAAAGAAGAAAAAACAGGGGAGCATAGTTATGCACCCCGTTAATCCCAGCACTTGGAAGCAGGCAGATCTGACATCAACACCAGCTAGGTCTACACAAAGACCTGACCGTATCTCCAAAAAAAGAAAAAGAAAGAAAAGGAATCCCGCCTTCTGAGTTGTATGAACAGCTCCCGGAGTACCTTCCCAAGGAGCCACACACAGCAGTTAAGCCCTTGAGATGGGGCCGTTTCTGGCTCTCCAGAGGCCACACTTCTCTTTATTTCCATAGCACACAAGGAATCCAGAGCCAGAGACAGGCTTTTCTTTGCAGCTTATACAGAGTGGGAAGACATGGCCCAGCAGAAACCCAGACTCTCAGCTCCTCAGGCTGCCAAGAGCCCCGATCCAACAAGGCACTCTCTGTGCCTGGTGGTGGTGGTCAGTCCCTGTGGATGACGACCTGAGTCCCGGCCTCACCCCAACGCCCCATCTGGACTCTCTGGACACAGGCATTGTGGCATCTGGGATGCGCTTTATTGGACACGTGGCCGTCCAAGCCTTGCTCTCTGAGGACTGGGGCCTAGGGCCCAGACACCACGTCTGAGGAAGCCTAGCAGTCAGGGCTGCTTGGAGCGAGGCCACAGGCGGCTGGTGAGTGAGCCGAAGAAGAGGCTCTGCTTGTTGGACTTGGAGAGCTCGGCCAGGCGCTGCTGCTCCTCCTGGGATTGAGGGACAGAAAAAGACGAGAGTCAGCATCAACATGAAAGCCTGCCTTCCTTTAGACTCAGCCCAGTATAGACACTAGTCCACACGGAGGATTCAGACCCAGGGGAGCTTGACCAGCACACAAGACGCACTACTCTACCCCAGCCCAGTGAAAGAAGGATTTAAAAAGTCAAATGCGGGCTGGAGAGATGGCTCAGAGGTTAAGAGCACTGGCTGCTCTTCCAGAGGTCTTGAGTTCAATTCCCAGCAACCACATGGTGGCTCACAACCACCTACAATTCAATCTGGTGTATATGTAATAAATAAATAAATCTTTAAAAAAAAAAAAGTCAAATGTGACCAGCCAGTATCGTCAGGTGTGGTCAAGCAAGACCTGCAAACCCAGCATTCAGAAGACCAAGGCAGAAGGACGGAGAGCCTGAACTCTATGTGAGGTTGTCTCACAGCAACACCAGTAAGACTCTTTCCCAGACTCTGGCGCCAAGTGTGCACGCATCACTAGAGACAAGCTCTCAACCCAGTCTACCACAAAAGACCCGGAGCCACCCTCGGCCATGAAGGACGTATCTCACATGCTGACTGTGTCCCGTCTCCCGCTTAGCACAGGCTGTAAGACCCTTAGAACACCGCCACCAGGCAGGCTGTGTGAGAGCCCCCGTTAGAAGCCACTGGCGACGGAGACAGTGCTCCGTCACAGACACCAGCAGACACAGCGCCAGCGGCAGAGCGCCCGCTTCTTCGGGAGCCTTCAAAGTGACTGTGGGAGTGGAGCCTGACCTGCTCAAGCCGGCTCTGCCGCTGTTTGAAAGCCTCCAGTGGGTCGTCCTCCAGGGCGTAGTGCTCCAGAACCGTCCGGACGTCCTCCACTTGGTTCAGTGCGATGGCTGCGGGCACAATGGGGAAGGGTGCTATTAATCAGGCCCTGGCGCCACCCAGGGGCAAGGTCAGCATGCCCTGGGACACTGTCAATGCTGTCCCATGCTCTGATGCGGCTGCTCCTAACATGCCCAAACGGCCCTTAAGCAGAATGCCTGGGCATTCCGGAAAGGCCCAGAAGACTCCACAATACCCATAGGTCTCCTCCACCCTGCGTGTTCAGTTAGACACCAATGACAAGTCAGAATCAGGCGTCTGCCACTGACTTCAGGGTCAAGGGTTCTGCATCAGGCACTAGGGGTCAGTCTCACTCTTGAGGAAGGCAGACAGGTCCAGCAAGACCCGGTCATCGGAGTTTCCGTCCCAGGGCCGAAGGGCGACACCGTTGTAAGGCTGGAGCCGAAAAGCTTCCTTCTTGCAGTCCACGACCACTACTCGGGCTGGGTCCCGATTCAGACACGAGATGTCCTGGAAGTGGGTGTTACGGAGCAGGAATCATCAGTGCCCCTCCTGCTGATCACAGAGGGCACAGACAGACACAGCACCATACTCTTGGGGCTGCCGTGGCTTGCAGAGTCTCCCGAATACAGGTTATGGAGGGTGACCTCAGGCTTCTAGGAAACGGGAGGTGGTCACATGGACACCTAAGCCAGGGGTCTCTGGAGAGAACATGGGCTCTGGTGGGTTCAATGCCTACCCCAAGTTCATGACAGGCTACAACTAAGGCAACCACCACCCAAGAATTACAAGGCGCCTGTCAAAGCCCGAGTTCTACTGTGCAATGCCATAACCTTGAGTCACCAAGACACAGGAGAACCTAACAACACACAGTTAGCGGGGCCTGGACAACATGTCCAGATGCATGGCTGGACAACATCCTAGATGTCTAGGAACAGTTTCTATGACAGTCCTGAGCCGCCACTTACAGCTCCAGAAACAAAGCCTGTGCCCCTACCCCTCGCCCACGCTGGAGGCAAACCCCGACATCAGAATCAGGGCCCCCTTCCTTCCGGCAGTATGAACACCCCCAGCTCTATCCCAGAGGCGCACTGTGACCCCCACGTGGCACCTTCACATGGTGGCCTTCCATGTATCTGGTGGCGTCCCGGAACAGACGGTAGGAGATGAAGCCATGGGGGTCCACACTGTCGATGAGTGGAAATGCAGTCTGCAAGGACAGAGGCCGGTGAGGCTGGGTCCCCGCGCCACGGCTCACCCACCTGTCACTGCTGGCTCAGGGCTCACCATGCCAGTCTCTGATGTGAAGATGACGATTTCATACAGAGGGGCCAGCTGTTGGAACAACGTCTCGATGCCTGGACGCTTCTTAAACCTCCAGCCAGTGGCCAGCTGCAGAGCCAGTGAGGACAGGGGAGTGTTGAGACCAGACAGTCCAAAGGGTCAGGACCTAGCCCGAGGGTCCCCGAGCAGGCTTCTGCTTGCTCCTGGGGGGTAGGGAGCATGTGGCTGGGCCTCTCATGGGGCATATCTACTCCAAGCCAAGACACTTGTGCTTGACAAGCTAAAGTAGGTATCAAAGGACACAAAGGCAGCAGGGGAGGACACAGCAGAGGGAGGCCGGCCCCCACCCCCACCCAGCCTCCCAAGTGGACCTCAACCCACTGCCTTCCGCAGGACACACCGACCACTCCGGATGCAGGAGGACCCCGGTGAGCTCCAGGACCAATGTATAGGGTGGCTGGTAGTAGGGCTCCCGCAGAGGGTCTGGGAGAAGGCAGGGGCTGGTGGGCTCGATGATCATCTGCAGGACAGGGCGGGCCACTCACACTCAGAAACAGAGCTGGGCACAGGGGATGCGGGCTGAGCCCAGCCCCCTCCCTGCCACTCACCTGTCTGTAATCTTTGAAATATTTGTATGTCCGGCGCAACTGCTGAACCAAAATTGGATCTAGAACACCAGGCACAAAGGGATTCCAAAGTAAGCCACTACTCCACCTCCCAGACAGATCAGTTTATTTTATTTCTTTACTTGCAGGACAAACATAGGTTTCTTAAGGAAGAGTAGAAAACTCCCAAGAGTGGGAAGGCTAAGGGAAGAATACCTGTTTTACTGTTTTTTGTTTGTTTGTTTTAGATAAGCCTTCATGTGGCTGAGGCTTGTCTTGAATCCCTGATCCCACTGCCTTTACTTCCCCAGTACTGAATTACTGGCATGCACTAGCAAGCCCAGCTTTAAGCCCAGACTTACAGTCTAACTAGACCCAAACGAGTCTGCACACACCCTAGTGTGTCTAATGGAGAAGACAGCAGACACCACCAGGTGAGATAAAGACACGTATTGTCCTGCAATACTTGTATCACCTTCGACTCAATGACTGTGATTACTTATACCTCCATACCACAACAGGTATAAAACAGAATGTCTATACCTCAGTCCGCTTAAAAGCCTTTGACAAAGAGGCAGGCGGATCTCTGTGAGTTTGAGGCCAGCCTGGTCTACAGAGTGAGTTCCAGGACAGGCTCCAAAACAATACAGAGAAACCCTGTTTCGAAAAACCAAAAAAAAAAAAAAAAAAAAAAAAAAAACCTTTGACAAAGCCCCACCCCCAGACATTTTTGTTGCTCTTGTTTTGAAGGATGTTGAAAAATTTTTTAACATTTATTTGTGTGTGCACATGGTCTCAACATGTAGCCCTGAACTTAAAGAGATCCTTCTGTTTCTGTCTCCCAAGTGCTAGGATTAAAGGTGTGCCTAGCTTCGTGGAGATTTTTGGTTTTTTGTTTTTTGAGACAGGGTTCTCTTTGTAACCCAGGCTGTCTTGGAACTCAACTTTTTTTTTTTTTTTTTTTGGTTTTTCGAGACAGGGTTTCTCTGTATTGTTTTGGAGACTGTCAGTCCAGCCTGGCCTGGAACTCACAGAGATCCACCTGCCTCTGCCACCGGAGTGCTGGAGTTAAAGGCGTGCGCCACCATGCCCAGCCATGAGATATTCTGAATGATCATAATCTAGCACCTTAGAGCAGATGCTCAGAACACTGTTAAAGCAACCCACAACACACCAGACAACCAAGAACTCCCGGTTGGAAGTGGGGACAGGGCTGGGTTGCAGCACACAGGCCTGCCATCCCAGCTACTCAGAAGGTTAAGGCAGGAGAATTTACAAGTTCAGGGGCAGCCAGGACTACATGGCAAACTTGAAATCAGAATAGGAAGTAAGACTCTGTCCTAAAATTTAAAAAAAGAAAAAAATTTTAAGGCTCTTATTTAGTCTTTGAGGACACCTCCATTCATGTGCACACCCCTCCTACATACATGCATACACATAATTTGAAAACAAAACTAGGCCGGGGTGTTAGTGCACTCCTTTAATTCCAGCACTTGGGAGTCAGAGGCAGGCAGGTCTCTGTGAGTTCAAGACCAGCCTGGTCTACAGAACTAGTCTCAGGACAGCTAGGGATGTTACAGAGAAACCCTGTCTTAAAAAGCCTAAACAAACAAATAAATAAATAAATAAATAAAGCCAGGCTGGGGATGCTGAGTGGGAGAACCCTTTTTAGCACCAATCCTCCAACCCCAGCACCCTAATAAAAACCATCATCATCAAAAGAGGCCAGAGCGAACACTCTTGGCTAAAGGAACATATGACTTCAATGGGAATGCCTTAATGTGACATTTCTAATCTAGCTCTATCTATCTATCTATCTATCTATCTATCTATCTATCTATCTATCTATCGGGCTCCCTCAGTGTTGAAGCCACTTTAACCCAGTAAACACACTTTGACCTCCCGGGTCTACCTGCCCAATTTAAGTAATTTGCTTAAACCAGTGAGAAGCAGGCGATAGTGGTGCACACCTTTAATCCCAGCACTTGGGAGCCAGAGACAAGTGGATCTCTGTGAGTTTGAGGCTAACCTGGCCTACACAGTGAGTTCCAGGACAGCCAGGAATATATAGAGAAACCCTGTCTCAAAAACAAGTAAGAAAACAAAAAAATAAATAAAAATAAACAAGAAAAACCAACCAAACAAACAAACAAACCCGGTATTTGCAATTTGTCCAGTTAAGCAGACTCCCTTACCTGCCTGGGGTAAACCAGTGCAACAGTAAATGCTTGTACTCGCTGTTTGCACACCTACCACACACACAGGGCGCTTTCTGGACCCACCAACTTTCTCTTAGGAAGGGCCAGCTAAAATTCCCAGCCACTCTACCATCTAGCTCCTCAGAAGCTCCTCACCAAACTCTGGTGAACCTGGGGTGTGTTTGGAGAAGGGGTGGGGTACAGACACTGAGAGACATTGTTATAGAAATGAGGCATGGGGCGCGGTAGGGACTTAAGGACTTTTAAACCAACAAAAAAGAGGCTGTCATAAACGCTCAGGGGCTGCAGATGCCCAGATCTAAGGCCCAGGAAGCCTTGTATCTGGGAGGGGCTGCTGGGGCTCCCTGCCCCCATCTGTCCCTGACCATCTGCTCCAGGGCTGAGGGGCTTTTGTTATGTCCCTCACCCAGCCATCGAATCGTAGCACCTCCGTGAAAGGAGGAGGGGTCGGGGAACAGGATAGAGGAACAGCACTCTAAACAAACAAAACGAAGTGGCAGAGACGGGGACACCAGGGAACCCCAAATCTGTGTAATCACTCACCATTGTCGAATTCATCAGGGATCTGAGAGAGAAAAGGAAAGGTTTGGATTGGCAGAGGGACCCCAGTTCATCCACCCAAGGAGCCGCAGCTCGGGAGGCAAAGGTCCCAGGGGGGAGGGAGAGGCTCACTTCAGACTAGAAAGGGGCCTGAACCAACCAAAGCAACGCGCCCTAGCTCCCCTGGGTCTAACGCCCTCACCTTGGTACCATTTTCATCCACAGAGTTGTTTCCTGCAAGGGAGACAGAGATGGATGAGAGAAACTGGAGTCTAGTCTGCTGGGTCTGGGAGGGCTAGGAAATGAGGGGTTGGGACTCCCCCATCAGAGGGGACCTGGCTAGAGGCACAGCTCCTGGGTTAGGGGAGGAAGAGAGAATGGGGGAGAGGGGCGGGATTCCAATATATTTAAGAGCAGGTGGGCTAGCCAGGCATGGCTATGAATGCCTTTAGTCCTAGCACTCAGGGGGCAGAGCAGGTAGACCTCTGTGGCCTGGTCTACAAACTGAGTTCCCAGGACAGCCAGGGCTGTTACACAGAGAAATCCTGTCTCGGTTAGACTTTTGCCGATGAAGGGAGACATGAGACATAGCTTCAGACACTGGGCCAGCCCTTTTCTTCCCACTGTCCCCTTAGTTCCTGAATTCAGGTACAGGGACCAACTAGAGGGCAGAACTTTAAGTACAGGTGGTGGAAGGGGACTTGAGTGCCAAGGAGAGTGTCCTTGTTGAAGGCCCTATTGAGGGAGGACAGTTCTGGGGGCCAACAAGCCAGGGTTATGTGTCTCACCAAAGACATAGACGATGCTGACAGTCCCACCGGCCCCAAGCAAACCAGCAAGCCAGAGTGCAACTTTTTTGGCATAGCTGGGACCTTCCGAGCCTGGCTGATGCTGTGGCCCCTGGGCCTTGGAGCCTCCACGGCTGGCGATCTCAGCAACCTGAGGGGAGGGGAGGGAGGCCAGGTCAGCTAAGAGAAAAACAGCAGGAGACTCTCTCTGACCTCTAGTTTGGTCCAAGCAGAACTCAAGATCAAGGGCCAGGAAGTGGACACACACAGAGCCCCAGAAGATTGTGTCCCTGGAGGGATTAGGTTAAAAGGTTGGTCCCCCTCAGAGGGTCAAAACTAAAGTGTCCAGAGGATCGCAGGGGTTCGAGGGCTGACAGGCCGGATTGCCCAAGACCTGGAGGCAACAGGACTGCAGGTCTGGAGCCAGGAAGAGTAGGGCAGGGATGGCAGGGAGAGCAAACTAAGGAGACGGAGGGCACACAAGGGACAGGAGAAGAAGTTAGACATCCGGACACCCAGGGCCCCAAACGGAGGAGTATGAAATAGAGGAATCAGGGGCGAGGCGATGTCTCGTCTGGGACTTAGGGAACGGAAAGCGTGGACCCGGGGGTCAGAACGGCTGGGTCGCAACGGAAGGCGCTGGCTCCCTGCAGCCTTCCTGGGACCCCGGCGTCCCTGGGGCCCCTCCCCGCCGAGGGTCACCTGAGTGCTCACGGACACCACGACCAGGTGACCCCTCGCGGCACCCGCGCGGCTGAGACGCGGGCTCCGGAGGATGCACCCGGGACCAGCGCGCTCCAGCCCCGGGGAGCAACCGTGGTCCGCACAGGCGGCCCCGGAGCATCCCCAAAACGCGGGGCTCCAGGTTCGCCGGGCGGCCACCACACGCCCAGGACTTGGGCGGGAGCCCCGAAGCGGGGCGCCGGTCCCGGGGCGGCTCACCTGTTCCGGGGCGCGGGGAGGCGGCGGCGCCAGCCGCGTGCACAGTCCCCGCGCGCCGACCCGGAGCCCGCTCCGCAAGCGCGAGAACAGCGCCGCCGAGGCCGCCATCTTGCGCTGACGCCGCGCGGCCCCGCCCACTAGCTCGCTCTCTCCCGCCCCGCGCGGGGACTGCGACCAATGGGATCCGCTGAGCTACGGCGGGTGGACGGCAAGGCGAGAGGGACAAAAAGGTGTGGGCGGAGCCCCTGGGAGGCTGGCCCCCAGGCACACTGAAATTGGAATCCAGTCACCTGGCACCACGCCCCCTGGTGCCCTAAAGACCTCCGCCATCCTGTCGCTCGGACATAGGCATTCTTTATCGTCAGAGGCGGACAGAGGCTCAAAGAGCGAGCTGAACCGGCAGCCCTCACTTTTTCTCCACGTGCATCAGGAGACTGAACCGGTCTTCTCTCGCGTCTTCAGATCACCTCTTACCCCTTCTACCATGTGTTTCTAGAAAGGACTGGAGCTCCTACCACTCACTTGGCTTCGCTCACCCAAAGGAACAGTGCGTGCTGACTGAGAGTAAGGAATCAGTGAATTTGAGGTACAGGAAGACACCATGAATGTTCCCCAAGTAGTTTTTAATGGGGAAAAGCCAGATTTTTACATTTGAACTTAAAAAAATACAAAGTAAAAATACAAAGTCGGGTAAAGGAATTCAGAGAAACGGCTATTTCTGGGGTGGGAATGGATTGGGGTTCTGTTAAATTACACGTGTTTGACTGTGCACGGGGTGTAGAGATTGACGTAAGACGCTTTCACGAATCGGCTCTCTCCTTCCACTATGGGGCTCATCTGAACCAAAGCTGTCTCCCTTATGGGTGACTTGGAGGAAACGTCTCCCTAAGCCAGTGGTTAGGACACTGCCTTGACATGGTGAGCTCTTGTTGGCTTTACATACTGTAACTGGGTGGAGGGGACATAGGTCTTCATGATATATCTGAATTTTTAAAGTTAGTTTTATTTTGAAACAGGGTCTATGTAGAGCAGGCTGGCTAGAACTCTGAGATCCACCGGCCTCTAACGCCCCGAGTGCTGGGATTAAAGGTGTGCACCACCTGGCTAGTGGGGGCAGGAGTTTCTCCTTCCATTATAGGAAGTGCCTTCACCCGCAGACCAATCTCACCAGCTGTTGTTTTTTGAGACAGGCTGACCTATACAGCTGAGGAAGACCTTGAACTGATCCTCCTGCCCTCTCCTCCCAAGTGCTACAGTTCAGAGGCATATGCTTACCATATACCCTGACCAGTAGCATGTCTTTAATGCCGGAAATATTTTATAATATGCTTCCATTTGTGAAGACTTGGGCCTATCAAATATGGAAAAGAGCAAGGTACAAAGCCTAATGCTGTTAGGACGCTCATTCCTTCCCGAGTCCTGAAGCAATCCCGGGTTCACTGCTCCCCGCATTTGAGGTAAGGCTGTAGGGCTGGAGACAGTTCAGTGGTGACTTGGAATCCCCTGAGGAGGCTGGGAACATGACCACAGCACAGGAGAAATGACAAGCCCCGGGGAACACTGAGTTGATCTTCACTCGGCCCCAAGATGTAATGTATGGCTCATATGGCCGCTGTCTTCAGGAAATCATAAAACTCTAGAAAGTTTAAATTACATATCCAGTATAAGTTAATTGTTTCAGCTCTTCATCTTCTGGCTGTCCTTCGATTGCTTCTGGTACTCGGGGGCTGTCCATTGAGTAAATTCCCTCTGGACTCCACCCAGTTTGACTGAGGTACTTCCTGGGGATGCCATGCGGGCCTGGCAGGCCCTGTGTCCTGACCAGGTGTCCTACCTAAGGTTTATTTACCTAGGAGAGAACCCTGCGTGCACGTGGAGGTCAGAGGGCACCCTGCGGTCAGTTCTGTCCTTTCATGGTGTGAACTCAGGCCACCCACCATGCATGGTGGAGAGCAGTTAGCATGAGGCAGCCCATCACCAGAGAGCTCAGCCACCACAGGCTCCGCAGCCAGACTCTCTCCACATCTTGACTCTCTCCCTCACGTTTCCCAGGGCTGCACCATGCGTCGTAACTTCTGAGCAGTCCAAACTTTTTTTCTTGTTTTTGTTTTTCCAGTGTTTCTCTGTGGCTTTGGAGTCTGTCCTGGAACTCGCTCTGTAGACCAGGTTAGCCTCAAACTCAATCTTAATTAGGTTAGTTTTTACACACTGTGTCCCAGCTGAATTACCTCTAAGTCCCAAGTTCTTCACCCCCACCCCAGGGTCTCACTATGTAGCTCTGGCTGTCCTGGAACTACGTAGACCAGAATGGCCTCGAAGTCAGAGATCTGCCTCCTGAGTGCTGGGATCAAAGATGTTCACTAGCCACTAAGGCAGTGGTACTCCACCTTCCCAATGCTGTGACCCTTAACACATGTTCTCGTGACCCCAACCATAAAATTATCTTCATTGATACTTCATAATTGTAATTTTGTTATGAATCATAATATAAATATCCACTATGCAGGATGTCTGATATGTGGCCCCTGTGGTCCCCAAAGGGTCAGGACCACAGGTTGAGAACAGCTACACTAAGGGGACCTGCTGTCCTGCCTGCACAGGCTATGCCGTTGACCCTCCTCTCCCAGTCTTCTGAGCAGCTTGAATGACAGGCCTGAACTACAAGGCCCAGCTGTAATCCTTTCTCCTGTCTTGTACATCCTCTGAAGAGCCCTGTGGAGTCCCAGAGGCATTATTTTCATTTTCTAGATGGGGAAACTGAGAATCCAGTTATCGTCACACCGACTTAATAACTACACTTAAACAAGACAACCCTTCCCACCAACACACACACACACACACACACACTCTCTCTCTCTTCAAACAGCTTCTCTTTATTGAAAGACCTGAACACAAAGGCAAGCTGAGGCAGCAGAAAGAGGGCGGGAGCCTTTCTCAGACTCTACTGATGTCTAGAGATCAGGGAAGGAGGAAAAGGAACCCCCTGGCTTGCTCCAGATTCAGGGTTCCAGGCCGGGCCAAGCAAGGCCGGAGGGTGGACTGCTGGTCCCACGCCTGCACTGCACACTTCAGGCCTCCAGGAGCTTCCCTAGGAAGCGGAGGTTCAGGATCTTAATCTGCTGGTCTTCCAGGTCCATTCGGATGATGCCATCCTCACCATCAATGCTCAGTAGGACCCCGGTGGCCTCTCGGTCCTCACCCAGAATCACTTTCACCTGGAGGCAACAGGGAGTGTCAGGCCCACCAGCAGCTGCCATGCCCTGCTTTGTGCTCCCAAGGGCCCACCCTACCTTGTTGTTCTTGGTGGGGGTGATGGGCTCCAAGTGCTCACTGGAAATGCTGACCACCTTCTCACTGTCTTTCAGGTACACGGAGCACATGCCTCCCTGCAGAGGGAGAATAGCCTGCTCAGCCTGTCCTGCTGTCAATGCAATCTGGAGCCTGTCTTCCAGGCACCACGGACCATCAGAGTGAACAGTTAGGGCAACTGAGGGACCCACTAAAACGCAGCTAAATCAGGTCAAAAGAGAGCCAGGTGTTGTAGCACATACCTTAATCCCAGCACTTGGAGATGGGACAGAGGCAAGAGGCTCTCTCTGGATTCCAGGCCAGCCTGGTCTACATCTTTTTTTGTTTATTTTTATCTGTTCCGCCCACCCCCAAGAGAGGGGTCCTCTGTGTAGTCAGGCTGGTCTGGAACTCGGGAGATCTGCCTGCCTGAGTGCTAGGATTAAAGGTGTGTGCCACCAATGGCTACATAGTGAGACCTTGTCTCAAAAGACAAAACAAGACAAACAAAAACACAAAAGTAAATCAAAAAAGAGAAAACTTAAACTGGTGGCCCATGCCTTTAATCCCTGCACTTAGAAAACAGAGGTAGGCAGATCTCTGAGTTCCAGAACAGCCAGGTCTACACACACAGAGATAACTTCTCACAAATTTGACTCTTCGTGTTAAAACCAGTCTCATCTCTGGAACCCTGGTCACAGGGCCAGCCCTGGCTCTAACCAAGCTCAGGGTCATGGTCGCCACCCTCCTGCTCTGTCAGTCACCTGCCTTCCCCATTGCCCTGCCAGAGCACCCTGTCCCTCTTGACACCAGTGTCACCATCCCGTCCATCCACGCTACTGCAATACGGGAAACAAGTGCACGTGACAGATCTGGTCCTCCCACTCTCCTGGTGAGTCCTCCATGGCTCCTCAGTGCCCTCTGGACACTGCCCAGGCTGCTCTGTGATCTAGCCCAGCCACTCTTCCAGCCTCATGCCTCACCTTCCCTCACCCTGGGTATTTCTTTTGTTGTTTTTCAAGACGGTTCTGTGTGTAGCCCTGGCCTTGAACCCACAGATTCACCCAGGACTAGAGGTATGCACCACCACCAGCCCACCTAGGCATTTCTAGTGTGGCCACAATGAGTACACTTCAGCCTATGCACATTTTTGCTTGGCTTGCTTTTTGTTATGGTTATGTTTGGTTTTTTTTTTTTTGTTTTTTTTTTTTCTGAGACAGGGCTGGCCTCACACTCAGAGGTCTATGTGCCTCTCCCTCCCGAGTGCAGAATTAAAGGCTGCGCCTCCACTCCCAGCTCTTGATTTACACATATTCCCCCTTCAGTTCTCAGCTTCAATGTCTCCTCCAGAAAGTCCTCCCTGATTCCCCAAGGTTGGCTATGGCGCCTCCTAAGTTGACCCTGTTCCCCAAGTCTTTTAGGCTTCTCATGCCAATTGTGCCCACTCTGGGGACGTATCTCTCTACCCCAATACAAGGTGCATTGGTCCCTGGTGTCTGATCAATCCTGTCAGAACATCTACGGAGGGTCAACGATGTGCAAACCCTTCCTACAGAATGTTGGGCTCCAGAGGAAAATACAGGTGCTTTCCCCTCAAAAGTTAAACAAATGCACTGAGCACCCTCAGCCCCCATACAGACTTTGTTACCCAAGCTGGGGTTGACATTCCACTTTTAGGCAACAAGTAGGTAACATGAAGACCTCCCAGGTCCCTAAGACACAGGCTGAGACAACAGCTGCCTTCTGAAGGTTGAAGGACTAGCCAGACAAGACCGAATGGTTGACAGGGGTGGCATGTGCCTTGTCCAGGGGCCACTCATCTTTCCAAAGCTGAGACACAAAGTGTGCCAGGTACCTAGGCCTGAGCCGAGAGCACATGAGGCAGAATTGCCCATCCCCTGAAGTCACAGCTACCTCAGCCTTCCATATCTGTCTATACTTCACAGCACACCAGACATTACAGTCTGAAAGTTAAAACTAAAACTATAAGCAAGTTGGGGCTATAGCTCACTAGCCTAGCATGTATGCGGCCTAGGGTTCATTCCATAGCACAGCACAAACAAATATAAGTAACTACCAAGTTGGGGGGCCTTGCCCACCCCCTAGGGCCCCACTTACCGTGACACTGCGGATGACGCCTGTCTGCCCCACTACCTGTGTGTCCAGATAGGTGTCTCGAACCTTCACCTGGATATCAGTGGTTACCCAGTCGCTGGAGCTCTGCTCAATGCCTGAGCCTGGTGTGTGTGGGTTGTAGCCTCCAGGAGAAGGAGCTCCAGGGGTCATCGGACTGTAGCCAACAGGGCTGGGGCTGGGACTGGCCTGAACCGAGAGAAGAATGAGCATTGGAACAGTCACTGGGCCCCGCCACCGACGTCCACAGCCTTCTGTGATGGGCATACCTGGTAGGCCATGGGTGAAGGTGTAGGGTGGTAGCTGGCCGGGGAATGAGTGTTTTGATAGCCTGCTGGGCTTGGTGCCACTTGGTGGTAACTTTGGGGGCTGGGGCTGGGCTGGTAGGACCCCTGTGGAGAAGGGGCAGCATAGGGGGAGAACTGGTCCGTGTTGTACCTGTAGGCGGAAGAAAGGCGTGTCAGTACTGACAGAAAGGGTCAGGAGGAGGTAGGGCGGTGGGCAGCTATGTGCAGGGCTTTTCGGGCTCAGCCCTGGTGGACTCACATGGCCGGTGTCCCTGGTGTCTGCGGGTTGTACTGTGGATTGACCTGGGGGGATGATGGGTCTGGGTAGCCGGGTGTTTGGGGATTCGGGGTTCCCCCATATGCCTGTGGGGATGGGGTGGGCTCGTCGTCAAAGGCATACTCGTATTCCTCCTCAGCCCTGGTGGGACAGAAGTCTGTTGAGAATGACGGCGGTAACAAACATGACGATGCTTGAAGAACCGTACTACACACTGGATCCGCTACTGAGGCGACTTCAGTCTGACAGAGGCCCCAGACAAGGGCTTTCCTGACGCTATGGCAATGCCACAGCCTAGTCGATGGCGCGGAGGGACAAGGCTGCCTGCTCAAGATCACACACCCGGCAATGTCCCCAAGCACAGTTGTAACTGCATGTAGAGGCTGCTGATGTGGACAGGACGTTTGTATTCCTAGCTTGAAGCAGTCACCACAATATCCAAGCAACCAGTCATAACCTGGCCGACACGGCCCATCTTAAAAGTGACCCTCACCTGGAAGGCGTATTCGGGTTGTTGGGGTCCCAGGCCCCACTCTGAGCAGGAGTGCGGCTACCATCATGCAGGGGCGTCTGCGAGCCATAGTGTGGAGTGCGGCTACCTGGATAAAGTAAAGCAGCGTGCTCTCTCTCTATTCTCTCCTACCTGCCGAGCTTCTGCTTCACCCTAGCGGTGTGCACATACTCACCATCCTGCAAAGGTGTCTGGGAACCATACATGGGGGTTCGGGAGCCAGAGCCATACATGGGTGTCTGAGAGCCGTACATGGGTGTCCGTCCATAGGTGGAGGTCATGCCACCTGGACGCTGGGAATCCCTGTGGACACAGAACGGGGGTGAGTGGGATGCCTACCAGCATGCCCATGTTAGCCCTCCCTAGGCCCAGCCATCGGCCCCACACTGGTCTTTCCTAAGCCCAGACATACACCGTGGTGAGCCGCTGGCGGTCTACAGAAATGGTCTGGCAGGTAGAGTGCAGTTCCACTCGGGCCGTGGATTCCGTGGCATCCTTCACCACACCGATGTAGCCTGTGAGGAATTAGGCAGTCAGGTGGGTGGGACTCTCCAGCACAGCCCCTGCTCCCCGCGCACCATGGCTCACCTTTGTAGGGTCCCTGGGAGATACGCACAGTCTGGCCTATGAGCTCGTTATCTCTTCGCCCACGACCCCTGCTCATGCCACCACCTGGGCTACCAAAGCCACCATGCTGGCCTGTAGGGGAGAAGGATGTTGTGGGGCCCCAGAAACTAACACCTTTCCCTCTTACACTGTACCCACAGCCAGGACACCCTTAAAACTTCTCTCTGCAAGCTTCCGCTGCCCCAAGGGGGTCAGGGGCCTCCTCCACCCACTCCTAACCTTGGGGTCCTCCCTGACTCTACTCTGGCCACCAAGTTGAACACTCAAGGCTCCCCCTATTCTAGCTCTGAACTCTGACCCCATCTCACCTTCACCACTGGGGTGCATGGGACTGCTGATCCGGGGGCTCATAGGAGTGAAGCCACCAACAGTTAAGTTGGTCACATCCCGGGGCTGAGAGAGGGACAACAGTGAGCAGCCAGGTAGGAGACAGGTGGAAGCCTGCCTGCAGCCCCGCCCCACAATGACTGGGCTGGACCCTGCGGGCAGCAGCCCCGCGACCACGCCTCCGCCTTCCAGGGACAAACCCCCATCTCCTAGGGAGGAGATGCCACCCCCCTACCTCTGTAGGCCTCTCCATCAAGAGGCCTGGGTCTCCCCCTCGCCAATATGCACCTTAACCAAAATGAGTCAGAAATTTAAGTCCCTAGTGATACAAAAACACAAACCACAGGTAAAAATCATCTTGTCTGCAGGCACTGGGGTCACCTGTTAGTCCTGATTTCCTTATTTTTTACTTCTATTTTTGAGACAAGGCCTTATGTAGCTCATGCTGGCCGTGCATTCCCTATGTAGCCAAGAGTGGCCTTAAGCTAAGCTGCCTCCTGCTCTCTCCCAAATGCGGCACTGCAGGCGCAAGCCCTCTCGTCTTCCTTCAGACTCCCTTGCCCTTATCTGGTTCTGCACATCTTTCCTACCAGTCCTGTCTCAGAGCCTGGGCAATGGCAGTCCCTGAGTTACACGGGGGCTCTGCATTCCGTCACCCTGCTCTCTGCTGTTAACATGCAAGGCCTCTCCTCTGTACCAATCAGCAGGTCCCTTCCATTGTCTGTACATTGTACCATCATTCAGGAAAGGAAACCGTGACAGTGAGAGCCCGCCACACACCTCACTTTCACCTGAGCTCTGCAGTCTTGCTTGGCTCCAGGAGGGTGGAGACTGTGTCTCCTTTGAGTGACCCAGGGTGTCTAGGATCCAGTATGCAACCCACCAAAGTGAGCGGCAAATGACAGGAAAGCACTTCAAAATCCCAAAGAAACCTTTCTCCCTTCCCTAGGCTTGTCAGTAATGCCTACTCCTAGTCCCAACCAGCCTGGCCGTGGCTCTGAGGCCCTGATGGTCTCACCTTGGAGCCCCCAGCCAACACCAGGTGCCGTGCCTTGCAGACAAACATCCCACCATTCTCTACCAGCTTCTTGCAATGCAGGAAGGCAAAGCTTCGATACAGATGGCGGATCTCACCTTCTCGGCCCTGGGCAGAAGGTGCGGTGGTTAGCATGCTGGGCAAGGCAAACCCCACCGGAACCTTTTTTAGACTCGGTCAGAGAGCAGTGCTGACACTTACTGAGTGGGGGCCATCGATGACCTTGACAATGTCCTTCACATGGATGTTGTTCTGATCTGAGTCTAGGGCCACAGCAAAGCGGTTGTCCTTTTTCTGAGTCACCGCCTGGTGCCTGACAGTCACCACCTTCCCATGCATGTTCAGAACCTTGGGGGGGGGGGGAGGAGCAGAGGGTGAACGGGGATGAGGTGGTCTGAGGTGAGATGTCTCCTCCTTGGGGGAGACAATCCTGAGACCCTGAGCCCTATGCAGCATCCTGGCTGCATGACTGCGGAGCGAAGTCAGAGAGTACCAACCACCAGGTACTAGGTCAGCTGCAAATATTCTAGATCATTCCAAAAAATCCTTTGGAGGGTTGGGATGCAGCTCAGTTCAGAGTGCTGTCTTAGCATGCATGAAGCTCTGTTTGATGCCCAACACCACATAATGTCTATAATTGAGACACTCATCCTCGGCTGCGTGTGAAAACCAAAGGCTCTCTGGGAGGAGACTCCCTTCCCGGCTGAGCACCAGGGGCATGAGAGGAGGAGTCCACTGATTACCCACCCTGCTAACCTTTCACACACTTCCCTCTGAGAGGAATACAATCACAATTCCTACCCTACCGTGGCCCGGAGGGGACAAACAAGGTCAGGGTCACATAGTGTAGAGAACAGAACTGACACAGACTCAGGGTCCTAGGGACTAGTTTGCTAACGCACACATGGGGTGGAGAGTGGGGGAGGGCAGAGGTGTGGCAGCTGCACATGACATCTTTGCAAAACAGGCACCAGACACTGGGGCATATATTCAACTTCTCAGCGGACAGGAGAAATGACAGGCCACCTGCCAGCATTACAGACAGACGTCAGGGTCTTACCAGGCCTATAACCCAGCACAATTTGTGACCTCGGTCACCACGCTCTACCACCTCCTGGGATGTGGGACTCGGGACAGGAGCATAAAGACACACCTGGAAGGTCTCTCGCTCTAGCCGCACGATGACACCCACAGTGCGGGGATCCAGCTGCACCAGCTCACCCCACTCATGCTGGCCCCCGACATCCACACCTGACGCTGTCTCTGAGCAGAGCTGCAGGTCCCGGGGAAGCACCTTCAGCTGTGGAAACGGTGGAAGGGTGAGGCAGGCTCCGGGAATTTCCCTACCGGGTCTCCTCAGTCCCGAGGCCTCTGCCATGCTCTTCCAGGCACTTACCTCATGCATGGTGAGATCCGAGAAGAGAATGACGAAGTTTTCCTCCACCCGCACAATGAGACCTGTGTCTCCCTCGAATCGGCCAGCAATCACCTTTACATGGTCCCCCATCTTGAAGTACTTCCGAAGTTCCTGGGCTGGGAACTCAAGCATGTCCTGAAGATTTGGCCACGGAGACAATGAGTACGTGAGAGAAACCACAAATCACCAGCCCCTCACCTCAGGCCTAACTGCAGCCTGGCCACCACCCACTACCCACTGGAGGCCATCTGAGACACTCGCATGGCTCCTCCAGAGACAGCTGCCCGAGGTGGGACTCTGAGCTGGACTACGCTCCACCACAGAGAGGGCCAGCTGGTGAACCACACACACATGCCTGAACCCAGAGGCAGCCTATCCTCAAATACACGGAACTTTCTTGGACCAGTCTTTTAATGCCATTCCCTAGCCCAAATACTGCGTACGGGCGGACACCAATAACTCGGCACACACGCAGGCATGTCTGTGACTGACAGCAGGCGCTGGCCAAGTTCACTCCATAGTCACACCCTAACCCAATGAGACCGAGACATACTGCTCCTCAGAAACAACCAAGACAGACAGACAATGGCATGACAGACACAAAGTCAGGCCTTCAACAACACGCAAGGAAACAGCCTATAATATAAAGGGGACCTAGTGACTACAAGCCAGTCAGCTACTATCGAGGATGAGGCAGGAAGGACATAAGTTCAAGACTGGTTGGATAATTTAGCAAGTCCCTGACTCAGAAAGTTAAAAAAAGGGGCTGGGGGGATGGCTCAGAGGTTAAGAGCACTGACTGCTCTTTAGAGGTCCTGAGTTCAAGTTCCAGCAACCACATGGTGGCTTAGAACCATCTGTAATGAGATCTGGTGCCCTCTTCTGGCCTGGAAGCATACATGCAGACAGAATACTGTATACATAATAAAATAAATGAATCTTAAAAAAACAAACAAAGGGGGGGAGGAAACGACACAGGTCTGAACGAACGAACACACACACACACACACACACACACACACACACACACACACACACACACACACACACACACACACACACACGATGGACAGACCACCATACATAAAGAATAGGAATCAGTGGTAGAAGCCATCAGTGAGGGGTTGGGGTGAGGCTAAGGATATTTATCTAGTATGTGCAGAGCCCTGGGATCGTTGCCCCACAAAGGCCCAAAGAAGAAGGGGCTCCCTTGGATGCCATCTCCCTCTACTTTCAAGTCTCACACAGACAGGGTGCACGTCACTATCAGGCTGTCCTTCCTCATGAGCAGGACAGCCCAGACCACAGCATGTACTCACAAAACCCCCCACAGGCAGGTGGGATCAGGCCTGAGAAACAACCAGACAGAATCCCGTCACAGAAAACAGGTCTGAATCCCCTCAGCAGACCGTCAGCACAAGCAGACACAAAACCAACAGTCGAGGGACAGAAACCACTGCCTGAGCCCACACAGCCGGCCGCGAGCAGACGCGGCAGCCCTGTGCCGTCACCTTGAGGTCCTCGTGCTTGGGCATGATGGTGATCTTGTTGCCGTCCACGCTGAGGACCTTGCCTTGCAGGTTGATGAGCTCCCCCTCGCACACCTCCACATTGTCCCCAGGCTGGAAATTGTGTTCCCGCTCCTTCCCTGAGGGAACAGTGCAGGGCTGACTGGGCAGCCACCTCCAGGGTCACCCTCCTCCTCAGCCAGGTGTGAGGCCAGGATCAGATACCTGTGCCTTCAGTCACCACCTCCAGGTCGATGCCCTCAGGCTGATCTTCAAACCTTTCCAGTTCTGACAGGGTAGGTTTCACACCCTCTGTAATCTGAGATCCAGGTAAAGGAAGAGGCAGATAGGGTCAGTGTTACCATCAGTGAGAACACTGCCCGGGACAAACCACTGGCAACCACAGCTCCAGAGGCTGCACCACCCTAGGAGCACTGCTCACTGGGCTTACCACAGCAGACATGGCAAAGCTCTTGAACAAGAAGCCCTTCCGGCTGTAGCGGTTCCCCTCAAAGATGAGGAAGTCACCATCAGAGGCAACATCACCTCCCAAGGACCTGAGATTCAAGGGAGGACAGAAATAGTAAGAGGTAGGGGTGTGTGTGTGTGTGTGTGTGTGTGTGTGTGTGTGTGTGTGTGTGTGTGTGTGTGTGTGTGTCTTAAATGACTCTTCATACCCCAAAGGCCAGCTAAATGGAGGGACTCCCTGCCCTGGTAACCTCCGAACATGGCAGCCCTTCAGAGCCTGCTGCTGTCCCTAGCCTCACAGGACAGGGAGTGTCGAGCACACAGCAGCTTCTGAGAAACAGATGAAAAAGCACTGCTCCTGAAGGGAAGGGGCGAGGGCCCCTGCATGTTCACAGCTGTGGCATCAGAAGCAGGGCCTCATTCTCTAGCACAGGGAGGGTGGACTCAGGATGGCTGAGAGCAAGGCTGATGATTATAGATGGGAGCCAATCCTGTGCTGGAACCCCAAGCCAGGACTGTCAGGTCCCTCACCCTGCAAACCTGCAAACAGGGTTTAAGAACTTAGCTTAGGCCCCCAGTATAGAAATGGTGGCCACCGTAGCCATCTTTGCCACATGGTAACTCTGGGCAAAGGGAGCAGTGTGCTCTGAGGGGCACGAGGGGCCCCTCTGCTGAAGCATGGCAGAGTGGTGGGGCAGAGGACAGACAATGTGCCCAATGCCGTAAGTTCCACCCCAGAACCAAACCAAAAATCTGCCCGACTGCCTCACACACACTGAGTTCCAGAGCAGGACTAGAGAAAGCTGTGTCCCCCATCTCTTTTGCCTGTTGCCAGGAACCCCAGCCAGTCCTAAACACACACACATACTCTCTCACAGACACTCTCACACACACACACACACACACACACACACACACACACACACACACACACACACACACACAGAGTCAATGACAGACTATTAACTCTGGGAGACTGGAGCAGTCCATCATTAGCAACATGCAGCAGACTGAGCCGTGGTTTTCCGTGGTGGAGTGCTTACATGGCATGTCTGGGGCCCGCCATTCAGTCCTCAGGACCAAGAGGAAAAGGAAAGGCAATGTGGGTAGAGAAGACTGAGGTCCCAAGACAGGAAAGAAAGCTTGTCTGAGGCTAGACTGCCCAGAGGAGTGTGGACACAATGCACCTGAGGCGGAATGTCCCTGAAGAGGCCAGCACACAGTACCACACAACCAACAGCAAGCCTGGTCCCCAGGCACGCTCACCTGATCTTCTCTGCATCAAAGAGCCTCTGTGGAGGCCGCTTGAACTTCTTCTTTTTGGCAAACCAGTCTTTCTGTGGAGAGGAAAGCCCACATGTGGGAGAGGTGAGGGAGGAGGGCTGGCCACCAGCAAGGACACAGTGTTCCCCCAGCAGGCACCACAGCTTGCAGTACCAAGCTCATTCGGGCTTTGATGCGGTCATAGTCGATGCGTGGGATCATCTTGAGGGAGATGGTGTTCTGGCTGGGCTCGACGTAGTCCACCTATTGGAAGCAGCAGGTCAACAGGGCTCAGAAGGACTGCAGTGACCCCAGCAATCTGAAGGGAAGGTACTAGAGCAGCCAGAAGACATGGAAGAGATCTGATTGCTCTCAACTCCCAGAAGCCTCTGTGTCCTGCCCAACACTTCTTAGCACTGGAAATGAACATACCCCACCCACCTGCCTTCCCCATTTGGATGTCTGAAAGGTCCCACAGACACAAGACCACAGTCTAATGGCTGTTTTCTCCAAACTGCCCCTTTCCCATAGTCTCCCACCACTCTGCTCTGCTTGGGCCACAGCCTAGAGTGAATTATCTTCTAAAGACAGGGTCTCACACAGCCTAGGATGGCTTTAAGCTTGCTGAAACTATGGGTGACCGTGGCTTTGACTCTTCTCCTCTACCACCTGAATCCTGGATTACAGACATGAGCCACCACACCTGGTTTTATGCAGGGATGAACACTGCCCTCCACCAACTGAGCGACATTCCCAGCCCTTCCTTTCCATTCCACCCATCCACCCAAGTGCAGGGGATCAAACCCACAGCCTCATACCAGCAAAGCAGTCAACTCAGTTTAGAAGCCCTGACAGTCATTTGTAGGGGCCCATAAAAGTGGCTTCACTTCATCTTGGCATAAGGTCAGAGAGTTCAAAACTATCCTTATTCTTCCAAGGGTAAAGTCATAAGACCTAAAAAAGGTCTAAGGCATGGCTACTGTAGGATATTTGGTCTTAGGCTTGGATGTCTTATCTAAATAGCAAGAGACTTGGTCTGAGATGTAGTTACTTTTAACCCTCAGGGTCAGATAATGGAAGGTTTAGTCTAAGGTATAGTTAGCAAATGTTTGGGGAATTAAGGAAGAAGGTCTGTTTCTTCCTTGTAACTTGAGAAGTCTTTTGCCATTTCCCCCGTTTTGGTTGGGGTATATAAGAATGCTGAAGAATAAATGATTATGCTCACTATTCACTGGACTGTCCTCCTGACTCTATTCTGTGTCTCTCTTTTCTTTAGCACCTTTACCTGCTGCTTCTCAATCCACACTCCCCTTCTCAGGCACTGGTTCCACCTGTAGCCCCACAGAGACGGCTTACAACAGATGGCGCCCAATGTGCGGCTACTACAGTCATTCTCAAGTCCTTCATGCTTACAAACTCACAAATGCCCTCAGCTGTGAATTTTAAGATCCGAACCTTCCCAGCTGGGAGAAGCAGTAGAGCATTTGCCTAGAATCTACCAGTAGGGTGTGGCTCAGTTTAAGAACATTTGCCAAGAATGTGTAAGGCCCTAGATTCACTTGCCATTGCGTAAGAAAATTTAAAAATCGAACTACATTCCATAGAACCATCCCATCTCTCTCCAGTGACACAAAAGACTTACAAGCCTTTAATCTCAGCACTCCAGAGACAGAGGCAGGCATATCTCTGTGAGTCTGAGGACAGCCTGGTCTATGTAGTAAGTTCCGGGCCAGCCACAGTTACATAGTAAGGCCCTGTCTCAACAAAACAAAACAAAACAAAACAAAAGGACCTACAGTGGACTATGAGGCCTGTTACCTCCAAACTCAGCTCTGTACTCACTCCTCACTAGACGTTTGGATTTTATTTATCTTGTGTGGGGTAGGGGTGGGAATCTACATGTCTCTCTGTCAACAGCATCAGATCCCCAGGGTTGTGAGCCACCATGTGGCCCTAGGAATCAAACGCACTAGAAGCACAGCCAACTTTACTCAACCTGCCTTTGAATGTCCTAGGAACAGCCATCCACCTCCTGTGTGCTCAGGGTTAGCCTCACCTTGCTTCCCTACCCTGAGGGAAGGAAGCTGTGTTCTTGGCTCTTGGGGGGGAAGGGGAGGGTGGTCTACAGGAGCCTGGCCACTCAGCTGCTCCGTCCCCCTACCTGAGCGATGTCGTCTTTGTAGATGCCCCGCTTGAGGCGCACCCAGGACTTTGGCTTCAGGTTGGCTACCTCCTTCACCACCTTGAGTACGTCAGTCATCTCCTTGATGGGCACCATCTGCTGGTTCCAGTAGCCGAGCCGCAGGTTGCCCACCCCCTCAATGGCCTGCTTCACGTGGGTCTGCTTGTAGGCCTCCACATAGATGTAACCCTTCACATGCTCTGGGGCAACCACGGACTTAATTTGCAGGGGCTGGAGACAAAGATGGCAGAGGGAGAGAGGAAACAAAGCTACAGCAGTCAGGACGCCTGTGCTCTGCTCCTCCAGGCGAGCACAGAAGCCACCCACAGGTCTCACTCTCTTGTTCTAGCTCATCTGCTCATGCCTATATGTGCCCTTCCCCTGGCTTAGTCCAGCTCCTCAGCCACAATCTGCCCACTACCCGACTCACCGTGTCTGTGAACTGGTAAGCGATGAACTTGCGCATCAAGGAAATTGCTGTGGCTCGTTCCTCCCCAATCTGCAAAGAAAGGTGAATTTGGAGACCTGAAGAGGAAGAGAGCAGGACACAAGAAAACTGGCGGGAAAAAGGGGGCAGGGGCAGGTGGAGGGCAGGAAGGTGAAGTAGGAGAGAGACGACCGCAAGGAAGAGACACTAAGGGAGACGGGAGGAGAAGACAGGAGAAAGAGGGAAAAAGTGGGGTGAGCACAGACAAGGGCGGAGACGAGCTGTCCAAGAAGACCCTCCCCTGCGGCAGCTTGAGCCACACCCACCTTACACTTGACAGTCCACAGGTTGGGGTCCCTGCAGAGCGTAGGGTAAGCAGGACAAGGTTAGCAAGGCTGCGTCCTCAGTAATCCACAACCCACACCATCTCCCCTTCAGCCCAGGGCCCAGCTCTCACCGACTGCACACGGGTCTTACTTGCCCCACCCTCCCGCGTGTCTGGACCCCATATGGGGGCCCCACCTTTGGCCGTCTACCCTTCTCCCACTCTCTTACTTGACTCCCGGGAGCAGCTGCTGCTGGGTGATGTCATCCGAGAGCTCATCAGAGCCTCCGTACACCCTACAGGGAAGACAGTGTTGGCAAAGGGGGGCGCTCACCAAATCAGCTGCTGAGCACCCAGGACCGCCTGCGCCCGGCAGACACTTACGTCTCTCCCACAGACGACTTAGCGTATTTCTTCATGTAATATTCTCCCAGTTCTTCTTCTCTCTGGTCCCTTGGGTGCGAGGGGGAAGGCAGACATTAAGAGAAGTGGAGGACGGGAGGGCAGGCTAAGCTGCCCCACATCTGTCCAAGGAAGCTGGGTCCCACCCAGGCCTCCTCACGTGCTCACCTCCAGAGATTTTGCAGGCGGCGAGCCCCAGAGCGGTCTTCATCCAGGACAACGTTATCAATATTGGAGGCTGGAAACAGAGGTGCAGGAAGAGTCATGCTGGAAATGGGCTTGGGGAGTTCAGGGGCCAGGTCTGGCCCTGGGGCAGGGAGATACCTGGCTGAGTATTCCCCACCTCCCCCATCCTCTGTCCTACTCAACTCCTGCCCCTTTCTCATGGTATGTGCTCAGGGATGGGTCAGTTGCTGGGGGGGGCATTCATCAGTTCATTATCTAAGCACACCCTGAGTTCCCTGCTTCATACTCCTGCCCGTACCACATCTAGGCCTATGGACTCAGCAGTGCTTACACCCAAGACTGTCTAACCCTGCACCCGTGTGAGTCACAGCCCCAGGGCCACACAGGGTATGGGAGGAGAGCCAGACCACACTTGCCCAGTTCTTACCTTCAATCTCTTCTACTTGAAGGAAGAAGAGAAGGTGGTGGTGGTGGTGGTGGTGGTGGTGGTGTGCAGGGCAGACAAAGTATGAGCCAAATTATAGCAGCAAAATCAACCAATGGGGAGGGTAGAGGGAGGGACACAGGAAGGTCAAAAACCAAAAGGACAGGCCAGGCATCAGGTGGGTGAGGAGAAGCCGAAATGTATGAGGCGCACAGAACGGAAAATAACAGGGAAGGGGGCACTGGCCCAGCAAGTGGGGGGTATTTGGGGACAGAGCCCACCCACCCTACACCCCACAAAAGGGATACCCAGAATACTCGCCCTGTACCACCACCCATCCAACAGTCCCCGCCCCCCACTCATGGGCCTAAAAGGAAAAGGACTGGGTGAGCCCTCTCTGGCAAGGACAGAAAGAAGCACGGTGAAGAGAGTGGGGGCGGGGTGGTTGCAGGGCATGGGGTGTGGGAGGGGCTTAGAAGCCGCCTCCCAGGCACAACACACCAGGCAGGGCCCCCACACACCTTTCTCCAGGATATCTTCAGCACCATCTTCCCACTGGTCCTCATCCTCATATTCATCATCTACATCTGAAATGGGAAAGCCAGGTAGTCAGCAGGGATGAAAGGTGACCTCAGGACAGGCCTGGACAGAGGCTCTCTGCACAAGGTCACACCACAAACTGGTACAGCGGAGGAAGTGTCACATGGACCCACCTGTCTCTAAAGGCCATCTCCTCCACTCCACCCAACCACACATACCCCTTCTAAACAATTATGACCAGAGCTGGCATGGTGGCACACCCCTGTAACCCCAGAACTCTGAGTCAGGGCCCATAGTACAGCCAGTCACACCAACTACATGAGACGTTAAGCAGAAAACTGCAAGTTCAAGATCAACTGAGGCTACACTCAGTTCAAGGCCAGCTTGAGTAATTCAGTAAAGCCTGCCTCAGAATACAAAGTAAAAGAGGGCTGAGACTATGGCTGAGTGGGGTAACACTTGCCTGGCTAGGATCCACCAGTGTGGGGTGTGGCTCTGCAGAGGGCGACCCTTTGCAATAGTCAATCCGGCTACCTCACATGCATGAGCACATACATACACAACCCCGGAGTCACAGACAGTCTCATGTCTCGTGTCCTCTCCAAACGTGCTCAATGCTTCCAGGCCTATGACATACCAGCCTCATCCAAAATGAAGCCCCCATGGCGTGGTTTCTTTGGGGGCCGGTCATCGTCTTCCTCCTCTTCCTCCTCATCGTATTCCTCCTCTTCCTCCTCCTCCTCCTCCTCCTCAGGCTCCTCCTCCTTCTCACTGCCTGCTGCACTCCGCCGATCATCCTCTACCTGTAGAGTTGGGGCACCAGAGTTCCACAAATCCAGAAACCCAGAAGTCTCTCTCTCATACACACACACTGCCCTCACAGTCCCTACCTGACCAGGCCTTAGGTTACTGTCTTTTTTTTTTTTTTTTTGTTTTTCGAGACAGGGTTTCTCTGTATTGTCTTGAAGCCTGTCCTGGAACTCGCTC
The DNA here is from genome assembly GCF_017639785.1 of Mesocricetus auratus. Lineage (NCBI taxonomy): Eukaryota > Metazoa > Chordata > Mammalia > Rodentia > Cricetidae > Mesocricetus > Mesocricetus auratus. The sequence goes on along the minus strand of NW_024429216.1, from coordinate 7,165,832 downwards.
TTGTAGACCAGGCTGGCCTCAAATTTACAGAGATCCGCCTGCCTCTGCCTCCCGAGTGCTGGGATTAAAGGCGTGCGCCACCAACGCCCAGCTTCAGGTTACTGTCTTAAGTCAAGTGACAGTATAGCCATATCCCAGACACCCAACCCGCCCCTGGGAGCTAACCCCTTCATTGGAACCCTGGCTCTAGGGTCATTAAGCGGCACTTCTTTGTGACCTGGTCCTCAGCTATCCTCTCCGTGCTCCCTGAAGAGTCCCACTGGTTCTGTTTCAGGTACTTAATGCTCACAATCGAAGGTCTCTGGTGTTTCCCTCACACTTCCTCTGCCACTAACCTAAAGGTCAAAATACTGTTTCTCCTGGCAAGGCAGACTGCCTTGGAGCTCACTGGGTAGTCTGGGCTAGTCTTGAACTTGTGGCAGTCCTCCTATCTGTTTCCCAAGTAGAGGAGTATAGGTGTAAACCACCCCACTGGGCTTCCACTCACCTCTAAAAAGCAGCTGTAGATGGACTTAGTGCTGCTCCTTTCTCCCACCTCTCTCACTGGGCCATTTCCCTTCCTTTACCACAGCGCCCACATCTGCAGCTGATGCCCCATACGCCTCTACTTCTCCACTCTTGCCATATGCAGCGGCCTCTGGGCCATCTCCCTAGATACCTTCTGGGTATACCAAACCAGCAGTCTCTGTCCTGCGTCCCACTGTGACCACAGTGCTGTGCCCAAAGCTATGCATTGAATGTCCCTGCTCTAGTCCCTTCCCACGCAACCCGTCTCAAGCCTAGACCACCAGCATGCCCTCCAGCACTCAACCCTTGCCGGTGTCCTCAACACCCCCTGGTTTGTTCAGTTGTTTCTGTGTAGCTCTGGCTGTCCTGGAACTTAACTCTGGAGACTGGGCTGTCACAGAGTTGCACCTGCCCCTGCCTCTCTGAGTGCTGTGATAAAGGTGTGCCACCAACATCAAGCTCATCCCGGTTCCTAATCCCTGTTCTACAGATGGATTTCTCCTTGGTCCATCAGCTCAAATAACCCCAGATACTTATTACTAATTATGAAAGCTTGGTCTTAGCTTAAACTTACCCCACTAGCTCTTATAAGTTAAATTAGCCCATTTAGCCGGGCGGTGGTGGCGCACGCCTTTAATCCCAGCACTCGGGAGGCAGAGGCTGGCGGATCTCTGTGAGTTCAAGGCCAGCCTGGTCTACACAGTGAGTTCCAGGACAGCCTCCAAAGTCACAGAGAAACCCTGTCTCAAAAAACCAAAAAAAAAAAAAAAAAAAAAAAAAAAAATTAGCCCATTTATATTAACCTTTCTTTCCCATTCTGTATGTCCGACTTGCTCCATGTTTCTCTCAGGCCTAGATTCATCTCCTCTTCCTCTCTCTCCCTGGGAATCCCGCCTGCACCTCCTGCCTAGCTATTGGCCGCTCAGCTTTATTATACCAGTCAGCAAATATGTCTTCACTCGGTATACAAATATTCCACAACGCTATTCCTGTATTAGCCACGAACAGCTCCACACACACTCTGCTGCCCAAGCATCAACTGTAACTCACAGAGATCCGCCTGAGTGCTGGGATTAAAGGCGTGCACCACCACCGCCCGGCCCACGCATCAACCGTAACTCACCACCTCAAGGCTTCCTCCATTCCCACATGGCTACAACCGCTTTACCCAGTGTTTCTATACATGTTTTCATTTTAAATCTGCATGCTATTTTCTGTGAGTGAGTGTCAGATATCTGCAGGTGTCCTCAGGTGTAAGATCCACTGAAGCCAGAGTTACAGGCAGCTGTGAGCCCACTGGCCTCAGTGCTGAGATCCAAACCTGGATCCTCTGGATGAACAAGCCCTCTTAGCTACTGAGCCACCTCTCCAGTCCAGCTTTTTCTTTAAATTCACTTAATTATTCCTAAATAGCTTCAGAGACAACAAGTAAATTAAATACATATGTGTATATGCATGCATACATACATACATACATATACATATATTCATATGTGGGGCTAGAGAGATGGCTCAGTGGTTAAGAGCACTGGCTGCCCTTGCAGGGGTCCTGAGTTCAATGCCAGCAACCACATGGTGGCTCACAACCATCTGTAATGAGATCTGGTGCCTGCTTCTAATCTGCAGGGATACATGCAGACAGAACATTTACATAATACATAAATCTTTGGGGAAAAAAAACTTTATGTGTGCACATATACATACACATACATATCTCAATGCTGGGCATGGTGGTGCATGTATTTAATCCCTGTTCTTAGGAGGCAGAGGCAAGTGGACTCTGTGAGTTCAAGACCAGCCTGGTTTACATAGTAAATTCCAGGTCAGCCAGGGCTATACAGAGAGACTCTAAGATACTGCTGCAGTCTACAGGCTGAGCCCTCCCCTGCAACTCCCAAGGACGCTCTGTGTTCCAATTAAGACAGAGTGGCGAGCTGCAGAGGAAGTGAATCATGCCCTACAGCAGCATCAGTGCGCCTAGGTCTACCCCTAAAGCATCAGTGCAGCCTAGGTCTACCCCTAAAGCATCAGTGCAGCCTAGGTCTACCCCTAAAGCATCAGTGCAGCCTAGGTCTACCCCTAAAGCATCAGTGCAGCCTAGGTCTACCCCTAAAGCATCAATGCAGCCTAGATCTACCCCTAAAGCATCAGTGCAGCCTAGGTCTACCCCTAAAGCATCAGTGCAGCCTAGGTCTTATCCTCATTTTGCCTGAAAGCACCTCTGGTCACCTGGCCCTGAACCATTTTAAGTGTTGGGAAAACAGCAACTAACCCTGAGCCTGAAGCTAGGCCATGTTGGGGCACCCTTGACTGCTGAGTGTTCAGTCACCTACATCAACCCCACGAGGCTCAAAGGCTCAGGCAACACCAAGAAAGGGGAGGGAGGAAGAATGTAAGAGCCAGAAGACAAGAGGAGTGACGGGAAATGCTGTTTTTTGCCTACGATGTGGCCACTACACTTGTGAACTCACAGCACTGTGGAAACCTGTATAAGATCAGGCTAGTCAATAATTCCAGCATAGCCAGGCATTGGCGGCATACACCTTGAAGCCCAGCACTCGGGAAGCAGACAGGTGAACCTATGTGAGCTCTAGGCCAACCTGGTTCCAGGATAGCCAGGGCTACACAGAGAAGCCCTGCCTCATCTCCCCTACCCCCCCACCCCGCAAAAAAGATTCCAGCATAAATGGTGGAGTCATGGCATTTGCTGAGGAGCTGCTGTCAATCTAACTGTGGCTGGGAGTGCAAGAGTCAATTTTCTTCCTTTTTTAAAAATTATTTCTTTATTGTATATACAATGTTCTACTTGCACATTTACCTGCCAGTCAGAAGAGGGCGCCATATCTCATTACAGATGGTTGTGAGCCACCATGTGGTTGCTGGGAATTGAACTCAGGACCTCTGGAAGAGCAGCCAGTGCTCTTAAACTGAGTCATCTTTCCAGTCCCCAAGAGTCAATTTTCTTGGCACTGCTAGAAGGTTGTCTATGCTCATGAAGGCGGCACTAATTGGAGTCAGTGAATTTAAACAAGAAAGAACGGGGCTGGAGAGTTGGCTCAGTGGTCAAGAGCACTGGCTGTGCTGCTCTTCCAAAGGATCCAGGGTCAGTACCCAGCTCCCACACGCCAGCTCCCAAATGCCTGCAACTCCAAGATCTGACCCCTCACACAGACATAAAGCAGGGAAGGCAACAATGCACATTAAAAAAAAACTACAATAAATAAAAGAACAAACACAAAGTTGGGGGACATATTGGCGCGGGGGGGGGTGTGAGAGGGGGAGGAAGAGGGGAGTTGGGAATGGATAGAGTCAAGATCCGTTATTATGGCCAGGTGTGGCAGAGCATGCCTTAAAAAAGCCCAACACTGGGGATGCAGAGGCAGAGCTGAGTTCTAGGCCAGTTAGGGTTACAAAATGCAACCCTGTCTCAAGAAAGGATGTTTAAAAGATACATTGTATACAGGTGTGAAACTGTCTTAGAATAAAGAAACTCCTTTAATCCCTGCACTTGGGAGGCAGAGGCAGGAGGATCTCTGGGAGTTCAAAGCTAGCCTGGTCTACAGAGCAAGTTCCAGGACAGGTTCCAAAGCAACACAAAGAAACCCTGTCTCGAAAAACAAAAAAAGTAAATAATAGAAAAAAATAAAAAATAAAGAAACATTTTAAATACAAAAGTAACTGATACACATCATATCTGAATCAATATATACGTTTAACATTGCTCTGGGCTGAAGCCATGGCTCAGCAGTTAAGGGAATATGCTGCTCTTCCAAAGTTCCAAAGTTCAATTCCCAACACTCGTATATTGGGCAGCTCACCTATAAGTCAAATGCCAGGGGATCAGAGCCCTTTTTGTTGTTAAGGGCACACTGCCCAACACATTAGCAGCATATGTTCACACAAGACACACACTTAAAAATCTTTAAGCTGGGTGTGGTAGGATACACCTTTAATCTCAGCACTTGGGAGGCAGAGAGGCAGGTAGATCTCTGTATATTTGAGTCCTGCCTGGTCTACAGAGTGAGTTCCAGGAAAGCCATGACTACAATCAATAAATTTAAAAAACTCAATCTGGGGGCTGGAGAGATGGCTCAGAGGTTAAGAGCACTGGCTGATCTTCCAGAGGTCCTAAGTTCAATTCCCAGCAACCACATGGTGGGTCACAACTGTCTATAACAAGATCTGGCACCCTTTCTAGCATGAAAGTGCACATGCAGGTAGAATACTGTATACATGAGAAATAAATAAATCTTATAAACAAAAAGAAACGGCTTATTAAAAAAATAACTCAATCTGGGTGTAGTGGCACATGCTTTTAATCCCAAGCATTGAGAGGCAGAGGCAAGCAGATCTCTGAGTTTGAGGCCAGGGTGATCTAGAGTTTCAGAGAAAAAAAAAATCTTAAAAAAAATTAGCATTACTCCATTCTATTTTAATTACATGCTCAATTATAAATTTTATGTTTTTATTAATTGTTATTATCTTGCCTACTAATAAATGTGACCAAAGACTTAAAAAACACACACATTCACAATAAACCCTAAGTCTGATAATCTGCAGGACTAGAAGGAAGCACACACTGCCCGGCCCTCTTTCCAGAACCTTCCTCCCAAACAATTCCTCTAGGCTTTGGTTCTACACAACTTGGTACGAAGTGAGTATTGTGGAGGTTTCTGTTCAGATTTGGGACTGCCTGGCTAGAACCCAGGGCGGTGCCAATGCTAACACATGCTCTGTCCGAGAGCCCAGCCCCTGGGCCACTCTCTGCCGACTCAGTGTGACATCACCAACCCAGTCCTCCATGAAGAGCTCTTCTAGGGTGTGGCCTTGGTAGAGGAAGATCAAACCCCAGGAATAAACGTAGCCAGCACAAACTGGCCTGGGTAGGTTATTAAGTTGAAAAAGAAAAACGGGAAGTTGGAGGGGTGACAAGGTGGAAGGTGGGCCTAGAAGGATCTAGGGCCAGAGGGTAAATAGATCAAAATACACTGCACCAAATCCTCCAAGAGTTAATAAAATTGTCTGTATGCATTTAGGTTTCTTTGAGACAGGGTTTCTCTGTGTAACAGTCCTGACTGTCCTGGAACCTACTTTGTAGATCAAGTTGGTCTTGAACTCACTGATTAAAAGGTCTAAGCCAGCACCGCCTGGCTTACAGCTCACATTTTAAAAAGCCAAGCTTTACAGGCCTGTTTCAGGCTACCTTGGCACTGTGTCCCTGGCTGGGTCCCAGAGGAGCCTTCTTCCCTGAGGCAAGGGACTGGACCAGTCTTTGATGTGTGCTGTTTTGTTTTTGGAAACAGTCTGCATGAGCTGGAATGGCCAATTCTTAGGAGGTCTCATCACAGTGAGAGACTCACACCAAAGAACTGGGGAGCCTGTGGGGAGCACTGCACTGCTGTAGCTCTCCTGGACTCTTAACCCCTGCAGTGACTTAGCCTGTGCTGTGTGTCTATAAAACTCTGTCTCTGTTTGCCAGACAGCCTACCAAGCCTCACAATGCAGGACCACATCTGGCCCTGTCTCCAGCAGTGGGGCAGGCCTCACACCTCCTGTGTGGTGTCAACAGCCAGCCAACAGGTGACACATGGGTGTGACTAGGTGCCCAATGAAAAACCTCTACAAGGACAGAACCAGGGACCCTGGTCTCATTACCACCCTGTGTGACCTGAAGCCGTGAGTCACTGAGAGCTTGAACAAAGGCTAGTCCTGCCACCCCCACCGGCCCCACATCACCACGGCACCCTGATGCCTGCCTGGGAGCAGAGGACCACCCCCAGAGGCAGAGACTGGCAACTAAATGCCCACAGAAGACAAGGAGACCATGTAAGTAAGTCCATAGTCCTTAAGCCTGATGCCCTCCAGAACACAGATCCATGACACCTTCCCTTTTCTAAACTGCCACGATAAGCACAATGATACATGCCAACTGATATGTCCCAGGACTGGAGCAAACCCAGAGCAGGCAGGATGGAACTGCTGCTTAGTAGTAGGGCATTTGCCTAGCATGCTTGAAGCCAGAGGTCCATGCCCCATCCTGGAACAGGAGGAGGAGATGGCCACTTCTGAGCAGAGTGCTGTATAGACCACCTTCTGTTTCCCACTAAAGAAGGGGACAAGGACTTGCGGCTTCAGGCTAGTGTCTGATAATGACACCAGGGTCCCTAGTTCCTCCTGAAGTCTTTGAAAGTACTGACAACTCAATTTATGCCAGTGGTGGTGGCTCACTCCTTTAATCCCACCCAGCACTCGGGAGGCAGAGGCAGGTGGATCGAGCGAGGCCAGCCTGGTCTACAGAGTGAGTTCCAGGAAAGCCTGCAAAGCTACAGAGAAACCCTGTCTCAAAAACAAACAAAAACCTCAAAAAAAGAAATTAATTTAGGGCCTAGGCCAAGAACGAACACACACACACACTCTCTCTCTCTCTCTCTCTCTCTCTCTCTCTCTCTCTCTCTCTCTGCTCAACGCTAAACGTAAGTGCTGCTCAGTGATACAGCTCATACTTACTGGGTACAAAGCCCTGAGTTGTACCCCCCAGCACCACTGTGACATAAATTCACACGTTTCATATGTATCTTGCACAGAAATTTAATACAGTATTTTTATTTTTATTTTTTTATTTTTGGTTTTTCGAGACAGGGTTTCTCTGTGGCTTTGGAGGCTGTCCTGGAACTAGCTCTTGTAGACCAGGCTGATCTCAAACTCACAGAGATCCACCTGCCTCTGCCTCCCGAGTGCTGGGATTAAAGGCGTGGGCCACCACCGCCCGGCATAATACAGTATTTTTAATGCACCAGTGTTTTGACTTTACCCTGTCACATTACGTCGGGTGTGGAAATTTCCATTTGTGGCATTAATATAGGCGCTCAAAAAGGTTCGGTTTTTTTGTTTGTTTGGTTTTTTTTTTTTTTTTTTTTTTGGTTTTTCGGGACAGGGTTTCTCTGTAGCTTTGGAGCCTGTCCAGGAACTAGCTCTGTAGACTAGGCTGACCTCAAACTCAGGGATCAGCCTGTCTCTGCCTCCCGGGTGCTGGGATCAAAGGCGCGCGCCACCACCGCCCGGCTAGAGCTTCAGATTTTAGAACATTTCAGGTTTTCGATTTTTCAGATTAGGGATACTGAGCCTGTGTATCTTCTATTTATGGGCTACATTTCTTCACATTAGGGAATACATGTTTGCTGTCAGCGGTCTGTTCACACTTTAAACAAGACGAAACAGATCGGATACATGGTTTTCAAAAGCCACTGAAGTGAGTGACCCTGGCGCGCCCCCACCTCCCAGATCCGGTCCCTCGGCGCGCTCGGACTCGCCCGCTCGCCCGCCTCCCGCGACGACACGGGAACCCCGAGCCGTTCCGCGTCCCCGTCCCCGTCCCCGGCGCAACGTCTCCCCTCGAAGCCCAGGCACTGACTGACCTCGGCCTCCTCCGCCTCGCTGCTGCGCTCGCTGTCCTCCTCCTCGGAGAAGTTGCTGTCCTCGCTGTCTGACATATTCCGCAGCTGCGGAGGCAAACGGCGGCCTCGGAGCACCCCAGGCCCCGGGGCGCCACCCCGAGCCCCGGCTTCCCTGCAGGTTCCATCCCTCCGCGCGCTGCCCGCAGCCCGGCTCCGGCGACCGCGAGCCCTGCCCATGCCCGCTCTCACCCAGGCCGAGTCCCGGGCTCCGGGCCGGACGCCTCCCGCACCCCGGCGGCCCCCAGCCCCAGGCCTCGCCACCTCCGCAAACCCTCTTACCGACCACTTCAGCCCCGAAGCTTCCGCGCCAGCTGCCGATCACACAACGCCCCGGCTGAGCTGACGGGCTCGCTCTCGCGCGAGAACTGGCGCGGCAGCCTCGCCTAACGCGAGATTCCGGCGCCCCCCCCGCCCCCCCCGGCCTGCCCAGAGGAAGGCATGGGGTCGCCATCTTGGATGTGGCTAAAGGCGCCTCGGCGGAGTGGGCAGCCGCCATCTTAGGAAGGTCAAAAAGAGAAAGGCGGGGGCGGGGCGGGGCGGGGGCGGGGCGGGGCGGGGCTGGTTCCTCGTAAGCCCTCTAAGCCTTCCTGGCAGGCGTCGGAAGTGGACACAGTGACTCACTCTGCTCCACGTCGCCACCCTCGGCACCGGGAGGCGGTTCCCCACCCCCCAGACTCCGGTCAAATCCAGGTTCCTGGCCATGCCCAAACCCGCCCGTTTACTGCAGCCGGCTCTGTTAATGCTCAGAGGGTAAGGGCGCTCGCTGACCGCTCTTCCAGAGGTCCTGAGTTCGGTTCCCAGCAGCCACAATCCGTAATGATGCGATCTGGTGTCCTCTTCTGGTCTCTGCGCGCACTGCATTCATGTATATGTTCACAGGTATTGTGCAGCCTTAATGGAAAAATGAAAAATTATACGTGTTTGGGTCATCTAGATGGTTCATCAGATGAAGAGTCTCGATGCCTGAGGGGACTTGATCCCTGGAACCATTTAGAAGGAAGAATACCCAAAAGTTGTCTTCTGACAACATGCTATGACGAGTGCGTGTGTTCTCTCTCTCTCTCTCTCTCTCTCTCTCTCTCTCTCTCTCTCACACACACACACACACACACACACACACACACTAAACAAATAGTACGCGGATCTCTGTCGAAAACCAAAAAGAAGTCACATGCTAGTGGTGATACCCACCTTGTAATCCTAGTACTTGTCAGACTGAGGTAGGAGAATCTGAAGTTCCAAGTGACCCGGATTACAAAACGGGACCCGGAGGAAACAAAATGACACCAGACTACTGAAAAACACAAGTTCATTTCCAAAACCATTTATGGACAGAGTGAAGCCAGACAGCTGAATCTAGCAGAGCGTATGATCCCATTCATACAAAACTATGAGCAAGCAGAGCCGAGCTGTTCTTAGGGCAAGCAGATTAGTGGGCGTCTGAGGCTGAGTTGGGGACAGCCTGGGAGGGGGCACATGGAACGCCGGAGGGAAATGTGGTAGTGTCTGCCTGTATCAGAATATGCACTTTACATGCTGCCTTTCACTTAACAAGGTTTAGCTTTGGTTTTCTTTCCCTTTTTAAAAACGGCTGGCTTGTATTTTTTTACGAAGACAAGGTCTCACCCAGTGGGTCTGGCTGGCCTCAAGCTCATTATATAGACCAGGCTAGCTTTGGACAAGAATGAATCTCACGGCGTCTGCCTGGGATACAAGCATAACGTTTTTTTTGTTGTTGTTGTTGTTTTTGTTTCTTTTGGAGCTCAAGGACGAGTTCATTTGATTTTTCCATTTTTGTTCATTTTTCTGTGAGTGCATGTTTTCCTGCGTGTATGTCTGTGTGCCATGTGTGTTCCTGGTGCCCTTGGAGGCCAGAATAGGGTGGACTGGAGTTACAGATGGTTGTGACACTGAAACACCATGGTGAAGGTGCTGGGACTCAAACCAGAGTCCTCTGGAAGAGCACCAAGTCCTCTTAAAGGCTGAGCCGTCACTGCAGCACAGACAGGCTGCAAGCCTCAACAGCTGCTGCCTCAGCAGCCAGATGTACAGGAGGAAGTGACCCATGCCTTAATGAGCTACGGTCCCAGACAGCTAGCGTGTTAGGCAGCGGAGGCTGGCAAGCCTTGGCATGCGGGAGGGAAGCGGTTTTAGAGAGAGTGAGAAAGCCCAGAGTGTCAGTGATATCTTAGGCTTTGGGAGTATCTGGAAGACAAAAAGGAGGTGGAGAGGGAGGGAGGGAGGCGGAAATAGAGAAGTGTTTGAATTACAGCCTAGGAAAGTAGGCCAGGGCTGGGGAGTTGGCTTCTAGGTCAAGAGCATTCATTCATTGGTTGTTCTTTTTTTTTTTTTTTTTTTTTTTTTGGTTTATCGAGACAGGGTTTCTCTGTGTTGTTTTGGAGCCTGTCCTGAAACTCGCTCAGTAGACCAGGCTTGGCCTCGAACTCACAGAGATCCACTTGCCTCTGCCTCCCGAGTGCTGGGATTAAAGGCGTGCGCCACCAACCCCGGCTCTCATTTTTTAAAAATAGAAGAAACTGGGTGGTGGTGGCACAAGCCTTTAATCCCAGCACACAGGAGATAGAGGCATAGGCAGGCAGAGGCAGATCTCTATGAGTTCGAGACCAGCCTGGCCTACAAGAGCTAGTTCCAGGACAGCCAGGGCTACACAGAGAAACCCTGTCTGGAAAAACCAAGAAGAATGTGACTGGGTGGTATACACCTTCAAACCCTGCATCAAGGGCTCTGAGACAGGAGAATAAAAAGTACAAGGTCCAGGGCTAGAGAAATGGCTCAATGGTTAAGAGCACATTGAAAAACCAAAATAAATAAATAAAATAAAGCTTAAAACACAGAAAAAAGACACCCTTTTCTTAAGACACTTTTTTTGTTTTGATTTTTTTTTTTTCTGAGACAGGGTTTCTGGTTGTCTTGGACCAGGCTGGGCTTGAACTCACTGAGATCTGCCTGCCTCTGCCTCTCGAGTGCTGGGGTAAAGGTGTGCACCACCACCTCTGAGCCTAGGACAATTCTAAAATTGGATGCATCGCACATTTGTAGTCCCAGAACTGCGGAGGTAGAAGCAGGAAGATCAGGGTTTCAAAGCCGTCTTCTCCTTAGTTACAGTGTGAATTCCAGCGAGCCAACCTGGACTCCGGAAAGAAACTGCAAAACTGAGTAGGGGTAAGGGCTGGGCCGTCAGAAGGACCAATGGATTAGGATTACTGCCATCTTCTGGAAGTTGACAAATATGAATCTACAATGTCCAGGACAAACTGTCCCTTACAGATGCCATCCCTATACACAGTGGCCCTGCCCACCTCATGGAATTAATGGAGAGTGCATTACCCAACGTAGTAAGACATTTAGATTAGAGCAGCACCTGGTGCACGGTAAGCACTATTTAAAGGTGCATGTAATCACAATTAGCATTTATGTGCCTAAAATATATTTACCTTCCAAAGTTGGGGTAGTGGGTCAGAATATGACAGCCAGAACACCAGCTGTACTGTTTTCCTGGGAACATGTTCAGGCGTGCGTAAGTGCACACAGGCAGAGACCGGAGGTTTCTCCCTGATTTTCCAGCTTCAGGAAGGAGTTACCACTACCAAGGGAGTGGATAGTCCCATGTTTTGCTTGTTTAGACATGTCTCATTACATAGACTTAGAACTCTCTGTAATACACGTTGATATCTAATTCATAGAGACCTGCTGCTGTGTTTACTTTTATTACATTTAACTGTGAGGTGTGTGTGTGTGTGTGTGTGTGTGTGTGTGTGTGTGTGTATGTACATGTACCACAGTGCATGTATGGAGCTCAGAGGACGTCTTGCAGGAATTTTCTCTTTTTACCACATGGGTCCCTAGAATCAGACTCGGGTCTGATTCCAACTTGTTTTTCTTTGGTACACGGCTTTTGTTTTTCAAGACATGGTTTCTCTGTGTAACAGCCCTAGCTGTTCTGGAACTAGCTCTGTAGACCAGGCTGGCTTTGAGCTCAGAGATTCACTTGCCTCTGCCTCCCTGGGATTAAAGCCACCACCGCCCAACTGTCCAACTTGTTTCTGTTTGAGGCAGGGTCACATGTAGCCTAGTCTGGCCATACACTCATTATGGATTGGAGGACTGAGGGAGAGGATGGATCCTCCTGACCCTTCCTGCTCCGCCTTTCCTTGTGACAATAGGAAGCTCTGCATGACCACATCTAGTCTACTGTGTTGACAATCGTGCCCTCCAGCTGTTTCCAAGTCCCTGACAAGGGGAGTCGCTATACTACTCTGTGATGCTAGAGAAACAGGGGGGGGGGCAACTGGGAGAAAACTGTAGCCGTGAGAGAATCCCTTGATTTAGGAGAATTCTGGGGTCGGGCACTCTGGAAAAATTAAAACCTGGCTTTCCTCACCTAGGATTGGTAGGCTGGAGAATCCTGTGGGCTAGACTTAGAGCAGAGGGTTTAGGGAAACATGACGATAATTTGGAGGCCCGAAAGTTGGCTCGGTAGGCAAAAGCACCTACTGCTTTTCACAGAGGACCTCTGAGTTTGGCTCCCAGTACCCGTAACTACATTTCCAGGGAGATCGGAGGCCTTCCCTGGGAATCTGCAGTCTTGAAAGTATTAAATCTTTCAAGACTGCCGGGCGTTGGTGGCGCACGCCTTTAATCCCAGCACTTGGGAGGCAGAGGCAGGTGGATCTCTATGAGTTCGAGGCCAGCCTGGTCTACAGAGTGAGTTCCAGGACAGCCTCCAAAGCCACAGAGAAACCCTGTCTCGAAAAACCAAAAACAAACAAACAAACAAAAAAACCAAGACGACTTGGGGAACTCGGGATGAAGGTCTTTTAGGAGAGCTGGTCTGAAGATGGGTCCTGAGGGCTGGCTTCTCTCGGTGAGGGCCGTCCTGGGAGGCATTAATTTCCCAGGAGCGGTTGTGGGGAAGAGGAGGGAGTAATTGGGGCGAAGGCGGGTGTGGGACGGGCTGCGGGAGGAGAGGGGCTTTGGGAGAGCTTTGAAAGGGACTTTTAAGGGTGTGCCTCTGAGAAAGGGGGTCCGGCTTACTAGGAAGGGGAGACTCGGCGGGAGGACAATTCTAGGGACAGGTAGATTCGCGGCGGAGGGGGGCTAGGCTGGGACGCCAGCTTCCTTTAGCGCAGCGGATTCAGGAAGGCCCGACGGGATCCTGGGGAAGCGTTGGGTGGGAGGAAGGGCGACTGGGGGAGCCCGGGGAGCATCAGCGAGCAGACAGTCCACTCCTCGGCTTCCCCGAAGGCGCTGCCCGAGTCCCCGCCCACCCCACCGTCCCGCCCACCCCACCGTCCCGCCCACCCCTGAGACCGCCTCCTCCCCGGCCCGAGGGCGGTCCCTCCGCAGACCGCGCGTCAGCCGTAAAGCTCGCATCTGTCGTGAAGCAGCGCTCACAGCGCCTGCGCAGACCCTGAAAAATCGGCCTGGGCGGCCCCGCGCTTTCCTTTTCCGGTGGCGGCGTCGCGCGGTGAGGAGCTCGTGTGCTGGGTCGCAGCCATGCCGTCCAAGGGTCCGCTTCAGTCCGTGCAGGTCTTCGGACGCAAGGTGTGCCAGGGGGCGCGGGATGGAAGGAGCCGGGGCAGGCCGGGGCTGGGGGACATCGGAGACCCGGGGTCCGCCTGAGAGCCGGGGCCCCGAACTCACGCCGCCCCGCCTCGCCTCCTACAGAAGACGGCCACAGCCGTGGCGCACTGCAAACGGGGGAACGGGCTCATCAAGGTGAACGGACGCCCCCTGGAGATGATCGAGCCGCGCACGCTGCAGTACAAGGTGAGGGGGTCGGGCGCGGGCGGCGGGGAGACGGCAGGGAAGGCCCCGGGAGTTGGAGAAGCGGAGGTGCGGGAAGGAGGGTGGCTTACTTAGCGATCGGCCTGGGGAAGGGAGATTTCCTAGTTGGGGCAGTAAAACGTAAGGTCCTGAAGAGCAAGGAGGATAGAAGTTAGCTGCAGCGTCTGGAAACTCACCCAGCTGCGAGGAGCAGGGCGGTAGCAACGCTGTCTGCTGCGTGATGGTGGATTTCTATCGTAGAAGTGTAAGTTTACAGGCTCGTGTGTGATCCCAGCACGGAGCCACGAGTTACGAGTCCATCGTAAGGAAGCGCGGTTTGGGGCAGCGTGGGCTGCGCTGTGGAAACCCTATGAAAGAAAAAGCAGAGGGGGTTCTCTGAAATCTAAGAACGGTAGCACTTGTATGGGTTTTTGTTTACTGGTGGACAAAGACTTTAAAGACAGGTGCAAAAATAAATCCTCTTTTGCAACCCAGAACTCATTGTTGTATGAGTTTTGATACATGTAAGAAGGAATATTGCATCAAAGACCGTTCGCAGTGTTGACAGTGTTCATGATAATGCCACTAGACTCCTGCCATGAAGATACTTTTTAACAAATAACATTCCTCCCGAAGGGAAAGAACTTGCTTCACAGACTGGGAAATCCCAGTCTCATTGAGATCATGGGTGTGGGGGCCTTGTTACTGGCTGTCAGTTGATTGAGGGATTATTTGTGTGCCTACCCTGTTGTGCGTTGGGGAAACAGAAGTAATGCAGATGGCTCTGGGCCTGGCCCTCATGGAGCTCTCAGACAGACTACTCATAAATGCTGAACAAAACAGGATCCAAAATGAAGAAGGCTTGGGACAGGGGAAGAGCAGACTGCTGGAACTTTGTATTATCAGCAAATTGTCTTGGTGATGGCTTCCATAACAGTACTCTGAGAATAGAGAACCTGGCTTTGCTTCTTGCTTTCTTTTTTGTGTTGTTTGTTTTGGTTTTTCGAGACAGGGTTTCTCTGTTTTGGAGGCTGGCCTTGAACTCACAGAGATCCACCTGCCTCTGCCTCCTGAGTGCTGGGATTAAAGGCGTGCAGCCAACAACGCCTGGCTCTTCCCTGCTTTCTTTTTTTTTGTGTGTGTGTGTGGTTTTTCGAGACAGGGTTTCTCTGTAGCTTTGGAGACTGTCCTGGAACTCACTTTGTAGACCAGGCTGGCCTCGAACTCAGAGATCCGCCTGCCTCTGCCTCCCGAGTGCTGGGATTAAAGGCGTGCGCCACCAACGCCCGGCCTTCCCTGCTTTCTTAACTGCCTGTCATTCATAATTCCAGCTTCAGGGTGTCTAAGTGCTCTTCCAATCCCCATGGGCATGGGAATCTGAAGGGATTCCAGAGTAGGTTACCCTGGTTTTTTTTTTTGTTTTGTTTTGTTTTTTGTTTTTGCCACTAAAGCAAGGATGTTTTCTCTTGGCTGTTTTGAGTCTTCCTTTGACTCTGACGGCAGGAACCACACAAGAGGAGAGGCACACCTGAGGAGGGCCATTAAAGCTGTCTGGGCTAGGACTTAACCTTGTTGGCTTCCTATTCCTCTAGTTACTGGAGCCTGTCCTGCTGCTGGGCAAGGAGCGATTTGCTGGAGTGGATATCCGCGTCCGCGTGAAGGGTGGTGGTCATGTGGCCCAGATTTACGGTGAGTCTCAAGACCTGGGCCTGTGTCTGTGACAGCTGGAGCAGGGCTCGGGTCTTCACGAACTTTCATTGTCTTGCAGCTATCCGGCAGTCCATCTCCAAAGCCCTGGTGGCTTACTACCAGAAGTGTGAGTGGAACGGTTCTTCCTAGTGGGAGGGAAGTATGGCCACAAGTCGGAGGACCTGTGGTTGTTTGAATCTCTTGTCCCTTTGTCTCCAGATGTGGATGAGGCCTCTAAGAAGGAGATCAAAGATATCCTCATCCAGTACGACCGGACCCTGCTTGTAGCTGATCCTCGTCGCTGTGAGTCCAAAAAGTTTGGAGGACCTGGAGCCCGTGCTCGATACCAGAAATCCTACCGATGAGCCCATCTTAATGATCAGGGCTGCCTTTGTAATAAACATCCTAGGGCTCTAATATTCCTGTTTCTGTTGTGATTTTTTTTTTAAAGATTTATTTATCATGTATACAGTGTTTTGCCTGCATGTATGCTCGTACACCAGAAGAGGGCACCAGATCTCATTACAGATGGTTGTGAGCCACTATGTGGTTGCTGGGAATTGAACTCAGGACCTCTGGAAGAGCAGTCAGTTGTTATTTATAAATGTGCACCACATGTCTACTTCTTGTAAGGTGTTGCATCCTCTGGAATTGGCTTTACAGACTAGAGTGAACTACCATTGAGATGCTGAGTCCAAGTCCTCTAGAGCAGCTAGCTCTTAACCTTGGAGACTTTTCTCTAGGCCCAAGAATTATTTATTTGTGGTTTTTTGAGACAGGGTTTCTCTGAATTGTTTGGAGCCTGTCCTGGAACTCACTGGGTAGACACCAGGCTGGCCTCAAACTCAGAGATTCCTCTGCCTCCCTTGTGCTAAGATTAAAGGTGTGCACCACCAATGCCTGGCTAGCCCCAAGATTTTTTAAAGATTTATTATGAATACAACATCCTCAGTGTATATCTGCACATACCAGAAGGGGGCACCAGATCTCATTAACAGATGGTTGTGAGCCACCATGTGGTTACTGGGAATTGAACTCAGGACCTCTGGAAGAGCAGTCAGTTGCTCTTAACCTCTGAGCCATCTCTCCAGCCCTAGCCCCAAGTTTTGTTTTGTTTTCCGAGACAGGGTTTCTCTGTGGCTCTGGAGGCTGTCCTGGAACTCACTCGGTAGACCAGGCTGGTCTCGAACTCAGTGATCCGCCTGCCTCTGCCTCCCGAGTGCTGGGATTAAAGGTGTGCACCACCAATGCCCGGCTTAGCCCCAAGATTTTTGAGTGTATGTATGTGTGTGCTTGAGGGAGACCAGATCCCCAAGAGCTGTAGTTTGTGAGCTGTCTAATCTAGTCCATATAAATGGATTAGTAAAGACTAGCGCCCACACATACTCACAGGGTTCCTCTAACAGCTCTCTGTGGCTGTCTTGGAACATTGTAGGACAGGCTAACCTCAAACTCCATCTGCCTCCCAAGTGCTAGAATTAGGCGTGCACACCACTGCCTGGCAAGGTCTCTTACTGATAATACAGTCATGAACTGCAGGGATCTGCCTGTTTTGGTTTTTCAAGACTGGGTTTCTCTGGCTTTGGAGGCTGTCTTGGAACTAGCTCTTGTAGACCAGGCTGGTCTTGAACTCACAGAGATTAGAGTGCTGGAACTAAAAGCATGCGCCACCACCTCCCGGTGGGATCTGCCTGTTAATACTTACTCATGTGTGTTACCATTCCAGGCATTTTTTTTTTTTTTTTTGGGGGGCTGGAACTTTCTCTGTAGACCAGCCTGGCCTCAAACTCAAGAGATCTGCCAGGTGCCAGATTGAAGGTGTATGCAGGCATAGCTGGCTTGTGTTCTGAACCCTGTTACATATGGTTGTTAGCTGGCAAGTGGGTGAAGGAATTGAATCTGGTCCTCACTCAACTACCCCACCAGGCCACCCAATCCCCTCAACTCTGCTTTTTTGGGGGGTTGAACTCTGGTCCTAATGCTCCCAAAGCAAGCACTAGCTATGCCAATCAAGCTTTCTCCCTATCTCCTTCTGGTCTTGAGGAGTAGTTGTCTTATGCTGGACTCAGTCTATCCTGCCATGTCTCCCATCTTGGTAGCTGAGACTTGGGTGTGTACAACTGTCATTACATTTTATTAGCTTTCCAGACGGGGTTTCTCTGTGTAGCCCTTGCTGCCCTGGACCCTCCCAGCTGCCGCCACACCCAGCACATTACCTGCCTGGTGGTCGCAAACCAGGGCTTTGTACCAGGCTTTTGCACTTCACTGAGCTCTTATACTCCACAGCCTTTGCTCATGAACTCCAGGGCTCTGGAGTCCCTGCCTTAGCCTCCTGAGTGCTGGGACTGGAGCTGTGAACACCACACCCAGCCTACTGTTTAAATGCCAGGAAGAGTGGAGGAAATGGGTAAGGCCTGTCTGATACAAAGCAACTCCAGACTGCCTGGGTGATGGGAGAAGTCAGGGCCATGCCATGCTAAGGAAGTATGGCTGTCGTTGGTATCCTGGAAGGGTCTTGAAAGTTTTAGGAGCCTCCCATCTCTAGGCAGTAGGCCAGGCAAACTCAGTGCTCTGCTCTTCTGAATCTGCTTATGTAGCAGTCTTGGTTTAGGCGCTGGGGGCTTGAGGCCAAGGCAGATCTCCATTGTTGAGTGTGGAGAGGTCACGGAGCTGAATGAACTGATGGCTCAAGTGCTCATCTCTTAGCTATGGACCATCCTATTGGCTGGGTCTGCTGTGGGGTTGTATACCTAGCACTTGGCAGAGGTCATCCTTGGCTGTGGTGGTGAGTTCAAGTTTAGCCTAATTTACAAGACACTTTCAAAAAATGCAACAGGCTGTGGTAGTGCTCACCTTTAGTCCCAACAATCTGGAGACAGAAGCGAACAAATCTCTTGTGAGTTCGAGGCCAGCCTGGTCTACAGAGCAAGTTCCAGGACAGCCAGGGCTGTTAAACAGAAACTGTTGGGGGAGGTGGGGACACAAAAATTATAGGGGCTGGAGAGATGTCTCAGCAGTTAAGACTGAGCACTGGTTAGTTTTCCAGAGGTCCCCAGTTATAATTCCCAGCATCCATGTGGCAGTTCTCAACTATTAACTCCATTTCCAAGGGATGTGATATCTTTATGTTCATACAGGCAAAACACTTAATGCACATTAAAAATGGAGCTATTGTCTAGGAGCCTCTGGATATCAGTCCTGTTGTGTGCTCTTCCTGTGTAGAGAAAGACATGGAGTGTGCCAGGAAATGGCTCACTCAAGGGGCCCAGGTCCTTCACCGCATCTGATAGTCACCCTACATCCAGTCTGCCCTGCAGACCCAGGACAGAGGAGTCCGATTGTGGGAGAAGCCCACGTCCACAGAGTAGCCGAAATAGCCCAGAGGGCCTGGAGGGTTTCTTGGGGGTGTAAGTCTGAACCTGCTGGTGGATTGTTGGGTCTTGTTCACACACACCTCAGAGATGTGATGAAGGGCCTTGGTCACCAAAGCTCACTCGACAAAATGCTGTTAACTGAAAGAGTTGTTGGCTTATAGAAGCAAGCTGGACTGCTGAGTGCTGACCTTAGAGACTGGCCTTCCCTGTCAATGGACAGGAAAATTCACACACCCTGGAGACCACACAGCCACTGAGGAGAGCTGCTCACATATATTTAGTTTTTTATTTGTTGAGACAGGATTTCATGGAGTCTTGGCTGACCTAGAACTTGCCATGTTGAGCCTCAGATTCTCAAAGATCTGCCTGCCTCTGGAGTGCTGACCCAGCAGACAGGACATTCCCATGGGCTGTGCAGATGTCAGGCAGAGAAGTAGAGCAAGGCTCACTGAATACCAGGGAGATGGCATGCCAGGCTCGGCATTACCTGACATGCTCAGGTGACCCTGTGATGGTGAGGAGAGTGTCCCTGAGAAAATGCCCCCCCCCCCCATTTTCACATAGCGGCCAAAAGCTAAAGGAGAAAGACAGCAGGCTCCACTTTTTTTTGAGACTGGATCTCCTTACAAAACCTTGCTATCCTGGAACTTACTACATAGACCAGGCTGGCCTCTGCACATGAGCACTGGATGAAAGGTGTTCACCACACTGTCCAGCTGGAAGTCTACACAGTGATTTCATTTATTCCTTTGTTTGTTTGTTTGTTTCCAAGACAGGGTTTCTCTATTGTTTTGGAGGCTGTCCTGGAAATAGTTCTTGTAGACCAGGTTGGTCTCGAACTCACAGAGATCCTCCTACCTCTGCCTCCAGAGTGCTGGGATTAAAGGCATGTACCACCACTGCCCAGCTGGTTTTCTTTAAGAAGAGCCTTTGAAGCCGGGCGTTGGTGGTGCACGTCTTTAATCCCAGCACTTGGGAGGCAGAGGTAGGCATATCTCTTAGTTCGAGGCCAGCCTGGTCTACAAGGACTATTTCCAGGACAGCAGACCGAGTTCCAGGACAGTCTCCAAAACAATACAGAGAAACCCCCTCTCAAAATAACCAAAAAAAAAAAAAAAAAAAAAAAAAAGAGCCTTTGTTTTGTTGCCAAGGCTAACATCAGGGATTCTCCCGCCTCAGCCTCTGGAGCAGCTGGGAATGCAGGTACTGGCCACATAACCCCTGTCCCTTATCCCCTTTTTGAGCCTGACTGTTGCTGTAAGCAGGCTGGCAACCCTCCTGAGGTCCTCCTGGTAATCTGGGGCTGCAAGGCATGGATAGGAGTTGGGGTAGTAATGGACTTCATCAAGAGAACGAGCAGCCGGGCGGTGGTGGCGCACGCCTTTAATCCCAGCACTCGGGAGGCAGAGGCAGGCGGATCTCTGTGAGTTCGAGGCCAGCCTGGTCTACAGAGCGAGTTCCAGGACAGCCTCCAAAGCCACAGAGAAACCCTGTCTTGAAAAACCAAAAAAAAAAAAAAAAGAGAGAGAGAGAGAGAAGGAGCAGCTGAGGTTAGCCTGGGACCTATGGCTTTCCCAGAGGGACCAGAGACCCCTTTACTTGGGTGCATGGCTCCTTCCCAGAGGCACAGCTGGAACACATCTGGAGAGGGGAATTGTTTCTCCTAGCGCCTGGCTCTGGAGCAGACGGCCCTTTCTCCCTCCCTACCTCCTTGAATACCGGGAATTCCGGCGCCGCTGGGAGCCTGGGCCAGGCTGGGAACTTTCCTACAGCTGGGGGTGGCTGGGAATGTGCAGTTCTGCAGAGGCGGGGCGGGCCAGCCTCAGTCACTGTGAATGTGTGTGTGTGTGTGGGGGGGCAGACACAGGACTCAACTCCTAAGGAGCCCCCGGTACACAATGCAGCCCTGTGGGCACGGTGGCATTCAGGGAGCACACAGCTCCTTTTACTGAGTCTGGTCTTGGGCTGGTTGACTCACAATCACCTCTTGTAACGCTGGTGGCTCTTGGCACTCGATGGGTAAGTCGGGCTGTGAGGATTGGTCCCTGCTCAGCCCTTTCCTAGCGGGGAGACTAGGCAAGTTTCTTCTGTGCCTGTTTCTTCTCCCTAGTTTTGGATTGAGATAGTCTCACTCAGTAGCCCAGGCTCTTTCCTCATCTCTGTAAGGATTAAAGACAAGGAAAGACGCCTGTGGCTCAAAGTGTATACTGCTCTTGGAGAGGGCCCAAGTTCAATGTCTAGCACCCATGCTGCTTAGCTCATAGTTGCAGAGGACTCTGACGCCCTGCTCTAGGCTCCAAAGATGCTTGCACTCATGTATGTGCAGAGTTCAATGCCCAGCACTGCAAACAAAAAGCATCCTCAGGGTGTTGGGGAAACTCTGGTGGCCAAACTCTGGGAATCCCAGGCCCCTAAGAGTCTGGTTCTCAGATGGCAAAAACAAATCCAAACAAAACCCTCACCAGCCTCTCAGAGATGCCAAGGGTCAAAACAGAATGAGCTGACACAGTGACAACCTTGAAGCCAGCAAGGAGCTCTTCTCTTCTGTAGTAAAGCAGTCTCTGGCTGCTTGCCAAGGGCTAACAACCAGATACCTGAGCTCTGCAGGTTAGGAGGCTCCGTGTGTGATCAGAATGACTCCCCGGTGAGTCATGGGTTAAGATGCACTTGAGAAGTGACAGGATATGCTCACTGGACGCTAAAACCATTCCAAGAAGACAGGAAAGCCAGAGCTCTGAGGAATGTCACACACCAAATAAAGAGGACTTGAATTTACAGCCCCACGACACAGGGATGCCTCAGAATTCCAGGGAGGATTACAGACAGGGAAGGAAGGAAGGAGCTGGCATTTTTATCACCAAACAAACCGTTTCAATTATGCTACCCCGCAAGCCACTGCTGGGAGGGGGCAGGATACAAGCATAAAAACCTTTTTGTCCTACAACTTGGAGTTATTCTGTGGGAGGCAAGAACATGTTGAGGAATTGCAGAGGTCCCAAACGAGGGATGTGGTGTGTGTTTGTGTGTGGTTAGGGGGGGTGTTGGACATAATAATCAGGCTATTCATGGGAAAGGGGAGCTTGGATGTTTCCAAGGAAACCAAATGAGGGACAGAGCTCCTACAACGCCAACTTGACATGTCCTGGTGTCAGCAGGGGGTTTACGGTACTGGAAGAAGCCCATCAAGGAGAGGTGGTGCAGGATGGGTTGGTGGATAGAGGTGGTGGTGACGGTGTGTACGGAAGAGCAGATACACAGATGGAGGATGGGGAGGCAAACGGTGGGTGGAGACGGGGCGGTGGACATTGGATCCATTCAGATGGAAGAATGGAATAGAATTGGATGGATGGAGGGAAGGAGGATGGTAAAAGTTGATGGGAAAATGGATATATCACAGGGCAGAGAACGGAAGCAGCCGGGGTAAGCAGAGAGGGCAAGGCAGCAGATAGCTGCCAGGCGGTGGTGGCGCACGCCTTTAATCCCAGCACTCAGGAGGCAGAGGCAGGCAGGTCTCTGTGAGTTCGAGGCCAGCCTGGTCTACAGAGCAAGTTCTAGGACAGCCTCCAAAACAATACAGAGAAACCCTGTCTTGAAAAACCAGGAAAAAAAAAAAAGGATTTCAAGGGGTCTACCCAGAGGGGGGCATTTGCCCTGGTAGCCCAGGTTGCCCCAAAACTCCTGGACTCATAGGACCCATTTCAGCCTCCCAGGCAGCTGGGACCAGGGGCGTGCACCATCATGATGCCCAGCCTGAGCAGGAGGGCCATCTTGGATGGCAATCAAACAGTTCTGAAATCCTCAGAACTACAAGTCAGATCTAATGCCCTCCAAAGACCCTGAGGTTCCCTAGGCTTGTTTGTTTTTTGAGACAAAGTCTAATGTAGCTCAGGCTATGTAATCAAGGATGGCCACAAATAAATGACCCTCCCTCTCCACAGACTACAGGTATACAGTATCACACCCAGTTTTTTGTTTTGTGTTTCGAGACAGGGTTTCTCTGTGTAGCTTTGGAGGCTGTCCTGGAACTGGCTCTGTAGACCAGGCTGGCCTCAAACTCAAGAGATCTGCCTGTCTATGCTTCCCAAGTGCTGGGATTAAAGGCGTGCACCACTGCCCAGCTCGCACCCAGTTTTATGTAGTGCTGGGAATTGAACTTTGCACAGTCTGGGCAAACGCTGTAACAACTGAACAACATGCCCACCCTGAGATCCCCCAAATGTTCTGTTTTCACACTTGGGCCACGTCAGCTCTTAGTACCTCCCACCACCTCAAGAACAGCAAAACACACAGCATTTCATAAAGTTAATTAACAAAATAACCACGACCTCATAAGGGCCATCTGTGAACACAGATCCCAAGGCATGGAAAGCTGCAGCCATTTCCAGACCTGTGTCCTGACTCCAGATATCGCAAGGGTGGGTGGCACCTGGTGAAAGTTCTGGAAGCTTAGGAAGCCTAATGTCCAGGCTTACTTACATTTGGGACAGGGCATCAGGAGCCCCCTGTGCCTTGGGAAGGCCCACAGGCTCCGGGGTGGGGGGCTGCCAAGAGAGCAGGGTGGTTTAGCCGGACCTGGGCTTTGGCTGGCCGTAGGCGCCCACCACCTCCTACCTGGATACTAACTGTGGTGGCATAGCTGAGCCTCCTGGCTGGAGGGGCTGGGGGCTGGGGCTGAGGTGGTGGTGAGGGCGCCCGTGATGTGGGCGCAGAGGAGGACCAGTGACCCTGGGAGGGTACCAGCCCGTCTCCGCCAGGTCCCTGACGGCGAGCCAGGCTCTGGCTGATGTATGAAGCTGCCAGATACCTTGAGAGGGCAGCGGCACTGGGACCCAGCAGCTGGCGTGTGGAGAGGGAGGGGCTCTGGAGTGGGGTGCAGTCTGAGGACTCTGATGTGGCAACAGGAGAGACCAAATGGCCTCTTGGTTTTGATAACTCCATGGTGGTCTGAGTCGGGGTGGTTATTAGGTCTGGCAGGTCCCCAGAGCATCCTTGTTCAGTAAAAGGCGTGGCAGCTGAAACGTGGCCATCCGTGGGGTTCTGCTGGTCCAGGGAGGGTAGAAGTCTGGGAGCTGGTGTGTCATCTGTGAGGCTGGGATCTGGACCCAGAGACTCTGGGGCTCCCTCCTGCTTGGGGAGCGATGGGGGAGCTTCGGCCCTGATGTCTGTAAGGACTTGTGGCTGGGACATGGGTAAGGCAGCTGGCATCTGAACGTCTTGGGACAAAGATGGGCTGCATGGGATGCAGCAGTCTGGGTGACCTCCCTCTGCAGGCAGAGGAAAGGTACCAGGACCCTTCATGTCTGGGGGGTCAGGTGACAATGGCAGTGGGGAGGCGGCTGGGATCTCACAGTCAGGGTCGCTTGTGCACACTGGTAAGGGGCTGACAGCTCGGCCACCAGCAGCAGCTGGACCCTGATCAATGCTGTCATCAACTTGCTCACTTCCTGGGGAACTATCCGGGCTTTGGCTGTCCTCGTGACTTTCTTGCTTGGACAAAAGGGGGGTGGCTAAAATCATGACACTAGCACAAGCTCCCTGTTTGGGCAATGCCCCAGTGGTTTGCATTTGGAAGTCTGCATGACACGCTTGCCCAGGAAGACAGGAGGTGGTGGGTGGCACCTGGATCTCCATGTAGTTTCCATGCCCAGTTGAAGAAGTGGCAGCCGGAACTTGACTCTGATCAGGCAAAGTGGAGGCAGTTGGGACCTGCACGTCTGGAGGTTCTTCTGGCTCGGGCGAAGGGGATGTGCATGGAACCTGCATAGTCTCGAAGTCACTTTGCTCAGGTAGAGGGGTGGGCGGAATGAAGCTGCTCAGGTGGTCTTGCTTGGGCAAATCTGGAACACTTAGACTCTGGGCATTCAGGGGATCTCCTTGCTTAGACAGAGGTGTGGCAGCATGAACCAGAGCAGCAGGACCCAGAGGGACAGACTCCTGGGCACAGTTCAGTGGGAAGGCCAGCTCACATACAAGCACATGTCCAAAAGCAGGCAGGGGCCCTGTATGAAGAGAAAGAGAATCAAGGGCTAAGGGTGCAGATTAGCAGTAGACACCTGCCTGGAATCCCCCAGTGAGAGGCTGGGGGCGTGGCTCAGTGGTAGAGCCCCTACTTAGAATCACCCAGTGAGAGGCTATCTCGAAAAACAAAAAACAAACAAACAAAAACGTGTAAGTTACCAGGCTCAGCCTCCTCCTGGGGTGGGCAGGGGGATGGCTGGGGTTGGGCCAGGACACGAGGTCGGCGTCGGGGGGCATTGGTGGATGCCCGAGTCTCAGCTCGCTGCATCTGCTGAATCCGCTCGCTGTAGAGTCGAGCCAGCTCTCGCACCCGGGATGCTGACCGTTCGGAATGTGGCATTCCTGCCTTCCCGCTGGGGCTGCCTCCAGTAAGGTCAGAGTCCTCCAGGATCAGCAGCGGTTCAGGGAAGCCAGGCCGGGCCAGCTGCCCCTGCTCCAACGCTTGCCAGGCGCTCCGGATTTCTGAACAAGAGCGGTATTCCAGTTCCTGCGGGAATCCTGGGACTTGGGCGCCATTCTGGGTCTGCACAGCTGGGAATGCCACGCCTTCCGTGTCTTCCTCCTGTCCCACCCGGCTTTCTGAGGGTGGCTCGCCCAGTCCTCTGGGATTGCTCCCAGTCAACAATTCCCTCCTGGTGGCTAGAGGCTGGGCAGGCTCCTGAAGGGGTCCAGGGAGCCAGGGGCCACAGGGGAAGGAGGGGGTGCTGGCCAAGCTGGGAATGTCAGGCACACTGGACATGGGTGAAAGGCAGGGCATCTCAAACACACCAGGGATGTCAGAGAGACTGGGAAGGCAGGGAACCTCGGGGATTTCTGGAAGGCTGGGCATGCCACTGGGAATCTTGGCAAGGCCGGGCATGCAGGGCATTTCAGCCGAGCTGGAACCTTCCAGCCCCTCTAAGACGTGGAGTGGGGATGGCTCCCGCTCATCTGTCTCCAGCTCTTCATCCTCCTCCTCCTCCTCTGAGGACTCTCGGCTGGGCAGGGCTTGGAACGAGAGGGGCTCGCTTTCAACTGGTACCCGGGAGTCTCTGGGGAACTTGGGAGTGTCATGGGTGGCTGGCTATAGTGGGAACACAGAGAAAGCCAAGGCATCAGGGGGATGGGGTGGCGGGAGGACCTGGGCTGTGTGCTCTGCCCGCCCGAGGCATCAGGGGGATGGGGTGGCGGGAGGACCTGGGCTGTGTGCTCTGCCCGCCCGAGGCATCAGGGGGATGGGGTGGCGGGAGGACCTGGGCTGTGTGCTCTGCCCGCCCAAAGCTATGACAGTAGTTGCAGCTCACCCCTGGATCCCTCAGGCCTCTCTGGTTAAGCAGTTCTAGGATTTCCTCAGTGATGGAGGTCCCTGATGGGTCCAATGTGGGAGGCCCAGCATCTTCCAGGTCTTCAGGGGGGCCAGAAGCAGACAGCACAGGCTGCAACTCAGGAGGGGGATGGAGTTCCCCTTCACCGCCAGCATGCTTGAGAGGGGTGGAAAGGGAGAGCCTGGAATGCTGTGCCCCAAACTCCCAGCCCTCCTCTTGCAGATGGGGGAAGTCAAAGACCCCTGCCCCCACCTTCTTATTCTTTCTTTTGGAGAGGGCCTTATGTAGCCCAGACTGGCCTTGAATTTCTAACCCTCCTGCTTTCCTACCACAGGCAGCCTGGCTTCACCACCACCCCCTTTTTAAAATGGGTGTAGGGGATGGAACTCAGTGTTATCCCCCAAAACCACCCCCACCCATTTTTTGAGAGATAGGGTCTCACTATGTAGCCTGAGCTGGCCTAAAATTCAGTATGTAGACCAGGCTGGCCTTGAACTCACAGACACCTGCCTATCTCTGCCTCCAAGCTGGGATTAAAAACATGTGGAACATCACACTTCACCTGCTAGCCACCCCCTCCCCTTTAGATTTTTTCGAGACAGGGTTTATCTGTGTAGCCCTAGCTGTCCTGGAACTCGCTCTGTAGACCAGGCTGGCCTCGAACTCACAGAGATCCGCCTGCCTCTGCCTCCCGAGTGCTGGGACTAAAGGCGTGCGCCACCAGTGCCTGGCTGCTTCAAACTTTTGACCCTCTTGTTTGTAGCCTAAATTGCAATCACCTCCAGGGTACCCCGCTTAATGCCCCCCTCTTTATTTATAAATAAATATATTTTGAGAGTTTCATATCATATGGTTCAGGCTAGACTAGAACTCGCCTGTAGTCAAGGATGACCTTGAACTCATGACCCTCCTAGCTTTCTCTCTCTTGTGCTGGGATTTCAGGCTTGTGCTATCTAGTTTTATGTGCAGCTAAGGGCTCAAACTTAGAGCATGCTGGGTAAACCCAGAATCAATTTAGCTACATCCCCAGGCCTTTAACCCAGGCTTTTCCGGACCTAGGAGTGTGGAATTGAAATTCTCCTCTCCACCGGAGCTAGGCATTCAGGTTCCCAGTGTCTGGCCCAGGGCGTTTCTCAGTTCTTACCTTGACTTGAGGCTTCTCTGGGGATGGAGAAGAACAGAAAAGAATGAGACACAGGAGTAAATTATTCCCTGCAATTGACCAGCTGACCCCTCCTCCCCCTCCAACCACCCTCAGGCATCCCTGGAGAGAGACAAGGACAGACTGACGGACATGGACCAGCCACTAACCGTTCTGGGGAAAAATGACATAAGGTTCCTTTGCTGGCTCTGGGGAAGGACACAGGATTATCAGGAGGCCAGGCCATTGGCTCCCTGTGTCCCCTTGAAGTGGTGTGACTACTCACCGGACTGCCTGCGGCCACGGCGGCTGCCGGAGAGTCTTGGAGACGGAGCTGTGGGAGAAACGGTCAGAGTCCAGTGTGAGCCCAGCCCTTCCGCCTAGGGGAGGGCCTGGGGGCTCAAACTCACATTCTGTGTTACCTGGGTTTCTTCTGCCAGGAGTGAAACTTCTAGCGTCCCGAGGGCGGGGAGAGTCCAGTGGGGACGTTGGGGGCTCTGGGATAAGTTTGCTTTTGGGAGCACCTGTGAGGGAGAGTTGAGGGACTAATGGTCTACTTTCTTGGAAGCATCTCCTTTTTCAGCATGGGACTTCACTCAGCCCAGGCCCCTGGACTCACAGTGCAGGCTGTTTTCCAAAAGAACTTGCTTTGCCTGAAAGAAAGGGAGATGGGTGTTGGGGGGACGGGGTCCAGAGAGCAGAGCCTGAGCACCGGCCATTCCCAATAATGAATGATTGCTTCTAAAACCAGGCCAAAGGCAGGTAATCCTCACCACTGCCCTCGAGTTAGGCACTATTCCTCCAGATGAGGAGAATCCAAGGCTAGGGACCTTGCTGCCTAAGATCACAAAGCAAGAGTGTGCCGCATCCCGAAGCCAGAAAGCCTAATTCTGCAGGATCAGCCATTTAAGTGGCAAGAGTGCCACACCCATGTTATTGGTGTCTGCCTTGGAGCCTGGGCTCTAAGCCACTTGCCATGCAGGTCCATACCTTGGCAGGGATGGAAGCCGGATGGTTCTCAATGAAGAGGCGCTGGAGACAGTGAATCCACAGCCGTTTCTCTTCTTGGTTCTTGGCCTGGGGGTGAGGTAGGTGGAGGTCAGGGATCTGGGTTCTGAGCTACAGCAGGGGTGGGAGTCAGCCCAGCCCAGCCCCTGCATACCTGGAGCAGGTGTCTGTGCTTGGGGATGGTCAGGTCTGACACCTTAAATCCTAACGGGTCTCGAGGGGTCTCAGTGACACTCAGATTACAGCACTGCGGGGAGGAACACAGAGGCTGGGGTGCTGAGACCCTCCTGAAAATACTGGGGCTCTCCCATCTCCTAGAAATCAAAATCAGCTCCTCACGGGATCCGCTCACTCCCTCACATCTATCTCCCTGAAGATGTGCTTCGTCTTCTTCCATGAAGACACCCTCCATTTTTAAAAAGTCCAGTCTCATTTACGTAGCTCAGGCTGGTCTCAAAAATCCTAATTACTATTATGTTTTACAGACAGGGTTTCTTTGTGGAGCCCTAGCTGTGCTGCAACTTGCTCTGTAGACCAGGCTGGCCTCGAACTCAGAGATCCACCTGCCTCTGCCTCTTGAGTGCTGGGATTAAATGTGTGCACCACCACCACCCAGCTAGCTCCCCGTTTTTTTTTGTTTTTTTTTTTTTTTTTCGAGACAGGGTTTCTTTGTATTGTTTTGGAGACTGTCCTGGAACTCACTCTGTAGACCAGGCTGGCCTCGAACTCACAGAGATCCGCCTGCCTCTGCCTCCCGAGTGCTGGGATTAAAGGCGTGCGCCACCAACGCTCGGCGCTCCCCGTTTTTTAATTTCCCTATGGAAAACGCTGGCTGGATATGATGGCACACACCTATAATCATAGCACTTGGGAGCCTGAAGCAGGAGAATTAAAACAAATTTGAAGTCAGCACAGCATATGCAGCAAGTTCCAGGCAGCTAGACTATAAAGAACACTGGAGGAAGGGCTTAGTGGGGACAAAAAGCACTGTGTGCCCATCCTGAAGACCCGAGTTCAACTCCCGGATTCCACAGCTCCACAAGGTGGCAGGACTGAATCTGAGAGCTTTCCTCTTGCTCTCTCGCTCACATGCGCGTGCGCACACACATTAAAATTTAAAAAAAAAAAAAAGACCAGCATGTGGGCCATTGCTATATGGCTCAATCTGTCCTTCGTTCTGGAGGTCGGACTCCTGCTTTTGCTTTCTTTCCAACTAAAACTCCTTTCTCCTTTCATCGCAGCACCTGGGAGGCAGAGGCAGGCAGGTTTCTGAGTTCAAGGCCAGCCTGGTTTAAACAGTGAGTTTGAGGTCACCCACAGCTACTTAGTGAGACATGAGACAATGTCTCAAAAACAAGTTACATGGCTGAGGGGTGTGCTGTGAGTCTGTGCATTTGTGTGCCCGTGGAAGCCAGAGGTCCTGGATCCTTTATAGCTGGAGTTTAGGAGGTTTTGAGCAGCCCGATGTGAAT
Organism: Mesocricetus auratus; assembly: GCF_017639785.1. NCBI lineage: Eukaryota > Metazoa > Chordata > Mammalia > Rodentia > Cricetidae > Mesocricetus > Mesocricetus auratus. The sequence continues at coordinate 7,136,078 of NW_024429216.1, read as the reverse complement.
GCTGGGATGAAATCTGGATGTTTTCACTGACATGCACGCATGCGTGGTTTTTCGAGGCAGGGTTTCTCTGTATTGTTTTGGAGACTGTCCTGGAACTCGCTCAGTAGACCAGGCTGGCCTCGAACTCACAGAGATCCGCCTGCCTCTCGTGCGTGTTAATAGGGGGTTGTGTACACACCACCAAGTATCACTGGAGTTCAGAGAACAGCTCTGTGGTATCTTCACTCCCTGAGCCATGTAGCTACCTGAGGTGTTCACTGCTGCTTTTTCGGTTAAGTTTTGTTTTGCAACAGGGTCTCGTTCACAGTCCTAGCTAGCCTAGAACAGACACAGATCACTGTGCCTCTGCTGGGATCTGTTTTTGAATCAGGATCTCACTATGCAGCCTACACTGACTTTGAGCCCACTTAAGAGGTCAGGCTAGCCTCGAACTTGCAGCGACCTCGCTTCAGTCTCCGAGTGCTTGCTTGGTTTTCAGGCGTGAGCTACCACACCTAGCTTCTAGCCTTCACTTTCTGACACAGAATTTCATCAGTTTGTCCAGACTGGTCTTGAGCATTCTTTGTAGCCCAGGCTAGACTTGAACTGTTGATCTTCCTGTCTCAGTGCCCCCCCCCTGGAATCACAGATCTAACGTCACTGGGCCCAGCTGAATATGGTCCTTGGAAGCCAGGCTGTCCCCTAAACCACCTTTTGGGTATTCGGGTGACAGTACATTGAAGGTAACTGCCTGGCCCAGGCCCCACCCCATACTCACAAAGATGTGACCCTTGTAGGTATATTCGGGCCCGCGGCGTTTGGCCACAAGCAGCATCCGTGAGAACAGGAAGAGCAGGCGCTCACCCCCTCGCAGCCGTGGGCCTCCCCCACCGCCCCCACGGAAGGTGCCTTCCAGCACCAGCTCTCCAAAGGCACTGAGCTCGGGTCCAGTCCAGCCGCCGAGCCGCCGCTGTACCTCCTGCGGGGACCACACCAGGCACACAGACAGGCGGGGGGTGGGGTGGGGGGGTGGGGGGTGTGTGTGTGTGGGAGGGGTGGGGGAGTGGGGGGGGTTGGTGGCACACACACACACAAGGGCCAAAACAGAGGTGTTAGTGACGGGGATTCCCCTGCGCACTGCCCCCCAGCTCTGTCCCCAGCCCACCCTGGGGCCACCTGCAGGCGTGCTGCGTGCTCTTGCTTGCGCTTCATGTCGTTGATGTACCAGGCCACCGCGGTCATGGACACGATGGCTTCCTCCACCATCTCCCGCCCGCCGGTGTCTGGGCCCTCCGCCCAGTGTTTGCCCAGCTCCTGCCAGTCATCCAGCGGGGCGCACGGGGTGAGGAAAAGAGAAGATGACGGTGACAGGAGGAGGGGCAACGTGGAAGGGGGGGCAGACCACACACAGCCCAGGGAGCTAGGGGTGACTGTTGCATCCGACCACGCCCCTCCACAAAGCCAGGCCCCAGGAGACACAGCTGACCTGCAGCAAGAGATGGTACTTCAGGATACGCTGAACGGGCTTCAGCAAGAAGCTCTGCAGAGGCAGGGAATGGCGGAGCTGGGCCTGGCGTTCCTGCAGCCACAGAGTGGCCGGCGGGGACAGTGACAGCTCTCGGAGCAGGGCCAGCGAGCTGGAGACACAGGCACAGATCAGTGGTGGCCGGTGCCCCAGAGAGCCGGCGGGACTGGGAGCGTTTGGCTAGCGGCCGGGGTCCAGGGGCGGTCAGGGGAGGGCAGTTAAGGACTGGCGGGGGCTGAACCTGGGCTCTGGGTGGGGGGCGGTGGCTGACACACTGGGCTCATGGGCATGGCCCGGGGCCAAGCAGGGATCCCCTCTGCCTCACCTCGGGTAGTTCATGCAGTACAATGTGTAGATGTCAAAATCCTCGCTCTGCGGGGACAAGGGAGTCAGCACCACTTCCCACGCCCCGCCCCCACCCCGGGAAGCTAAGCTCAGCCCGGCCCAACTGTCCCCTCGCCCTGCGCTGTCTTCAACGCCGGCCCATACTCACCCTTTGCACAAAACACTCTGCTATGCTCCCTGCGCTGTTGCTGTTCTCCAAGTCCTCCAGGAGCTCACTGTGGGGAGGGGAAGAGTGAGGGACAGTCTGCCTCCCTGTCCCGCGGCAAGACCAACAGACATGGGACAGAGCCTAAGACGGCCACAGGAGAAAGCCCATCCCACTCATTCTGTCTCGGGATGGCTTCATAGTCTTCAGCCCAACAACCCTGCCACAGCTGGCATGTCGTGACCTAGGAGTGACACAACAGCCCTGGGAAAGGGGGTCGGGAATTCCCAAACAGATGATCTTACAATTCGGTTGTTTATATATAAAAAAATTCCAGTCGTAAGCTGGGCAATGGTGGCATAAGACTGTCATGTCAGTTACTTGGGAAGTAAGAAAGGAGGGTCAAGAGTTCGAGGTCGATGTGGGTTACTTAGTGAGACACTTGCCTCAAAACCCAAAAATGAGAAAAGCTGGGAACTGGCTCAGTGATGCAAAGCTTGCCCAGGACGTCCAAGGTCCAGGGTTCAATCTCTAGAGTTTTTTGTTCATTTGTTTTTTTCTAAAGGGCTCTGGACTGGGAAGAGGCGGCGCACACCTTTAATCCCAGCACTCGGGAGGCAGAGGCAGGAGGATCTCTGTGAGTTCGAGGCCAGCCTGGTCTACAGAGTGAGTTCCAGGACAGACAGCAGGAAGATCTCAATTTTGAGACCAGTTTGAACCACACCAGGAGACCCTACTTAAAAAAGAAGTCAAGGCTAGCTGGGTGTGGTGGTGCATGCCTATAATTCCCGCACTTGGGAGGTAGAGGCAGGGAAATGAGTTAAGGTTACCCTCAGCTACACAGCAGAGTTCCAAGCCAGCCTCGTTACATGAGACCCCGTGTGTCGCAAGGAATGGACAAACCATAAAAGCTTCTCTTGTGATTCTGAGATATCACTCTTAGTGATGTGGGGAGCAAACAGCTGGGTTAGGTGAGGGCTGAAGGCGTCCTAGGCCCTGGAATCACACTGCTAAATCTGTGAAAGTTCTAGGCACCCAGATCCCACATGACTCTTAGAGCCCAAGCCTGACGCCCCAACTTTACAAATGGCATCTGAGTGGTTCTATACCTCTTCCCCGCCGTCCCCATCATGCTCACTGCCCACTGACACCAGACCACACCTCACATGCCAGCCCACACAGGGCCACTATGGGACACTCGGGTTAGTGTTAGGACACAGCCCCTCCCCTGCCACAGCAGCCAGTGCCCTTGTGGTCCCCACCCGTCCCTGACCTGCTAAACTCATAGATGTCCTCGATGTTGGCAAACAGCGTGCCCACCTGCTCCATGCTCAGCCCCAGGGCCCTGCCATCCATCAGAGGACCCAGGTAGTCCTGTGGGGACAGGAGGGGTTACAGAGGCCAAGGAGCTGGCCTGGGTCCCCAACGTCTTCAGGTGCCTGCCCGCCCCCGCCTCACCTCCACAATGCTTCGAAGGTCCCGGACGTACGCCCGCTCTGTCTCCACGATCTCCTTGGCCACTCGCTCCAACCTTGAGGGTTTCACTGACCCCTGGGTTCCCACGGGCGACAGGTGGAGGCGTATGGGGGGCTCTGGCAGCGGCTCTGGCCTAGAGGCTGGGCAGGCTGGTGATGGGTCCCCCTCAGAGCCCACAGTGCTCAGGGAGGTGGAGCTGCCGGATCCCCTCGGGGAAGCCATGTTGGGGGCTGCGGGGGCTGCTAAGGCAGGGAGCAAGTGGTCAGGGCTTCCCGGACGCGTGGTCTTCCTACGGCCCCCACACTACCCGCTCAGCTGTCAGTTCCCGCGGGTCCACTAGCCTAATCTGTGCAGTCCCTACCTACCAGACCTTCCCCTCAGCCTAGAGCCTCCATTTCCTCCATCAGCCGAGGCTATCATCACGAGTCCGTCCATCGGACTCCCACAAGCAGAGCCCCTTTTGATGTTCAAGTGCAAATTCCTCAGATGCACAGGGCCCCCTCGTCCAATGCAGCCGCGGCGGGTCCCTTCACCCAGTTCCCTTTCTCCAGCACATCTCTATGCGGCCCCCACCCCTCCACGCTCAACTTTGTCCAATTACTTAAAGGTGCGGCTGCGGGGCCTTTGTACACACTGTTCCCTGCATGCAGAACACTTCTTTGTCTCCAACTCCTTCCTCCCGAACTCTCGGCTTATCGGTCTTCTCCGTGGCGACAGGGCTGCGCTAGGCTGTCTTGGCCACGGTGTTGGCAGCACCGCTCAGCACTGGGTCGGCCACGGAGGGATGCTCAGTGTCCTGAGATGGAAGCGACAAATGCCCACAGGCTCCACCTGTCTGGACTGCTCACCTGTCGGAGTATTGCTCACAGCTGCGCAGTCGCAAGTTCGGTGGCCACACCCGAGCCTAAGGCTGGGTTTGGACAGGCTGAGTCCCCGGGCTCCCTCGGGCATGGCTGAGTGGCACAACTCGCACCTACAAAGAGACCCGCTTCTTGGGAACCGGACTTCGCTGCCCTCGCTGCCTCTTCAACTCACAAAGCGCTGAAAGTTGATACAAAAATCCAAGGAGGGGCCCCACGGGGTGACTATTAGAGGAGACACAAAGTGACAGAAACAAGGGGCCGAGAAGACGAGCTGAAGATGGAAAGGTCGAGACAAAGAGCGAAGACGGCAAAAGTGCCCGAGTCTGCAAGTCCCATCTGTCCGCGCGCCCCCCTCCCCCGGGCTCAGGGATCCTGGGAACTCTCAGGCTCAGGCTGAAGCTGAGGGCGAGGGGCAGGGCTGGGAAAAACCGTGGGCGGGAGAGGCCGCGGGGTCCCAGGGGAGGGCGGAGGCTGGGGGACCGGATGCCAGGGTCCTGCAGACGGCTCCCTACCCCGCCCAGGACTGCGCGCTGGGCGCTGGCCCCGGGCCCTCCACCCAGCTCCGGCGGGTCCCCCGGCACCCCGACCGCGGTCCCCACCGTGCGAGCGTTCGCTGTGCGGTCCCAGCCCCCGGCTCCCGCCGGCGCCTCCGCCACCCCCCGCCGGCACGCCCCCTCATTGTTCCGCCTCGGCGCCGCCCCCTCCCCCAACCCCGGGCCCCTCGCCTCCCCTCACCTCCCGGGGAGCTGCGGGCCCCGGGGTCGGGAGTCCGGCGAGTGTGGACCGTAACGCGCGGTCCCCAGGGAGGCTCAGAGCCCGGACTCAGGGTCGTGAACTTGGGGCTCTGAGACTCCAGAATCCGGAGCGAGTTGAGATCCAGAGTCCGAGGTCTCGGTGTTCCGAGTGGAAGATGCTGCTGCAACCCTCCACTCGAGTCTCGGCCGGGGGCGCCGGGGGCCCCAATCCCTGAGTCTCCTAGGTAGGGACGTGTGTGGCAGGGGGGACCGGGATTCCAGAGTTTCCAGAACCCTAGGGGCAGGGATGAAGTCACCTCCGGGAGGGAGCGCAAGGACTCGCAAACTCCTCGGTCTCTTGGGAGTGATGGATGCTGCAGCCCTAGGTCGAGGAGCGAGGTCCGTTCCCCAAGTGGCTCCCGAACTCGAGAGTCAGGAGCCCCGGGGGCGGGGGGCGGGAGTGCGCGGCCCGCGATCCTGCGGTCTTCGAAGCCGGGTGCAGGCACGGGCCTCCGGCCTCGGAGGTGACGTCCCGGGCCCGCTGCTCCTCCAAGAGGGGGCGCTGGGCTTCAGCCGTCCCGGCGCGCGAACCCAGACTTGCCGGTCTCTTAAAGACGCGGGACAGGGATCCCGGACGCCCGGGTCCGACACGCCGAACGCCTCGGGCTCCGGGATGGGTGCCCCGGGGCTCCGGGGGCGGCGACGGCGCCGCATCTGGGGCGGGGAGAACCAGGTCCCAGATGTGGGGCGGGGGGCGGCCGCCCGAGGCTTCCCTTCCCCCTGGCCGCCGCTCGGGCTCACATCCTGTTCCCGCCCGCTGCGGGGGGAGGGGCCGCCTTCCGGCACGCCCTCCCGCAAAGGGTTAAGCCCCCCGCCCCCTGCTCTGCATGCTCGGGGGCGGGCGGGCCCAACGGCGGGCCGCCGCCCACATTCCAGGCCCGGAGGACTTTTGCCTTTTGCAGCAGGGGCCCGCCAGGCGTGAGAAGCCGGAACCGCGGCGCGCGCTCGCTCTCATTGGCCGATCGCAGGGCCTCACATTTGCATATGCAATGCGGGGCGGGGCCGTCCTGCGGGGCGGGGCTGTCCGGCGAGCCGCGCTACCGCGACCGACTGAAGGACTCGGTGGCGCGAGGGTGCGGCCGGAGCTCCAGTGGCGCAATCGGTTAGCGCGCGGTACTTATATGACAGTGCAGGCGGAGCAATGCCGAGGTTGTGAGTTCGATCCTCACCTGGAGCACTCTTTTCCTCCCTATTATATTTAAGCCGGGTGTATACTTCCCGTTCTCGTCGGTTTTAGAAGTCCTCACGTTTTATAAATCAACCAAACCGTATGTTTGAGACAGGGTCTCACCATGCAACACTGGCTGCCCTGGAACTCCCTCTCATCTCTCAGAGATCCGCCCGCCTCTGCCTCCCGAGTGCTGGGGTTAAAGGCTCGGAACATACAGCATTTTTGAATAATGAACATTATTTCCTTGTGATTTTTTTGCAGGGGTCGATTGGAACAGCCCGAAGGTGCAGTTTTCATTCTGAGCGCCAGGGGGCAATATCGCCCCTCATTAGGTGGCTCGGGCATCGACTGGACTCTAAATCTCAGAGCCTAGCGACGGATGGTTAGAACAGGCTCTGCCTCTTTCTGTATATTTCTTTTTCAGGTTTCTCAATCGATTTTTTATTTGTTTAATGTTTGTTTAACACATACTGAACAATCACTAGGCACCGTTCTTCCTGTCCCTGAGGACTTAACTTTCCACTAAAGAGATTGCTACAAACCTATGAATTACCTACATATTTTAACCTTCACCATGTTGCTCAAACTCCTGCCTCCATCTCCATCTGGGAGTGTAAGTGTATTTTTAGATTAGGTAGTGATAAATATGGAAGGGACTTAGACTGCCATAGTCAATGATCTTATTTTGATTTTTGTTTAAGACAGGGTTTCTTTGTGTAGTTCTGGTTCTCCAGGAACTCGAACTCAGAGCTCTGCCTGCCTCTGCCTCCCGAACGCTGAGAGTAAAGGCGCGCGCCACCAACGCCCTGGCTCCTAGCTTTAGTTTTGTGTGTGGGTGTTGTGGCTGTGCACCATGTGCATGCTTGGTGCTCCAGGAGACTGGAGGGAGTATTAGGTCCCCTGAACTTGAGTTACAGAGGGTTGTGAGCCCTGTGGTGCAGGCAGTCCAACCAGGTCCTCTGCTGGAGGTGTTCTTAACTGCTGGTCCATCTCTCCAGCCCCAGGGAAGATCTCCTTTAAACAGACATCTGTTGGAGTGCGTGCGCCATGGGAACACCAGGGAGATGTTTCAGGTAACACCCTAGGGCTGGAGGAGTGTGTTAGTGGAGCAGGTGAGAAGAGCAGGCAGCTAGCTGTGTGTGTGTGTGTTTGCACGCGCACATCGCGCTGAGTGGGGAGCGGGAACCCAGGCTGTTGGGCTGAGATGAGGATTTAGGACTTTGACTCTTTGTGATCTGACTCTGCGGTTCTAGTAAGCTTCCCTGGTCTCCTAGGGGAAAGCAACTGGGGGTGGGAGTGGGAGTAGGGGCGGGGGTGGGGGCGGGGGTGGGGGGTTGATCAGAGAGCAGTTAGGTACTTTTAGGTCTGAGTAGGAGCAAGGTGGCTTTCCGTGAGGGCTCTGGGACCTGGAGTGAGTTGCAGACTCGGGGGTGTGTCCAAGACAGATCTGTCTAACAAATGGGCTTGTGTCATTCTTTTTAAAAATGTTTGCTTTTGCCGAGCGTTGGTAGCGCATGTCTTTAATCCCAGCACTCGGGGAGGCAGAGGCAGGTGGATATCTATGAGTTCGAGACCAGCCTGGTCTACGGAGCGAGTTCCTGGACAGGTTCCAAAACAATACAGAGAAACCCTGCCTCGAAACCCCACCCCCAAAATTTCACTTTTGCTGGGCGGTGGGAGCCCATGCCTTTAATCCCAGCACTCAGGAGGCAGAAACAGGGATCTCTGTGAGTTCAAGGCTACACTGAGAAACCCTGTCTCCAAACAAGTTGTTTTTATTCTATGCATGTGAATGTTTTCCCTGCACATAATTATGTGCACTACAAGCATGCCTTAGTGACCTAGGAAACCAGAAGGCTCTGGGTCCCCTGGAACCGGAGTTCCGAGCCACCATTGGGTCCTTTACCAGAGACGGAAGCTCTCTCTTTTTTCTGAACCATCTCTTCAGGATCTAGTCATAGCCTTAGAGCAGGGCTTTCCAGACACGGCGCAGGCACTTTGCGTGTGCTTGGAAAGACCAAAAGGCCTTTTGGGGGTCGGGGAGTGGGGAGACCAGCGCTAGGGATGGTAGCTGTGGTCCTTCCTTCCAGCGCCCATCCGTCTGTCTCTCTCAAATGCCCGGCACTGCTGGCACTCCTCCCGCTACCTTCCCGAAGCCTCTGGGTCTTGGAGTTTGTTTCCCGCACCCAACCCTGTTCCACATGCCAGGGCCTGAGACTTTCCCATAAGGGAGGCAGTTTCCTGGATGAGACCAAAGGTCAGCAGAACGGAGTGAAAGACAGGCAGGACTTGGGGAAAGGAGGAGAGAGAGGTTAAGGGTACCTTTAGGGGAGGAAGGACAAAGGGACGGAGAGAGGAGCAACTAGGAATCAGAGGGCCTCGCCAGGAGAGCTACGACGTCAGCTCGACTCAAAAACAAACCCGGCAGAGTCCTAGGGGCGAAGAGACGCCGGGGAAAGAGGGCGGAGCCATAGCAGTAGGAGGAGGGGTTGGGGACAAGAAAGAAAAGTGGAGGGGTGGGGGGGAGCGCAGGCCCTGACGCGGGCAGCTTCCGGGCGCGGCCCGCCCAGCCCGGGCTGGCCGCCGCCGCGGTCTCTTGCCTTGTATGGTCGGAGGACGCGGCCGCCCTACCCATGCGCCCTACGAGCCGAAGCTTACGACGCTGCTCCGGAAATGCCCGATCGCGGTCGGGCCCAGGGGGCTGGGGTCTGCTCATGCTGGAAGGCGGAGACTCTTCCAGGGTTGGGACCCCCAAGTTGTTAGCTGCCGGAACCTGAGATTCCTAACAGAGCCTAGACTTCCCCACACTTCTTTAAAGCCCGTACCCCAGACTCAAAGGGCGCGTGTCTGTAATCCTAAGCATTCACGAGATCGAGGCAGGAGGATTACCAAGCGTTACGGGTCGCTCGGGGTTCAGAGGGGAGATCCTGGTTCCCCTTCCTTCTCGTCCTCCCCCACCCCAAATAAAATCCCGTAGAGTAGGGAGAGAGGGCTCAGCAAGAAGAGGTGCTTGCCGCCCAGGCGGGAGATCTAGTTCTGTCCCCGGGATCCACGTCGGGGAAGAGGCCGGGTCCCCGCGGGCTGTCTTCCGACCTCGGCGCTGCTTGGCGCGCACACACGCTACGCGCTAGCAAAGCCGGGCTGGCGCTCGTTATCCCAGCGTTTCAGAGGCTGAGGCTCAGCTTGAGTTACTCGACCGTTTCCCAAAACAAGCCTTGTGTCAAGAGTTTGAAGTCCACCCCCGCTCTGTACGCCGGGTGCAAGGGTCCCCTAGGAGCCGGCTCCGGGATGATCCCCTGCCCCTGGCCGCCCCGGCTCGCGTTCCGGCACATTCCGTCCTCCCCGTCCCGCCCCGCCCTCCACCCTTGGCCCCGTGGGGACGGAAACATCCCGTCCCTGCCCGAGCTGGGTCAAGAGCCGGAGGGACAGGACTGGAGCGCCCCCAGCGTCAGAACCAGCTCTCCTGGCTTCTACTGGGTGACCTCATCTCACCACGCCCCCTCAGGTGAACAAACCGGAGGGTAACGTCACTTCCTGCCAGGTAAGCGCCACCAGGAATCACAGCTCCCTGGCAAGTCTGGAGGTCAGTTTGCCCACTGTCCCACAGATGTGGCCCCGTGAAAACAAACAAATTCCATCTCAGTTACCACTCAAGATTTTATTTAAAAATTCCATAAAACCACAAAAATAGACCTGTAAGGTAGCAATATATTACTTAATATATTATAGTATACTTAATACAGTATCCATTTTAATATTACAAAAAGAAAAACGAAGTAGACGACCCAATATATATAAATACTATAAAATCTTATTACAATAAATAAAGTCGTCATAAATAAAGGGCCCACTGGTTGGAGAAGGGATTTGGCAATGGCTTTGGCTATTTGCTTTGGGAGGGAAATTTGAGCACCAGGATTCTCCCTCAGGGGAAGCTTCAACCACCAGACACTGATCCTCCGGGTTTAGTAAAAACTGGGATGGGGTTGTGGGAGCCAGCTCTCTTCACAGCACTTAAGATTCCAGGAGACCAGAGTTGGGGAGGGGCTGGTGCATGCCTATATAACACCAAAACTTGGTAAACAAAGGAAGGATTATCTCAAGTTCAACGACAGCCTGAGCTCCATAATGAGCCCCAATCTCAGAAACAACCCAAGAGTTGGGCCTGGAAGACCAACTGTCAACTGTCCCCCTCAAAAATGCTACATTTTAGGTACCCTATGAACCAATACACCTAAACACTTAACTTGCAAACTAGGGACCTGCCCTAGCACAGCACCAGGGGGGAGTTAATGCATTCTGGAATGTCGAGAGGCACTTACTAATTTAGGAGTCCCCTAGGTCCCCACAGCAATAAGCAACCCCCTTGAGACCTAGCTGATCCGCACTAGTTAGGCGTTTGTCACTCAGAAACAGAGATGCGATTGAAAATGGGGAGACGCCTTGGGGTTGCAGGGGGCTGGGGAGGCCCAAACACCCCAGCTTCAAAGACGGGCGAGTCTGACCCACCCAGGCTGCTGCCGCTGCTGGCATAGTCATCTGGATCAGATCCCAGGGAGTGTGCAGATGGGCTTCGAGCCAGGCCGCCCAAGGGCCCCCAGATGGTGTTAGGGGTTGACCTCCGGCAGGAGGGGCAACAGGCCGGAACAGGGTCTCTTCGGGTCACAGGGGTCCCGGGGGCGGCAGAGAAGGCAGAGGGGGAGAGCGGCAGGTCCCCAGGTGGGGGCGGGGAGCTGGAGGGCGAGAAGGACAGGGCAGGGCCGGGAAAGGCCGGCGGTGGAGGTGAGGTCCTGCGGCCAGAGGGCAAGCCCGAGAAGCTGAGGCTTTGTCGAAGCACATGGGGCTGGCCCGGGGCAGCCAGGTCTTCGTTGGGGTTGTGGATGAAGTGGCATCGAGAGCCGTAGGGACAGCGGCCCTGGAGGTAGAACTTGTGGCAGAGTTCCGTCTTGTACTTGGGGTGACGATTGGCCTGGCGCAATTCGGCCAGGCCGTGGGCAAACTGGCACTTAGCCCCGTATCGACAACGCCCGCTCTCCGAGTAGGTCCGACAGAGCTCCGTCTTGTACCGGGAGGAGGTGGAAGTTGCCGTAGGCGAAGTAGGTGAGGGTGACAGTTCAGGGCCCGGGCGGGGAGCCAAGGGTGCAAAACCAGGCGGTGGGGGCACCCAGCCGCAGCTTCGGCCCTCCACCAGGCTGGTGGAGCGGCCGGTCAGGCGAGAAGTGACCCCAGACGCGATGGGGTCGGCCGAGTTTATGCTCCACAGCACCGAGGGCTCAGTTCCTCCGTGGTCGGATGACAGGTCAGCCAGGAGGCTCTGAGAGGAACAGGGTTCGGTTAGGCCACCAGAAAAGGTAAGGTGACGACTGACGACGCCCCGCCCCAGTTGTAAATAACTTCACAAGCTTGCCATTCCGGTTTGTGGGTTCTGGGCCTGAGCCCCACCCGGATCCCACAAACTCCGGGGAGAACCCGATCGCGGAGACCAGTGTCTCGACACGCCTGAAGCTAATCCAGAAGGACTCAGGAAGCCCGGCATCCCCGCCCGAGCGAGACGGCACCCCCAAATCAGAGCACACCCCTGCTCCCCAACTTCGGGCCTCCAGACCTCCCCGGATATGACCGCCCATGGGCGCTCCAGTTTCACAACTTGGGGGAACCGGTCAGAGCCGACTCAGACCAGATCTCTCTAGAACTCTGACCGAGTCGACTCCCCCCAAGCCCTACACTAGCTGGGGCGCCGAGGCGCGCGGCGGGCAGCGAAGGGGACCAGGCAGGTGCGGGGCTACTTCCGCCCCGCGCGAGTGACAGTGGCGCGCCCGCTTTCTGTCCCCAGGGGCCGCCGGCTCCTGGGCTCCCCTTCCCACCCTAGCCGGCCAGGGCTGGTCTGCGGGGCCCGGGCGTCCACGGCCTAACGATTGGGGCTCCAGGGACTCGGGCGTGCCGTCTAGCCGGTCCTCACCTCATAGAGGGCAGAGAGATCCATGGTGGCTCGAACGGCCGCGGAGAGGACACCGACGCCGGGGTCGCAGAAGTCTGGCTGTGGCCGGCCAACCAGAGCCGTCGCCCTTTTATAGAGCCTTGGCCTGGGGGCGTGGCGGGGGCGTGGCCAAGGGCGCTTCCCGGACGCGCCCCCGCGCCGTAGCCCTGCCCGCCGGGTGCGAGGCCCCCTTCCGCCCCTCTGCTCGCCGCTGGGCTGAATGTGCCTGAACTTGGCCGGCGGGCAGCCCCGGCCGCTCTCGGGAGGTCGCTGGGGGTTTGCGAGACTGGCTGGCGGTGAGGGTAGAGTGGGGCGTCTGGGTAGTTTTCAGACGGTCGGGAAGGGGACTGGGGCAGCAGTGGGGGCAGGGCTCCGGGGACAATTGCCAAGGGCAGAGACTGAGAGGGCGTGTGCGTGTGAGACGGGCGGGGGCGGGGAGAGACCAACTGGGAGAGACAGAGATGGCCAGAAGCCGAGAGAAAAACAAAGAGACGCAATGAGAGACGTACACAAGCCAGGCCAGCTTTGTAAGATGGCAGTTCCGGCCACTCAGGGAGGCTGGTAAAATTCAAGGCCTGGCTGGACTACACAGTGAGTTCTAGGTCCGCCTGGGTAACATTGTGAGACCTTGGTCTTAAAAAGTAAAAAGGCGTTGGTGGCGCACGCCTTTAATCCCAGCACTCGGGAGGCAGAGGCAGGCGGATCTCTGTGAGTTCGAGGCCAGCCTGGTCTACAGAGTGAGTTCCAGGACAGCCAGGGCTACACAGAGAAACCCAGTTTAAAAACAATCCCCCTCCTCTCGCAAAAAAAAAAAAAAAAAAAAGAAATCCAGAAGCATATGGCTGTAATCATGGCACTTCAGAGGTGGGGGAAACGAAACGGGCGTTCCGTGCCAGCCTCGGCTACTGATCCGGTTCCAGGTCCTACTTCTAAAAAGAGAGAAACCACTAAGGTGGGGGAGGGGTGAAAAGAAGGCTCAGCGCTAGAGTGGGCACTTGGCACTCCTTAGCTCCGATCCCTGCTGCAGAAGAGAAAGAGATGACATATATGGAGGGGAGACAGTAGGGAGAAGGTGTTGGGAAACAAGTGTAGATGAGGAAACGGGTTACAGAAAGGTAACAAGCAAAGGTGAAATAAAAACCAAAACCGCCAGGGGCAGAACCTGTAAGAGAGGCCCGGGGAAGAATCCTCGGAGCTCCCCCCTTCCCCAAGGCTGGACAGGTCCCCTCTCCCCAGCTGCGCTTTAAATTATTAAGAGGTTTCGCTTCCGAAAACTCAAGGTTGGAATAGCTTGAGCCTTTTATTAGGGAGGAAGCTTGCCTCTATTGGAAAAACAGGGAGGGGGCACCTTCAACGTTGAATGGGTCTCTTGTAATGGAAGCCGCCTTAACTAAAGTTACAATTCTCTCGAGGACCGTTCTCCACCACTTCTGTAAGGTTTTTGTTTTTTAGCACGACCTCGTGGCTGACCTGGAACTCGCGATCCTCCAGTCCCCACCACCCAAGTAGTGTTAGGATTACAGGCTTGCCCCGCGGCCACACCCAAGTAAACAAACAAACAAGAAGTGTTACTTCAAGGTGAAAACCTGTGTTTGTGTATGGGGGTTATCATTGCTAGGGGTGTAATTACAATGCTGGGAAGTTCTTGCTCGGTGCGTTACGCACTTGTGTTGAGGTGGGGAGATTCTGCCAGGCTTCTTCTCACTGGTTTGCCTGCTCGGAGCCCGGGGGTGGGGGTGGGGTGGGGGAATCCCTGGTGCAGCGCTTTCTGGAGCCAAGGGGCCTTCCAGGGCTGATCCCGTGAGCTGGGCGGGCCGCAGGCTGCTGTGGCACGGTTGCGGCCTCCCGCTCGCCCGTGACTCACTCGCTCAGGGGGGGGGGCTTCCTGGAAGCCGTGACGAGGACGCTCAGCCCGGACGCTTGGGTTCCTCTCTTGTAACTAGGGCTCCAGTCTGTTGTAAACAGTCTCGAGGACAACGGGAAAAGAAGGGAAGGAGGGGCCAAAAAAAACCCCGTCTCCCGCCCAGTTTACAAATCCCTGAGCCAGCCGATTTTAGGACCAAACGCAAAAAATAAAAAATAAAATAAAAACGGGGTTTGGGGTGGGGCATGCTGGGGATTTTCGGAGGCCGGCTGGGTCTGGATCATGGAGAAGTAATTCCAGTTTCGATTCCCTGGAGACTGGGAGCTTTTGCCATCCCTGACTCAGCCTGGACCCCTCCTCTATCTGCTGAGTCATTGGGACTGAAGCCTGGCCTCCTGGATCTCCGATCCTCTCCAAAGGGTGCTGGGGCGGGGTCAGGGGGGGTGGCAGCGTGTTAGTATGACGATCTCTGAAAATCAGGACTTTAAGCCCGATCAGGGGCTCAGTTACTTCCTGGCACCCCCTACACACACACACACACACACACACACACACACACACACACACACACACACACACAGGAGCCCTGGCCCCCAACCCCTGGTCGGGGGTCCAGGTCCCACTTCGCCCTCCCACTCAGAGATCCAGGCCTCAACCCCTATTCTCTGGGCCTAGGAGTCGGAGGGTCCCGTCCAGCCCCCGCTTGGGTGCCCCTATCCCAGCAGGAAGTTCATGGCCGGACTCCTCCCTGCTCCCTACGTAGCCAGCTGGGAAAATCCGCGGCCCCGGCAGAGCCCGGGAATCCCCTCTGGAATGACGGCGGGGAAGGGGGTGGCCAAGGTCCTCGGGCGCACTCGGCCACGTCCTGTGCGCCTTGGGTGGGGGCTGGGGGAGCGAAAGGGGCGGAAACCAGAGAGGCTAAAAATATAGCAAGCACTTCCGGCCCGGGCGGGGGGGGGCAGAGAACGCAGAGCAGAGTTTCCAGAAAAACAAGCGGGGACGGGAAACACGGGGGTGTGAGAGCCGGTGAGCGGGTGGGCGGGCTAGGGCCAGTGTACTCGCTCGCGGCACGTGTGTGCCTGTCGCGATTGCCTGCCAGTGTGGTCCAGGCGGGGTGTTGCAGGGGCAACAGCCAGCATGCCAACCTCCAGTGGAAGGGAGGCTTGCTGCATGTGTGTGGTGGGGAGTCTTTAAATACCAAGGTGTGCAGTTGGGGACTTGGGACCGGGGCGGGGGTGGTGGTAAGCCTGTGACCCACCCGTGCTTAAGGGTACCCATTGAGCAGGACCCTGTAAGTCAATGTGAAGCCGCCTGTCCGGGCCATGTGTGCTGCAAGTGGCCCCCTGGAGGATTGTCAACTGTAACTGCTGCAGCTGTCTTTGAGGGGCTTCACGGGAACCGTCACTTTCACCCCACCCCCACCCATCTGTGTGTAACTGAACTGCTGTGGCATCTGGGGTGGCTTAACGGGTGTCGTTCCTCGCAGGTGCCTGGGTGATGATGGGATTATGCACGTAGAACCTTGAGGTAGAGTGTGGGCTTTCTGTGGCTCGGCACTGTTATGCTATGTATGAACAGTATTTGTGGGTCTGCGTCCTTGTTTGTGGCCGTCTTGGAGGTTGCCTGTCCCTGACGATGTAGTAGACCTGAGTCTGGACATAGTTCCTGTGGACCAGTCACGAGGCAGTGAAACCAGCGAACTTTGGCGCCTGACGTAGCAGCAGCACATGATGGGGTGCGTTGAGTTGCGCTCCTGTGCCTGCCTCCGTGGGCAGAACAGATGCGCGCACACCCGCACCTAGATGCTGAGTGTCTGAGCCAATCTTATCTGTCCCCAGCGAATGAGGCAGCGCTGCCACAGAGCTGAGTCAGCCTGTGATGGGCAAAGTCTTGATGGGGTGCGGAGATAGCGGGTTAAGTGGTGGTTGCAGGGTTCGGTAGTCACGTGGGTAGATGGTTGCTTTAGTCCTTGCTCATGGAGCAGGGTCCATGTGTGTGGGCGGATGGCCAGTGTGCTGATCCCTGCTGGGGGTGGAGCATGTGCCCATGGTCAGCCTGTAGACATGAGGAGCATTCTGGCCTCAAACCTGCAGCAAGCCTCCTACTTCTGCCTCTCCAGTGCTGAGATTACAAGCATGAACCACTGTGGCTGGCTCTGTGGTTTTTCATCTTATACACACCCCTCCCTGGTGTGGGCTTTTGCACAGACCTGTACAACTTCCCTGTGCCCATAGGGCTGGGAAAAGGCCCTCATGACCCGTCCAGGCTTCCTCCCCTGTGCTATCTGGTTTTTGTTTTTTTGTTGTTTCGAGACAGGGTTTCTCTGTGGCTTTGGAGGTTGTCCTGAACTCGCTCTGTAGACCAGGCTGGCCTCTAACTCAGAGATCCGCCTGCCTCTGCCTCCCGAGTGCTGGGATTAAAGGCGAGTGTGTGCCACCCAGGTCCAGCCCCGTGCTCTCTGAACCTAGCCCAAACCTCTTCACTCTCAAGAGCGCCACCATTGCCCGAGGTTGCCCAGGGCTCTGCAGTTCCCCACTCTTTTGCAGGAGGTATTCCTAGATCCCAATTTCCTGTCTTTAAGTCTGCTCTTACCTGCCTAGGAAGGTTTAACAGATGGGCTTGTGATTCTGCCCAGGCTGGTCTCAACCCATCCTCCCGCCTCAGGCTCTCAAATGCTGGTACGAATGAGGCCACTAACCCCTTCTTTTTTAAACAAGTATGTGAAGGTCAGAAGAAACTTGTGTCAGTTCCCTCCTTCCAACACACAAGTCCCAGGGGTTGGACTTAGGTCGCCTTGCTTGCTAGCAAGTGTGGTTACCCACTGAGCTACCTCAATGGTTCAGACACTCACCTCTTTTCTCTCTGGCGACAGGATCTCACTATGCAGCCCTGTCTTGTACTGGTTCACCTGCACGCTGGAATCACAGTCTTATGTACTGTGTTGCATCTTGTTAATCTCTAGGAGTGTAGAAACCCGTGCTCACGTTGCACAGGGCCCTACAGCAGCCATATCATGTCTGTAGGGCCATCTCTAGGAGTGTAGAAACTCTTGCTCATGTTGTCTGGAGGGCCACCTGTACCTGTCTTCTTGTAGCACAGCCTGTCACATCCTAGCCAATACATGGTGTGAGCCCTGGTCGGGAACTGATGTGCTGTCTCGGACAGGGTTAGTGTTTTCAGTCGTATGCAAGATCACTACATCCCTGAGCCATTTCTAGAAACAAAGAATGGTCGAGGACGTGTGCTGGCTGTCTGATGAGTCTGACGTGTGACTCTGGGAAGTGGTTTCAGTTATCAGTCATATGGACGTCTAGGTGTTGCTGAGGCTGGCTTATCTCTTTTGGCTGAGATGAGGGTTTACTATGTAGCCAGGTGTCTGAGGCATTTTGGAAGTGTAGTTAAAGCAAGGGGCACAGCCCTGTCATCCTGGGAGTTGTGGGCCTGAAGCAGGCTCCCAAGTTCAAGGCGAGCTTGGGCTACACAATGAGAACATGGTGGTCAGGATCGAATCTGTAACTGTATGAGGAAGAGGGAGGGGAAGACAAGACAATCACCTGGGAGTGCCTAGGCCAGCTAGCCTGGAGTGTGGTACAGGAGAAACAGGATGACGAGGGACCCTCCCTGCCTTGAGCTAAGAGAGGAGAGAACTGCCCCCCCCAAAGGCCGTCTCCACACATGGGTGCCCCTTCCATGTCCACACACACAGAGGATCTAGTCACAACGCTTGCAGGTCGAGGCAGTGGGCAGCTGAGTTGGATGCCAGCCTGGACTATATTGTGAGGCTGGTCTAGGCTATGGAGTGAGACCGTCTCTACAACCCCAAATAAAAAGAAATCAGGCTCAAGATCAGTGACTTTTATCCCAGTGGCCAGGGGAATTGGAGGGAGGGGGATGACAAACGGGTAGAGCTCAGGTTTCCTGGCACTGAAGGCAGGCAGAAGAGGAATGCCTCGGCAGGGTCTGCTCACTTGATGGCTTTACAGAGTTCCCAGGGTGGGGTCTCTGGGTTTTTGCAGGCACAGGGTCCAGTTCATGAGGTGACTGGTTGGTGACATGGGACTCGGGGCACAGAAGGTATTCGGTGGGGGCAGTTCCCCAAGCATTCTGTCACTCCAGCCTTTCACAGACTGCTGGGCCTGGGTTGGTAGCTCCCCAAAGTCCTTGGGAAGTGGGGTGCCTGTGGGGTTCTCCCTCCTTCCCTGAAGCCCCCTCTCCAGGACCTGTTTCCCGGAGGAGCTGGGTTCTTCCCCAGAACCCATGATTCATTCCTGCTGGGGCCTTTTCACTTCTGCTTTGGGGCTAAAAATACAGACCTAGGAGTCCCTCTGAGCAGGCCTCGCCACACATTGCACAATGCTGTCCGCTAGAGCTCTGCTGACGCAGGGACCAGTTGGGACCCAAGCTGCTCCCAGGTTGTGTGTGCTGAGGTCAGACTTTACATTTCTGCACTTCTCCTTTTCCTGGAGCCCCAGGTAACCATCATTTTAGTTCCCCTTATGGTAGAGAGGCAGGAGTGGGGGAAGGTGGGTTAAAAAAAAGAATGCATATACTGGGAAGGACTGAGGAAGGTCTAAAGGACCATCAGGGCCAAACCCAAGGCCAGGTGGGACACGGAGGTAAGGGAGGAGGAAGAGTCCTTGGAACAGAGGTCGTCAGAGGCCCAGCTGGGAGGTCCATCCTAGCACAGGGAGCAGAGGGGAGTGCAGAGCTGTGCTGCCTGCAGATCTCTGCTGCCCCCTGCTGGTTATAGCAACATTGCTCTGGCATGACAAATCAGAAACAGGGGCCACCTGTTTTGCCTTAGGCCACACTTCATTCTCTCTGTCCCAGCCCCTACCAAGACCTCAGAGGCTGCCCCCAGGGCCAGTGGAGGCTGCAGTGGTCTTGCCCGTGACCTTGTTGGCACAGTCCAGCAGGGCAGTGTGAATGTCCTTGGCACAGGTGATCTGGGCTTTGATGACAGCCAGGTACTGAGGATAGGGCAAGCTGTCTGGCTGTACCGCATCTGGCTTGGTGGCCGTGGGTACCAGCGTCGGAGAGTGCTTGGCGCTGTCACAGCTCTGTGAAAGGCATTCGTGGGCCAGGCGCTGTGGGAAGGTAAGAGAACAGCAACAGCATCATTTGTGGGGAGCTGCAACCACACCGACCACTCAACCTGGGCCAGGCCGATGGTGGGCTCGGGGCTCAGCGGTCAGTGTCCGGTCCTGCCAGCCTCTTGCTGGACCATCCAGGACATGTGTCTCCTTCTCACTGCGCCTCAGTCACTAAGTCACAGACTTGCTACCCTACTTTATCCTCCTGAGAGCTAGGATTAGAGTATTCACAACCCGGCTGGTGAGACAGATGGCTCTGTAGGAAAGCCACTTGCTGCCAAGTCAGAAGGACTCTGCTCTACTTCCCCAGGACTCACATAGCAGAAGGGAAGAAAACAAGCATGCCTTGCCCACAATAAAATGTAAGACTTTCAAAAAATCATCAGTGCAACACCGTGCTCAGTTCCTTAGTAGGCTGAATGGCCACCTCTCATCTGCTGAGAATGGGTAACAGGCATGTGAACAGGTAAAGGTGCCACTGTTTTAAGTACTGACTCCCTGATGGCCCCTGCCTGGTGGCTGTCCTCTCCCGTCTCCTAGGGGTGGTACTCTATCCTGGTTCCCTTCCAAGGCTGCCACCCGCCCCTGCTCAGGTCCTCTGCTACACCTCTGCTTCCAGCCTCTCCCCAAACTGCTCCTCCTCGCGCGTCCTTGATAGAGCTGACTCCCTTGACAGCAGCCCTCCTAATCTAGCTAATGTAACATCTCACAACAAAACTCCCTCTAACTGTTATATGTGCCAGATGCAGTGTCCTTCCCAAACTAGACAGTGCTTGCTGAGGCCAGCAGAAACCCTGGTAAGAACCAGGCATAGGGACAACCCTCCCCTCTCTCACACACACACACACACACACACACACACACACACACACACACACACACACACACACACACACACAAACACACAGCTGCTGGCTGGGTGGGAGGGTTGGATTTTGCAGGGGTGTACCTGGCTCATGGTACCCACCCGCCATGTGGCTAATGAACTCCTACCACCAAGCTGTACTATGAACCTGGCTTTAGTTCTTGTACCCTCTTTAAGGGGTAAAGAGCTCCAGATATCATCTAACACCCTTCTTAATTCCAACCACAGCCCTGGCCCTCCCCCTGGAAAGCCCTTCAACAGTGATTAGTCTGCCGGCCTGGCAAAGCCTCCAAGCTTCTATCTGCCCCGCTCCTCCCTCGGGCTCCACCGTGACCGCCTCCTCGGGCTCCACTCCAGTCTCAGCTGTTTTGTTTGTTTGTTTGTTTTTATTTTTGTGTGTGTGTGTGTGTGTTTGAAGATAAAGCTTCTCTGTGTAGCCCTGGCTGTCCTGGCACTCTCTCTGTAGACCAGGCTGGTCTTGAACTCAGAGATCCGCCTGCCTCTGCCTCCCGGGTGCTAGGATTAAAGGCGTGCGCCACCACCGCCTGGTTCAGCAAGTTTTTAACATGCCCTTCATTTCCTAAAAAGAAAATGGATCACAGCTATTCCTTACTTAAAACCCTCCATCACTTTCCAGTGCGCTTGGGTTACACCCAGAGTCTACTGAGGCCCAACCCACACACTTGTCAAGTCTACTGACATTCCTAAGAATGACTGGTCAGTGTGGTACTAGGGAATCAATCTACAGCTTTACTTGTGTTAGGCAAATGCTAACACACAGCTATATCACCAGTCTTACTTTTCTTTTTTTGAATCAGGCTTTGCTGTAGACCAGGCTAGCCTGGAACTCATGGTAGTCCTCCTGTATCAGCCTCTCCATTGTTTGTTTTTTTTTTTTCTTTTCAAGAGGGTTTCTCTGTGTAAGCTTTGGAGCCTGTCTTGGAACTCACTTTGTAGACCAGGCTGGTCTTGAACTCACAGAGCTCTGCCTCCTGAGTGCTAGGATTAAAGGCATGGGCCAACAACGCCTAGCCAGTCTCTCAATTCTTAAGATTACAGACATGAGTCACCATGC
Source organism: Mesocricetus auratus (assembly GCF_017639785.1). Classification (NCBI taxonomy): domain Eukaryota; kingdom Metazoa; phylum Chordata; class Mammalia; order Rodentia; family Cricetidae; genus Mesocricetus; species Mesocricetus auratus. The sequence goes on along the minus strand of NW_024429216.1, from coordinate 7,114,906 downwards.
CCAACTCTTCTGTTTTACTTAGAACAACAACAAACAAACAAACAAAACTTTATTTTATGTGCACGGGTAATGAAGATGTCGGATCCCCGGGAACTGGAGTTACAGACCATGTGAGCTGCCATGTGGGTGCTTGGAATAGAACCCGGGTTTATCTGGAGGAGCAAGATCTCACCTACTCACCCAGACAGGTCTTGAATTTTGACCCTCCTGCTTCAGCCCCTGTAAGCAGCTGTGGAAATAGGTCTATACTAGAAGGCTTGGTCCCTTAGGGGAATTTGTGTGTGGTTGAGACTGCATGGTCAAAGGTCAACCTCCTACGTTGTTCCTCAGGATCAACCCCCCCCCATGGGATCTTCTACTGGGCCCTGGAGCTCGCTAATTAGGCTGGGCTGGCTAGCCACTGAGCCTCCAAGATTAAGATTGTCCCCACCTCCCCAGCATTGGATTACAGGCATGTACGGCCATGGCCAGTTTTCTGTGTGGCTGGTAGGAATCGCACTTAGGTCCTTACTGCTTGCACAGCAAACACTTTCCACCCCCACTTCTGCCTCAGTGCTGCTCCCCATTTCCCCCTGAGCCTGGCCTGCTTCACTGCCTGCCCATTCAAGTCTCCAGGGTTTTGCCCTAAACCAATCAGCCAAAGTTATAGCCTGAAGCTCATGCTCACATCATAGGTCCCCAGTCCCCCTGTCAGGTCAGGTCCTTGCTGCCCTTCCCGCTGGACTGCCAGGCGGGATTCCGTGTTTGACAGCAGCCTCCTGAGAAGAGTCACTGCAAGTTCAAGGCCTGCCTGATCTACGGACTAGTGTTAGGAGAGCCTGTACTACTGAGTGGTACCATCTCAAAACAGCTTAAAAACAATGCTCTTAGCTGGGTGGTGGCGCACGCCTTTAGTCCCAGCACCTGGGAGGCAGAGGCAGGCTGATCTCTGTGAGTTTGAGGCCAGCCTGGTCTACAGATCCAGTCCCAGGTTAGATAGCCAGGGCTGATACACAGAGAAACCCTGTCTTCAAAAATCAACCAACCAACCAAAAGATTTTCTTGTGGGGGAATCGAGCAGAGTTTGGTCACAGAGTATCTAAAGAATTCCTTACCAAGCAGAGTTCCAGCTGATCACAGAGAGCATAAAACTCCTCCAGACACTTGTCAAATCGCTGTATGGGTCCATCACTGCTCTTTCTACAGCCAAGGAGAAAAAAAAGGCTGTTTGGGGAGTGATTTCTAATCCTGGGGACACCAGCATCAGTATATGACTAATGAAGCCCAGGCCCAGGGGTTCCAGGCAGGGTTTGAAAGGAGGGGGCAGGGCAGGGGGAGAGAGGTTTCTAAGGTGAGGGAGAGAGGGGCTTTACTCACTGTCCGTTGTCAATGTTAGTGTTCTGAATCAGGTTCTGGGCTGCAACCTTCATCAAAGTCTAGTTTTAAAAGAATAACGAGAGAACAGTAAGACGCAGGAGATCAAGTCCTACAAGGAGGTTCTACACTCTTGAGATCCACAGGCCTGCTTTTCAGCTAGCCCCTCCAAACCCACAGAAATCTCTACCGGTATTTTCTTTTCTTTTCTTTCGTTTTCCAAGACGGGGTTTCTCTGTATTGTTTTGGAGGCTGTCCTGGAACTCGCTCTGTAGACCAGGCTGGCCTCGAACTCACAGAGATCCACCTGCCTCTGCCTCCCGGGTGCTGGGATTAAAGGCGTGCGTCACCACCGCCCGGCTCCACCGGTATTTTCTTAGAGGCTTGATCTCATTTGGAATTCTGCCCAGTAATTTCCTAGGCATACCCTTGCCCCAGACAGCACAGCCAGAAACGACGCGAAGGCCGGTCTTCTGCACGGGGTTACCGACCAGAGCCGTTTCTCCCCATAAACTCACTCACTACTCCCACTCCACACCTCCCTTGGTGTTTCCAGACAGGGTTTCTCTGTGGCTTTGGAGCCTGTCCTGGCACTCGCTCTGTAGACCAGGCTGGCCTCGAACTCACAGAGATCCGCCTGCCTCTGCCTCCCGAGGGCTGGCATCAAAGGCCATCACCGCCGAACAGAGCCTCGCTTTGGTCAGACACGCACGCACGGACACACGCACACCCCACGTTTCGCCTCTCTCCCTGCCTGCCGTCTCTCCCCCAGCACCTCGGCGCACGTCCTCGAAGCCAGCCCGGCAAACCCGCTCGCTCCCCGCCGCGAGCCGTCCGCCCGTCACCTGGAGGCTCTCCTTCAGCTGCGGGATGAGCATCTTGTAGCGCTGCACAGGGTCGAAGTCCTGCTGCTGCTGCTGCAGGAGGCCACTCTGCGCCGCTCCCACCAGCTGCGCCGGCTGCGGCTGCGGCTGGGGACCCGGGCCACCGGCAGACCCCGGACCCGACACGCCCGCCGCGGCCGAGGAAACCGCCGAAGCCTGCGGCTGGGGCGCAGCCATTTTCCTCAGGTGGGACGCCGGATGTGCGTCACGAGCGCGTCCGCTCCTGTCTCTCTTCTGCCTCTTCGGTGCGCGGGGCCTTGGTTGCTGGGTAGCCCCGCCCCCAGGCAGCTTAGCCAATGAGAGGAGGGGATGTGGGTTCGCCTCCGCCGTCTTAAAGCCGAAGGCGGTGACTGGGAAAATTGTCCACCAATCGGAAGAGCTGTTCTCCCGTGGCCACGCCTATCCTCCTCAGCCTGCCAATCGCCGTGAGAGGCTGAGCGCACTCTCTTTCCCCGAAGGCCTTGCGGCCCGAGGCTACCTGTCCGGGTCGTCGGCGCCTCGGTGGCTGTTGGAGCGGCCGCTGCGAGCCTGCGTCCGCGCTGCCCGCGCTTTTGCTGGAGTCTCGTCCGAGCTCTTCCCGCCACCCCGCCCAGCCTCTCCCCGGGAGCCCCGGCGCCCACCGGGGCCTGTCCTCAGCTCCGGCGTCTCTCGAAGTCGGCACGCCCCTCGGCGTCGGCCCGCGGCCAGCGAGGACGCGATCCGCGCCGCCGTCGCCTGGTCGCGATGGCGCCCACCATCCAGACCCAGGCCCAGCGGGAAGATGGCCACAGGTAGGCTGTGTTGTGCGCCGCCAGCCCTGGCCGAGGCGTGGGTGCCGCTCGCAGCGTCGCCGCTTCGCTCGGGTCGGCCCGCGGTGTCGCTGGTTGGTGCAGCGCTTAACCCCGACGGAGGGGTGGCCCCTCCAGGCCTCCGGGTCACTCCCCGGGCCCCAGCCACGTCGGGGATCCTCAGGAAGGGACCTGGCGCTCAGTCCCCTTCGGGGAGCGTGCGGGGCTCGTGCTCGGGGGGCCGGGGGTCTGGCTGCATTCACTAAAGCGCCACTCCTTCAGAAATGCGGGGAAGCCTCTTTCCGCACACCTGTCAAACTCCTGACACCGGTCTCTTTCTCAACCCCTCCCAGGCCCAATTCCCACCGGACCCTGCCTGAGAGGTGAGCCCCGCTACGTTTTCCGAGAGGGGTGGGACACAGACGCTGGCAGCATTGGCAGGGCGGTAGGGGCCTGCGTGTGTGTGTGTGCGTGCTTTTGAGCGTCTCATCAAGTGACCCAGAATGACCTCGAACTCGTTATCTTGGTGCCTCAGCCTCCTGGCTGCTGGGATCTCAGGCCTGTGGCAATGCCCAGCAGCAGAGGCCTAGTTAAAAAAAAAAAAAAATAGTGTGCGCAGCCCTTAACTGTGTGGCAGTCAAGACTTTTAGTAACTTCTTTCCTTCCACACTACAGGTATAGGTCTGAGAGGTTAAACTCAGGTTCTAGGCGTGACAACAGATGCCTTTGCTTACCGATGCATCTTGCCAGCCTGAGACTGCTGGGGTTGTTTTTTTTGTTTTTTCGAGGCAGGGTTTCTCTGTGACTTTGGAGGCTGTCCTGGAACTCACTCTGTAGACCAGGCTGGCCTCGAACTCACAGAGATCCACCTGCCTCTGCCTCCCAAGTGCTGGGATTAAAGGCGTGCGCCACCAACACCCGGCTAGGAGTAATAATTTTTAAAACAACAGTCTCACCGGGTGTTGGTGGCGCACGCTTTTAATCCCAGCACTCGGGAGGCAGAGGCAGGTGGATCTCTGTGAGTTCGAGGCCAGCCTGGTCTACCGAGCGAGTTCCAGGACAGCCTCCAAGACAATACAGAGAAACCCTGTCTCGAAAAACCAAAAATAAATAAATAAATATTATTCCTATTATTTTACAAGGCAGAGTTTTGTGACTGTCCTGGCTGTCCTGGAATTCACACTGTAGACCAGGCTGGTCCCAAACTCAGATCCACCTGCCTCTGCCTCCCGAGTGCTGGAGTTAAAGGCAAGTGCCACCACTGCCTAGCATTTTTGTGAGATAGTTCTGCTGGCCTGGAATTCACTATGTCAAGCATCACTAGCTAAGCTCCCAGTGATCTACCTCCCAAGTGCAGGAGGTAAAGGACTGTGCCACCGACTCCAGCTGTTCCTGTTATTTCCTCATTAGGTGTATGTGTGTGTTTGTGATATCTCTGTCGACACAGGCCACAGGTGTCGGACCCCCAGATCTGCAGTTACAGGTGGCTGTCAGTAGTCTGATGTGTGTTCTAGGAAGCAAACTTGGGTCTGATACAGGATAAACACTCCCTCCTCACTGCCAAGTCCTTTCTGAGGCCTGTGCGGCCTGATTCTGAGCCACCACTCCCTAGGTCTGGAGTAGTCTGCCGAGTCAAGTACTGCAATAGCCTTCCTGACATCCCATTTGACCCTAAGTTCATCACCTACCCCTTTGACCAGAACAGGTAAGACTGAGCTCAAGGATGGAGCAACTGCTGAAAAGTAGTTCCCTGAAGGTAAGGACCGCTCATTTCACTGCATCTCCATTCCTGTGCCCGCACACACGAGCTCGAGAAATACTAACAGAGAAGGCAGCTTGTGGTACCCTTCTGAGAAGCCAGTGCTTGAACATTGCTTACTCAGTTCTTCTCCATGGAGACTTAGCTTCTAGGAAGGGAGGATGTGGGGAGTGAGGGAGGATCAGGAAATTATAACAGGCATGTCTTCCTACCCAGGTTTGTTCAGTACAAAGCAACTTCCTTGGAGAAACAGCACAAACATGACCTTTTGACTGAGCCAGACCTGGGGGTCACCATTGATCTTATCAACCCCGACACCTACCGCATCGATCCCAATGGTGTGTGGGGAGACAGGGAGGGTCTGCTGGAGGCCAGCAAAGACCAGGCCTGGGCATCCCTCACAGTCCCGCCCTCAATCCTTAGTTCTCCTGGATCCAGCTGATGAGAAGCTTTTGGAAGAGGAAATTCAGGCTCCCACCAGCTCTAAGAGGTGAGGTGGTGCTGGGTAACTGGGTGGGCTCTGCCAAGCACGGGACCTTGAGGTGCCTGGTCTCCTACTGCAGATCCCAGCAGCACGCGAAGGTGGTGCCATGGATGCGGAAGACAGAGTATATCTCCACGGAGTTCAACAGATACGGCATCTCCAACGAGAAGCCAGAGGTCAAGTAAGTCACACACAGGTGGAGGGAAGGGGGCCAAACTTCCGACAAGCCCAGAGGCCCCTAATGACTTTCTCTTGGCTCCTAGGATTGGGGTCTCTGTGAAACAGCAGTTCACAGAGGAGGAGATATACAAAGACAGAGACAGCCAGATCACAGCTATTGAGAAGACTTTTGAAGACGCCCAGAAATCGGTAATTGTGGGAATGGGAGAAAAGCCAAAGTGTGGCTGGGGTCTTCTTCTTTCTCACCCTTTTTGTTCTGCCAGATCTCCCAGCATTACAGCAAGCCCCGCGTGACACCAGTGGAGGTCATGCCTGTCTTCCCGGATTTCAAGGTCAGGCTTGGGTGGGAGGCAGGGGCAAACTCCCGTGCCTATGTAATCCAGACTAACTTCAGTGTCTTCCATTCCTAGATGTGGATTAACCCGTGTGCTCAGGTCATTTTTGACTCAGACCCAGCCCCTAAGGACACGAGTGGGGCAGCTGCATTAGAGATGATGTCTCAGGCCATGATCAGGTCAGTGGGTCTGGTTCTTGTCTCTCCCTCATTTGGGTGTACTTGAGCTAGGGTATGACCCTGTTGCCCAGGCTGACCCCCAGCTCCTGGCATTCCTCTTGCCTCAGCCTCTGGAAGGCTGACTTTCCAGGCATGCATCACCACACCCAGTTGTTTTGTTCTCTCTCTCTCTTTCGAGACTGGGTTTCTCTGTATCAGTTCTGGCTGTCCTGGAACTCGCTCAGATCAGGCCTGCCTCTGCCTCCCAGGCTCCCCCCCCCCTTTTGTTACTTCTTTGCTTTTAACCTTTACTCTCTTCTCCCCACAACCAGGGGCATGATGGATGAGGAAGGGAACCAGTTCGTGGCTTATTTCCTGCCTGTGGAAGAAACACTAAAGAAACGGAAACGGGACCAGGAGGAAGAGATGGACTACGCACCAGATGATGTGTAAGGTTAAGTTTTGGGAGTTGAGAAGTACGTCCCCTTTACTCTTCAGGAGCAAATGGGCTAACCGTGTACCTCCACCTCAGGTATGACTACAAGATTGCTCGTGAATACAATTGGAATGTGAAAAACAAAGCCAGTAAGGGCTATGAGGAGAACTATTTCTTCATCTTCCGAGAGGGCGATGGGGTTTACTACAATGAGCTGGAGACCAGGTACTCAGCACGGTTTTACTAATTTGGCCTTGTATTTAATTTTTTAGTTTTTCAAGACAGGGGTTCTCTGTGTAGCCTCGACTGTCCTGGAAGTCACTCTGTAGACCAGGCGGGCCTCAAACTCAGAGATCCACCTGCCTCTGCCTCCTTAGTGTTGGGACTAAAGGTGTGCACCACTAGTATTTTTCTGACCCTGTGTTTTTGAGGCCACACATTTGCTGCATTCATAAGCAGCAGAAGTCAGCTTATGAATGTGGGCTTGACCTGACTCTGGTTCTAATACCAAAAACCAGAAAGAAAATGTTTACATAACACAGGATATAAATATGATCATTTTTCTCACACATGCTAGGCAAGTGCCCTGCTTTTAAGATACATCCCTCATCTCAACAGTTTCACTAACTTTTGTGTATGTGATTTGTGTTGAGTGGAGGCCAGAGGATTGCTACCAGGTGTCTTCCTGTTGCTCTTTTATTTTGTGTGCATGCATATGGAAGTCAGGGTGAATGCTCCCTCCACCACGGCACCTCACCAACTGAGTCACCTCCCCCAGCTTCAGCAGGTTTCAAGTGAAATGCTTGACACAGCTTTCAAAACTCTTCTCTGAGGGCGGAGCACTAACTTGTCATGTTGCCTGTGGTTTGAGTCTCTGTTGAGCACAGAGATGACAGGTTCTGATCATGTAGTTGGGCTGAAGGTGTGAGAACAGGCAGGGTGACAGCACTAAGTGACTGTTACAGTTCAGCTTCCGTCTACTGTTGCTACGTCCTTCCTATTTAAATTTTCCACTTCCTTGTTTTTAAGAGTTGGGTAAGGGGCCTTGGGAAATTGCTTAGCAGTTCTTACATAGCAGCTAACAACCGCCTGTTAACACTAGTTGCCAGGAGACTCTGATGCCCTCTTCTGGCTTCTGAGGGCACTGCATACATGGTACATACAATACCTGCAGCCATTAACTCTCCCTAATTCTCATGTACACTGTATGTATACTCGTACTCTTGTATGTTCTAGGCCAAATATTGATAGGGAACCAGATGTCAAGTGAGACAGCTTTGAACTGAATCTTCCCCTTCTCCAATTGTCCACTGCAGGGTCCGTCTCAGTAAGCGTCGGGCCAAGGCTGGGGTTCAGTCAGGTACCAATGCCCTGCTTGTGGTCAAACACCGTGACATGAATGAGAAGGAACTAGAAGCCCAGGTAACAAGCTCTACTGGCCTAGGACACCCCCAGGAGGCTAGTGGTGGGTGAGGACAGGGTCAGAGGTCTGACAGAACACACCCTCCATCTTCTTCCCAATTCACCGGTTCTAGGAGGCACGAAAGGCCCAGTTGGAAAACCACGAACCGGAGGAGGAGGAGGAGGAGGAGATGGAGGCTGAAGAGAAAGAAGCTGGGGGCTCAGGTAAAGGACTGTCCCATCCTGGGAGCTCTGGGAAGGCAGGAATGGGGAGCTCACCCGTCTTTGCTCCCTCGCAGATGAGGAGCAGGAGAAGGGCAGCAGTAGTGAAAAGGAAGGCAGTGAGGACGAACGCTCTGGCAGCGAGAGTGACCGCGAGGAGGGTGACAGGGACGAGGCAAGTGACAAGAGTGGCAGCGGTGAGGACGAGAGCAGTGAGGACGAAGCTCGCGCTGCCCGCGACAAGGAAGAGATTTTCGGTAGCGACGCTGATTCGGAAGATGATGCCGACTCTGATGATGAGGACAGAGGGCAGGCCCATAGGGGCAGTGACAATGACTCTGACAGTGGCAGTGACGGGGGTGGCCAGCGGAGCCGCAGCCAGAGCCGGAGCCGGAGCGCCAGCCCTTTCCCCAGTGGCAGCGAGCACTCGGCTCAGGAGGATGGCAGTGAGGCCGCAGCTTCCGATTCCAGTGAGGCCGAGAGTGACAGTGACTGAGCCTCCAGGCCTTCTGGGGCCAGCACAGACACGGTTAGGGCAGGGAAGCACTTTTCTAGCTGTCTGTTTTGTGAGCCTTTTGTTGATCCCCACCCTCAAACCTTTGCTGTTAATAAAGCCACCTTCTCTTGACTCTCCTCCCGTAGCTTCTGCTCCTCTCAGCCCATCCCTACCCCAGGTGCTCCATGGCCTCCACTTGAAGCACAAAACCAAGGCCCCATGGGCTTCCCAAGAAACGCGTTGCAACAAAGATCACAATCTTTCTGGTTTTGTTGTTTTTTTTTTTTCCAAAATAAGCCCAGACCATTAACAATTGAAACTCCAACAAATAAGTCTTCTCCAACAGCGAGAAAATGTACAGTTACTCAAAGCTGATTCTGCCAGTGGGGCTGGGGACAGAAGTGGGTAGGGTAGGGTGAAACCATGGAGGGTGAGGAGTAGGAGGGTCAGGGTCCTGCCTGTCAGAGTGGGGCCGCCTGCGTCCTGCACTCTGCTGTCAGGTGGGGGGACAAGCTGTCACCTCCCTCTGGGGGAGGGTATCCCTCACCACCTTCCAGTGCCAAGCAGGGTCAGTCACCCTGATGGGGAGTGAACAAGACAAGACTAGACCAGCTCGTGAGGTGAGGGTCCCGTGAGAGGGAAACCTGCTTGTTTTAAACAGGTGGCCTGTCACCCCACTTCCCAGTTAGTGGGAGGGGCCAGAGAAGCCTGGGGTTAGAGGGGATGAGCAAAGGCACAGAAACCTGGAGGGCCGGGGTGGGGACTTGCATAGGTTGATGAGTGTGCAAGAGGTACATAAATACACCTGACACCCGCCCAGCCCGGCACTGGGAGAGGTGGTGAGGACCACAGGCAGGTCCCCATTGCCACTCCACCCCTGGCTGCTTCTCCCTCCCTGGGCTCAGAGCTGGGGAGGGCCACAGACCAGGAGGCAGGGGCAAGGTCTGGGGGATGGGCTGATAGTGCAGGGAAGGCTGTGGTTTTCTTTTTTTTCTTTTTTTCTTTTTTTTGGTTTTTTGTTTTTTCCCAACATTTTGTATCTTTAATAACATACACAATGGTTACCAGCCATATTCATAACAAAAGTTATTCATAAAATGTATCTAAAAATAACATTTTTCCTTTTCGTGTGAAAAGCTTGAGAATGTCCCAATGAGGGTGTAGGTTGAGAGGGGAACAGGAGTTTGGAATAGGGAACCCTGGCTTCCCCACAGCCTGAACCCCCAAATTCCCTCTCTCTACCTGGGCCCCAGCACCAGCCCTCATCAGTAACGGGGCAGAGGGTTTGTGTGACTCAGGCTGGGCCGCACCTCTGGGTTATGATATAGTGTTCACTTACATGAGGTCATGACATAATGGGGGATGGGGAAGGTTGACAGAAGGGGTAGACAAGAAAAACAAAAACCCAACAATCCCCTTCCCTGGTTCCTACCCACAAGTCTTTTGCCAACAGACCTGGGGAGCAGAGAAGGGTTATATTGGTGGGGGGAGGGGACATTAAGGCAACAGACTTCCTGACCTCACTCCGGGCCCGGGGCTACCCACCTTCAACCTCTGTATCTGGGAGCCAGGGCTGGGGTGGGGAAGGGCGAGGGAGTCTGGAGGAGGGGGCTCTGCCCTCTCCTCTCATAAAGTTCAGGCTCCCCCCGCCACTGTCCTGGCTCAGAGAGAGGCCTGGGGATTCTAAAAATGAGAGGGAATGATCAGAGAAAAACCGTTAAGAACTATATAAATATGTATCTTAAATAGGCCTAAGAAATTAATTGTAGAGAACCTCTGATAAACAGGGCAAGAAGGGGGAGGAGGGGGTGACTGTCCTGGGGAATGGTAGGAATGATGAAGGGTGGGAGCAGGCCGAGGGGCTCTTCTCCAGTGACACTGCTGAGCAGGCTGTCCACACTGCTCCCCACTCATGTGTCTGAAGGGCAGGCTGTACAAGGTGGTGGTCAGTTTGTCTCTAAGGAGTCTGCTCTCTCGGGGAAGGACAAGTGTCAGCAGTCTAGAGGAGGCAGGGGTGGGATGGGGACGGTGGGGGATTTGGGAGGGAAGGGGTAGGCAATCTGGCCAGTCCTTGCCCTTTGCCCCTGGCTGCCCTCTCTGACCCCCGGCCTCAGCCAAGATCCCTCAACGGGCCTGGGAGTGAGCCAGGCGTGTGCCAATGTTAAACAAAAGTTAAGAGGATGAGTAGAAAAATATCGAATGTATAGCTGCGCCAGCCCACCCTCTCGCTGCCGAGAAGAAGCCTGTTGGGGGATGGCCCCCGCCCGCCGCCCAGGGAGCCTATGGGTGCGCTGGGCTGTGGGTCCCGTCAGATGGTGGAGGTTTTGTCTGTCCCATCTGTGGTAAGAAAGGGAGGAAGGGAGGAAGATCAGGAGCTGGTGGGAGGCCTGAGGAAAGGCACTCATACAGCCTGTCATCCCAGGCAGGCCCTCCCTGGAGTCTGGCCTCCCCTTGGGACCCTCAGGATGTCCAAGTTGCTGGGTTCAGAGCTGGAGATGCTGGGTAGGTGGGAGCTAGGTCAGGGGAAGAGGAAATGCTCACCACCCAAGGCGTGTTCTGTCATGCTCAGACACAGAGACTCCAGGGTGGGATTGATCTCCAGGTCAGGCCCAGGTACCGGGCAGTCTGTGTGGGAGAGAAGAGAATGATGGTGGTGAGGGACCAACCAGCATGGAAGGAGGGAAGGAATGGGACACAGAGAATGCTGGCATGGGCCTGGACAAACCCAGGCCTAGGAGTATCACAAAGAAGGCAGAGACAGCCAAGGTAGGGGTTTGGCAATGCAGGAAAGGTCAGACTTTTCACACAGAGGAAGTGATATGAAGCTGAGGGAGCGTCCTGGAGGCCACACACGGGCTTTGACTATTATAGACATGGATCCCAAGTTGCCTTGGGCAGTCTGGGCACATGCCCCAGACACTGGGCAGCTTTTTGCTGATTGATGGCCCACACTCTAAGCTTGGTGTAAAAGCTAAGCTAAAGCCCTGCCTGTGCCCACTTGGACTGGTTCCTCCAGACAGGATGTAAGCCAGGCAGGCTCAACAGGTACCCTGAAGAAGACAGCAGTCATGGAGCCTAAGCTCCTATTAGCACCTGCAGGAGAGCTCAAGTCCACATTGCTAAGCACTCTGTCTTATCTCAGGACACCTGAGGTTTGCGCTGTACTCCTAGGGTCTGACTCGTACCTCAAGTCTCACCTTTCACCCCCAACCATCTAAACCCTGAGGTTAGTCCTTGGGAGACCCCATCTCTCTAAAAAAAAACGAGCTTTAAACTTGCACATTCTTTGTAGTTGAGTGGTAGCTGGTAAGGTGAGAACAAACTTGAGTACCCTTCCCATGAGTATCAGGGAGGGCTCCATCAAGGAGGGCAGGAAGGCTGCCTGACAAGCTGACACACCGGTTGGAACAATTCCTACCTTTTGCACAAGTGGCACACCCATTCATTCAACATCATTCACACAATATATGCTCCTAGTGTGCCAAGCCCTGCCCTGGATGAACACAGACTCTGGCACCACAGATGGAGGCCTACAGTATTTCATTAATTCAGAAACTCTACTAGCTACAAAGTTTCTGAGTGCAAGAACCTAGATTACCTGCAAATCTAAGACCTGTCCAGAGCAGCCCACTGAAGCCAGCTTCTCCTCGTCACATGCCATGCCTAGGCCAAGCATGCAGGAGTAGATCAGCCAGGAGCCACCCTCCCTTGTCCAGTCAAGAAGGGACACAGAGCTAGCATACCTGTGATCTGCCACCTGCCACTCAACCCTCCTGACCTCTGACATCCAGGCTGGTGTGAGCAGAAGAGAAAAAGTCCACTTTCACCACAGAACCTCATTAAGAGGTAGAGTCATTGGTTCCAGCAGTCACTAGCCTCTGACGGAACACAGGTGGACAAATAGGATACAACCTCCTCCATAAAGCCTTCACTGACCTTTCAGACTCAACCCCTTCTGAGTATTAACTGAACCTATAAAGACAGTGACAGATCAATACCAGCACTGAGAGCATGGCACAGGGAAGAGAAGGCATGCAAGCAGAGGGGAAATAAGGTAGTAATGAAAGGGAGAGAGCCCAACAGACTTAATGGACACAGAAGGAAACACCCCCTAAAGACACGGGGAGATGGGAGATGGTGCACAGCCTAGAGACCGAGTACAAATCCAGATGGAAGAGTGGATGAGAGCCAGGGAGGAGGTCACTGGGGAGTGGCAGGGCACCTCACCTGGAGGGAACATGAGAATAGCCTGGGGGGACGAGTGGACTGGAAGCGAGTGAGTGCGCTGCACGGAGCTGCGGCTCTGGCTGGGCATGCTGTTACTGCCTCCAGGGTTGGCAAACCACAGGTTCTGCACACAACATGGGGAGAAAGTCAGGGTGAGCGGGAGAGACCCAGGCCCAAGACACACATCCCAGGTACTGCCACCCCAACCCCACCAGCCGGCTCACCTGTCGGCCCTGACCCCCAAGACTGGGGCTGGTAAGGGCATGTCGAGGAGAGACAACCCCAATGCCTGAAGGGCTCAGGAGGCCCATCCTGCCAGGTGGGAGGGCCCGAGGAGGCATTGGGAACTGCCGCTGGGTCCGTCGGGCCACACCCATCCCCACAGAGCCAGCTATGGGGAGCGAGTTGGAGCCAAATGCCCAGCTGTCAAAAAACAGAGGGCAGGGTTACACCTTAGGCAGAAGGGTTCACATCTTTTATCCTTCCCTCAACTAAAGTGAGTAAGACAAAACACCAATCTGCTCTGAGCAAGGACTCCTTGGCTACATCCTTGTACCCTACATTCCTATATCCTCTTGATCCAAGAAGGATTTGGGGAACACAGAGAGGTTTCCTTGCTGTATACCCTCAAAGCAGTTCTCCAAAGGCCACTTCTCAAGGGAGAACTGTGCTGTCTGGTGTAATAGGGAACCTCAGAGCCTTCTGTGTATAGGTAAGGAGACAAAGGTGCGGAGCACGGTCTACCCCACAGGTGCGCTGGGTTTTGGCCACCTCAGCACCCTCCTGCTCTTTCTTTTCTGTGGTGCTGCTCAGCACGGCAGACAAGTTTTCTGTACACAGCGCTGCAGCCCTTGCACACCTGTACTGCTGGCTCTCCCACAAGTCAGGGCACACTCCCTGTAGCTCTTTCTCTCTGGGACAGAGAGCTCATGACAAAGTACACAACATGGCTCAGCAGGTAAAGGTGCTTGCCACCAAAACTGAAGGACCAGCCGGGCGTTGGTGGCGCATGCCTTTAATCCCAGCACTCGGGAGGTAGAGGCAGGCAGATCTCTGTGAGTTCGAGGCCAGGCTGGACCGACAGCCTCCAAAACAGAGAAATCCTGACTCATAAAACCAAAAAAAAAAAAAAAAAAAAAAAAAAAAAAGACTGAAGGACCTGACTTTGACCCCTGGAACCCAGACAGTGTAAGAGAACAGAATCCTAAATCCTCATATATGCACCACAGCATGTACTCACACACACACACACACACACACACACACACACACACACACACACACACACACACACACACACGCCGAAAAAGACGTGTGCGCTGTGTGACTGTGCAGGCCTTCCCTCAGCAGCTGCAAAGCAAGCTCACGGTTCTGCCCATGCTTACTTCGATGCTCGTAACATGTGAGCTACATCATGAGGCATAAAGCTGCCATCCCCTTGAAAACCGGTTACAGTTTCAAAACTGGAGAAAACCGGTCTCCAGATTCAAAAGGAAAGCTCCCTCTTCCTCCCTTCAAAGCCCCATTGTGGGACCTATGGCCATGATGACGCATCTCCCCTAATGAAGCCTCTCTGAACTGAAGACTTGCTCTCCCTCTTCAGGGCCACACCTCTTAAGAATTTTTTCTGAAGGGTAATCAAATGTCAGCACCTTTCCACAAATCAGTCTCTTTCCATGACCAGTCATAGAAATCTACTTGCCTCTACCTTCCGAGTGCTGGGATTAAAGTCCTACACCACCACACCCATCCTTCCTCTCCCTTCCTCTCTCTCTTTGGTTCTATGCAGTCCTAGCACCCCTGAACTCAAGAGATACAACTGCCTCTGCCTCCCAAGTCCTGGGATTAAAGGCTTGCTCTACCACACCTGGCCTTTTCTCTGCTTTACATTGTACACCATCTTGATTTTCTAGAAACTCTGTACTGGGTGATTGGAGAAAGTATAGCAAGGGGCCCATTCCAAAACATAATATCCCTTTTAGGCACCCACATGCCAACTCCATGGGCCTGGGGAGGGGCCCACCTACCCCTTCTGCTGCCGGTAGTTCTGCATGTCCAGTGCAGCTTTGCGCGGAAATGTTCGGAGGAGTTTCAGCACTTGCTGCTTCCAGGACAGCAGCCGCTTCTTCTGTGTCTCTGTGAAAGCCTAGAATGGGGAAGAAGGAGGCTGCTGGACAGACGATCATGCTTACAGGCTAGCTTACAGGGGAGGCAGGTACGTAGTGCAGTCATCTCTCCCTGTGAGCATGCAGAACAAGGGACAAGGAACCCTAGGCCAGCAGGAGTGTTTCTTTTTTTTTTTTTTTGGTTTTTTCGAGACAGGGTTTCTCTGTGGCTTTGGAGGCTGTCCTGGAACTCGCTTGGTAGTCCAGCCTGGTCTCGAACTCAGAGATCTGCCTGCCTCTGCCTCCCGAGTGCTGGGATTAAAGGCGTGCGCCACCAACGCCCGGCTGCAGGAGTGTTTCTTGAGGTGACTTGTGAAAACTTGGATGAGTACTAACACTGAGAACAGGTGTGAGGTGGCCACTTGCCACAGGGTATATCCTAAAGCAGAGAAGCCTTCAAGGCAACACTGGAGAGGATGGGCTGGAACCTGGGCCCTGATGCACTGTGGGCTCTAAAAGGAGTAGAACAGTCTCTTGCCGTCTTGGGAGCCCTAGTGAAGGTCTTACCTCGTGAGTCAGGCACTTTTCGATAAGCTGGAGGTAACTGGTGATGTTCTCCTCGTCTGGTCGGGACACCAGCAACTGGGTGCATACTGAGGAACATGGGAAAGAGCAAAACTTAGTCCCAACATAACCTTTGTCACACTGTAGCCTTCCCAGTACCAGCTGGTGGGTACAGGACACGAAACTTGGCCTGAATGAGTCCCAACTCCTGGGCTTTGAAGGCAAGGGCTAGTTCCATCAGCCCAGAGAGGCGTGCAGGAGGAGGTCTAGTCCCACCCAGTTTCAGCTGCTCTGCAGGTTCATTCCCCCCTAGGGTCTTTAATAAGAAGCATAGCTCCCCTTTTCTAACTTGAACTTGATTCATGGTGACTGGGTTCACTTAGCATTCTGCTTGAGGATTCTGGGCTAGGCGCTGGCTGCTCTCACCTTTGCCCATCACCCGTGTAAACTGGCTGGGGATGTCTCCGTCGGCGACGGGAGCTGGGGCTGGCTCACTGCTATCAGAGGGAGCTGGAGCTGGAGCTGGTGGAGGAGGGTAGTTCTCTGCAGCTGGAGGGTCCTTGGCCTCAGTGCCCTTGTCTGTTCCAGGGTGGGTGAGGGGAGGCTCAGCACCCGGCAGTAGCGGCTCCCCCCGACCCCCATCCTTGGCAGTAGGGGTGGCCTGAGGGACACTGTAGGCCTTGATAGGGGTGATGATGATCTGCTGCAGCTCCTGCAGAGCGTTCCGCAGATTGCCACCTTCCAGCACATCCTGCAAGGGAGGATGCAGCCAGGTCAGGTACAGATGGTGGCATAAAAATAAGGCTCATAGGTTCCAGCACAGAGGTCAGAAAAGGGGAGTTCTGGCCCATTAGCCAGGATCAGACTAAGACAGCAAGGAGGAGGAAAACCCAAAAGGAGGTAGCAGGGAAAGGAGAGGAAGATGAAGGAAAAAGTCAAATGTAACGATCTCTTGTATATCTGCAACTCACCCCCCAAAATAAAAACTCATCAGGTCTAATGTTAAAAGATGGAGACATTCTGGAATCACAAATCAGGACAGGGAGGGGAGGGGGGGGAAGAGCAGGAGGGAGTCTCTCAGGTAGCACCAAGTGAGCCCTTTGCAGACAACTTGCTGAAGGTCTCTGGAACCCAGCTGCTCATCGCTGGGGCCACCAGAGGTCAGACTGCAGGAATGAGGAGGCCCAGGCAGCTGCCAACAAGGCTGATCCAAAGCCTTCCACCTGCCTGTACACGGGGCCTTGGAGATGAGGATACCAGGTCCTCACCTTCTCTAGGGACTTGAGGACGCTCTGTCTCTCACGAAGCTTCTGGATGCTCAGTGCTATTTTGTGCCGGGCACCTTTGGTGACATTCTGTGATGAGGACAGAAGGAGACAGGAAGCTGGATAAAGGTGAGGTACACAGGGTGTCCCAACAGAGACCAGGGACAGAGGACGCCTGACAGCAGGAACGGCAAGCACCCAATGGTGCTGGCACAACACCAACCCAGTGGTCCCTCAGATTTACCTGCGACTCTAGGTGCTGCTCCGTTAGAGTCATCATCTCTTCGTAGCTCATCTGTGAGAACAAAGCAGCATACTTGTGCAAGCGGAGGCTCTTGAGCCACGAGGGCACGTCTGTGTAAGAGGGAGCGTAGATCAGGAGGACAATACTGGTGAAGGGGGTGGGGGTGAGGAAGAGGTCAGGCATAAGCCACGAGAACCCTTAGAAACTTCGGGAGGTTGGGGGGCTGGGTCCAAAAGCTGCCTCTACATGCCTAGGGAGACCCTTTTAGACAGTCTTCCCCAGTAGGACTTCTGTCCCACTGAGCTGCCAGGATGGCCTTCATAATTTAATCTCATCTGTTATTTATCTTGAGCTATGGCTGGCTGAGGGGAGGGACTATCTACGGCTTTCAGACCTGTCCCCTCCCTGAGGTGGCAGCTACAGGCAATTCTCTGTCCTTCCAGCCCAGCCCAAGTCCTGAAGAAGGAAGGTTCTGGCACCGTCCTCCGGATGCACCTTTCATCCCGCTGCCATCCTCCTGGAAAGTGTTCCGGCTGGAGCCCTGCTCCTCCGTCTGCTCACTGCCAGAGGAGGCCACACTGCTCTGTGGCGAGAGGGGTGCGTGGTCGGGCGTGGTGAAAGCAGCCCGGGCCCCAAGCTCCTCTGTACTCGGCCACTCACCAGGGGCCTGGGGACTTGTAGGGATGAGTGACATGGAGCGCTTCAGTGGGCTAGGGTGGATTTGGCAGGGGAGACCTGGCCAGAAAAGGAAAAGCAAGAGCAAAGAGGTCAGGTTAGGTGACTAAGCATAAAAAAGACCATGGCCCGCTCGATCCTTAATCTTCCAGGGGAAGGGAAGGAGTCACAGGGCCCAAGGGCATCTGCCTACAGACGCTGTTCAACCTCCTGCCCTAAACAACACCCAACGTCTCACTCCTGCTTCCCACTCTCACCAGACACCAGGAGCTATGGCTGGACTTGCCATGCCTAACTGGATCGCTCCCTTCATTCTCGCCCCCTTGCTTTTCAGCAGCCATGCTGATGTTACAGGGGTGGGGGCTTTTCAGAGATTGGTTCTCAACTTTGTAGCCAGGCTGGCCTTATACTCAGTGATCTTCCTACAGGCTGGAGCTACAGGCATGTACCACCACACTCAAGTACACACTACACTTTCAAATGTGCAAATTCCCCCTGTTTACATCCTGGTGGCCTTCTTCATGCTGACAGAATCCACTCTATAGTGACCTCAACTCAGGATCCTCCTGCCTTAGTCTCTCATGTATGGGATTAGAGGTGGGTAGCTTCACACCTCGCTAATGAACTGCTTCTCTAACATCTCTGTGACTGGGCCCTGTGTCTCCATTTTTCCCCCTGGACTGAATGCAAACTGACCAGCTTAGAGGCCAGGTAACTCAGAATGAAGTTAGTACCCTCTTCCCCTAACTGTCAGTGTCCACTCCATTCCTGAGGTGAGCCAAGGGCTCCACGCCGATTCTCTGGACAGCGCAGTGTCCTCTGAACACCCAGACCTTGTCACTGTCTTTTCCCCGTCCTAGCACTGTTCACCATCCTCTCTTTTGCCTGTCTCATTCAAGCTCCTCCATTTGGCCACTGCAAGCCAAGCACTTGTGCCCTGGGCGAGCCAGTTTCTTGTACTGTCTGTGGACTTATGAAGGAGAGCAACCTGGCCCATTCATTTCTGCACCGCAGGGGCAGGGGCAGGGGACAACACACAGGAGCCTTCCAAATGAATTTCATAAAGAACAAATGAATACTAAGAGGGCCTGTGAGCTCAGCACAGGGAATCCAGAAGTTCCTGTGGCAGCCTAGAGAGAAACAGACAAAGTCAAAAAGCCTGGTTAGGTGAGGACAAGGCCTGGGAAGCTGAACTCTTTTGCCTCAGTTCCCACAGGGGACTAGGGAGAGAAGAGTACAGGATGGGATTTCTGTAAGTGCCCCAGTGATACCCACCCAGAAAGAAGACACCCTGGACAGACCCTACAGCACCTTCTGCTAGAATCTGTGACAATATTTGATGCTCTTAGCCAGAAAGCCAGAAAGTTACCCAAGGGAGAAGACATTGACTGCCTCACTGCACACAGATAGTGTCAGACTCTGCTACTGCCCAGGATCCTGCTGGAGTCCTCTACTCAGGGCCCCTTCCAAGTTTCTGGACACGGTGGACTCTGGCTTCTGCCCCATTTCGGGGCCTCTTGGAAGAAGATGGCACTCTGGGCCCCAGAGCTGGAAAACCTTCAATACAGGCCTTTGTGCCTGTCTTGGTGGCCCTGGCTACCTCCTTCCTTCTCAGTCAACAAGCGGGCTGGTGAGGCTGAGAGGGCAGGAAATGACCCCGGCTGGAGTGACCACGCAGTTCCTGAGGAGTCCTGCTTGGCCTGCGTTGGGGTGGAGGCTGGCCACTGCCTGAGGATTATAAAAACAGGAATGCCGACTGCAGATCCATGGCCTCGCACTCTCCAAGAAATCCTGGTCTGTCCTTGGCAGTACACCAAACTCACCCTGCCTGCCCTCTCAGGCCAATCTCTGCTTCCCACTCAAAACTATTTTAATGGTTTCCTGCTTCCTACAACTGACTGATGTCCAAAAGTTTCATTTTATTCTTCAAAGCCCAAAGAGTGGCCTTAAAATTCTAACTCTACTCTTCAAATTCTAACTCTACTCTTCCTGAAATCAGTGCTCTTGAACAGGATTTTATCTTTGTCCATATAAAGTCCTCAGCAGGTATAAGTTTGTCTAGCATGCACCAATATGATCACTAAGAATCTTTTTTTTTTGTTTTGTTTTTTAGAGACAGGGTTTCTCTGTATTGTTTTGGAGACTGTCCTGGAACTCACTATTGTAGACCAGGCTGGCCTCAAAAATCTGCCTGCCTCTGCCTCCTGAGTGCTGAGATTAAAGGCGTGCGCTCAAGCTCTGCAGTGTCAAATTACAGACACACTTCTCAAGTGGAAGTAAGACCAGAGACCGAAATCCTGAGAGAGCTAAAGAGACCTCAGGTGATGGTATAGTATCTCTGCCTGGGATCTTCAGAAGCCAGTCAGATATCAGAAATGCTGAGAGCTAGAGAGATGGTTCAGTGGTTAAGAGCACTTGTTGCTCTTGCAGAGGACCAAGTTCAGGTCCCAGAACCCACATGGTAGCTCATAGTCATCTACAACTCTTGTTCCAGGGAACCTTCTTCTGGGCTCTTTGAACACTGTATGCACATGGTACACAGACAAGCTAGCAAAACACTCACCCACCCATTAAACAAACAAACCAACAAAACAAACACAAACAAAAAAGAAATATTGAGAAGATCAGAGGAGCTCATGTACAAGCATAACAACTCAGCTCTCTTTTAAACTGTCATGAGGAATATAGTCTTGATGCCCCAGATTTCTAGACTTTTAACTGATTAAAAACTTTGTATACTAAATTTATTTAAAACCAAATCAAATGTGAGTTCCTAAGACATCTGTAGGTGAGAGTCAGCTTTGAGAAGGTCAGCTCACCACTATGCACTGCTTCCTTCATAAAGCTGAGGTCCCGAAGGGTGATGGGGCTTGCAAAGGTCACAGAGCAAGAGAAGAGAGCCCATTATGACTTTTTCCAAGTAGGTACGGCCACCTAGGGAGGAGTCCTCACCTGTGTTTGCATTGCTCCCAATACTGTTGATGGCTGGCGGCACTGAGCTGGATGGGTGGAAGGGTACATGTCCATTTTCCCGGGGTGGCTTGTCCTGCCAGCCTGGTCCTGCCTCTCCAGGGGTCAGCTCTGAAGGGCCCCCCCACTCATCTGAGCCCTGGCGTGAATGGTAGGAGGGCTCTGGCCGGGTGCGGAAACCACTAGCCAGCCGCTCTTCCAGGTGGCTCAGCCAGAGGGCGAGCGCATTGCGGTCCTCCAGTGTGGTGGCTGGATGGATGAGGGCATAGGAAAGGAGTTGGCGGCTCTCCTCAATGAAGGCATTGCTCTCGATGGAGTAGGCCAGCACCTTCTGCAGCAGCCTCATGTACTCGGACTTGGCCTCTGTGTTGCCTGGCTGGAGCAGGGGCAGGTGGGACAGCAAGAGGGACACCACCTTCTCTTTGGACTCCTGTTGCCACTGGCTGACGATGGCTACAGCGGGAATAAGAATGACCATTAGGAACATGAGCAGACACTACCAAAAACCTAGAAGCTCACGGTCTCTCCCTCAGCTCCAGTCTCCTCTCCTCCTCCCATTTATTACCCCTGACTGTGTCCCTCACAGAACTGAGCCCAGGTACATGCTCCCTGCTCCTAAAGCCACTTTTTCCTCATTCTATCACTCCCGTCCTCAAAACCCTGCAGTTCCCTCCAACCCAGTCAGTCATGTAGATGCCCCTCCCACTACATGAGGACTCGTTCCTTTGCTGTAGCGAGCGACTTGCCTACTGCCTCTGCCACACTTCCCTTCCCCTATTAAACAGCCTTTTGCCGAAACTGAGAAGGTGCTGGAATGCAAGTTAAAAGCTTGTTCTCAGCCAGATAGTAGTGGTGCCTAGCTTTAATCCCAGCACTTGGGCTGCAGAGGCAGGTGGATTTCTGAGTCTGAAGCCAGCTTGGTCTACACCGAGAAACTGTCTCAAGAGACCTCTTCCAGTCACCCGCCCCTGCAAAAGCCTGTTCTCTGGTAGAAGATGGTCTAGATTCTTCACTGGTTAGATTTTAGGCAAGTCACCTTGAATCTCACTGAACAATGATTTTGTTGTTTGCTTTTGGAGGCAGGCTCTTGCTATGTAGCCCAGGCTGTCCTTGAACCTCCTCCCAAAATGCTACTACCTGTAAAGCTTGAGAGAAGATTAGAGAACCGGATTCACCACGCTGGTCTGAGTAGAGTGGGGGCTGGTGAGATGGCTCAGTGGGTAAAGAAAGGCCCCTGTTCCCAAGTCTGAGCCTGATGAATTTGATTCCTGGAAACCACGCCGTAAAGGAACCAGCTCCCCACCAGTGTCTTCTGACCTCCATCCTGCCATGGTGTACATGCCACTATCCCCCAAACGGGCAAATAATACCCAAGTAAACATTAAAAAGAATGGGATGTGGCCTTGAATCAAAGGCACAATACACAGTTGCTGCAGTTTTTTCAGCTGGTCTCTCTGCCACCAAGTGAGAACCTCCAAACTGTTCTATCCATCCAGGTGGGCTTATCTTCCTAAATCACACTCACATCACATCAGTTTCCGTTCAGAAGTTTACGATGGTAACCTGCACCCGGATTCAACTCCAAGACCCACATCCTAACACCACCTTCGTTTCCAGGTCACTGTCCACGTCTCACCAGACACAGACTGGGCGGGGCGGCCCATCCCATCTCCCTCGGAGCTCTCTCAACTGTGCTCATCCAAGCTCCCATAGGAGACTCAAGGGTTCAGCTGCAACCTTTTCCTAGCCAAATCCTATGTCTTAGTTCTGTCTTCCTCTCCTCCCCTAAACCTTTGGACTCAGCCTGAGGCTGTAAGAGTGCTAGAAAGCAGCCAACCACTGAGCTACACCCTCATCTTTCTTTTTTACTTTGCATTTTAAAATAGGACTTCACTAAATGACCCAGGCTAGCCTTGAACTCATTCTGTAACCCAAAGCGGCAACGAAGTAGTGGTCCTCTTGCCTCAGTATTCCAATTAGCTGCTATTATAAGCCTGAATTACAAGGCCCAGATTGGTTAGGGAGGGAGGGAGTGTGTGTCCGTCCATGCACCATAGTACACTCATGAAGGTCAGAAGACATCTTACAGGACTCGATTCTCACCACATACCATGCAGGAACCCAACTAAGGTGTCAGGCTCACCTGCAAGTGCCTTTATCAATTCAGTCATCTGCCAGTCCAACTTGGGTATTTTAATATGACATACAAAAACAGTATGAAATACTTCATAAGTTTGAGCATAGTCACTGCACAGAACTCATGTTAATTTTCTCTGTATTGTTCCAATGTTAGCGTATGCTAAAAGTTAGTTCCAAATTCCACATCTCTCTTCTCTGAGACAGGGTCTCACCAGGGAGCTCGGACTGGCCCTGAACTCTATCTGAATTCCCTGGCCTCAGCTTCCTGAGGGCCCCACTGTGCTCAGCCTCAGCTCTACTGCATCTGTAAAGAGAACTCAGAATCTTTCCTCCTCAGCTTGGCTGCATGGAACTAAGTGACATACACCACAGTTTAAGATTAGATCCCAGGAAACTCTGGTTTTACTATGTTACTAGTACTGTGGTTAGTATAGTTTACTATGGTTTCTTCTGTTTCAACAGTATATAAAAATTCTATAGGTATCAGCCAATCATCTAGCCTAGGAAACAGAATGGGATTTGGCCTCAGAAACCTAGATACAGCCAGGCCTGATGGTGTAGGTCTATAATCCCTGTTCAAATTCAAGGCCCTCCAGAGCTATAGGGTAAGTTCAAGAGTTCAAGGCCAGCCTTAGAGTGGGGGAGGGAGGCAGAAAGCACGCATGAGGCCCCAGACTCAAGCCTCTCGCCACAGTGCAGGATGGACACACAGAAGCCAGCAGAGCGCTCCTCTGTACCTTTCTTCAGTCCTACTTCTGTAGCCTGGGATTCACCGGTTTCTAGTTCTACTGAAACTTGTAGCTCTTGGAACAAATCACGAAGCTCCTAACTCCTGGGACCTGGCAAGCACATCCCTGCTCCACGCTTTCTTGGAGAGAGAGCTCCTGTTAAGAGCTGGGGAATTAGTTCATCCACTCAAAACCATCAACTCACTTTATGACCACAGCACCAGCCCAAGAGTAGCAGAAGTAGCATCAGAGCAAGCACTCCTAAGGTCAGTGATGGCCGACACGTAGCGAGGTCATGCTAAGAGCATGACTGCCATCCATCCTTGCCTTAACCATTTTACCATTTATATACACAGCAAGGTTTGGGAAGCTGGCAGGGAACAAGGCTGAGAGCCATGCTGCATGTCCTGCCCCGACAACCGGAAGAAACTTACTTTTTTTCATTTTATGTCACGTGCAGTTTTGTCTGCATGTTTCTGCACCATATGCATGCAATGCCTGTGGAAGCCAGAAGAGGATGTAGACCCCCAGGTATGAGAGGTGGGTGCTGGGAATAGAGCTGGGCCTCCTGAAGAGCAGCCAGTGGTAACACTGAGTCATTCCTCCAGTCTTCACAGTAACTTTCTATCTTCCAATGCCAACGCCTTCAGTCTTCACTCTTGCCACTCAGGGCCAGGAAACTGCCTCCCTCGCCTGTCTTCAACAGACCAGCTCCCTATGCTCACAAAGCTCTTCCTCCACAACTGTAATATTAAAGGTCCCTCTGCAGTGGAGCAAGTCCTTCCTCAAGTCAGGAAGCTGTGTCTTCCCTACCCTCTCACCTCCATCTGGCACTGGGTCACATAACTCTTGGATATCCCTCTTTTTTGAACCTATAGTTCCTGAACTTTTAGTTCTTGATAAGAAATAAGGCATGAAGAAATACAGTGACATTAAGGACAAAGTCAAAGGCTTTGCATTCCAGATGTCAGAGCAACACGCTTCCTCCTCTGTAAAGGAGCAGAGGGTTGCTGAGATCTGGGCTGCGCAGATTCAGAGAATGGTGTGTGTGAAGAATCAACAGTCTGCCTATAACAAATGTGCAGGATGTGGCTCGGTGATGGGGTTTCTCTCCATGCCAGCCCCTCATCCTACCCTGACTTTTCAACTGCTGTTGTTTAGGCCTTACAGTGTAGCCAGACACATTAGGACAGAGAGAAGCCTTGTCTAAACTTTCCCCCACCCCCACAGTACTGCCAGGACCCCAGGGCTACGAGATGCAGCGTCTCCTCTGGTACTGCCAGGGGACGTGACAGAATAGCCTCAAGGGTTGGGCTCAAAGAAGGACCTTGTTCTCCTGCCCAGGAAGAAGAGAGGAGCTTTGGACCACTGAGGGCTGACCCTAGGGAAGTGTGTGTTCATGTGTCTGAGTGGTGGTGGTGGGTAGGGCGGGCCTCCCAGGACTGGGAAGCATCAATGAGCACTGGAATGAGTCCAAGGAATGTGCACAGCCTCAGGCCCCTTGGGGTGAGCCCAGCTGGGGCTGCAGATGATGGGTGGGGATGAACTTCTAGTTTCCTGCCCAGATCAGAAAACTGTGGCCCAGACTTAAGGTATAGTAGAGGTCCAATGAATAGCTGCACAATTGAACCCAGATGGTCTGTTGGTAGGTAGTGGTATCTGTGTGTACGTGCCCTCTCTGGGATCTCACAAATTCATTCATCCTGCCTTAAGTCCTAGCAGAGCCTACTCTGAAAGTTCAAAAGGAAAAACCCACCTGGGTAAAAAATCTAAGCCAGGCAGTGATGTTGAACACCTTTAATCTCAGCACTTGTGAGGCAGAGGCAATCAGATTTCTTAAGTTTGAGGCTAGCCTGGTCTACAAAGCAAGTTCCAGGACAGCCAAGGCTACATAACCCTCTCTCAAAAAACAAACAAAAACAAAAAAATCCAAACCAAACAAAAAATCTGTTTCTGTTTCCATGACTTAGTACATTGTAACCATGGCCAGTCAAGTCCTTTACATTCTCTGCACCATGGTCATTTGTCTATGTAATACTGGGGTCACAGGGTTATAGAGTCAATGAACAAGTGATCTGCACATAGACCCTCACCTTCACTGTTCCTAGGTAGAATCTTCCCCCAGGCTGTCTCAGGGGTGCTGAGCCACTGGTTCACTTAGCAGAGAACCCTTGGGACTCCCCCTTAAGATTCCCCACAGGGGAGGGGAATTTTACAAAATTATTTACCCAAAACAGACACATGTCTGGTTTTAGAGTTAGAGGCATAATTTGTAGTGATGAAATTCTGGAGCTGGGTGAACAGGGGTTGAGAGACCAAGCAATGCTGGGATGCCAGCAGCCGCTCCTCTCCGGGCTGCAAATTTGGACTCTGAGGACATGGAGAAGGTAAAGGAGACTGCAGGAGTGTACTCCTTAGCACAGCAGCCACAGGGCAGGACCAACCAGGCAACCCAAGCTAAGTAGGCCATGACCCTGGGTCCTGGCAAATCATAGCAGACAAATATATCTTTGAGACTATCAGAAGAGCAAACCCATTTTTATGTGCTTAGCTATTGCAACAGTCATTTCAGCCTCTGGCACTAGTCAGAGGGGCTGGGGTTTGGCTCCAGACATACCCTTCTGTCTCATCCCAGCTCACAGACATCAGGGAGGACCAGGGGTTCACATTTTTGTCTGATGAACTATGTTAGTGGAGCCTGAAAGGAAAGGGTGGGGGCATCAGAGGATGAGCTCTGATGATTCACTTGTCATGGACCCTTCTGACCTCAGTTTCCCCACCCAAATTCAGGGAGCCAGAGAGGGAGAAACTTAAATCTGCTAGATATGGGGACTGACTTCAGAGGACTGGACATGGGAAGAAGTGCAAGAAATGTAGCCTAGGAAGCCTCAGGATGAGAGACATGAGATCTTAGTTGCCTAGGCTCAGTCTCCTCCTACCATGGGAATCCACGGGAACACCCTTATGTGGAAGGTACACTCAGAGGATAAGAGGGCCATGATTGCTGTTAGAGCTCCAAATGGCAGAGGAGAACTGGGAGAATAGGGATGAGGATAAGTGGGAACCCCAGGCCTCTCTGTCCTGGTTAGCTGTTGGGTTTTTTGTTTGCTTGTTTTTTGACAATCTGATACAAACTAGAAGTTTTCTGGAAAGAGGAATCTCAACTGAAAAATGCTTCCGGAAGATTGGCCTATAGGCAAGGCTGTGAGACATTTTCTTGATTCATTTTTCTGTGGGTGGGCCCAGACCACTATGGGCAGGTCACCCTGAGTGGTGTAAGGAGGCAGGTCAAGCAAAGCATAGGGAAGAAGCCAGTGTTCCTCAGTGGTATCTGCTTCAGCAAAGCATAGGGAAAAAGCCAGTGTTCCTCAGTGGCATCTGCTTCAGCAAAGCATAGGGAAGAAGCCAGTGTTCCTCAGTGGTATCTGCTTCAGCAAAGCATAGGGAAGAAGCCAGTGTTCCTCAGTGGCATCTGCTTTAGCTCCTTCCTTGACAGCCCTTCAGGATGGGCTGCAAGCTACAAGGTGAATAAACCCTTCCCTCCCCAAGTTGCTTCTGGTCAATGTTTTATCGCAGCAACAGAAGGCAAACTAAGACATTCTTCTTTCCTGCTCAGGGGCCTGGAGTCCTTTTCTTTTCTGGTCTTGCCTGTCACCTTGGATTCTGCTTCCTTAAACCCATGTGGCTAGCTGGCCTTAGGGACATCCCCATGCCCTCCCAGATGCTTAAGTGGTGAGGCAGGCTTGGGCTGGAGTTCCCTGCCACGGCAGTAAACCCATTTCCCTACTTCTGGTAGTCATTCACATGACTGCTCACTCACCACCTTCCTGGACACACCCAGAATCAGGAGCAGCGCCAGCAACCAGCCTGTTGCTTCTCTACTGGGTGACTATTAGAGCCAACCCTGGAGTGTTACAGCTAAGAGAATACCAGGTCCATTATTTCTGGAAAGTCCCTAGGGGACTGTAACATACTAAGGTCAACCTTTCTCTATCCCCGAATTATCTATGAAGAGGGACAGCAGAGACCCAAACCCAGAGGTGGCACTGGAGAACGGGAGGAAGCAGCAGGGTCTCTGCCTTACTGCTCATGCCCCCTGATCTGAGGCAATCTTAGAGTCAGAGAAACTTCCACTGGAAGTTTCACTGGAACAGGTGCCTCTTAATTGAGGACTAGGTGGGCCAGCTGAACTCAAGATCTAGCTGGTTGGGTAAGTGTGAATCTTTCTGGGGAAGGCAGAAAAGGAGCAGAAACCATGAGGAGGGCACCAATTGTTTTGATTTGTTTTTGTTAGTGCTGAGGATAGAACCACAGCTTCACATTTGCTGAGCAATCTCTCTGCACTCAACTACATCCTACTATGCATTAGATACTGAGAGCTATTACTCTAGCATATGATGGATCCTCCTCCACAAAGAAAGTAGAATGCTCAGAATGGCTAAGTCCACTCTGGCACATCTACTCGTAGCCAACAGGGCAGACCTTGATTAAAGGCGTGCGCCACCAACGCCTGGCTCCATCTCTTTATAGGCCCTCACATTCACTAGGAAGAAGCATTCAAGGCTCCCACAGATGTGGTGGTGGTAGTGGTGGTACATGTCTTTAATCTCAGCACTCGAGAAGCAGAGGCAGGCAGATATTAGAGTTTGAGGCCAGCCTGTTCTACACAGAGAGTTACAGGACAGTCAGGGCTGTTATATAGAGAAACCTTATCTCAAAAACCAAAACAATAACTATTTAAAAAAAAAAAGTCAGGCAGTGATGGCACATACCTTTAATCCCAGCATGCGGGAGGCAGAGGCAGGCGGATCTCTGTGAGTTTGAGGCCAGCCTGGTCTACAGAGTAAGTTCCAGGACAGCCTCCAAAACCACAGAGAAACCCCGACTCAAAAAACCAAAAAATTAATTAATTAGTTAATAAAAAAAGGGTCAAGTGTTCCCAGTACCCAGCACCCCTGAACAGAAGAGGAGGCAGGTAAATCTCTGAGTTTGAGGCCAGTCTGGTCTATATAGAGTTCTAGGCCAGGAAGGGCTGCAAAATGGGACCTTGTTTCAAAACAAACAACACCCCCCACAAACCTATAACATGGCAAAGCTAGAAGAACGCGTATTCATATTGCACAGATCATCTCATAAAACATGAGGCCAGGGAAAAGAGACCCCACTTTTAACCTTCCGTATCAACTGGTTGTACTTGGAAGTTCTGAAAACAACAAAAATACTGAAAGTGCTCTAGTAAGTCAACAGCCACAAAGCACACAGCTGACCTGGTAAGGCTGGCGCTCAGGGTAGGGGAGTGGGGTGTGATGAAGCTGGGAACACCACCCCACCTCTCCAGGGTGAGCAGAGCCACTACACACACCTCCATCCTTGGCGCCAGAGCAGGGAGCCCTTTTTCCCGGAGGGGAGGCTGGCAAGGATGGGAGACGGCTGAGTTCTGAGCCTTGTGCAGCTAAGCTGGGCTCTGACTGCTCTTTGTCTGCCTGCCTGAGCATCAGGCCACGTGACTCCTAATCTATGTAACCATCTTTTGTTGTTCATGATGCTTCTGCAGCTCATGCATCCAACTCAGTAAGAAATAAGCATGTTTCTATGTGACTGGGCCTGGGGAGTTAACAGAGGCCAGGCAGCTCTGTGGGTCTCCAAATCCCAATCTTAGCAACCCATGCTGGAGTCCTCACTGTTAAATAGGGTGATAACAGTACTAATTTCATAGGGTAGTTCTGAAGAGTATTAAGTGTGACTGACAATAGAAACAATTGATAGTTACTGAGTATTTACTGCTTACCAGGCACTGTGGGAAGAACTCCACCTGCATGAACTCACTGACTCCTCATAAGTACCCTAAACATAGGTGGAATTATCATCTTTAAAGATGAGGAAATTGAGGCACAATTATGGCAACTAACCACTATGATTTCAGTCTGGGCAATGTGACTCAAGAGTTACCGAAGGGCTTGACACAGGTTAAGGGGCACTTGGTTTGCAAGGGCTCCATGGGAACTGCTGTTATGAAGTTGAGGTAGAAAGAACAAGAAAACTCTGCAGAGCCAGGCACTGGTGGCACATGCCTTTAATCCCAGCCGGTCTACAGAGCGAGAGCCAGGAGAGAAACCCTGTCTCGAACCCCCCACAAAGAAAAGAATGACTCTCCAAGTGGTTCCTTGGTTCCCTTCGCAGCTACTTTTTGGTTATCCACAACTCTACTCCTTCTCTGACCTCCATGCCCACCTGTGTCACTGAGATCCGCAGCTCTGCACCCTGCTATGTCGAGCTATGTATACGTCAAGACCCAGAAGGCCCTTATGTTTTAACAGTAGCCCTTGAGATGATTCTCTGGACTGACTGACTGTTCTGGCCTAGCCGTCCAGGTGCCAGCTTCAGTGGACAGAGTACATCTACTGGTACTTAGGGAACTGACATGCAGGACTACATCTATATCCAAAACTCGCTTTAAGCTGTCACAGCCTGCAATCAATCTACTTTTGGAGGTGAAGGCTAACACGGAAAGCCTCTTCTATGAGTTCTGAGATCCTCCCTAGCTCTGGTGTGCTAGAGCTAGGAAAACAAACCATCACTCACCTTCTACCGGGTCACTTCATGACTTGCCTGTTCCTTCTGGCAGCTCATACAAGCTACCGAACACCATCCTTCCTCTACATGGGCAGTTTCCAGTTTGTATTGCCCTCCTGGGAATCCCCATTTCACACCTGAGGACAGCTGACAACAACGCAGCCCCAGGAGACCAGACAAGCACAGAGCATCCATTTCTCAGTACTGCTGTTGGTTGGTCTCTGTGGCACCTGGCACCTGTTCTTGCTCTCCCCACTGGTCTCCCATGTCTAGGGGCAGAGACTCACCAGCACTGTTGGCCTCTGACTCCAGCAGGTGGATATCATTGCAGTCCGCCAGCGAGTGCTCCAGGCAGAGCTGCAGAAAGCGGGCTTGGGTACGGGTGACCCGCTTCAGAAGCGACAGCAGAGCCACTGTTTGCTCACACTCATTCCAGCCCTTGAACCAGCTAGCGAGGATGCCTACTTGGTCTCGGAACATCATGGTGCCAGGCCTGGGGCCAGGGTTGGGGGACGGCGGTGGCAAGGGCCAGCGCCGTCACATGGTCTCGGCTCTGGACTCCTGTTCTCTCTCCCCTAAGGGCCAGGGCTTGAGGATGTCCCCTGGCGTGGTGGCAACGGGTGGTGGGGGGAGGAGGGAGCCTGCTTACATCAGGGGAGGTCTTGGTCCAGCCACACCTCTCCAGGCTCCTGGAAAAGAAAGCAAAGGGATCAGAGGGAGTGCAGGGGCTGAAACTGTCATGGTAAATATGGGCTGAGGGCCCTGTTCATGTTTCATGGAGTTTGTTCTGAGTTTCTGGGAGAAAGATGAAGCCAGCAGCAAACACTGAACCAGCTCCTCTCCAACTGCAGACCCAGGAACACCCTAAGACCAGACCCTCAGACACTAAGGGAAAAAACTGCCTTACAACTGGACAGCACAGAGCCAAAAAAGGTTGACCCAAATCAAAGATTAAGTCAGAGGGGTGTTCAGAAACAGGAAGGAAGAGACGATGTGCACTTGGGAAAAGATCTGAATGAAGGCTTGGCTCAAGGTGACATGACAAAGCAGACATGTGACCTGGAGCACATCTGACCTTGTTAGTCTCAGGCTGCCTCCTCTTAGGGCTGGACGGTGACTGTTCACCAACAGAAAAGACCCTAATTCCTTCAAACTAAAGCCCACAATTCTGGCTCAAGGGTGGGAGGTGGGATGGTAACCCCACGAGATCCCAGGTATGCAGATAGTACATGCTGACAGCAGATAACTAGTCACAAACTAGCTGGTAAATGTGAGCCCCTAGCGCATGAACACGGACAGACCTGTCCAAAGATTACCACCATGAAGGAATTCCATGCCCTCAACACAGCTCTTCACTCTGTAATAGGCTTGGCTGAGCTCTAAGACTCTACCTTTCTACTATGAGGTAAAGCACCCCTACCCCCAGCCTTCCTCTTCAGTCAGCTTCAGCCCAAAACTCCGAAGTGGAAGTCCCCTTGATTTTCAGAACACCAGATTGTTACCCAAGAGCCAACAGAGTGCCAACTTGAAGAGACCGGGCAGAATAAAAAGCAAAGACATGTGTTGGGCAGTGCTGGCACATGCCTTTAATCCCAGGGAGGCAGAGGCAGGCAGGTATCTGTTAGCTGGCCAGTCTGGTCTCAGAACGAGTTCCAGGAGTAGACAGAGAAACTGTCTACAATAACAACAACAAAGTAAAGACACTCAAACAAGAAAATGTCCAAATTCCTCTTAAGCAAGGAGTACACAGAAGTTGTTTGAAATGGGCAAACAGCAGGTCTAGTTTTTCAGCTGGCTTGTTTCCAGACACTCCTCTGAGGCCTTTCTCAAATGTCTGGAGCTTAAAGTATCCACCCAACATTTCCCCATCTGTCTCTTGCAACCAGTGCCCTCAGATCCATTCCCCCAGGGCTGCCCAAGAACCAAGAACTCTATACACAGACCTATGGTGTATAGAACCTGCAGGGCCCAGGCTTTAGGGCATGGTTCCCATTATCCTGACCTGCTGGGGATACCTGCATATGACCGGGATGCCTTGAAGAACCTTGTTGGATCTCCAAAGAGAACAAACTGTACAGCTGTCAGTTCTTTAAGATGGAAACAGCAGGGAAAGAATGAAAGTGAACTTTGCTCCAAGTCACACAGGTCTCCCACCAGTCATTTTAAAGTAAAGTAGCTAATCTAAATAAATCCAAATTTACCTTGGCCAAAAGTACCCTGCCTGACTTGTATTGTCTCTCCAGTCTCATGACACATCAAGTTCCTTCTTGCTCACTAGTCTCTTCCCTCACAGGCTAGTTCTTAAGTTGCTTGGGTCTCAGCACAATTATCACTTCCTCAGAGACAGTTTCTCTTACATGGCCACTCAATTGTATTAGTGGTTTCTTTAAAATACGACACTATGAGCTGGGTATTTATTGGTGGCACATGCCTTTAATCCCAGCACTCAGAGGCAGAGGCAGGCGGATCTCTGTGAGTTTGAGGCCAGCCTGGTCAACAGAGAGTTCCAGGACAGCCTCCAAAACAATATAGAGAAACACTCAAAAAACCAAACCAAACAAAAAATGACACTATGAAATACAGTTTGTTGATTTTATTTCTCATCACAATGCAAGCTATTCAGTCAGCCTGAGTCTAAAACAGTACTTTATTCATTAAAAAAAAAAACCTACATTTTATTTACTTTGTGTGTAAATGCCTTTATATGCATGCACATGCCACAGAGCACATGTGAAGGTCAGAGGACAATTTGTGGGAGTTGGTTCTCCCTTCTGATCATGTGGGTCCCAGGAAACTGAGGCTTGGTGGCAAATGCCAGGGCGTACTTTTTTTTTATTATATATTTTTAGGGGGGGTTTTCGAGACAGGGTTTCTCTGTATTGCTTTGGAGCCTGTCCTGGACTCACTCTGTAGACCAGGGTGGCCTCGAACTCACAGAGATCCCCCTGCCTCTGCCTCCTGAGTGCTGGGATTAAAGGTGTGAGCCACCAATGCCTGGCCAGGTGTACTTTAAAAACAAACCCAGACAGCTGTAACACATGCCTTCAATTTCAGCACCAAGGAAGCAGAAACAGATGGATCTCTTGAATTTGAAGCCAGCCTGTCTATATTTTGAGTTCTAGTATATCAAGGGCTATATGTATATGAGGCTCTGTCTCAGAATAAAACAAGACAAAACCCAAAACACTGGGGTGAGTTGGGGCCAAGACACAATTTTTAAAAGCAAATATAAAGAAAGGTCTGCCTTGTTATCTACTGCCTGATTTCTTTAAACTGTGTGTGTGTGTGTGTGTGTGTGTGTGTGTAGTTGCTTGCATGCAAGCACTTGTGCATATGTAGGTACTGAAGTGGCCAAAGGCTTCAGTTTCCCTGAAGCTGGAGGTTGTAAGCCACCTGATGTGGGTGCTGGGAACTCACCTCAGGTCCTCTGAAAGTACAGTATACACTCTTAACCACTGAGCCATCTGTAAGGTCTTGTTTATGTGGACCAGGCTGGTATGAAACCACAATCTTTTTTGTCTTAGCCTCTCTTGAGTGCCAAGATCACAGGCATGTACCACCATACCTAGTTCAATGGGAATATCTATCAGTAGGTATAACTAATAAACTGAGTCAGATGCTATGCAAGGGGAGGTAAGAGTGTACCTAGTGAAGAGACAGCATGAGATACATGAGAGGTAGCTGTCTGCAATCCTAGCCTCCAGGAAGTTAAGGCAGGGGAATTGCTATGAGTTCCAAGTCAATCCGAGATACAAAGTGAGAACCTGTAAAGAAAGCTAAATATAATGCACCACTAGTGTTTCACATGTAGAAGGATGAACTCTAGGTGGTTGAGAAGGGTTACTTTGGGGAGACAGGGGAATTACTAATACGGTAAATTTTATACCATTTCACTAGATACAAGTGCACACTGTTTTTTGACATTAAAAGAAAGAATTTTCAGTCTTTAATTTTAGTGTTCAGAAGGCAGATTTCTAAGTTCAAGACCAGCCAGGACTATACAGAGAATACCTTCCAACATACACACACACACACACTCTCTCTCTCTCTCTCTCTCTCTCTCTCTCTCTCACTCACTCTGAGATTTCTTTCTACTTACAGCAAGAGAGCACTATGCTGCCCTGGATGCAGGGTGGGTGAATGGAAGTTTGGTGCCTGGAAGCGTATTTGCCCTCCCTGCTCCAACACTGCGTGGCTTCAGGTCCCAAGGAGGTACCAGCTGCTTTAACATAAAAACAACTTTCTAAGCCGGGTGGAGGTGGCTCATGCCTTTAACCCCAGGACTCGAGAGGCAGAGGCGGGCGGATCTCTGTGAGTTTGAGACCAGCCTGGTCTACAAGAGCTAGTTCCAGGACAGCCTCCAAAGCCACAGAGAAACCCTGTCTCGAGAAAAAAAAAGAAAAGAAAAAAGAACAACTTTCTATATAATGTATCTGACCAAGGATGGAGCGGGCCACCATGTGAGAAGGTAATAATTGCCTGGCTGTTGGAAGAGTGGAGATTCTTCCACTGGGTGACAGCTCATTCCATACTAGACCATGCTACTGTTTTGGCGGAACATCTAGGAGGTTTAATATGCAAGAGCATTTACAGCAAAAAGATGACCAAATTCTCAGACAAAAACTGTGCACATTTCTATCACCTTTTTTTTTTACTGGATTGTTATTTTCCGAAGCAACAAGGCTATATATCCCCAATAGCTGCTGACTAAACATCAATCTAGCTTCTGCCAGCAAAGCTTTGGGACAGAATGAGGTCTCAAATGTGATGCTCACAAGGATAGGCTTTGAACAGAGCTGGCCACTGGGGATTACAATGAGCTACAAAGTACACAGGCTGTTTAAAAGCGGAATACACTATTCCACTCTAATCAACTGTTGCCATGTGGGAATAGATTCATATTATTAGGTCTTCAGTTTTTTGTTTCTAATACAACAGCAGGAAATCTGACTTTAAAATTCCCTATTTTTAAACGTTGGAAACTAATTCATGTTAAAACAGCAACTGTGACCTACTACACAGCACAACAAAACCGCAAAACACTGTGACCGTGGTCCTTGAAACAAGCTGGAAATAGACTAGAAGCTGACTAACGCCCCTCCCCCAGCCCCAAAGCTCTGTAGTTTGTATCTTCAAGCCACCTAGATGCTCAAGGGACATCTGGTGGGGAGGACACTGTGATGGAGCCGGGCTCTGATGGTCTACAATGGGCACTAAGGCTTCCACATATCCACTCATAAGAACAACCTGTGAAGCCGGTCGGTGGTGGCGCACGCCTTTAATCCCAGCACTCGGGAGGCAGAGGCGGATCTCTGTGAGTTCCAGCCCAGCCTGGTCTACAAGAGCTAGTTCCAGGACAGCCTCCAAAGCCACAGAGAAACCCTGTCTTGAAAAATCAAAACAAAAAACTGTGAAAAAAAATCATCCCTTAGCTAAACCCAAAGATCAAAGAGTTTGATGCCCAGAATCCACACAGCAGCTCACAACCTTTTGTAACTCCAGTTCCAGGGACTTCACTGGCCTCTTTCAGTCTCCACAAATACTTGTAGTGCACATACATACAAGCAGGCAAACACTCTTACCCTTAAAAACCCTTAAAAAAAAGGAAAACAATGAAAAAAGGACTGCCATGAGTTCATAGCCAACTTGGGCTACACAGCAAGATTCTATCTAAAAAAAAAAATCCAATAACAAACAAACAAGCACAACCTAAAAGTACTGATCTTGGGCTAGGGAGATAGCTCAGGGGGTAAGGCACTTGTCATATAAGCTTGAGGATCTGAGCTCAGACTGCTGGAATCCAGGTAAAGTCAGAAGCGGTAACCCTGTATGATACTAATCCCCACAGCAGGGTAAGAAGTGGAGTGTGGAGGGTCCCAGAAGCTCAAATGCCCAATACATCCAATGGTGAACAAGAGGCAACCCTGTCCAAACAAGGCAGAGGGCAAGAACCAATATCCAAAGTTGTTCTCAGATCTCTTAATTCTTGCTATGTTGTGCCCATGCATACACACACACACACCTCAAAAAAGGGGGAAAAAAGTGATCTATCTTGAGAACAGAAAGATGCTGAGTGTTGCATATAGATGATAACTGAAGAAACTAAATAGAGCTGGGCAGTGGTGGCACATGCCTTTAGTCCCAGCATTCAGGAGGCAGAGACAGGTGGATCTCTGTGAGTTTGAGGCCAGCCTGGTCTACAAAGTAAGCTCCAGGATAGGCTCCAAAGCTACAGAGAAACCCTGTCTCAAGAGAGAGAGAGACACTAAATGGATGCCCCCTTTTCACTAAGGACAGAGGGCCTTGCCCCCCCCATCCCACCCAGGTGCCTGTTTGCAGTGAGCCAGCACCTGGATAAGGAAGGCATCAGCATCAACTTTCCCATGGCACCTCATGGTAGTACTATCCATCTTTTTTTTTTGTTATAAAAGTGGAAATCAACTTTATAATTTGGTATGCTATTCATATTTTTCTTTTTTTTTAATCAATAATGATTTTTTTTATTCTTTTTTTTAAATTTA
This sequence comes from Mesocricetus auratus, assembly GCF_017639785.1. Lineage (NCBI taxonomy): Eukaryota > Metazoa > Chordata > Mammalia > Rodentia > Cricetidae > Mesocricetus > Mesocricetus auratus. The sequence goes on along the minus strand of NW_024429216.1, from coordinate 7,078,420 downwards.
GATAAGAAACAAGGTTGCTTCACAAGTCAGTTCCAGGTCCCTCTCCTTTTCCCTCCCCAGTACTATCCATCTTACTATGATGGGTTCATCTATCAAACGGCCATACCATCTTCTGGTTCTAACAATGCGTTAACCTTGAACAAATTCTTTCTTGGCTGCAGAAGTGGATAAGCTCTCTTGGAACTTTCAATGTAACTACTGAGGAAAATAGCTCTAGGTTATCAATTATTACTTCTGCTACCGTGGGGCTAACCTGCTTCTGAATGAAGCCGACATACATGGAACATCCTCAAGAGTTGTAGGGTGAAGACCTAAGTCCACAGAGCCGGAAGCCTCCTTACTGGACTGGACGTTTTAGTTCCAGAGGCCAATAAATATATTCCTTAGGCCTGTTTAAACTGGATTTTTTATTACTTAAAATAGTCTTGGGTACTTAAATACAAAACTGCATTCACTACTCCTCTGGTCTCGCTGTCTTCACACGGCCAAACCTGACTCTCCCCACTTTTGAGGAAAGCCAGGAAAGAAGGCTTAGTATATAGCAAGCCTCCAGACGTCCTCAACACTGCTGGCATTTGGCCAGATTTAGAATGTGTAACTTTCTTGAGAAGTATCTACAAACCCCAGAAATGAAAAATGGACCCAAACAAACAGCTGAGAGGTTTTAGGGAAAACTTCCCCCAGGATTCTTCCCTGGACTCCAAAAGTGAGAAGGGGTCCACAGACAGGACAAGTGCCCAGTCAGCTCTCTTCATTTAGAACTGAGTAGTCAGGTGAGCTGGCTCAAATCCTAGCTTTCCCACTGATACTTGCTACTATGACTTCTGGCAAGTAACTCAGCTTCCTCCTCCAGGAAGCTGCGAGAAGACTGAGATGAAACGATGTACAGAAGGCAGCTAGCCCAATGACTTCCTCTCCTGCATTACACCGTCCCTCACAGGTTCTACGCTAACAGTTCTTCCACAGGTGACTTCACCTGCATCCCCAGACGCCTGTTTTTGTTGTTTGTTTGAGACAGGTTCTCTCTATAGAGCCCAGGTTGGCCTTGAATTTGAGATCCCCCTCTTTCAGCCTCTCAGGTGCTTAGGATTTAATTTAAGAACATATGAGCAGGGCATTGGCAGCGCATGCCTTTAATCCCAGCACTCAGGAGGCAGAGGCAGGTGGATCTCTGTGAGTTCAAGGCCAGCCTGGTCTGTAAGAGCGAGTTCCAGGACAGCCTTCAAAGCCACAGAGAAACCATCTCAGAAAAGAAAAGTGTGTGTGTGTGTGTGTGTAAGGATTGGGGGAAGGGGGGGGGGTACTGTGCTTGCCTAGCATGTGAACACTCTGCAATATAATCCTTATCAACACAAACATACATAGCACATAAATGGCACATACATTATTTTTTTTGAGACAGGGTTTCACTGTGGCTTTGGAGGCTGTCCTGGAACTAGCTCTTGTAGACCAGGGTGATCTTGAATTCACAGAGATCTCCCTGCCTCTGCCTCCCGAGTGCTGGGACTAAAGGCATGTGCCACCACCGCCCAGCAATGGCACATACATTTATGAGACATGAATAGTCAGCCTCCATTTACAGATGGGAAAAATTACTTAGAGGAGAAGGCACTATTCATATGCTGAAGCTTTCCGTAAATCTCCATTGGCGGGCTGGAGAGATGGCTCAGAGGTTAAGAGCACTGACTGCTCTTCCAAGAGGTCCTGAGTTCAATTCCCAGCACCCACATGATGGCTCACAACCATCCATAATGAGATCTGGTGCCCTCTTCTGATGTGTAGACGTACATGGAGGCAGGATGTTGTATTCATAATAAATAAATACATCTTTAAAAAAATCTCCATTGGCACCCAGAAGTTGGGCTTATGGGATATTTTAACCCCAGACCTCTGGGGTCCATCAGTTTCCTCATCCATTCCTAGCTCTTCTATAGTTCTCGATTTAGGCCTTTGAGGAACACACATTTTATAGCAAATAGGCTAGTTACCAAACCAAGTGTGTCAAAAGACCAAAGAATCCAAAGTATTTTTTATAAGAACTGTTGTTTTCAGAAACTTGGAAAATATGTACACACACAAAAGTATACCACTGTCTCAGGAAAAAAGAGCCTTTTCTGTTCATGAATTGTCCTGGGGAAACAAAGAGAAGAGAAGTCAAGCAGGGCCTCTGGAGGCTAAGTGCATACAGGGTTAGGAAACCCTGAGTAGAAAGGAAGCTGCTATTCCTTTTCCTATCCCGGAATCTCCTGACTCTTCACCACAGAGCGTCCCTACCCCCGCGTCCTCCTGTACATCGTCACCTCTGTGGACATCTCAGATGTCTCTTCTGCCATCTCAGTTCTTTACTGGCCGTCTTCCTGTCTTCTGAGCTGAGATGACAGGCATGTGCCTCACAATCATATTTTTTTCAGGGGGTGGGGCAGGTGGAATGGATCTGGGCTTGCTATTTGGCCCTGGATGGCCTGAGACTCATATAGGCCAATACTGCCCCTGAACCCATGATGATGAACTTCCTGCCTCTGCCTCCCAAGCCCTGGAATGCTGGGATTTTGGGCATGAACCATTATACCCACCTTTAGCCAAAATTCAAAACGAAAAAACAAGTTCATTAAGCATACAAAGGCACAGCAGGCATGGTAGCAACAGAAAAACTGCCTAGTTCTCTCCTCTCCGCACGCACGTGCGCGCACACACACACACACATGTGTACACATATACACACATACATTCATACATACATACAAAAATCTCCTCTCTCCCTCCCCCGCCCTGGCTGTCCTGGAACTTGCTTGGTAGACTAAGTTGGCCTTGAACTCACAGAGATCTGCCCGCCTCTGCTGGGATTAATGGTGTATGCCTCCGCCAGCATTTTCATTTTGTGGGTGTGGGTGTTTTGTTTTTGCTTGTATGTGTGCAAAAGATGAAAAGGCCAGAACAAGAATTATAGGTGGTTGTGAACTGAACCCAGGTCCTCTGGAAGAACAGCCAGAGATCTTTAACTGCTGAGCCACCTCTCCAGCCCCCTTTTTTCTTAGTGGCAACTACATACATCCTTATCTGTGCCAGCAAAATGGCTAAGCAGGTAAAGATGCTTGCTGCCAAGCCTGACAACCTGAGTTTGGTCCTTGAAACCCACATGGTGGAAGGAGAGACCCAACTCCCACAAGCTGTCCTCTGACTCCCACACGAGTGCATCATCATTTGGTGACCAGAAGTGTTCACGAGCACAGAAGATCAATGTTTCCAATCCTCTTCTTCAGACCTCAGGTCAGGCCCGTCCCACTTTCCTCACTTTCCACGGAAGGAGTCTGGTATCTTCACAGGTGGCATTTCTTCAAGGGCTCCTTCAATTCCCACACTGCCTAGACTCTAAGAGGCACAGGGAAGGATGATCCCAGGCTACACCATAGCATCTGACAAAGAGCAGGCTCTCAACAAACAGCTGCGGTGCGTCTCTCCACCACGCAGCAGTCCTTCCTCTGCATACAGGAATGCTAGGGTTAGAATGTCTCACTTCCTGGTCTTCCCACAACCGGCGTCACTCATCTTTCCTGATTATCAGGCTCAACTGTCACCTCTTCAATCAGGCCATTTCTGACTACTCTGTCTACAGTGACCACCTTTACACTAGTTCATTTTCTTCATAGTACATATCACACTGGTACTTCTTTTTAAAATGTTATTGTGTGTGTGTGTGTGTGTGTGTGTGTGTGTGTGTGTGTGTGTGAGAACACACATGTGCCATGGCACCCATGTGGAAGTCAGAAGACAACTTGTGGTGTCAGTGCCTTTACCTAATGAGCCACCTCACTGGGGTTCACATTTCTTTTAGTCCAGTATTTTCTCTCCCCATCAGAATTTGAACTTTGTGAGTTTCAGGCCTTTGACTGTTTCATCTTCAGCTGTATCTTCAATATCCAAAATATCTCCCTCCATGGATTACTTATCAATCACTCGCTGTCAGGGGCATTTAACAACTTGCATATTTGTAGTTTTCTGGATGGTGGTGGTACACACCTTTAGTCCCAGCACTTGGAGCAGGAGGATCTCCATGAGTTTGAAGCCAGCCTGATCTACAGAGTGAGTTCCAGGACAGCCAGGGCTACACAGAGAAACCCTGTCTCAAAAACCCAAAATCAAAAAACTCTTGCATAGTTCATATACTATGTTGTTTTATGAGCTGCCTTCAACCACAATCTATTTGACAAATTTGCACTAAAACAAACAAAACCTCTCCAAAGTTCTGGGCCCTAGAAATCCAAAGCCAAGTTGAAGGAACTGAATCCAGGGACTATTACATTCTCTGTTCTAAAGCCAGCAAATCAAGCCACTCATCTGCTTCCTGCCTCTCCTAGTGAGATCCTGAAATAAAGTCTGTAGGATCATACTGGCCATTAGATTTCTTTGAACCCAAATAATCACAGAGCAGGGAATTACTGAGGGTGGGAACAGAGAAAAGGAGGAACCATCAGTCCTCATAAAGCTCATGGGATGGGGGCTGGAGAGATGGCTCAGAGGTTAAGAACACTGGCTATTCTTCCAGAGGTCCTGAGTTCAATTCCCAGCACCCACATGATAGCTTACAACCATCTATGATGCCCTCTTCTGGCTTGCAGGCATTCATGCAGGCAGAACACTATATACATAATAAATAAATCTTCAAAAAACAAAAAACCTCATGGGATGGAACCCTATTTAGTACAGTGAGACACAGTTGTAGAGTACAGAACCCCAAACACATTCAAGTATCTTCTACCATCAACTGTCTCATACCTACTAGGGAGAGAAACTGTCTTAAACTGAAACTCTTTTAAGAGTTTTTTTTTTTTTTACACTGTGGGTGCTAAAGAGGTAGAGTTTAAAGCTGGGGTTGCTGAGGGCAGTATCTGTCACCACAAGCAGAAACCTGTTAAAGAAGATGCTCCTAACTCAGTGGAGAAATGTGACGGTTGGGATTATTATCTGAACCTCATGATACAGCTATAAGCAGTCTGGATTTTTCAGTAACAAGAGCCAATTAACCCTCACCCCACTCCCCTCCCAACTCTGCTGGAGCTCAAAATCTCCCTTTTAAACTACTTTGTGTTAAGATTCTACTACCTTTTAGGGCCTTGGCTAACATTACTTTCTGCTCACAGCACTCAGTGTGTACAAGGCATTGTTTTAAGTACTTTACATCCATTAACTTAGTCCATGAAGATATCATTATGGCTTTCAATTTTTTCAGTTGTGGAAACATAAGGGTCACACCCAACCCCTATCTAAACAGAAAATCCAACTCTCTGACCCAAGGCACTATCATTTTGGTACGGGCAGGGCCCACAGACCTTCTATTAGTCCCACCTGTCCCTCACTTCATCATATGAAGGAAGATAATCGTAGTTTATCTTCCTCAGGATCCCAAGATATGAAACTACACAGAAAAAGCACGTAACACAGTGCCTAGCAAACAGTAAGTATTTAGTAAACAGCAATCCTTGTTACATCCACGGGTCACTCTAGTGCAACCATAAAATACTATGCAAATCAAAGAGTGCTGCTTCCTTTAACTCTGAGCACATACAGAAGAAACTATGGGTGAGAGATGATGCTTTCTTGAGGCTTCAGATGTAGCTCAGTCATTAAACACTTATCTTTCGTGCCCCAGGTCCTGAGTTCAATTCCCAGCACCGTAAAAACAAAAGCATACAGTGTTTAAACTATGTCCCCTGCCAAGGAGCTCCTAACTGTGATCCTAATTCCCATGGAACACTACCTTATCCTTTCCATGAAGTCTTTCCGAATAGTCTCTCCACAGAACACATTTTGTACCCATGTTCTTTATGGTGCACCTGCCCAAGTCCTCTACTAAATAGTGAGCTCCCTAAAGACAGTGTTTATCTTAGACTCTCTATTTCCTCTTCTTGGTCCTACAGAGGAATGGATTCTCTTGGGAAAAGTTGAGAGTACTATAGAGACCCGAAACTAAGAGAGACTGAGCAGCTAATCAAGATGGGGTGAGGTAGGTCACCAGAACAGAACATAGGAGAGCTCAGAATCAGTGCCAAGAGAAGTTCCTTGAACAGAAATAGTGGGCAGGAGGAGAGGCAACGGGACTGACCAGAGTAAGGAAAGGGAAGAGAGCAGGGAAGGGGTACAGACACAAGTGGAGAATGGGCTCGGAGAAACTTGGAGCTACCCATTCTCCAGTAATGTTCACCTGGCACATTCAGATACAGCCTGTCCGTCTAGCTTCCTGTCCGCTGAGGGAGTGGGCAGTGCATACAAAACTACAGCAGGAAAGTGCCTGGTGCCCTGTGAAGCGCATGGAGAGACCCTGGCAGTTCAGACACAGACAGAAGACCTGAAGTTGCCACGTGGAGAAAGAGATGAGATGAGGGGGACACGTGTGTTCAAGGAAGTAGCAATTTAAAGCAAAAACAGCAGAGGCTCTAGGGTGGGTCAGAGGGGCAGGGAGAAGGAGAAGGTCTGAGAAAGAGCTGAAAGGGAACCTTTCAAAGGCAGAATCTTAAGTAATTATTCAGAGGGTGGGATAACACTGTGGAGGAGCCAAGATCCTTCGAAGTGGGTACGAAGTCTTTCTGGAGGATGGTACTTCACACAGCAGAGTTCCCGGAAAATGGTGATGCACAGCAGGGTTTAGAGGCGCATCTTTAGGGCTCTTTCAGGAGGACTTTTTATAGAAAGAAAGCCTCTAGAAGCAGTGCTTCTGAAATTTGAGCATACATCAGAATCAACAGGATTATTAAAAACTCAGATTGCTGTGCTCTGCTCTGAAGTTTTCTGATTCAGTATCTGAGTAAGACCCAAGAATTGGCATTTTGCAACCAATGCTGTCACAGGTCTAATCATACTTTGAGAGCAACTGACAGAAGGGAAGGGAATTCTTCAGTAAAGGGGCTTCAAAAATGAGGATGAGACTTCTCAAAAAGTTTCTAAGTGGCCAGGCGTGGGTGGCACACACCTTTAATCCCAGCACTCGGGAGGCAGAGGCAGGTGGATCTCTGTGAGATTGAAGCCAACCTGGTCTACAGAGCGAGTCCCAGGACAGCCAGAGCTACACAGAAAAACCTGGTATCAAAACAAAACAAAAAAAGAACTCTAAGTGTGTGTTAAAGATCTTTCCAAGTCTGAAAGAAGAGACCTATGAGGGCCATGTCTAAAAAGGAAGGAAGAAGAGAAGGCAGGTAGGTTGGTCAGTCTGTCAATGTGAGAAAACTCAAAGCATTGGGAATTCAAGAAATAGAGGAAGTTTGGGAAAGGGGAGTCTGAAGGATGCTATGGTGTCTGAAGAAACAGTGGTGGAAGCAGATGAGAACCCAGAGGGATGAGAATGGGAGGAAAAGAGAGAGTGAGGACAGGTTTATCCTAGCTGGGATAAACCTGACAGAGTCCTGAAATAAGACTGGGAATGTCAGAGGGGAAATTTGAGGGAGCGTTCCCAGAAAGTGCTAGAGATTACTGAACAGGGCCTGGGAGAAAATGCTCTAAGGAGTGTCTTGAGGGAAGGAGTGTCTCCTGAGAGAGGCCCTGACAGGGGGATCTTTAAACACACAACACTGCACACTGGGTAGGGCTTGATGAGAAACCTCAAGTGAAGTCAAAAAGAGCATACAGGGGGTGAGGGGGCTCCTAGCAAAGACCTGGTAGCATCAGAGCAGGCTTTTCTCAAAGTATCCTGAGTGTTCAGTTACTCAAAGATTAGGTAGGTGTGGAAGGCTTTCTAAAGATGGTTATGGAGGGCGGGGGCTCTGAGGAAGAAATAGCTAGAAAAGTCTTTCAGTAGGACAGTCTGAGAAACCCCAGGGAGCCTGAAATGGCCCTTTAAAAACTTCTCAGAGACCCTGACTTCCCTAGGGTTTCTGATGCTAGGGGACCCTGAAAGCTGTATCTCAGAAGGGTGTTTCAGTGTTGTAAGGAGGAGCTTCAGAGAGTTATCTAAGGCTACAAGGGGGCAGTCTCCGATTTTCCAGTTATCCAAGAAGAATTCTAGAGAATACAGAGGCTGTAAGGGAACTTTTTGGAGCCCTTACACAATTTTTAAAACATGTGGTGTGTGTTACTGGGAAAGGATTTGGGACACATAAGAGGGGATTTGGAAGAGGTTTTCGGAATATGAGAGGAGCTCTCTGGAGGCTTTCAAGATGAGTAGGCATGGGGGCTCAGGAGAAAACGGTTAGGGGGTACAGAGAGGTGATCTAGTTAGAGCATTCCAAGGTGGGGAAGATTTGTGGAACACGAAGTCCCTGGGCCAGATTTTGGAAACCTACACAAGGGTCCAAGTGGTAGGAGAAGGGGGGGTGGGGCTCATATGGACAGAAGCAATGTGAGGAGGGGGTCCTTCAGGTGAGTTCTGGGATCTATGAGCATTTCAGTAGCATCTGAAGAAGACTGTTCTGGGATATGCAAGCTTTTCGAGGAAGGCGGGTTCACCAGGGGCACCCTGAAGGATTTGGGGCGTAAGAGTGGAAATCGCTAAAACGTCTAGAATGGGGAAGGGTGGGAGGGTAAATTCTTGGGATACGTGAAGAGGAAGTCTGAGGGAGATGGATGAAATGTGTGATGCAGAGGGGGAGTCCTAAATGCCAAGGGGGTGTCTGGGGCCGGTTTGGGGGCTTCAGGGAGGCTCCCGAGAGACACGCCGGGGACAAATATGCTGTGGAGACAGGCAGGGAGTAGCCACCAAGGAATGTGTTGCGATCCAGGAGGAAGGTGGGGGGGAGAAGCAGGGACGAAAGGGCGGGGACCCGCGGGGAAGGTCCCCGGAGGAGGCGGTTGAAAGCTGAGGGTGGTCTCCGGGGAGGCCGCTGGAGCCGTGAGGGAGGACCAGGCAGACGCGCGCCGGGTCGAGACAGCGGGCCCCGCGCCCGGCCCCGCGCCTATCCCCGGGGCGTGAGGAAGGGGCCCGGGCGGGGAGAGCGGGGCTGAGCGCGGGGTCCTCCGGGGTCCCCCAGCCTCCCGAGGCCCCAGCCCGCCGCCCGCCGCAGCCAGCGGCGCGGGGTCCCTGAGGGGGCGGGGCCGGCCGCGCGGCCTGGGTCGCCCTGAGGGGAGCGCCGCGCGCCTCGACCGCCGCCGCCGCCCCGCGCCCGCCGGCCCGGCCCTGCCCGAGACTCACCGCCTCGGCCGCCGCCGCCGCCACCCGCGCCTCCTCAGGCAGCCGCCGCCACCCGCGCCGCTGCTGCCGCCGCCGCCGCCGCCGCCGTCGCCCCCTCTCCGGCCCGAGAGCTCCCCTCCCTCCTCCCGCACCGACCACCACCGCCGCCGCCGCCGCCGCCGCCGCCGTCGCGCTGCGTCACCGCGCCGTGCGTCACCGCCCCTGGCCCCGCCCCGGGGGGCCACTGCGCGCCCGCATTAGCTCACACCCGATTGACGGACGGCCAAGCCAGCCAACCGTCGGCGAGGGCAGCCCGGAGGGTGGGAGGGGTGCGGCGAGAAAGGCGGGGTCCTGGCCGGGAAGGGAGAGACGGGGCTGGAACGAGGCCCCAGGGGCCCGCCCCCTCCTCACTACGATTGGTCGAACTGGGACGGGCAGACAGCCAGGCCCCGGGCGGAGGGCAGAGGGTCGGGAAGGGGAGGGGCGCGCGCCGCGTTGCCCCGGGCAACAGGCCGGCGGAGCCCGCGATTGGACCTCCGGGCCCGCAGGGGGCAGTCTCGCGCCTGTGTAACTCAGTGGCCGCGAACCGAGTCACAATTCCTCATTCTGGCGTTCAAGGGCCCCCTCCTCCTCGCCCCTCGGTCACGCCCGGCCCAAGGTCTGTACCCTGTAGTACCTTGGCCATTTGGGGGTGACAGTGCTGTATTCCGGCGCCTGGCGCCCATCGGCCGCGCCTAAAGCGACACAGATGAGCGAAGTCGACCCTTGAAGGGTGGGAAGAGATAAGACCCGGCCCCCCCCCACCCCCGCGCACAAAAGAGGCCGTCAATAAATGCTGATCGCTCCCGTCGCTTCCATCGCAATCTCGGTTCATCCACAAACTGTCCTGCGTCGGGGAGAACTGATTGGAAAGGATGACAGCACCGAGGCTCGTTCCGAGAACTCACGGGAGATACAGTCAGGGTGGAGAGTCTAGTTTACGACAAGGACTAGTAGGAAATGAGCTGCCAGCAGATGTTTGGCCGCTGGAGGGAGTTCGCACTTGTGCTGAAGTGACTCGGGGGACGAGGAAGGGATTCAAGACCTGGGAGGTCTTGGGGAGTTGGGAGTCTGGAAGCGACGCCTCTGACTGACTCAAGAAGGAGAGATAGATAGGAAAGAACGGGACGCGGAGGACTCCAGGGAGCTACCTGGGGAGTTGGGGCGGGGTTGCGTCTGGGAGGGATCCTGGGGAGGGGAGGAGATGGGAGGGACGCCTAGGTGGCCCTCTGAACTAGCCTTTTGCCACTGGCTGGCCACAGGGCGGAAGAGAAAAGTCCAGGACAAAGCCCTCTGGGAGATTAGGTCTCAGAGAAGGAACCTAGTGTGGGACGCCCAACAGCGAAGCCAAGAACATTGCCCCACCTCGGGGTTTGCAAACTGAGGCTGGAGACCAGGATTTAAGAATCGTTAGAGATGGTAATTGAAGCTGTGGGAGTGGGGTGACCGATCCCAGGGAGGGTATGAGGGGTGAATGGAGACAAGGATCAGACGGAACTCTGGGAAATGAGGACACCTGGTTTGAGAAAAGAAATGAACACTAAACGGAGACTGTGAAGTGGCGAAAGACTGGAGGGAACTGGGCGGAAGTCTTTAATCCCAGCAAAGGCAGAGAGGCAGGGGCTTCTCTGTAAATTCGAAGCCAGCCTGGTCTATGTAATGAGACCCTGTCTCAAAGAGAGGCAGAGACAGAAACCTGAAGAGGGCAAGGAAAGGCCATTTCAAGCCATCACAAGCCCCATCTATTTGTGGTTTGGATTTTTTGAATTAGGATCTATTCTAGTCCTGACTGACCCAGACCTTTCTTACACCAGACTAGTTGCTATTCTCCTTGAAAGTGTGGGCTAAGCCCCCTCCCCTTAAGACCTGGAACTTTGCTTTGTTTTAAGTGATTTTTCTGGGGCTAGAGAGATGGCTTGGGAGTTTAAGAGCACTGACTGCTTTACCAGAGCCTCAATTCCCAGCACCCGCATGGAGACTAGCAATTGTAATTTCAGTTCCAGGGGACCTGTTGTCATCTTCTGACTTTTGCAGGTCCCAGACACGCAAGGGGTGCACAGACTTACGCAAACAAAACACTCACACACATAAAACTTCTTAAAATACTTTAAGAGCGAGGTGTGGTGGTGCATGCTTTTAGTCCCGGCACTCGGGAGGCAGAGGCAGGTGGATCTCTAAGTTTGAGGCCAGCCTGGTCTACAGGGAGTTCCAGGACAGTCAGGGCTACATAGAGAAACCCATATATTAAGTCACTTTTTAAAAGCTGGCAGCTGCCAGGCGGTGGTGGCACACGCCTTTAATCCCAGCACTCGGGAGGCAGAGGCAGGTGGGTCTCTGTGAGTTCGAGGCCAGGCTGGACCGATAGCCTACAAAGCAATACAGAGAAACCCTGTCTCGTAAAAAAATAAAAATAAAAAAATAAAAGCTGGCAGCTGGGTTGTGGTAACACATACCTTAAATCCCAGCACTTGAGAGACAGACAGGCAGATCTCTTGAGTATGAGGCCAGCCTGATCTATAGAGAAACCCTATCTCGATAATAAACAAGCATTGTGGCATGGAGTTTAAGGAAAAAAAATTGGAAAACAACCAGTATAGACAATTGTTTTGGGGAAGTTTGGAAGGAAATAAGCAGCAGATGGGGTTGGGTTGCCATGGCATACAAGTGGCGGTCAGAGAACAATAGGAATCAGCTTTGTCTTACCATGTGGGTTCAAACTTAGGTGGTCAGGGTTGGCACCAAACACCTTAATCTGCTGAGCAAACTCCATGGCCCTGTTTGTTTTGAGACAGGGTCTCACTGTGTAGCCCTGGCTGTCCTGGAACTCGGCTATATAAACCAGGCCAGCCTCAAATTCATAGAGATCCATCTGCTTTTGGCTCCCAGGTACCTGGATTAAAGGCACGCACCACCAAACTCAGCTGTTTATTTTTGAGACAGGTCGTAGCCCAGATTGGCCTCTTAACTCTCCAGGTAGCTAAGAATGACCTTGCACTGTAGATTCTCCTGCCTGCTCCTCTTGAGTGCTAAACGTGCTTCTTCATACAGTTTATATGGTGCTGGGGACTGAGCCCAGGGCACGTATACTAGACAGCATTCATTCTATCAACTGAGCTACAGCACCAGCCACGTTACTTTTACCATAGATGCGTTTTTATTGTATATGCATGGGTGTTTTGCCTGGATGCTTCTGAGTGCCACATACATGCCTGGTGCCCATGGAGGCCAGAAGAGGGCATTGGGTCCCCTGGAGCTGGAGTTATAGACAATTCTTAGACATCATGTGTGCTCTGGGAAAGGAACGTGGGTTCCGTGGGAGAGCAGCCAACGCTCCTAGCTGTTGATCCATCTCTCCACCTTTATTTTTGGTCTTTGGAGAGTATCTTGTTATATACCCCTAGCTGGCCGATACTTCCGGCTTCAGCCTCCCGAGTGCTGGGATTACACATTCCACCACACATGGCTGGAGACAAGGATATTCGTTTTTAAAACGGAAGAACTAACATTTCATGAAGGTTTGGGGAAGAGCCATCAGGGGACAGGGATAGATTGTAGGAAGGGTTGGAGAATAGCTGTACAGGTGGTCTGGCAGGCGGGGTGGGGACCAGTGAAGGGGTCTGTCGTTCTTAGGAAGGAGAGCTCGTGATGGGGTGGGGACCAGTGAAGGGGTCTGTCGTTCTTAGGAAGGAGAGCTCGTGATGGGGTGGGGACCAGTGAAGGGGTCTGTCGTTCTTAGGAAGGAGAGCTTGTGATGGGGTGGGGACCAGTGAAGGGGTCTGTCGTTCTTAGGAAGGAGAGCTAGCAAAGAGATCCAAGTGGGGCAAGGGCTGAGGAATATTTCTTTTTCTGCGTGCCTGTATTTCTCCACTAAGATGCATATGGTTTTCTCATAAGTTACTTTGTTTTTACTGCTTCTTTATAGGACATTTGGGTTTATTAATTGATTTTTTAAAATTTATTTCAAGAAGGGAAAGGGAACAATATGAATACACTGTGTATGGTGTGTATGGTGTGTGTGTGTATGGTATGTGTATGGTGTGTGGGTGTGTATATGTATATAGTGTGTGTGGTGTATGTGTATGGTGTGTGGTATATGTGTGTGTGTGAGCATGAGAACAAAAAGCCAGGCCATGTGTGTGCTAACGTGTTTTCACTGAGCTATGCTCAATCCCTCATACTCCTTTATTTGTTTTATCAGATTTTCTGGAGTTTTTTTTCTTAAGATTTATTTTGTGTGTATGAGTGTCTTGCCTGCAAGTTTATATGTGTACCACATGTATACCTGGTGCCCACAGAGGTCCAAAAACGGTGTTGAGTCCCCTGAGCTGGAGTTACGGAATGATCACGAACTACTGTGTAGTCCTGGGAATCAAACCCTGGTCCTCTCCATGAGCAGTCAGTGCTCTTTTGTTGGTTTGGTTTGGTTTGTTTTGTTTTGTTGAGACAGAATTTATCTGTGGAGCCCTGTCTGTCCTAGAATATGCTCTGTAGACCAGGCTGGCCTTGAACTCACAGAGATCCGCCTGCCTCTGCCTCCCGAGTGCTGGGATTAAAGGTGTGTGCCACCAACGCCCAGCTGCCAGTGTTTTTAACTGGTCTTAGCCAGTGAGCCATCTCTGGAGCCCCCTGTTTTTAAATTTTTTATTCTCTCTCTCTCTCTTTCTCTCTCTCTCTCTCTCTGTCTCTCTCTCTCTCTTTCTCTCTCTCTCCCTCTCTTATTCTCTCCCTCCCTCCCTCTTTTTGAGACAGGATCTCATGTAAGTCCAGGCTGGGTTCACTGTAGTCCATATTGACCTTAAACTAGATATGTAACCCAGGATGGCCTTAACTTTTTGTTTGTTTGTTCTTTTGTTTTTTGAGACAGGGTTTCTCTGTGGCTTCAGAGGCTGTCCTGGAACTAGCTCTTGCAGACCAAGCTGGTCTCGAACTCACAGAGATCCTCCTGCCTCTGCCTCCTGAGTACCGGGATTAAAGTCGAGCACTGCCCGGCTGGCCTTAACTCTTGATCTCCTGTATTTATCGTCCAAATGCTGTAATTAGAGGACTGACTGTTTTGTTTTTGACAAACAGCTGAACTATGTAGCTCAGTATGCGCTGCAATTCTCCATCCTCCTGCTTCTGCCTCCCAAGTGCTGGAATTACAAGCATGCATCACTATTCCCTGCTAGTATCTACTCTTTCCTTGTTTTTTAAATTTTATTAGATTATATTTTCTTTGTTTAAGTTTCTATACACATGAAAACGCCATATCCCACTTGGGGAGCTCAGAGGATAATTTTGGGAACCGGTTCTCTCCTTCCCCATGTGAATCCCAGGGACTGAGTGCAGTTCCTCAGGCTTAGTAGCAGGCGCCCTTACCCCCTGAGCCCTCTTGGTCTTTTGGTGTGCAGTATCTCTGTGTAACTCTGGCTATCCTGGAGTTCACTATTGTCAACCAGGCTGGCTTCAAAGTTGTAGCAATCCTTAGTGTTGGAATATTATATGCCACCATTATTTATTTCTGAGACAGGGTCTCTCTGTGTAGCCTGTCACTGCTCTAGAGGCTATGACACCTTGAGAGAGCGAAGTTCATAGAAGAGGCAGATTTAGCCGGTCGGTGGGGGCGCACGCCTTTAATCCCAGCACTTGGGAGGCAGAGGCACGTGGATCTCTGTGAGTTCGAGACCAAGCCTGGTCTACCAAGCGAGTTCCAGGACAGCTTCCAAACAATACAGAGAAACCCTGTCTCAAAAAAAAAAAAAAAAAAAAAAAAGGCAGATTTAGCCGGTCATGGTGTTGACCGCCTTTAATCCCAACACTTCAGAGGCAGAGGCAGGAGGATCTCTGTGTTCAAGGCCAGCCTGGTCTACAGAATGAGTTCCAGGACAGCCAGGACTACACAGAGAAACCCTGTTTCAAAAAACAAAAAACAAAACTGTGTTTTGAGGAACCTGGTCGCAAGACTCATGTCTTATTTTCTTAGAACTTTCTCACAAGCCCTCAGAATTCTCCTCACACAGCTCCATTCCTGGACTGTGTTCCAACAGTAACCCTGGTTGTCCTGGATCTCACTATGTTGACCAGGCTGGCCTTGATCTCACAAAGATCTGCCTGCTTCCTGCCTGCTGAGTGCAGGAATTAAAGGTGTATTCCACAAGGATGGGCTTACTAACCATTAGGCACCTCTACCAACCTGGGATAACTGAAACTATGATATCTTCCCAGTGACTCCAGATGAGAGACTGTGACTTTACTTAGCTAGGGCAGCCCAGTGAGGCGGTATTCGAACCTCCATCTTAGAGATCACAGCCTCCCAGGTTCTGGCAGATGCAGGGAAGGAAGGAAGGGGAGGAGCCCTTTGTGACAGTTGTCCCAGACCAGGCATAAACAGGATGTGGTGTTAGAAGAAAGCTTCCCCCTGCCACAGCCTGCCCCTCTCAGCCCGGGTCCCCACCCCTAGAAGACAGCGGAACTGAGAGGAGCCCCGAAGACAGCAAAGCCATGGTCAGAGGGCCTGGGTGTCGAGAGAGGGCAAGGGGCTGTGGTCTGGGGTGGGCAGGGGCAGGGAGGGGGCCTGGGTGAAGGTCGGCTGCAGTGTGAGGGTCACAGGCAGGAAGGAAGGGACCCAGCTGTGGCCAAGGGTCTAGCTAGGGCAAGAGGTGCTGGTTTTATTTTGGCTCCACACAAACAGATCCTTGGGTCTTCTGGAATAAACCACGAAGACCCACCAGGAAGGTGGACCCTGCCCTGTGTATACCCCAGAAGCTGAGCTGTTGAGTCCTAGTGACTGGTACCCACTGAGTCTTCCCACACGGGCCAGCCTCGGCTTCTTCACCGGTTGGTGGGGAAACTGAGGCAGGAGAGGAGCCAGGCTAGAGGCCAAACCAGCTCAGCCCCTCCCTGTTTGCCCAAGTCCTCTCACATGGGCTAGCTTCAGCTTCTTCACTGGCTGGTGGGGAAACTGAGTCAGGAGAGGAGCCAGGCTAGAGGCCAAGCCCGCTCAGCCCCTCCCTGTCCCGTTGGCAGTCGGATTCCCTGGTGGTGTGTGAAGTGGACCCGGAACTAAAGGAAAAGCTGAGGAAATTCCGTTTCCGTAAAGAGACCGACAACGCAGCCATCATAAGTCAGTGGCCTCTGCCCTGGGGGGGGGGGGGGGGAGCGGGGAGGGAGGGAGGGCTGGCGCGGGAGGGACCTGTACCCCGTGTGCTCTCCCTCTCCAGTGAAAGTGGACAAGGGCCGTCAGATGGTGGTGCTGGAGGAGGAGTTCCAGGTGAGGGACTGGGGTGGGGGCCCCAGGATGGAGGGGGGAGGTCTGGGGACAGTGTTGGTAGACTGCTTTTCCCTGGGTACCTCACAAACAAGGTACAGTGACATTACAGGCGTGTAATGCTGGCACTCTGGTGGTGGAGCTAGGAGGACCAGGAGTCAAGGTCATCCTTGGCTACAGTGTTAGCCTGGGCGGTAAGAGACCCTGCATCAAAAAGCCACGTGAAGGTTGGGCACCGTGGCACTGGCCTTTAATCCCAGAACTCGAGAGGCAGAGACGGGCGGATCGCTTCTGTCTCTCTGTGGTTTTGAAGCCAGCCTGATCTACACAGTGAGTTCAAGCCTTATTCTTGCTTTGAAAAAAAAAAAAAAGCCAGGTGTTTGAGTTAGGGTTACTGGTGTTGTGATGGAACACCGTGACCAGAGACAGGTTGGGGAGAAGCCAATTGTGTGGCTTACACGTCTTGAATCAGGGTCCACTAAGGGAAGTCGGGGCCGGAACTCAGACCTGGCTGGAACTGGAGGCAGGAGCTGACGCAGAGGTCATGGAGGCGAGCTGCTTAGTTTTGTTCCTCGTGGCCTGCTCAGACGGCTCTTATAGAACCCAGGACCACCAGCCCAGGAGTGGCCCCACCCACAGTGGGCCGAGTCTTTCTGTATCTAAAGGAAGTGTGCTACACTAGTCTACAGCCAATCTAACTGAGGCAATGTCTCAATTGTGGTTTTCTCCCCTCAGATGATGGTAGCTCGTGTCAAGTTGACATAAAACTAGCCAGCAACTAGGGCTTTCATTCTAGATAAGGTAGCCCAAAGCCACCAGCAACCCTGTATAACAGGATAAGCCTCCCATTTTGGGGTCTCACTGTCCGCATCAGCCTTCCTTCTTGCTAAGGTCCAGGATGCTTGGCAGGGAAGGGTATTGCCCAGGACTAGTTGGGCTTCCTTAGGCCCCATGAAAGGAAGTAGAGTGGTTACCATGGGAACACTGACTCAAATCAGAACTCTGGCATTTACTGTCTTGTGCAATGTGGGGCAAGTCCCTTGACATGGCTGGGCTCAGTTTCTGTAGCTGTCAAGTGGGCATAATAAGACCTCCCCATAGGGTTCTGAGAAAACTCAATGAATCCACACACATGCTTCGCTTCTTAGAACAATGATTCTGCAGATTTCAAGCGCTCGTTTAATGAACTGAATGATAGTCATTTGTTCCCTCCCTCCCTCTCTCTCTCAGAACATTTCCCCAGAGGAACTCAGGTTGGAGTTGCCAGAGAGACAGCCCAGGTATCGTGGGGGAGGGGTGGTGTGGAGGACTGTGGGTAGGGGGTAATAAAAGGCTTACAAACTGGGGGACATGGGGTTCCACTTCTGTCTATGGGCTCAGGATCTCTTGAAGCCAAGAAGCATAGTCCAGAGATTTGTATTGATGTGGAATTTTACACTGGCATGTTTATCTATTTTGTTGCATGTACATGATTGTTTTGCCTGCAGTTATGTCTGTGTACCACATGCGTGCCTGGTGCCCGTAGACATCAGAAGACATAGATCTCCCGAAACTAGCGTTGTGAGCCACCATGTGGGTGCTGGGAACTGAATCCAGTCCTCTGTAAGAGCAAAAAAATGTTAAGTGCTAAGACATATCTCCAGCATTTATTTTGCTGGATAGTGGTGGTGCACACCTTAATCCCAGCACTCAGAAGGCAGAGGCAGGCAGATCTCAGTGAGTTTGAAGCCATCCTGGCCTACAGAGCGAGTTCCAGGATAGCCAGGACTGTTACACAGAGAAACGCCATCTCAAAAAACCAAAAGAAAAAAATTTGAATTTATTATGTATGTATGTGCATGTATGTATGTGAGGCGTCTGTCATGGGTCATGAGAACTCATGTTCTGTGCAAGAACAAAAAGAAACCATACTCAACCACAGAGCCGTCTCTCCAGCCCCTGTTGCTGTTCCTTTGAAACATGGTCTCATGCATCCCCGGTTGGCCTTGAACTCAATATATAGCCAAGCACAGTCTGACTTCCCGATCTTGCCTCAACCTCCCTGCCGTCTCTGATTCCCACACTGTTTCAGCCTTCCGAGGGCTGGTCTCACAGACCTGCGCCACTCCCACACTGTTTCAGCCTTCCGAGTGCTGGTGTCACAGACCTGCGCCACTGTGCCTGACTCAAACTGTCCTCATCTTTCATCTTGACTCAATTCTTTTTTTGGACCTCATTCCCAGGCTCAGGGACCTTTGATAACTGCAAATGCCCAGGGGCCCCGAATGGAGCCTTGCCCCTGGGAGGCTCAGTGCTGGCGGCCTTTTGAGTTTTATCTTGGAGTTTGTCTTTTGTGTGAAATCTGACCCACTGGAGCACGGCGCTGAGCCCCTTGGTTCACATCCAGTTTTACTTCCTGTGTCAGGCACCAGCCAGCTCATGACCGGTGTGCACTCAGGTGCCCCTGCTGGGATAGGAAGTGAGAACCCATCATAAGCATGTTCCGGGCGGGCCACCTCCAAGTGACCATCCCCATGGCTGAGGAAGCTCCAGCTTAGACTACATTGTTTTAAAAGTATTGGAGACAGGCGCTGATGTAGTCCAGGCTGGCCTCAGCCTCGCTGGGTAGCTGAGCTTGGGTCCCTCCTGTATCCATCCCAAGTGCTGGGATGACAGGGGGGCGCGGCCGCGACCAGTTCCGGATTCAAGGCCGTGAACTCAAAGAACAGCAACCGGGCTGCTTCTCGGGCCCTAACTGTGAGTTCCGCTCTCTACCTCAGGTTCGTGGTCTACAGCTACAAGTACGTGCATGCCGACGGCAGGGTGTCTTATCCTTTGTGCTTCATCTTCTCCAGCCCAGTGGGTGAGACGCAGCTCTGAGTGGCCTGAGGAGAGGGCCTTGCCTTCTGAGAAGCAGTGTGTGTCTGTGTCTGTGTCTGCCAGTGGGTACCTGCACCCGTCAGTGTGACTTGGGAGTTGGTGGCCTGGCTTGCTACAAGCCCTGAGTTCCATCCCCAGCACCACCAAAACAAAAGAAAAAAACGGATACAAGGGTATAACAGCAGCTGGGTATGTTGGTGCACGCCTTTAATACCAGCACACGGGAGGCAGACCCCTGTGAATTTGAGACCAGCCTGATCTGCATAGCAAATTCCAGGACAGCCAGGGCTACATAGTGATCCTGTTTCAAACAAAGTTAAAACAACCCCTTCCCCCGAAGAAGTGCCTTATGGCCAGGCATGGTTGTGTTCTGCCTGGGGTCTCAGCACTTGGGAGGCTGCTGAGGCTTGAAGGGCTGTGACTTCCAGGCCAGCCTAGGCTATAGAATGAGACCTTATCTAAACAACAAACAGGACAGGCATGGCGACTCAAGCCCTTAGGCCCAGCACTCAGGAGGCAGGGGCAAACAGATCTTTGTGAAATCAAGGCCAGTCTGGCCTACACAGTGAGACCCTGTCTAAGAAAAAAAAGTGTATTCATGTGACTGTGTGTGTGTGTTCATGTGACTGTGTGTGTATTCATGTGACTGTGGGGGGGTGCATTGTATGTGGGAGCTCTGAAATGGAGGTTGGCACTTAGGTTTCTATCAAGAGGAAATCCCCACAGGGTCCCGAATCTCCCCCCAGACACCCTCACTATAACCTGAAGCTCCTAAACAAATCTAGAAACCCTGAGTACAGCCTTCAGAGTCCTGCAAGCCTCCTTAAGCTGCACCTACATGACTACCGGTGTCTGCACCCAACCACACCGTTCTCCTTTTTCCACACAGGCTGCAAGCCTGAGCAACAGATGATGTACGCGGGGAGTAAGAACAGGCTGGTGCAGACGGCGGAGCTTACGAAGGTTCAGAGGGGCCGGGCAACCCTGGGGTCTGAGGGCGAGCCAGGGCCTGAAAACCTGGGGCCGGGGGGCAGGCGCTCGGTTCCAGACCCCTGAGTCTGAGAGAGGAGGGCTGGGCCTGGACTCCAGCCTCTGAGAATCGCAGCACTTGGAGGCCTGGACTCCTGGGTCTGAAGGAGCAGGACTGATCCTGGACTTCCGGTTTGGAGGAGGAGGGCTGGGATCTGGACTCCTGAGCCGAGGGGTCGCGAAGCCTCACTGGATCGTAAGGCTGAGACCTCTGTCTCTACCCAGGTGTTTGAAATCCGCACCACAGACGACCTCACTGAGGCCTGGCTTCAAGAAAAGTTAGCCTTCTTTCGTTGACCTTTGAGCCAGAGATTTGAAATCCTTACATCTGAAGACTCAGGCTCCTAGGCTAATGACCATCCAAGAGCTAAATAAAGATGGAAAAGTCAGGAATTGAGCAATCCTTAACTCAGTTCTGACGCGTTATCTGCACCGCTTAGTCGGTGCTGGCCGACAATCCCTGCAGTTCCAGCCGGTGGCCTGCAGGGGGCGGACGTTTCTAGTGGAACCAAGCTGACCCGGGAGGAAAAGACACCTGTTTCTCAGAGACTGAGGGGGGCCTTGGGGTTGCCTGGGATGAATGGGAAGCGGGTGGCCTGGGTCCCCTTAAGGCCTTTTGGGGGATGTTCGAATCTGTGAAGGGGTCACTCCTAAGCGGGGCAGAGAGTGCGGCACCCCTTCCCTTCCCTTCTGCTCTGGGGCTCAGAAGGCATCTTCGGGCACTAAATGCTGCCTTTCTCGGCCAGGCCCTCAGGTAGGAAGAATTTAAAGACAAGAAAGAAAAAAAAATCTCAAGATCAAAACGTATCTGCTTCTGGCACCAGGAGGTGCATGCTGGACAAGCCTGCAGGTCCAGGGCCCTGGGAGGAGGAGGAGGGGTCAGGACTCTCGGTGAACCCCAGAGGCTTGAAGAGTCAGGGAAGGGGAGACTCCCCACTCGCCTTTTCTCCCAGCCCCCCAGGCGCTGAGTTCTCTCAGACTCTGTCTGTCTTTGGAGGACATTTATTGAGCGCCCAGGGGATGCAGGGCTCTGAGTGGCGGTCACGGGAGAGGTGGACCACACTCCCTGGCTTCTTTCTCCCACGGACTCCCATGTTTGCTCAATCGTCACACCCGGGGCCCCTGGAACTCCCTCCCTCCACCTCTTTCCAGGTTCCCTGTCGAGAGGTGGCCGTTGCCATGGTAACAATGACACAGTGACCTTGGGTCTGGGCTGTCCCTCCCCCAACCCTGGTGCGCCTAGGGGCGGGCCTAAAAGGAAATTCATACCCTGCCTCTGCATCCCAGCCCTCAAACTCTTCACCCCGTCCTGCCCCTTACGTCGCTGTCCCCTTGTCTCCAGGCAAGCCCAGCCCTTTACAGAGAAGTCCTGGACAGAATAGCTCTAACCGGGACGGGGAGAAATGCCTTTAGCCCTCCATGTTCTGGGGGCTTTTGTCTCTTCCCCGCTAGAGCCCCACTCCACCCACATTATTTGTTTGTTTGTTTATTTATTTACGAGACAGGGTTTCTCTATGTAGCCCTGACTGTCCTGGAACTCGCTCTGTAGACCAGGCTGGCCTTGAACTCACAGAGATCCACCTGCCTCTGCCTCCCGAGTGCTGGGATCAAAGCGGGTGTCTAATAAAGAGGTCAAGGAAACCCTGGCTCGCTGAGATGAGAGAGGCAGTGAGACTTGCCCAAGGTCACACAGGCACAGCCTCAAATGCATAAGATTGGTAGGCACCATCCAGGCATTGGTTTAATTCCTGCAAGGAACCAAGAAGAGGTGGCCATGGTTAGCCTCATTTTTTTTTTTTCGATTTTTCTTTCGAGACAGAATTTGTCTGTATTGTTTTGGAGGCTCGCTCTGTAGACCAGGCTGGCCTCGAACTCACAGAGATCCGCCTGCCTCTGCCTCCCGAGTGCTGGGATTAAAGGTGTGCATTAGCCTCAATTTAAAGATAGACAAACTAAGGCACAGAAGCCGGAGCCACATCTACCCCATGTGCAAAGGTCACAGTGTGCTGTTGTAGGCAAGAGTGTCAACAGTCATCGCCTTCCTTCCCGTCTCCCTCCTCCCTTCCCTAGCCTTCAGCAGTGAACTTGCTTTTAGGTTGTAGCGGTAAATAATCCAATCAGAAAGGACCATGTATGGGACTCGCCCAACCAAGAGCAAATTTGGAAAGCAAGGACCAATTAGAGGGTCCAGATCAGATTATCCAATGATGAGTCAGTATAATGGGGGCAGTTTCTTGATGCATTTTATTAAGCTGTATGTGGTGTGTGTGTGTGTGTGTGTGTGTGTGTGTGTGTGTGTCTGCTCACATGCGGGGCAGCTAGTGGATAACTTTCAGGAGGTGGTTCTTTCTTTCCACCTGTGGGTCCCAGGGATCGAACTCGGATCTTCAGTCTTGGCTAGAGGTGCCAATGGGTGCTTATCTATCTTGTCAGCCCAAGCTCTCTTGAATCTGCACTCTAGGTTTTCCCAGGACAACCTCTTTCTAGTCTTAGACATGGGCAGGGCTTATATTTGACAAAGCTCAGGAGGGATTTTAGCACAGAATGAAGACGCCATGTTTAGGCTGAAAGTTAGGATTCTTTGGGTAGGAAGGCATAGATGGAGGGTGTGGCTTAGGCAGAAGAGGTGGGGCTTGTATTTATGGGCGGAGCCTAGGATGAATATTATTTACTTTGGAGTCCACTCTAGAGGCACATGCCTCTAGTCCAAGCACTGAGAGGCAGAGGCGGGCGGATCTCTCTGAGTTCAAGGCTATCTTGGCTTACACAATAAATTCAGGACCAGCCCATCATATAGAGCTGGGATTTGTGCTTTGGGGCGGGGCCTAAGAGGCAGCTAGTAGGACCGGATTTGCAGGCAGAGTCTAGGTGAAGAATTGTGGGCGTGGTCATCAGTGTGTATCGGAAGATCTGCTGCAGGGGTTAGGGCTCCTGTTAGACAACCACGCTGTGTACTTTCAGGGTTGTACAGCTTTGTAGGCTCTTGTCCGTAATGTGTCTCCTTCTCTTCCCCTCACCTCCAGCCCAGGCCTGACTTCACCTCTCTTTCCCCTCCGTTTTTATGCTGTGCTGCCACTGCTTACCTCTGTGACCCTGGACAAGGGACTAAACCTCTCTCTGCCTCTCTCTGCCTCAATGATTCTCATCTGTAAAATGGGGATAGTCATGGGAGCTCTTCCTTACCCGAAGGACCCAGAACCATTGCTACCTGAAGCACTGCTACACCCATTTTCACACTTGCTGCCGTTTTTCTCTTGCTCCTTTATGTGTGGTACATGCATGTGTGTGTGTAGGTCAGAGGTCAACTGCAGGTGTTCGTTCTCAGGAGTGAGTAACCTTTTTTTAATTTTAAAAAATCATATGCCTGGCAGTGGTGGTGCACAATTTTTTTTTTTTTGGTTTTTTATGAGACAGGGTTTCTCTGTATTGTTTTTGAGGCTGTCAGTCCAGCCCGGCCTCGAACTCACAGAGATCCGCCTGCCTCTGCCTCCCGAGTGCTGGGATTAAAGGCGTGCACCACCACCACCCAGCGGTGCACAATTTTTTTAATCCCAGCACAGACAAAAATATATCTTATGAGCTGGGCAGTGGTGGCGCATGCCTTTAATCCCAGCACTCGGGAGGCAGACAGGAGGATCTCCTCTGTGAGTTCGAGGCCAAGCTGGTCTACTGAGTGAGTTCCAGGACAACCCCCCAAAGCTACAGAGAAACCCTGTCTCGAGAGACCAAACACCACGTACACACACACACACACACACACACACACACACACACACCTTGTGTGCATGGGTGTAATGTCTGTGCACCACTTGCATATCTGGTGCCTGTGGAGGTCAGAAGAGGGCGCTGGATCTCCTGGAACTGGAGTTAGAGTTGTGAGCGGCTATGTAGGTGCTGGGAACTGAACCTGGGTCCTTTGGAAAAGAAGCCAGTGCTCTTAATCGCTGAGCCGTCTCTCTAGCACAGGTTTCCTTGTTTATGAGACAGATTTGCTCACTGAAACCGAGGGCTGACAGGTTAGACTATGCTGGGTGGCCAAAAAGTCCCAGGGATCTGCCTGTCTAAGCCTCCACAGAGCTTGGGTTACAGGAACTAGCCACCGCCCCTGAGCTGCACAGCAAGGGCTTCTCAGACTGAGTGATGTCCCTCAACCCCTTGCTCTAGCTGGAAGATGGGGTGGGCATGGAGGGTGTGGACAGGTGGATTCTGGAGAAGGGAGATTAGGAGCATTCCCTGGGGCTCCTCTTGGTTTTGAGTTGGTCTATCTTTCACCAAAGAGGAGATCCGCAGTGGTGACTTGGTTTTTGGGGTGTGCCTAGCAAGGATTTATGGGGCTTGGGAAAGGATTTAGGGGGTGCCTAATGGAAAGATTTGAGACACATGGACTGCAATAAGATGTTGAAGGAAGGCTTTGGTGACGCAACATGGCCTGAGGTACCCAGTGGGCTCTGAGAAAGGGATGGAGAGGTGAGCTCTGAGGTGGAAGCTGGACCCTAAGGGTACAGACAAGGAAGAAGTAAGGTATTCTGGGATCCATGGGAGTCACAGAGGCGCAGGGACTGAAGGCAGCAGGGTTGATTGCTGGGGTGGGGTTGGCAAAGAACCTACGACCAATGGGGGAAGTTGACCAAGGGGTGCCCTGAAAGGAACAGAGAGAGAGTTCCAAGGTCCCCAAGGGCGCTGGACGATGACCTCAGGTATGGATGGGGACATGAAAAGCATGTAAGGGTCTTCTATGGGCAGAAGAGATGTTTGGGGTCCCTTAGACATTAGCCATGATCTACAATTCCTCCTGGTGGGGAGGGAAATGAAGGTCCTTGATGGAGGAAGGACATTGTTGGGGCTGGATCCAGTTTTTTGCCCTGGATGGCTATGAAACATGGTTTGGTTTCCCAGGGTTCCCCAATGGATCAAGCTATGGAGGGTTCTTTCTGAACTTTGATATACAGTCTGAGTCCTCCATGAATTCCAGGGTGTGGCTTGGGGGCCATTTGAGTGTTGGGCATGGGCGTGGGATGGGGTCTGGATCCCCTGGGATGCTGGGATATGATGATCTGGTCCCTCTGGAATTAGAGGTATATGGTCTAGGTTTCCTGACGGGGTGTGCCCTCCCCCCACCCCATGTGAGGTCACGAAACAGAATAGAACAGTCTCTCTCCCAGGTGGCTCACCAACATGGTTTGGGGTTTCAAAGGAGGTAAGACCTGCACTCTGAAGATGTGATGGAGAGAGCTGGTGTGTGTGTGTGTGTGTGTGTGTGTGTGTGTGTGTGTGTGTGTGTGTGTGTATGGGGGGGTCCAAGTAGCCGCTGGGGCGTGGTCTGGAGGGACAGGGGTGGAGCCGGGACCCAGGCTGGACCCCGACGCTCCGCAGTGGAGAGGGGGTCTGCGGCGACCTGGGCGTGCGTGTGGCCGCCCCACCTAGGGCCGGCGCCCCCTCCCCCCTTGCGGCGGCGACGCGGAGGGCGGAGCGCGGCGGCGCGCGGGAGGGCGGGCGGGAGGCGGGAGGCGGGCGGGAGGCGGCCCCGCGGCACCGCGCCCCTTCCCCCGGCCCTCCCCCCACCATGGCGCGGCGCGAGGCGGCGGCGGCGGCGGCGGGGCCGGGCCCCGGGCCCCCTCCCCCGGGCTGGGTGAGCGTGGCCCGCGGCGGTCCCCGGGGCTCTTTGGAAGCGGCGGGCGGGGGCGCGGGGACGAGCGTGCCCGTGTGTCCGCGGCGCTGCGGCGGGGCCCGGCGTGCGCCCGCCCGCGGCCCTGTGTGTGCCCGGCGCCCCGCCGGTGTGGCCATCCGGGCGTGTGCGGGGCCGCGGTCGGCCGTGCGTGTGCATGTGTGCATGTGTGCGTGTGTGCGCGCGTGTGTCCCACACACTCCGGGGCGCCGGATCTGGGGGGCTGTGGCGCGCCCGTCCGAGGGGCTGTGTGCAGGTGTGTGCGGGGGCTGCGCGCCCAGGTGTGCGGGGCTCCCAGTGGGCCCGAGAGCGCGTGCGGCTGGCTGCGTTGGGGGTCTGTGTCCAGCGGGTTGGATGTCCATCCGAGGGACTGTGGAGCCGGGTGTGTTCTCACGGGTGTCCGTGTTTGTGTCCGTGTTTGTGTGTGTGTGTGTGGTATGCGGGTTGGATGTCTCCGAGGGCGTGTGTGTGTGTGTGTGTGTGTGTGTGTGTGTGTCTGTGTCAGGTACCCTGCTGGGGTGGGGGCTGAGGCTCAGCGCATAGTGGGGCCAGGCCTCTGTATGGATGTGGGAGGGGGGGGGCTTGGCTGCTCCCTCAGTCCGTGTCAACTGGGGGGGTCCTCAGTGATCCTTGGGGGGAGACGGCCATGTCTTCCTCCTCTTCTCCGTGGCTGGTTGGGGAGGGGGATGGGAGGCCGGGAGGTGGACAGATGGAGGGATGAGAGGCCGAGGGATGGACAGATGGGACCTGGGGTGGGGGGATGAGGACTTGAGAGTGGAGGGTGGGGGTGAAGACCTGGCCCTTCCTACCCCACCCCACCCTAATCCTCCACCTGCCGGGTGTCTGCAGATAGGGCCTCAGTTGCTTATATCTTGATGGCAAGGCTGGGGAAACTCTAGGGGTTACTGGTGGCAGAATCTTTTGGAAACCCGGCTTTGGGTCTCAATCCCTTCCCATTCCTATGAAGTCCCACCTGCTGAACTATGACCTTTGGCCCTGGCTTGTACCTGTTTCTTTTTGGGGCAGGGTGTCAAAGGGACCGGAAGGGGTGTTAGACTGTATCTGGCCTGGGAGTAGGTGGGGCAGGAGCCCAGGGCCGTGAGGATTGGTGTCCGTGGCAGTGAGTGTGGAGCTGGTTGGTCTGCTGTGCTCTGTGCCTTGGTATTTCGTGTGCATTCACAAGTGTGCTGCTTCCTCGTGGGACTGTGGCATGAGTGGATCTGGGAAGCGTGAGCCTCTCAGAGTGCCCACAAAGTGCCTGTGGCTTGTTCGCGGCCCTCAGGTTTGTGTGTGTGTGTGCGCGCGCACGCGCGTGCTAGGGGTTCTGTGTACATGCGTGAAGTGTGTGCCTGCTGTAGCTGCATGTGCCTGTTGGTGTTCTGTCAGCTTTATGACTGCACGGTGGGGATATGTGAAGTTCCATGGATGCGTGTAGGTGTGTAAGAGTGTGCACCTGTGTATCGTTCATTGTGCAGGTGAGTCTTGTATGCGTGACGAGTGTGTCGACAAGTGTGCAAGGGCTATATAGACGCAGATGCCTGGTTGTCTGTTAAGGGGCATTAGGGGCATATGGGTCTCTTTGTAGCTGTACATCTGTGAATGTGCAAGGGAGAGCCTCTCTCTCTCTCTCTCTCTCTCTGTGTGTGTGTGTGTGTGTGTGTGTGTGTGTGTGCAGGCATGTCAACCTTGAGGGTGTGTGTCTCTCTTGGGAGTCATTTTTCTACTTTAGTCTCTGGGGACCAGGTTCTGTATGTTTAGACATATGTTTAGACATGTATCTGCAAGATACATGCACCTGTGCCTTGTGCACAAGATTGACTGTACTTGTGGGTCTAGCGAGTGTGACCTGTTTTTAGCATGCCAAGGCGTAGTCTGTGGTCCTGGGATACAAATGTGACTGTATCCTGGCCTCAGAGCCCTAGAGGGTAGGGAGCTCCCAGACTGGGGTGGTGTGCCCCTGTAGAGCTTGGCATGGGACTTACATGTATTGGCTTGGGCTCACCAGTGGTAATGTGGATTGAGATGTGATGGCATGATAGGAACCCCCTGATGCTTCTGGGCTCTGGGTGCCACTCATATCTTTGAAGTTGGGGAGCCCATTTGAGTGCTAAAGAATAAGATATCTGGTCCAGAGACTCCTGGGTCTCAAAAAGAGAAGCCTGGGGATTTAGAACTCTAGGGCTGCTAAGAGGGGTGATAGATTCTGTTCTCCAGGAAACTGACGCAGGTGGGGAGGGGGTAAGGGTCCAGAGCTCCCGAGACAGCAGAGGCCAAAGCTCACATCCTGGCCTCCTGGGGTTTGGAGGGTGAACAATCCTGAGGCCCAGTCTCCTAAAGTTTGGGCATGACTTAGGGTCCCTCTGAGAGTCTGAAGATCTTGTAACAGGGCCTGAGAAAGTGATCACTATAGGGTTCCCCTTGGCTCAGATGGTCTCCAAGGTAGGCTTGGATAACTAGAAAGCTGGAAGATGCTAACTGTGGTTTTGTTGTTTGGCAGGTACAGGCCCAGGCCCTGACTCCTTGAAGAGAGGTAAGTATAGTGCCTTGGACTGGGCAAGGAATGTGGGGTGATAGCACCCATTGCCAACCAGCCTAGGCCCAGAGCTCTGCTTAAGTGGACCCAGGTGCAGAATACCACAGTGTCCGGGGAGTGCCCACTCCCACGAAAGAGTAGAGACGAGCCTGTGAGCATTGTAGTTGGGAAAGGGTTCATCTCATGATGGTCGGGAGACTCAGAAGGGCCCCATATGTCAGCATGTGACATCTCTCAAGATAGATAAGGTGGTCACGAGAAGGGGGTCTGTCCCATTTTATCAGTAAGGGTCCATAGGTGTTTCTAGGCATGGACTAACCCCTGTCAGTATGGGGAAACAGACTGTCATCCCAGTACTCAGTAGGCTGAAGCAGGAGAATTGTGAGTTTTAGGCCAGCCTGGGCTACACAGTGAGACCCAGTTTCAGAAAAAGAAAAAGGAGGGGGAGGAGGAGAGAAGAGGAGAGGGGATAGCTCACTTGCAGAACACTTGCCTAGAATCCATTAGTGAGGGACTAGGGGGTGTGGCCTAGCACAAGGCCCTGGCTTCCATCCCCAGCACGTCACTCATACACACACATACACAATATTAGGACCCTCTAACACTTACGGAGCATTTGTACAGTAGGAGGCTAAGCTAAGCATGTTACAAAATATCCGTTTTGGTTTGTTTTGTTTTTAGGTGTTTCCAGACAGGGTTTCTCTGTGTAGCTCTAGCTGTCCTGGAACTCGCTCTGTAGACCAGCCTGGCCTGGAACTCACAGAGATCCTCCTGCCTCTGCCTCCTGAGTGCTAGGATTAAAGGCGTGCACCACCAATGCCCGGCTACAAAATGTTCTTACTGAGCCCCCTCCAAAGCCCTGTGAGGTATCTAGGTATCTTCATTGTCACAGATGGGAACAGGGAGGCACAATTGTTTCTTCGCAGTGACATACAACCGGGACTTGGGGTGTGAACCCTGACAGAGGGATGGGATTCTAGCCTGAGAGGTGCTACATGTCTTTGGGCAACCAGTGGCTGTTTTCATTACAGCTGTCCTAACTATGAGTCTGCTGCAGCTGAGCCAGGAGAAATCCCTGCTTGTTTCATAGAACAGGGCTCCGGGCCCTAGAGACCCAGAGCAATCAGGTGCCCTACAGAGCTCCTGATGGTGGAGGCCTGCCTTCCAGACCTGGGTTCCAGCCAGCGCAGAGCAGCAGCCTAGAGGGAAAGGAAGGTGGAATGAGAAGGGGTGTGCAGAGGTTGGGCTGCCCTGGCCATGCCTCGGTCTCTCTCTTCAGCCTGTTTCTGTCTCCTTCCACCCGTTCCTCCCTCCCTCTGCTATCTCTCCCCTCCCTCTCCTTCTGCTCATCTCTCTGGCTCAGCCTCTTTGCCGTGTTTTCGTCTTCACTCAGATTTGTGTTCTTTGTTCCACTGTTACCCTTCTTTTCGTCCCCTTGGTTTCTTGAGGCAAGGTCTCCACATGTAACCCAGGCTAGCCTACATCTTTGAACCTCTTGAGTGCTGGGATTACAGGTGACTGTCACCATACCCGGCTGTCCCCTTTTTGCAGTGCTGGGGAGGGAACCCAGGACCTCAAGCATGTTGGGCAAACATGCCAACACTGAGCCACGCCCCCAGCCCCTTACTGGGGGATTCTAGGCCAGTGCTCTCCCACTGAGCCACGCCCCCAAACTTATTGCTGGATTTTTGGCTGGTGATCTACCACCAAGCCACGCCCCCAGGCCCTCATTGGGGGATTCCAGGCACATGTTCTGCTGAGCCATACCTGAAGCTTACTTCACTGCCTTGGGAAGCTACTTCCTCTTTTTGCCCTGTGCCTCTATCCATTCCTCCCCACTTGCTTCCTTCAGGCTCTCTCAGACTTCCTCCAGCTTTCTTGGTCCCAGTCTTCTTCCCCTGGGCACAAAGATCAATGTCACATATGGCCACCACCACTCACCACCTTAGGGGCTGGTCAGCAGGGCCTAGGGCATAGGGCAGGCTGGGATGAAAATAGTTTCAAGGACGCCCCCCCTTCCCATCCTTTCCTTTTTGCCCCCCCCCCCCCCACCGCCCACCCTGTGTTGTGATGGGAGCTGACATGTCGTGGGTTGCAGCTGCTGGAGGGGGAATCCCCGCCGGAAGGTTTTGCCTGGAGCAGAGGCATAGTGTGTATGCACGCATGCGCCTGTAGGTGTATGCGGGCCTCCTGTGTACCTACTGTTGGTACTGGCCACCCCTGCTCAGGAGCTCGGCGAAATCTAGAAAGAAGCCATACTCGCAGGAGGACTCCCCAGACTGAGGTTAACTCTGATGCTTTTTTTTTCTCGTCTCTTCCCATCTTTTCCATTTTGTTTTGTCCACCAGTTTAGGTGGACGATCTCAGTACTCATCGAGCGAGTGCTTACTGTGTGCTAGGCCCCCTACCCAGTGTTTCCCGTGCATAAACTCAGTGAAGATGCTGTTGTCCTAACATACAAAATCAAGGCATTTTGGCCTGTCCAGGCGGGGTAGTATGCCCCTGTGATTCCAGTACTTGGAAGGCTGAAGCAGGGGGATCAAGGCGTCAAGGCCAGCCTCAAATGCATAGCAAGTTCTAGAACAGCATGCACGATATACTGTCTGGTCATAAAGACAAGATAGATGCGGTGGACACGCCCTTCATTCCAGGACTTGGGAGGCAGAGGCTGGTGGATCTCTGAATTCGAGGCCAGCCTGGTTTACATAGTGAGACCTTGTCTCAGTAACAACAACAAAACTTAGTATTGGGGATATTTGTGAGTTCAAAACCATCCTGGACTACATAGTGACACCACTATACCGCAAATAAACAAGTGAAAAGTAACAACAACAACATTTTTTCTCTTTTTGGTTTTCGACACAGGGTTTCTCTGTGTAACAGCCCTGACTGTCCAGGAACTCAGTCTGTAGACCAGAATGGCCTTGAATTTACAGAGATCCACCTGCTTCAGGCTCCTGAGTGCTGGGATTAAAGGCGTGCATCGCCACCTCGGAGATCCTACAACAAAAAATTTAAAAAGGGAGAAAAATAAAGAAATTCTGACTCAGGTGTGGGAATTGTTACTATGGTCTAGAGTTAGTGAAAGAGAGAACTGGAATTTGTCCTCCAATGTGTTTGATTTTAAAGCACCTGTAGGCCAGCAAGATGGCTCATTAGGTGGAGGAGCTTGCTCCACAAACCGAGCAACCTAAGTTCGATTCCCGGAAGTCACATGAAGGAAGAATGAAAGGACCAGTCCCACAAAGTTGTCCTCTGACCCTGCCACTCAAACACAATATTAATAATATTTAAAATGAAAGCACTCACTCTTACCGTAACACGCAGTTCTGTACTTGGAATGTATTAGGTACCCAGTAGTATTCCAGCTAATAACTTTTAGTATGTGTTAAACCCAGAACATTGTACGTGGCAGATGCTGTTCTAACAGCTGTGCTCATGAGTGTACATAATCTTCACCAAAAGCATGTTTCTTCTCTCCATTTTACAGATGAAGAAACCGAGATTCAGAGAGGTTCAGACACGTGCCCAAGGTCATACAGCTAGTAAGTGCCACAGATGGTATTTGAACTGAAAGTGTGTGTTTGACATCCTTGGTCCTAAATTTCAGCCAACAGTGATTCCAGAACATCTAGTGGGCTGGGAGGCCATGGCAATTGGGGAGCTCCTAGAAGCATGACAGGTGGGAGGGTAGAAGACTTCAGAGTAAATGCAGTGGTGGCTTGCCAATTACTAGGGAAATTTTGTAATCAGATCCGGGTGTTTTGGCCCAGATCTGTAATCCTAGCACTTAAAAGGCAGACACAGGAGGATCATGAATTCAAAGCCAACCAAGGATACAGTGATACTTTGTCTCAAAAAAAGTAAGACCAGGTGGTGTCCCAGGCCTTTAATCCTAGCTCTCCCGGGGCAGAGACAGGCTGATCTGTATGAATGTGAGGCCAACCTGGCTTACAGAGTGAGTTCAATTCAGCCCAGGCTACTTAGTGAGACCCTGTCTCAAAAAAGAAAAGTAAGAGAAAGAGAGAGAGAGAAGATGACCATGGGTGCCAGGTGTTCTGAAGTCTGTTGTCCAGAGCTCATTGACCGGGAGTTAAAGGATCCGTTTTGACTTTCAGCAGCACATCTGTGGGTTGCAGGGGTAGGGACCAAGCCAGGTCGCCTGGTTGACTGTCTTCCTCCCTTCCAGGTCTCACCCCCTGCTTCTCCTGCCTCCCCCCTGCATCATGGCTCCGGGCCCCTTCTCTTCTGGGCTACTCTCGCCACCACCTGCTGCTCTCCCTTTTCTGCTGCTGCTCTGGGCAGGGGCATCTCGCAGCCAACCCTGCCCTGGTCGCTGCATCTGCCAGAACGTGGCACCTACATTGACCATGCTGTGTGCCAAGACCGGCCTGCTCTTCGTGCCGCCCGCCATCGACAGGCGCGTGGTCGAGCTGCGGCTCACCGACAACTTCATTGCCGCTGTGCGTCGTCGAGACTTCGCCAACATGACCAGCCTAGTCCACCTCACCCTGTCTCGCAACACTATTGGCCAGGTGGCAGCCGGTGCCTTTGCTGACCTCCGTGCCCTCCGGGCGCTGCACCTTGATAGCAACCGCCTGGCAGAGGTGCGTGGGGACCAGCTACGCGGCTTGGGTAACCTCCGCCACTTGATCCTGGGCAACAATCAGATCCGGAAAGTGGAGTCGGCAGCTTTTGATGCCTTCCTGTCCACCGTGGAGGACCTGGATCTGTCCTACAACAACCTGGAGGCACTACCGTGGGAGGCGGTGGGTCAGATGGTGAACCTGAACACCCTCACGCTGGACCATAACCTCATTGATCATATTGCAGAGGGCACCTTCGTGCAGCTGCACAAGCTCGTGCGCTTAGACATGACCTCTAACCGTCTGCATAAACTGCCCCCCGACGGCCTCTTCCTGAGGTCCCAGGGTGGCGGGCCCAAGCCGCCCACCCCACTGACCGTCAGCTTTGGTGGCAATCCGCTGCACTGCAACTGTGAACTACTCTGGCTGCGGCGTCTGACCAGGGAGGATGACTTGGAGACGTGCGCCACGCCCGAGCATCTCACTGACCGCTACTTCTGGTCCATCCCGGAGGAGGAATTTCTTTGTGAGCCCCCGCTCATCACGCGGCAGGCAGGGGGCAAGGCCCTGGTAGTGGAGGGCCAGGCTGTCAGTCTGCGCTGCCGGGCGGTGGGTGACCCTGAGCCCGTGGTGCATTGGGTGGCTCCTGATGGGCGGCTGCTGGGGAACTCCAGCCGGACCCGGGTCCGTGGGGACGGAACGCTGGATGTGACCATTACCACCTTGAGGGATAGCGGTACCTTCACTTGCATAGCCTCCAATGCTGCCGGGGAGGCCACTGCGCCAGTGGAGGTCTGTGTGGTACCTCTGCCTCTGATGGCGCCCCCGCCCGCTGCTCCGCCGCCTCTCACTGAGCCTGGTTCTTCGGACATCGCCACGCCAGGCAGACCTGGTGCCAACGACTCAGCCACTGAACGCCGGCTTGTAGCTGCTGAACTCACGTCCAGCTCCGTGCTCATTCGCTGGCCGGCCCAGAGGCCAGTGCCTGGTATCCGCATGTACCAAGTGCAATACAACAGCTCTGCGGATGACTCGCTAGTCTACAGGTGAGTGCAGTACTGCAGCCCCAGGAACTCCTCTCCAACCCTAGCATCCTGCTCTCGGTCCCGTCTGCTCTCTATCCCCTTGACCTTGCTTAGATGGGGCTTTGGATGGGCCTGTAGATTCCTCCTTTTTTTTCTGCTCTGCTGTCGTTGTTTTTCTTGAGCTTAAAAGTTTGTGCAACACAACATGAGCCGGGTGAAGTGCTGGGCAATGGAGTTATAAAACTGAGTAGGGCCTGGTGCTTCAGGCTTGAGATCCTAACCTTTGGGAAGCTGATGGAGGAGGATTGTAAAGACAAGGCTGGCCTGGATTGCTTGGAGACACTCTGTCTCAAAATTTAAAAAGTAGAAAAAAGAGGGCTTGACATGGAGCTCAGTTATGGTAGGATAGAGACCCTGCCTAGAATC
This sequence comes from Mesocricetus auratus, assembly GCF_017639785.1. Taxonomy (NCBI): domain Eukaryota; kingdom Metazoa; phylum Chordata; class Mammalia; order Rodentia; family Cricetidae; genus Mesocricetus; species Mesocricetus auratus. Next base: position 7,043,918 of record NW_024429216.1, on the reverse strand, counting down.
CCCCAGTGAGGGGCTGGGGCCATAGCTCAGTGGTAGAGCCCCTGCCTAGAATCCCCCAGCGAGGGGCTGGGGGTGTGGCTCAGTGGTAGAGCCCCTGCCTAGAATCCCCCAGTGAGGGGCTGGGGGTGTGACTCAGTGGTAGAGCACCTGCCTAGAATCCCCCAGTGAGGGGCTGGGGCGTGGCTCAGTGGTAGAGCCCCTGCCTAGAATCCCCCAGTGAGGGGCTCAGTGATAGGATATTTGCTAAGCTGGGGGAGGCACTGAGTTCCATTCCCAGTCTCAAACAACAAATATCCCACAGGGTTCATGGTTAGCATCACTTGCTCTCCAGAGGCCTCTGTTCCTGAATCCCATCAGTTAAACATTGTGGCACATAAAACACATGTGTTTATAGTTACATTTCTATTTATGAATTGATAGATTATAGAAACAGAAAGCAAAATGCATGAGAAAAATAGAAATGTGATGTTCTAGTTTGCTTCCTATCACTGTGATAAACACTGTGACCGAGCCGTGCCGTGCCGGCTCACGCCTTCAATCCCGGCACTTAGGAGGCAGAGGCAGGCGGATCCCTGAGTTTGAGGCCAGTCTGATCTATGGAGTAGTTTCAGACCCAGCCAGAGTTACACAGAGAAACTTTGTCCCAAAGCAAGAACAACAAAACAAAACAAAAAACACTATGACCACCAAAACCAAACCAAACAACCAACCAACCAACCAACAACAACAAAAAACCCCACTCTGACCAAAAGCAATTTGGGGAAGAAAGGGTTCTTATAACTCTAAGGTCACAGTTCATCAATGAAGGGAGTCAGAGCAGGAGTTCAAGGCAGGAACCAGGAGGAAGAGACTGAAGCAGAGGCCATGGAGTAGTGTTGCTTCCTGGCTTCCTCCGCATGGCTTGTTTGTCTGCTTTCTCATATAACTAGGACCACCGGCCCATGTCAATCATTAGTCAGGCCAGTCTGATGGGAGCATTTTCTCAGTTGAGGTTCCCAGATGACCCTAGTGTATGTCGAGTTGACAAAAAATACTAATCAGTGCCTGTAAGTTATTTCCGCCACTGTCGTAGGGCGAACAGGCCTGCGTGTAGCTGTCAGCTGCTTTGCCTTGCCTCGTTCAAGCCTTTTCCTTCCGCTCGGGTCCGTTCCTACTTTCCTCTCCCTCCGCCCCTCATTAGGCACTAGACTGCACAGGGCCCTGACTTGGGCGTGGCTCAGGTTATAGAGGAGAAAAGAAGAGACGGATAGGATGGAAATGCACGAAATTCGCTTATTTATTATTATTTGAGACAGGGTTTCTCTGTGTAGCCCTGGCGGTAATGGAACTCGCTATGTAGACCAGGTGTCCTCGAACCCAGAGATCCGCCTGCGTCTGCCTCCCCAGTGCTGGGATTACAGGCGTGCGCCACCACTGCCTGGTCCTGAAATGTATAAAGAAATAGTTACCTACCTCACTTCCATCCTTATCTGGGAAACAGTAGGTATTCAATATATGTGTCTCCTGGGTACAAAGGACAGCTGTGGGGCAGATGTGGCACTTGCCTGTGGTCCAAGGTCAGTCCCACTTATGTGGTGTCTTTGAGGTCTGTCTGAGCTATACAGTGAGATTTTTGTCTCAGCAAACAAAGCAATAAAAATAAGGTAGCTAGGCTGCTTCCAGTATGACCCCTGGGACCTGAGGAGTTCAGTGGGTAGGGACCACTGCGAGTCAACGCCTGAGCCCTGTGGTCTCGCCATCCTGGTAGTTTGTCTATGGCTTTCGGCCACAGACCCTGGCACACAGCAGAGATGACGCACAGTGGGCACTTGATAAATGGCCGTTGGCTTCCTGGGCGTTGTGCATTGTGGAGTGGCCTACAATGAGTGTCTAGCCCTGGGCTTCACTTCCTTTGGGTTATTTGGAACCATCTCCCCATCTGTGGTCACCCCAACAACTGAGTGTGCTCAGCCCCTCACAAAGAAGCCAGTCTCCTGGCCGCCATCCCGCTTGCCAGGGGTCTCTCTTTCCTCTGAGCTCTGCTTTTCTCTGGTTTTGAGACAGGCTCTTGTCCTGGTAGCCTAGGTTAGCCTTCCACTATGCCTTCCCAGTCTGAGATATCAGGAACTATACCAAGTGCACAATTCTTCCTTTTGCTTCTGGCTGTCACACACTCTGTGTCAGATGCCCTCCCTGGAGGGATTAGACTGACCCATTCTCACAAGCAGTCAGCAAACCAAGGCAGCAAGCAGAAGCCTTCATAAACTACGTCCAAAGCTGCAGCAGCCGTTTCCAACTCTATCGCATTTCAGTTACCCTCACTACCATTTATTTCATTAAATAATTTAAAGTTACTTTTTTGCATGTGCGCCACTTAACTTTTTTTAAGTTACATTTATTTGTGTGTGTGGGGGGGTCATTTGTGCCATGGCATGCATATAGTGATCAGAAGACATCTTGTGTAGATCAGCTCTCGTGTGAATCTTGGGGACCGAACTCTGGTCGTTAGGTTTGGTGGCAAGCTCCCTTACTCACAGAGCCATCTTGCCAGCCTTTATTTTATTTTTATTCATTCATTCATTTCTTTGTGGTACTGTTGATGGAACACAGGGCCTCACACATGCTAGGCAATCACTCTGTAATGCCCCCAGCCCCTCACTGGGGGATTCTAGGCAGGGGCTCTACCACTGAGCCACACCCCAGCCCCTCACTGGGGGATTCTAGGCAGGGGCTCTACCATTGAACCACACCCTAAACCCCTCCCTAGGGGATTCTAGGCAGGAGCTCTACCACTGAGCCACATCCCCAGCCCCTCACTGGGGAGTTCTAGGCAGGGGCTCTATCACACTCTCGATTCTCTTTCTTTTCAGGCACAGAACCTCAGGCCCTGTGGGAGACATCATTTGCTCCCAGACGCAGAGAGGAGCAGAGCTATTTTTCATATGCTTGAATGCACACTTATTGAATACCTAGTGTTTGCCAGGCAGGAATGGAGGGAGATGGTTGATGCTTTTCTGTCTGTCAGTCAGATTGTGTGATTTTTCTTTCCCATCTCTATTCACTTCTCCACTCTGATCCACAGCCACCATGTGACAGGGTGGGGGAAAGTTCCAGACCCAGCATGTAAACACATCTTGATGGCCCCCAGCTGGGCAAGTTCCCAGGACTCTTCTCCCCAGAGGACCCCAGTTCTATCCTGTATCCTCCATTGCAGAGGCTTGTACAACAGGGACAGCACTGCAGGGGTTAACTTCCTCTCTGCAGCCATGGGCTGAGGTGACAGCCAACGAGAAGCCGGCTAGGCTGCTCGCTCTGGCCGGGCAGCCAATGAGAGATTCCTGGGCTCACTCTTTCTTAAGGAGCCACTGACTGTCCTTGAAAAGGGGGAGCCCCTAGCAACTGGTTATTTGGGGAGAAGAAACAAGGAAATCCAAGCCTCTAGCAGAGGAAAAGAGAAAGCTAATTTAAGAAAGGGGTCACGGCAGCTGGAGGTGAGTGACCTTTGAAAAACAAGGAGCCTAATGAGAAAGTAAAGATCATTTTCTGAGACTGTGAGACTTAAGCTTGAAGTCTTGGGGTGGAGGGTGGTGCCCGGTGACAGGGACCTTGGTGGGGGTGGTGGTCTCAGGACCAGGGCTGGCAGGCCTGTGGAGCTCTGACAGGTAAGTATGGGTGGGGATGAGGCATGCCTTTTTGGAAGGGGTGGGACTTGTTCTGCATGGTCTTAAGCAGAGGAAGAGGAGGGGCTCATCCCCGGTGAGCCACTAAGGTCCTTGGCAGGAGAGAAGAGTTTGTGAGGTTGGGTGCTGGGCAGTGCCAGTCAGGGAGCACTCCACATTCCTGAGTTCCCTGAGGGTGGAAGTAGCCAAAACAGACTGTTCTAAGATATGCTCACCAAAAGAGAACAAATTCTGGGAGTGACTGTCCCTAAGGTTGATCGTAGAGGAACATAGAGGATGCAGCCAGTGAAATGGCTTAGTGGGTCAGGGCACTTTCTACCACGCGTGATGACCTGAGTTCAATCCCGGGGACACTCGTGATGGAGGGAGAGAACAGACTCCCACAAGCTGTCCTATGACCTCCTCCTTACACACACACACACACACACACACACACACACACACACACACACACCACACACACACATCACACACACACCACACACACACACACACCACACACATACACACACACCACACAGCAGTAAATGTAAGTTAGATGAAGTCAGGCCTGTTAGGCATGGTGTTGCTGTACACTAAATGTAATTTAAAAAGAGATGTTGAAATGGGAGCCCACAGGAGCTGCCAGGAACACTGGGTGTGGTATTAGCTCACAGTGAGATCCTTAACTTTAGATAGTTGAGGCATTAGATATGTCAACTCATTCATTCCTCATGTTATCTCTAGGATGTGGGGGTTCTTACTGTCCCTGTAAGAGGGAAATGATGCACGGAGAACTTAAGAAACGTGTGTGTGGTCACAGGGCAGAGAAGAGATCCTACCCCAGAGTTGCGGCTCCCGGGTTTTTAACTGAAGGATTTTGCTGCACCCTTTGAGAAAAATGAAACCTGTGCTTGTCTACATTTTAGCCGTTGTAGATTTGGGGGGTATGGGTCAGTGAGTTGATGTTTGGAATTCTGGTGGCGCAATGATCGGCATACATACATATTACAGCTTGTTGCCTCTAGAGGAGCTGTCTCAAGGAGCCTAGCGGAAATGGCTTGTAAGCCAGAGTGCAATTAGAAGACGAATGAGTAGGAATATGTAGCTGAGGTGCTTGGGAAACCGAGCCAGGAGCCGGGGATTTTACCCAAAGGTACCTCCTCTCCCAAAGGCAAGAATTCGTATCAGTGGCTGGGAACGTAGCTCAACTGGTAGAGTTTAATCCTCCCGCCACGCCACAAAAACAAAACCAAACAAACCAGTGGGACATGGTGGTGCATGTCTGTAAGCCTGAAATCCCAGGAGGCGGATGAAAACCACAGGCTAGAAGTTAGCCATTGCCCTTTCAGGGATAAAACAATTGTTGACTTCAGTATCCACCTGAAATCAGGAAGGACATGTAGATTAGGGGGGAGTGGCCATAACGTTGAGCTCCTTAAATGGTACATAATGTGCAGATGATAATTGTCCAAGGTTGAGTAGAGTTATATAGTCCCGGTAGCTGACCTCAAGGTAAGTAGGTCTGAAGGCGGGGCGTGTAGCTGAGGGGGCGTGGTCTTGAGCCGCGATCCGGAGTGGCCGGCAATGTATTAACGGAGGAGTGCCTTGAATGGCGGCTGTAGGCACGAGTGGCATGGTTTCCCATGGGTGGCATAAAGTGAAGGGGTGTGGCTAAGCGTGGGGCTAACTCCGTCCTGGTCCCGCCCCTTTCCGCAGGATGATCCCTTCTACCAGCCAGACTTTCCTGGTGAACGATCTGGCGGCGGGCCGCGCCTATGACTTGTGTGTGCTGGCGGTCTACGACGACGGGGCCACCGCGCTGCCGGCCACCCGCGTGGTGGGCTGTGTGCAGTTCACCACGGCGGGGGACCCCGCACCCTGCCGCCCGCTGAGGGCCCACTTCTTGGGCGGCACCATGATCATCGCCATCGGGGGCGTCATCGTAGCCTCGGTCCTCGTCTTCATCGTCCTGCTCATGATCCGCTACAAGGTGTACGGCGATGGGGACAGCCGCCGCCTCAAGGGCGCGTCCAGGTCGCCCCCTCGGGTCAGCCACGTGTGCTCCCAGACCAACGGTGCGGGCTCAGGCGCGCAGCAGGCCTCCGCCCCACCAGCTCCAGACCGCTACGAGGCGCTGAGGGAGGTGGCTGTCCCTGCAGCCATCGAGGCGAAGGCGGCCGAGGCCGAGGCGACCTCCACTGAGCTAGAGGTGGTGCTTGGACGCTCTCTGGGTGGCTCCGCCACCTCGCTGTGCTTGCTGCCCTCCGAGGAAACTTCCGGGGAGGAACCCAGGGCGGTGACAGGTCCTCGAAGGAGCCGTTCGGGGGCCTTAGGGCCTCCAACTTCAGCGCCCCCGACGCTAGCCCTGGTTCCCGGGGGAGCCTCGGCCCGGCCGAGGCCACAACAACGTTATTCCTTTGACGGGGACTACGGAGCGCTGTTCCAGAGTCACAGTTACCCGCGCCGCGCCCGGCGGACAAAGCGCCACCGGTCCACGCCGCACCTGGACGGGGCCGGAGGGGGCGCGGCCGGGGAGGATGGAGACCTGGGGCTGGGCTCCGCCAGGGCACGCCTGGCCTTCACCAGCACCGAGTGGATGCTGGAGAGTACCGTGTGAGCGGCGGGCGCGCGCGGGCACCGGGACGCCCGCGGGGCCGCTCGGAGTAGCCCGGCCCGGCCGGATGCAGGGAAGGCTGGAGAGAAGGGATGCGCGAGGGGCGGGGCCAGCCGCAGTCCGGGCCGCGCCCACTGGCGTCCGGGCTCGGGGGCGGGCCGCCGGCCTCTCCGACCCCACCCTCCGCCCCGCCCCCCGCGCGCTCGCGGACCTTGCCGGAGCCGGTGCCTTACACAGCGACGCGCGGGGAGGGGCGGGGCCCCCCCACACTGCAGCACTGAGACACGAGCCCCCTCCCCCACCCGGGACCCTGGGGCAGGGCCGAGGGGCCCATTCCTTGTATCTGGCTGGACTAGATCTCTTTCTGCCCCGCGGCGGCCTCCAAAGCCTCCAGTCCCCTCAACCCCAGCCCCCTCCCCGGTCCCACCCAGTCTGGTTTGGAGGGGGGGCTCCCCCTTTCTCCTCTCTGTGTCCGCGTCTTTCCTGCCCGCTGTCGTCTGTCTTAAGTCTTTCCTTACTTGTCTCCCTCTTCTCTGTCCCGTGGTCGTCTTTTCTCCCTCTGATCCACCCCCCCCTTTTTTTTTGTCCTGTGTCTTTGTCCCTCCCGACTTCCTCTCCTCACCATCTCCCGGGCAGGTCCCACTGAAGGACCAGACTCTTCCCTCGGCCTTCCTTGTCCCCACCAAGAATCCCTCACACAGACAAAATCCAAAAACCAAATCCCTCTATCGGAGCCGGGACCCTCCGCCGCAGCAGAATTAAACTTTTTTCTGTGTCTGAGGTGTCTCTGCTGACCAGTGTGTGTGTGTGCGTGCGTGCGTGTGTGTGTGTGTGTGTGTGTGTGTGCGCGCGCGCGCGCGCGTGTCTTGGGGGGAGGAGGACTCCGAATCAGACTGAAGAGAGCATGACAGTGAGGATCGAGAATCTGGCGGGCAGACTCGGAAGTGGGAAGTAGCATACAGATGACTGACAGGTGTGGGTAACCCTTAGCTCATCCAATCCTCAGAGTAACCCTGGGATTCGGGTACTGCGAGCTCACTCTACAGGTGAGGACACTGAAGCCAGGTGGGGTAGATGACATGTCCTGTCATAACCAGAAGGGCTGCAAATGGGAATTAGTTTATTTAGTGGTAATTTCAGTTGGGCATGGTGGCCCTCACCTTTAATCCCGGAACTTGGGAGGCCAGCCTGGTCTACATAGTTCCAGACCAAGCTAGGACTACATCGTAAGACTATCTCAAAACAATGAAAAGGTAATTCCACATAATACTTACTTATTTGGTGTGTGTGGTGTGTACATGTATGTGCTGGTGCATTCATCCATATGTGTGTGGGGGGTCAGAAGTACATGTTGGCTATCCATCGTCCCCCATCATTCCACACCTTATTTTTTGAGGCAGTCTCACAGGAGCTCATCAGTTTGGCTAGACTGGCTGGCCAGTGAACTCTAGGTTCTCCAATACGCATTTGTGCCTCCAGGACAGGAGTTACAGATGTTATTTATGTGGGTGTTGGGGGTCTTAACTCAGGCTCCCATGTTTCTGTGACAAACACTTTTACCCACTGAGACATCTCACACCTATATATCCGTGGATACACGAGGGTGTGCATATATTAATGTGTGTGTATAGTTATTTTTGACAGGATCTCGCTATGTAGCACTGGGTTTCCCTGAAAACTCCCGATATAGGCTGGGCTAGCCTCCCAACTTTCTGTGAATTTCCCGCCTCTATCAAATGCTGGGATTGTGGGTTTGAGCTACCCTGCCCAATCTCAAACTGGCTTCAAACATGTGGCTGTCCTCCAGTTTCTCCTGGGTGCAGAGATTATATGCACACAACACTACAAACACACAAACAGCACCTTTTTATTTTTATTTTTTTTGAGACAGGATCTTGATATACGTAGCCCAGGCTGGCCTTGAACTTTCAACTATTCTCCCCTAGCCTCCAGAATGTCAGCTTTATGGGTATGTGTAGAGATTGGGCATGTCGGAGAATGCCTGTAACCCCAGGTGGTAGAACCCGGAGAATCAGAACCCCAAGCCTGGGCTGGCAAGTTGGCCCAGTGAGTAAGGACAGTTGCCACCAAGCCTGTCAATCTGAACTTGATCCCTGGGACTCATGTGCCATATAGCACATGTGCACCCCAACAAAATAAATAAATGCAATAAAAGATGTTTTTAAAATTCAAGACTGGGCTTGAGAGGTGGCTCAGTGGTTAAGAGCACTGGCTGCTCTCGTGGAGGACCCAGTTTGACTCCCAATACCCACGTGGCAGCGCCCCCGTTCTAGGGGATCCCATGTCCTCTTCTGGCTTCTGCGGGCATGTGTGTGATACACAAGCATGTACACATAAATCATTTTTAAAGGTTTTATTTATTACATATACAGTGTTCTGCCAGAAGAGGACACCAGACTGAACTGTAGATGGTTGTGAGCCACCATGTGGTTGCTGGGAATTGAACTCAGGACACCTGGAAGAGCAGTCAGTGCTCTTAACCTCTGAGCCATCTCTCCAGCCCCCATAAATAATTTTTTAAGAGTAAAATGTTCAAGACTACATGCAGAGTTTGAGACTGGCATGAGATACATGAGATCCTGTTTTTTTGTTTTTGTTTTGTTTTTTTGGGTTTTTGTTCTTTTGGTTTTTGGTTTTTTTGAGATGGGTTTTCTCTGTACCTTTGGAGGCTGTCCTGGAACTCACTCTGTAGACCAGGCTGGCTTCAAACTCACAGAGATCCCCCCTGCCTCTGCTTCTCAAGTGCTGGAATTAAAGGCGTGCACCACCAACTCCCGGCGGAGATCCTGGTTTTTTTTTTTTTTGTGGTTGTTTTGGTTTTGTTTTTGTCAACAAAATAAGTAAAAAATAAAAAGGCAGGTGGATTTGGGCAAGATGACACAACTGAATTCCCAGCTACCCAGGAGGCTAGAGCAGGATGATTGCTTGAGACCAAGGTTTAAGGCCAGCCTGGGCAGCATAGCCAGACACCGTCTCAAACCTGCAAATGTCAGTAATAGTAAAAAATAGTGGGCTAACTTCTGACCCATCCCCTGGCCCCTCCTGGCTGCCCGCACTGTGTAGGATACACAGATACCCATGGTCCTGTTTTACAGACAGAGGTCAGACCCCAGAGGGAAGGGTAGTCTCTTGTCAGAAAGCTCTACTCTGGCTTGCTTCTCAAGAAGAAGAGTGGAATGGGCAGCTTGCCTCTGGAACTTTGTCTGGAGGCTGGGGAATGACTCCAATGACCCTAGCTGAGGGTGGGTCTCCAAAGCCAGCTGTTAAGGGAGTAGGGCTCTGCTTACGTGTGTGAGTTTGATGGATGGTGTGTAGGGCGGGGATGCTGGGAGCAGTGGAGGGTGGTGGAGGAGGGGCCCTCTAAGGACTGAGGACTTTCCCGGGGAGGCAAAGGGTGGTGGGGTTCTGGGCTTGGCCATGAAAGCTCCTTCCTAATCCTGGGGAAAAAAGAAGGCTTCAAGCCAGCCGCGGGCCCCCTGAGGCCTAGGGAGGAGGAGAGAGCAAGACAGAAATAGAAACAGAGCCAGAGGGAGGAAGCTGGTCTGGGCAGAGAGGGTGGGAGGCAGCAAGGACAGCAGCTCTGGAGAATTCCAGACCAGGTGGATCCCTCACCCGCTGGCCCAATATACATGTCAGTCACAGTGATACCTAGGTGTGAAATGCTCCCACCAGCTGGGCCCTGTGCTCATGCTCACACATCCCCCTAATGTGTGAACCCAGGGCACTACAGTCACACCCATGAAAGGTCATTACCCCTGGAAGAAGCAGGGGCACAATGCGCAACTCTGGTTGCCCTGAAACTCACGCATGGATAAGCTTTACTGAGCATGTACCGTATGCCTGGTCCAGTGTAGCAATGAATAAAATAGACCAACTCCTAGGCATGGTGGCACATGCTGCCACCCAGAACTTGGGGGGCAGAGGCGCCAGGGTCTCACATTCCAGGCCGTCTGATGATATAGTTAGAAAGGCCACAAGATGGGCGGTGGTGGCGCATGCCTTTAATCCCAGCACTCTGCAGGCAGAGGCAGGAGGATTTCTGGGAGTTGGAGCCCAGGCTGGTCTACAAAGAGCATTCTAGCACAGCCAGGGCTGTTACACAGAAAAACCCAGTCTCGAAACACAGATAAATAAATATGCAAACAAATGACTGCAAGGAAAGAAATGGTCCTGGTGGAGTATGTCTGTAATCCCAGCACTCAGGAAGCTGAGGCAGGAGGATCAGAGGTTTGTCACGGTTTGCTACATAGCAAGTTTGAGGCCAGCCTGGACTGATGTTCGTTTCTTCCCCAATATAAAACAGAAAATACTTTTTCATTTGTTCTCTTCCTTCCTGCTTAATTTATTGGTTTGAAGATGTGAGACTTGCAGTGTCTGCTGCCATTTTGTGACCATACGGCACTAAGCATAGGATTTAAAACTATTGTCCCGAGGAAGACAGAAGAAAACACATGGAAACAGGTCTATGACAAAGCCCCAGACTCCAAATATAGCCAGATGACATAATGGAGTGTATTGATATTTGTTTTTTACTTTATGTGTATGGGTGTCTTGCCTGAATGCCTATCTGTGTGCCGTGTCTGTGATTAGTGCCAGAGGAAGTCAGAAAAGGAACGGGAGTTACAGATGATAGTGAGCTGCCATGTTTGTACTGGGAATTGAACCTGGATCCTCCTGAATATTAAGCTATCTCTCCAGCTCCACAGCAGAATGTTTGAAACATTTAAAACATATTAGCTTTTTCTTGTCATTCTCCCATTCCCCAATATCTTACTATGTAACCCTGGCTCACCTAGAATTTCCTACGTAGACCAGATTAGACTTGAACTCACAGAAATCCAGCTGCCTCTGCCTCGAAAGTGCTGGGATTAAACCATGCCTAGTTTTTAGACAAGATACTATGTAGCCAAGGATGGCCTTACATTCATGATCCTTCTGCCTCTACCTCCAAACTGCTGGGATTGTAGGCATGAGCCACTGTACTTGTGTTTTCTTTCTTAAACTACATTCATTCATTCATTCATTCATTCATTGTGTGTGCATGTGCTGCAGTGCAAGACAAAGGACAATTTGCATCATTAGCTCTTCCTTTCCACCTTGTGGGTTCCTGGGGTTGAATTTAGGCCCTCAAGCTTAGTGGCAAATGCCTTTACCCGCTGAACCATCTATCTGTCTATCTATCTATCTATCATCTATCTATCTATCTACCTACCTATCTATCTATCCATCTATCAATCTATCATCCATCCATCATCTCTCTATCTATATATCTATATCTACCTCTCTATCTCCATCTACCTACCTACTTACCTATCATCCATCCACCAACCCATCATCCATCCATCCATCTTTATATCAATTTTTATTTCTTTTTCTTGTTTTTGCTTTTGAAACAGGGTCTTTCAACACAACCCTGGCTTTCCTGGAACTTACTGTATAGACCAGGTTGGCCTCGAACTCACATAGATCCTCCTGCCTCTGCCTCCCGAGTGCTGGGATTAAAGGCATGCGCCGCCACCACCCAACTCTAGCTTTTTATCTTTAAGCTGTGGGGGTGTGTACACATGAGTGTAGTGCCCACAGAGCCAGAGATGTTGGATCCCTTGGAAATTCAGTTTCAGGCAGTTGTGAGCTGCCTGTTGTGGGTCCTGGAATTGAACTTGGGTCCTATGCAAGAACAGCAAGAATTCTTAACAGCTAAGTTATCTGTGCAGCTGCGCCCCAGCCCCTAAACTCCCCACAACACATCACAACACATACCCCCCCACAGTTCCACAGGAAATTGTGATTTTATCAACTAGCACCAAAGCATATTCTCTCTCTCTCTCTCTCTCTCTCTCTCTCTTTTCACTATGTAGTACTGGCTGACTTCCAACTTATGCATTTCCATATTTTGATGATAGAAGCAATATACTCTTGGGGCTGGGGAGATGGCTGACTCAGGTGGTAACATGCTAAGCTCACAAGTATGAGGACCTGAGTTCGATTCTCCCAAACCTATTCTGGAGTGGGGGGAAGTCAGTCCAGTGCCAGGGAGGCAAAAATAGGTGGATCTCTGGGACTCATTGTACATCGAGCATAACAGGATTGACAAACCACAGGACAGTAACTAAAAAATAAAAGTAAAACCAAACCAGATGGACAAGTATTGAAGGATGACAGCTGAGATTCTTTGTCCTCCAGGTGGGATAGAGGTTTCTCTCCAGCCTCACCCATGAATCTTTTTTGTTTATCGGTTTATGGGTTTATGTTATTTTTTTCGAGCTAGGATATCAAATAGCCCAGGCTATGTAGCCTAGGATGACTTTGAACGGCTGATTCTCACGTTCTCAGGGCTGAGATTATAGGCATGTGTCGCTATCATACTCAGAATAATCCCTATGTTCTTTTTTATTCATTTAATTATATTTGGGGGCGAGAGAGATTTCTCAGTGGTTAAGAGCACTGTCTTGCTGGGCGTTGGTGGCTCACACCTTTAATTCCAGCACTCGGGAGGCAGAGGCAGATGGATCTCTGTGAGTTCGAGACCAGCCTGGTCAACAGAGGGAGTTCGGCACATTTTAATGTGTATGTACTTACATTTATATATACATGCATTCGTCGAGGTCTGAAGTGCATATTAGGTTTGGTTTCAATTACTTTCCACCTTTTTTTCCCTTGAGTCAAGGTTTGTCTGTGGAGCTCTGTAGACCAAGCTGGCCTCAAACTCACAGAGATCCGCCGGCTTCTGCCTCCCCAGTGCTGGGATTAAAGGCATGCGCCACCAACACTTGGCTTCCACCTTATTTTTTGAGCCAAGGTCTATAAGTAAATCTGAAGCTTACCAATTCCTAGACTGGGTAGACAGCTAGCCCTGGGGATCCTTGTCCTGGGTCCACTTCCAAAGCTCACTGTATCTTTTTTTTTTTTACAAGGATGCTGGGATTGGAGCTAAAGTTCTCACCCTTGTACAACTTCTGCAGCCCCACGTTGGATTTCCTGATCCTTATTACAGGAGACAGCATTCTGAGTGAGAGACCCCCATCTGTCCCAGAGACATTTAAGAGAGACACATAACCCATATAGACTAGGGAGAGACTTACAAGCATGTTTGTGAACACGGTGAATGTGGACAGCCACACAATGATACATCCTTGGTTGGCTGTCGATTCAGAGGGGTGGTCCCTTGGATACCATCACAGAAGATAAATACACAGACATACTCAAGTATTGCCCACTACAGAAGAGTCCAATTACTCACTGTTTATTTGCATACATATTGTATGAAAACAAGAAAATAAACCCAACCTGGGCTGCAGCTTCATAAATAAAGGGTTAGTGGAAATAAGTTAAGGCAAGGGTGGGACCTAGGATAGAGCTCAGAGTCTTGGATACGCTGTGCCAGGCCACGAAACTGAGTCACACTGGTTTCCACTGGCCACACACTTCAGGTCCCGGATGAGCAGGCGGAAGAGGTTGGAAGTGACAGAGACTTCCAGGCAGCCGGGGGTCTCCTGGGAGGACAGAGCTGGCTCAGGGGCTGCCGGGGCTCAGGACTCCCAGGCTCTGCGGACCCCAGTGCCCTCCCCAGACTCACCTTCTCCTGGGCCTCCTGGAGCCTGTGCAGCCAGCGGGAGAGGCGGCGGCTGGGGGGCCTGGGCTCTGCTGCAGGCTGAGGCTGAGTCTGTGGACAGAGGAGGGGACTGTGAGCCTGCCGCTGCCACATGCGGGGTCCCTAGTGTCTGGGGTACAGTGTGGAGGAGCAGGGACCCAGGACTCACACAGGCCTGCAGCTGTGAGTGGATGTGGTTCAGGGTGAGAAGAGGCTGGTCCAGGATGGGGCCCAGGCCCGGGTCAGTCACGTTCTCCAGGACCTTCAGTGTGAGGTTCAGCTCAGCCTGCAAGGCCTCGGGGCGCTCCTGGACCTGAGAAGAGGCAGGAAATAACAGGTAAGAGAGAGAAAAAGGCAAGAGGGCTGAGGTAATGGCTGGGGGTGTGGCTCAGTGGTAGAGCCCCTGCCTAGAATCCCACAGTGAGGGGCTAGGGTTGTGGCTCAGTGGTAGAGCCCCTGCCTAGAATCCCCCAGTGAGGGGCTAGGGTTGTGGCTCAGTGGAAGAGCCTCTGCCTAGAATCCCGCAGTGAGGGGCTGGGGTGTGGCTCAGTGGTAGAGCCCCTGCCTAGAATCCCCCAGTGAGGGTTGGGGGTGTGGCTCTGTGGTAGAGCCCCTACCTAGAATCCCCCAGTGAGGGGCTGGGGTGTGGCTCAGTGGTGGAGCCCCTGCCTAGAATTCCCCAGTGAGGGGCTGGGGGTGTGGCTCAGTGGTACAGCTCTTACCTAGCCTGTGTGAGACCTGAATTGAGTCCCTATATCACACACATTCCTGCCCCAAATCCCAAAAGCACAGGTAAGTTGGGTTGTGTAGGGAATGCAACGCCGGGGGATGGTGGTTCAAGACACTCGGACCCAGAGGGACCCAGAGACCAGGGGCGCTTGAGGAGGGTGTGGATGGGGAGGATGCAGGTGAGGAAAAAAGGAAGGGAGGAGACAGGTGAGGAGGCAAACAAGATGGCGCCAAGCAACGGGAGGTGGGGGGCAGGATCGGGAGGTAGGGGGGATGGAGGAGGCTTCATGGAAAGAGGGGAGGACGGGGAGGAGCACAGGCTGGAAGAGGATCACTTTAAGAGATGAGGGACAGAGGGGAGAGGCTGTGCGCCGGGAAGCGGGGTAAGGGAGGAGAGAGCACTGTGCTTAGTGTAGACGGGGAGGCACAGGGAGCAGGGCAGGGGCGTGGGCGGCGGACAGGCTGGGCGAGAAAGGAAGAGAAACACGAGCAGGTGTGGTGCCATGACCCCAGCATTGTCGGGAGGCTGAGGCCGAGGGTCTCCAGGCCCTCAGGACTGAAGCCAGCCTGGGCTACATAGTGAGACCCTGCATGTCACTCTCCCCTCAAAAAGAGACCAAGCTGAAGGAGCTAGTTAAGTATGGGGGGGCACTTAAAGGACACAGGGTTTGGGGACAGGCAAGGAGCCACTTCAGGAGGGAAGTGACAGCGCAAGGGGGTAATCCTCACCCGGCTTCCAACTCACCGGCAGCTGGGCCAGTTTCCACCCACCGGGAGAGAGCCTGGTGCCGCACTGAACCTTCTTCTGAGGCAGTGATTCTTCCTGAAGAGAAAGACACAGGCTAGCCCACACGGGAGAGATGAGACCTAGCTTACAGCTGCAAGAGTAAAACTCGGCCTAGCTGGAGGATTTGAATTGAAACCCTATCAGAAAGGATAGACTCGGTCTGGGCGTTGGTGGCGCAAGCCTTTAATCCCAGCACTGGGGAGGCAGAGGCAGGCGGATCTCTGTAAATTCGAGACCAGCCTGGACTACCAAGCGAGGTCCAGGACAGCCTCCAAAGCCACAGAGAAACCCTATCTCGAAAAACCAAAAAAAAAAAAAAAAAAAAAAAAAAAAAGGATAGACTCGGGCTGGAGAGTTGGCTCAGAGGTTAAGAGCCCTGGCTGCTCTTCCAGAGGTCCTGAGTTCAATCCCCAGCAACCACATGATGGCTCACAGCCATCTATAACGAGATCTTGTGCTCTCTTCTGGCAGGCATACATATACATGCAAGCAGAACAGTGTATGCACAGTAAATAAATAAATCTTTTTTTTTAAAGAAAGGATAAACTTGTCATAGCTGGAAGGCTCAAGCCTAGCCTATAGTAGAAGGTTAGAGTTAGCCCACAGGAGTAGGCTACCATCTTCATCCCAGTAGGAAAGATGTAGGGTAGCCCATTATGGTAGCAGTAACACACCAAAGCTTCTGGGGCATTCTTGAAGACGTCTAGCTCGGGTTGTGATATGGACTGGAAAATGCTGATGTGACAGCCTCTTCTAAGCCTGGAGGGGGCTTGGAAGGAGGGACAGGACAAGCTGTGGCCAAGCCCAGCATCATGATCACCAGACCCAGTAGCGAATAGTGTTGCCATGGTCAAGTCCCAAGTGTCTCCCGAGCTGCATGGCTCTCTGCTTTTTAAGCCGGGCTTACACATACTGTCCTTGATAATACGTCCATAAGAGATGAAGAGATGAAGATAAAATGTACCCCGCAGAGGCAAATTCAGTCAGCGGAGCCAATTCCTGAGCCACGCAGGTGAGCGGGTGTGGGTGTGGCCAGGTGTGTGATGCTGTTCCAGGAAGGAAAGAGAAACAGAATCCAGTGTGGGACATCTGCAATACCATCTCTTTCAGGACACCAAAGGCCAGGGCTCTCCAATTTAGACTTCTTTGGAGGGTGGGCATGTGTGGAACAGGCTTCCTGCCTGAGGAGGGTGTCTCCTTAAGATTCCTATGAATGAGTAATTGCTGTTATCATTGTGAGGATTATTTTTGGGTGTCGTCACGCTCAGGAGTAGCCAGGTAGCCGGAAAGGCTTCATTTCTGGGTATTTGAGGGTGTTTGGGGAAGAAGGCAGGCCTGTGAGGAAAAGGAAACTCCTGTAGAGTTAGGGCTTTGACAGGAGGAAGATCTGGAGTTGATGGCTCTTGGATGTCAGGAATCCACATTCCTTCCTGGTCTGGTAGTGTGAGTGGCAGCTCACAAATGTCTGTAATTTCAGTTCCAGGGTCTCTGATGTCCTCTTTGGTCTCTGAGGGCAACCAGGCACAAACATGGCACAAATACACACATGCAGACAAACACTCAGACACATAAAATAAAGATAAATAAATCAACAGCAACAAAACCTGTCTACATTTTCCCACTGGGCTCGGTGGTCCATGACTGGCTGCATGCTGTTGTGGGGTACATGACTGTGCACTCTGCCTCTCGGAAGAACCCCGACCATATAACGGTTGCCCCACTTTTCTGATGACTTCCTTGGGGTCCCCCCACTGATTAGTAACAGGCTGGGGTGTGTACCCTACTATGCATGCTGCTGAGAGATGGGAGAAGAGCCCGGGCAGAGCTGGGATTGGCTGCGGTGGCAGGTGCTTCGGACTGAGTGTTCAAGACCGGACCAGACTGCATGGCAAGACCATCTTCAAGACCAAAGGGACAGGGATGGGCTGCGGAGAAGGCTCAGTTGGTAAAACTGCTCGTCTCACAAGCATCGGGACCTGAGTTTGATCTCCGGGACCCATGAAAAGCCAGTACAACATTACATATCTGTGATTGCTTTGCTGGGGAGGCAGACAGAAGCCTCCCTGGGCCTTGCTGGCTAGCCAGACTAGCCAACTGGTAAGCTCTCAGTCAGTGAGAGACCCCCAAAATAAAATAAGGTGAAGAGCTACTGAGGAAGACACCTGGTAACTAACAGCTCTCTCTCTCTCTCTCTCTCTCTCTCTCTCTCTCTCTCTCTCTCTCTCTCACACACACACACACACACACACACACACACACACACCCCTCAACAGGCAAGGTGTTGGATAACATGAAAGGTCATCACTTGCTGGGGACAAGGGCACTTCCTAGGACAGGCTGGGGAAGGGTCTGGGGCTCTGCTGTTGGTCACCCCGAGAGTCATCAGAGTCACATAACCAGTAAGCAATTGCTCTGATGTGTCTACAGCTTTTATTTCTTCATTTCTTCTTAGTCCTCAGTGCCCAAGGTGGTTAATCATACTTTTCAGATCACAACACAGAACTGCAATTGGCCCATAAAAGACTCTCCCATCCCCATCCCCACCCCCACCCACCGCCTCCCAGACACCCACTTCAGCGGACCTGATATACAACTGCCAGGAGGCACCGGTTTAATTTGTGACTTTGTGTGTCTCTGCGTTTCCAATTTGCACAAGTGAGATTGTGCTATAAATCTACCAACTTTGAAAGAGAATTAAAACTTAACGCTCCGTCCCTGACATCTCCCCACACAGCTGCGGACACACACAGCTGTGTGTAACTGTGACTGCGCGCCCACAGAGCCGGTACTTAGCCACTCGCCCAGAGATGGGCATTTAGGTTGCCTCCAGCTCCGCCATCCCGTAAGGCCCACACCTGTCCTCTGTGTGGGAGACTTTTCAGAGCTTTCTGCAGCAGCACGCCAGCTGGCACCCTCCCACCACATCCCATGGGCGCTCTTTTGGACTCACTCGTGGAAAGGGTGGGCAGTCCCTACACACCGACAACTTCCCACCCGCGTGGGCCTGGATCTCTCTGCTCCCCTAGGTCCCTCTACTGCGCCGATGCAGACCAGACCGGAAGTGGAAGTGCCATGAGTGCTTTCTTCAGGAGCAATCCCTACCCCGGGGAAAGGAGCCGTTTTGGAAACTAAGTATTACAGCTTTCAAGTTGTCAAGCTGGCTCAGTGGGTGCAAGCGCTTGCAGCCAAGCCTGGCAATTCAAGTTCAAAACCCAGAACCCACATGGTGGATGGAGAGAACCGACTCCTGCAATTTGTACTCTAATTCACGTCCACCAAAAATGAACGGCATAAATAAATAAATAATCTAACATACATAAAGGTAATTTAAACAAACAGCTCCTGTCAAGTTGGAGATGATTTCTGCATCATCTACGGGCTGGGACTGGGGTGAGGGAAGTGAATAGCATAAGATGTAAAATTTAGGGGTGCTCGCTCTTGGGGTGGGCAAGGACCCTAAGTCTCTCCCAGTACTCCAGCCCGTGTCTGGCGCTTGACGTCGTGAGGAGTCTGCTTCTACTCACCCCAGAAAGAGGGAGCAATGACAGACCAATGAAGAACTGGAGCTCAGAGATGCGTATTCAGGACTAGAACTCTGATGTCATGGGAACACAGGTCACGCGTGTGTGTCTACATGCTCTACTTGGTGCTGTCCACCAGAACGTCCCCAAATGATGGAGCTGTTTTGTCTCTGTCCTCTCCAGGACAGCACAGTCAGCTCTCCATGTGGACAAGCCCCCACCGACAGAGTCTACCCACTGAGGAGTGTTGTGGATTTGTTTTGCTTTGCTTAATTGAGACAGGGTCTCGTTGTGTAGCCCTGCCTGGCCTGGAACTCACTCTGTAGACCAGGCTGGCCTTGAACTCACAGAGAACAGCCTGCCTCTGCCTCTCGAGTGCTGGGGTTAAAGGTGGAGTGCACCAAGGCTTCTGGGCTTTGTCTTCTTTCTTTTTTGTTGTTTGTTTGATTTGGTTTTATTCTGTAGCCCAGGCTGACCTAGAACCCACCAGGTACCTCAGGCTAGCCTTGAATTTATGGGTAATCCTCTTACTTCAACCTTCTGAGTGCTGGGATTATGGGCCTGTGCCACCACTGGATCCAATTATGGGCTGGAAAAAGACAAATTGCATTGCATCAGTACTGAGTCTGCACAAAGAGTTTTTTGTCTTTTGAAACAGTTTCTTCTTATGTAGCCTGGACTATCCTTGAGCCTCGAACTCATGATTCTTCTGCCTTAGCCTCTCAAGTGATGAGGGAATACAAGTATGGTCCCCCATACCTGGTTGCACCCCAGCCCCCATGTCTCAAAACTGACCCAGGGGGCTGGGGAGACGGCTTAGTGGACGAAGTGCTTTGCTGTGCAAGTGTGGGAACAAGCATGAGTTAGGACCCCCACACCCGCCTGAAGACCCGGCACAAGGGCTGGAGAGGTGGCTCAGAGGTTAAGAGCACTGACTGCTCTTCCAGGGTTCCTGAGTTCAATTCCCAGCACCCACATGGTGGCTCACAGCCATCTGTAATGAGATCCAATGCCCCCTTTCGCCTGCAGGGATACATAGGGATCCACTCTATGTCAACCTCTGGCTTCTGGAAGTATGTGTACATACACTTGTGCATGCCATTCAACACGTACACACACAAAAACTAAACAAAAAAACAACCAAAAACTGAATAGCATGTTCTATAAGCTGAGCACATGCCTGTAACACCAGTACCAGGAGGGCTGAAGAAAGAGGAGAATTCTGAGTTTGAGGTTAGCCTGGGCTACACAGCAAAACTCTGTATCGAAACAACAGCAAGCAACCCAATGGGAAATGGGCAGAAGACAAGAGCAGATAAACAAATAATCAGTGGAGGAGGGTTAAACACATAGAAGCCAGTATGGAAACCATTAGTAAAACTGCAAATGAAAAGCCACGTTGAGCTTCCACTAGGAGAGCCGTGGGGATGACTAATAATGACAGCTAGGAATAAACACTGCCGAGGCTTCGAAGGAAGGAAGATGCTCTCACATCTGCGGGCTGGAGGACATAGGATGCTACAGACAGCCAGATGACAATACTGCTCTGCGCGTCCCTCTCCCTCTCCTTGTGTGCATGTGTGCGCGTGCGTGTGTGTATGTGTGTGCACGCGTGCGTGAGTGTGTGTATGTGCCTGTGTGTATTGTGTGCGTGCACTTGCGTGAGCGTGTGTGCATGTGCATGTGTGTATGTGTGCGCGTGCATGTGTGCACGCATGTGCGTGAGAATGTGTGTGCACCTGCGTGTGTGCGTGCGTGTATGTGTGTGCACACGTGTTGCGTGTGTGAGTGTGAGTGTGCGCACGTGAGTAAGCATGTGTGTGTGCATGTGCGTGCATGTGCGTGCATGTGCGTGCATTGCGTGCGTGTGCGTGTGTGTAGTGCAGAGGTCAGTTCTCTCCTTCCACCATGTGGTTCTCAGATTTGAACTCAGGTTGTCGGGCTTGGTGGTGGTGGGATCCTGAACAATCTTGCCAGCTTTTTTTTTCTTTCTATTTTTTTAATTATTACTATTACTATTATTATTTTGAGAAAAGCTCCTGCTGTGTTCCTGCTGTGTTGCCCAAGCTGTCATCAAACTCCTGGGCTCAAGCAATCTTCCTGCCCTCCCTCCTGAGTGTTTGGGGCTGCAGATTCATGGCACTGTGCCCAATGAGACACTCCGACCCTCTCACCAGAGGATGCTCTTGTCGTTGGTCCATGGGCCACCCTTTTGGTAACTTTTCCCCTTAGGTAACTTTTTTTTTTAGTTAGAATACAGAATAATGGGTCTCATTATGACATCATTACATGTGCCATTTTTGCTTTATATTTTACTGTTTGTTTGTTTTTTGTTTTTCTTGTTTGTTTGTTTGTTTTTTGAGACAGGGTTTCTCTGTATTGTTTTGGAGGCTGTCCTGGAACTCACTCTGTAGACCAGGCTGGCCTCGAACTCACAGAGATCCGCCTACCTCTGCCTCCCGAGTGCTGGGATTAAAGGCGTGCGCCACCAACGCCCGGCTTGTTTTTTGTTTTTCAAGACAGAGTTTCTCTGTGGCTTTGGAGGCTGTCCTGGAACTCACTCTTGTAGACCAGGCTGGTCTTGAACTTACAGAGATCCACCTGCCTCTGCCTCCCGAGTGCTGGGATTAAAGGCGTGCACCACCACTGCCCGGCTATTCTATTGTTTTCTAAAAATGTTATTTTTTGATTTGTAAAAAGGATTTTATTTTTATTTTATGTGTGTGGGTGTTTTACCTGCATGCGTGTCTGTGTAACACGTGCACTCGGTGTCTTGAGAGATCTGGACCTCCGGAACTAGGGTTACCAGCGGCTGTGAGCTGTCATGTGGGTGCTGAGCACTGAACCCAGGTTCTCTGGAAAAGCGACAAGTGTTCTTAACTGCCGAGCACTCTCTCCAGTCCCTCGTTTTAATTTTAATTACGTGTATGTGTTTATGGGTGTGGATGTGTCTGCACATGTGTGCAGGTCCTCAGGGCAACCAGAAGAGGGCGTTGCTCCCTTGCGGCTGGAGTTACAGGTAGTTATGTCTCTTATGCCCCCTCACGCCCCCCACTGTTCTCTTTCCTGTTCCAAATAACTCCCCTCGTGTTTTTTATGGCTTTCCTACATACTGCTAAATGTAGATTCTGCACAGGAGAGAAAATTCGTGATATTTGCCTTTCTGAGTCTGGCTTATTTCGCGTGACACGAGGCTTTCCAGTCCCGTTCACTTTTCTTGCAGATGG
Organism: Mesocricetus auratus; assembly: GCF_017639785.1. NCBI lineage: Eukaryota > Metazoa > Chordata > Mammalia > Rodentia > Cricetidae > Mesocricetus > Mesocricetus auratus. The sequence continues at coordinate 7,021,787 of NW_024429216.1, read as the reverse complement.
CACAGGTTCGTCCTTTCTCGCCAGGAGGAGCACGAATCTTAACCATTTCCTCCCTCCACCGCAGTGATTCTCACCCTGTGGGTCACCTGGGATCTCGTTCCACACGCAGGTCCTCTGAGCTCCTGCGTCAGTGGTTCTGAGGCCGGGTCCTCCAGTCCGTGCTGCAGGCAAGCCTCCAGCCCTCAGGACAGTTTGGACCTGAAGATGGGGCATAGCCACAGCACCAGTCACGCCTCTGGGACCGTCGCCCGGGAGTCCCCCGTCCCTGACTACAGAGTTCCCCAGGGAGTGGCCGGGAGAGCATTCTGCTGACGCAATCGCAGGGCGGGGTGAGTTAGGGAGGGGGAGGGGAGATGCCTGGTGGGCGGGGCCGGAGGATGACGGACAGAAGACCGGATCTGAAAGAGAAACCCAGGAGGAGACTGGATCCAAGCTTGGAACCCTGACTGGAAAATCCTCAGAACCCACCCAGAGCATGGTGGGAGGAGAGGAAGCTGCCCTGAGTCACCCCGAATTTCTAGCGATGGCGAGGGCACATAGCAAGGAGGGAGATGTTTTTAGAGAAATTGGGGCACGGAGGAGGCCTTTCTTGGAATCTTAGGGGACATGTAGGAGTTTTGGGGGGGTGCCAGAAGAAAGATGATGGGTTTGGATGACTTGTGCCAGGCACCCGTAATAAATAATGATGACAGTGACTATGTTTCATGAAATGTATCAGAAGCTTTTTTTTTCTTTTTCTTTTCTTTTTTACCACTTAGGTTCTTTTTTTTTTTTTTTTTTTTTTTGAGACAGGGTCTCGCTAGTAGTCCTGCCAGGCCCGGAACTCTCTGTGTAGAACAAGCTGGCCTGGCCTTTCTAGAGATCCTCCTGCTTTTGTGTAAGGGTTGGGATTAAAAGCCTGTGCCACCGGCAGCGCCCCCTTCCCGCTTTGTGTAAAACCCCAGGTAGTGCAGGCTGAACTTGAACCTTAAATTCTGGTTCCTCCTGCCTCCACTTCCGGAGTGCCGGACTTGCAGGACTTGCAGGCATGGGTCACCTCGCCCTGCTCAATCCCAGGACTTCCTGCACGCAGGGTAGCACTCTGCTGGCTTTGTTGCATCTTCAGTGCCTTTAAACATTTTATATCTGTGATTGTATAGACTCTCCATGATAACTTTATACAGTGCTGTCTGTATTGAAATTTCCCTGTAAACACCAAGTCATCCTCCCAGCTCCTACATACATACAGATACAAAGACCCACACCACCCAGACACACAGTACACCACACACACACACACACACACACACACACACACACACACAAAACCTGGACACACAGTACAACACACACCCCACCCAGACACACACACACACACACACAACCCAGACACACACACACACATAACTCGGACACACACACACAGCACCCACATACAACCCGGATACACAATACACCACACACCCCACCCAGACACACACACACACACACACAAAACCCAGACACACACACACACACACAACCCAGACACACACACACACAGCACCCACATACAACCTGGATACACAGTACACCACACACTCCACCCAGACACACACACCCACACCACTCAGACACACAATACAACACACACACACACACACACACACACACACACACACACACGCACACTGCCATTCTGAGACAGGGGCTCATACAGCCTACACTAGCCTAAAACTCACCGTGTAGATGAGGGTGGCCTTGAACTTTAGATTCTTCTGCCTCCACTTTCAGAGTGGATTACAGGTGTGTACCACCATGCCTGGCTTTCTTTTGCACGCTGAAATAACTTTGGATTCCTGTGTAATCCTCAGTACAGTTGTTAATGCTATGTGAATAATTTTTACATGATATTGTTTTGAGCAGGGAGCCGGGCGTTGGTGGCGCACACCTTTAATCCCAGCACTCGGGAGGCAGAGGCAGGCGGATCTCTGTGAGTTCGAGGCCAGCCTGGTCTACAGAGTGAGTTCCAGGACAGCCTCCAAAACAATACAGAGAAACCCTGTCTCGAAAAACCAAAAAAAAAAAAAAATTGAGGAGCAGGGACATGACTCAGTGGTAGAGCCCCTGCCTAGAATCTCCTCCTCCCCATGAGGGGCTGGGGGCGTGGCTCCGTGGTAGAGCCCTTGCCTAGAATCCCCCAGTGTGGGGCTAGGGGCGTGGCTCAGTGACAGTATCAGCATAGGCAAGGTTGTTGGTTCCAACCTCAGAGTTATACACATAATCCCAGCACTGAAGAGGTTGAGGCAGGTGGATCATGTTTTGAAATCAGCTTGGGTGAAAGGAAGCAAGGAAGAAAAAAGACATAAAAGGAAAAAGAAGTCCGTGCCTGTGTTATGGCTTGAATTGGATATTTCCCCTCAAGCTCCTATTTGATGTGTTTGTTCTGCTGCTATTTGGGGGGCTATGGAGTCTTTATTATGTGGGTCCTCACTGGCAGAAGCAGGACAGTAGGGGCTGGCCTTTGAGGGTTATAATCTGACCTTGGTTTCAGTAGCTCCCTGCTTCCAGGTGTTGTGTGAGCAGCTGTCCCTGCAGACGCCCACTGACAGGTGGCCCACTCGGCCTTATCCATCACCGGGGGTGGGGGTTGGGGGGAGCCCTATCAACCTGTGAGCCAAAATAAATCTTTCTTCCCTAGAGCTGTTTCTGCTAGTTTTGTCTGTTTGTTTGTTGGGACAGGTGTCATGTATCACAGTCTGGCTTTCAACTCAATATATACCCCCAAATCACCTTGCACTCTGATCCCTCTGTCCCTACCTACAGAGCACTGGGGTCACAGGCGTGGGCCAATATACCTGGGTTATAGTGCACTGGGGATGAAACCGGCCTTTATGCCCACAGGCCATGCATTCTATAGGCCAAACCCCCAGCCCTCCGTTAGTATTTTGTCACAGTTACGCAAAAGTAACTTAAAAAAAGTAAGTATAGACACATCCATCACAACCACCTGTAACCAGTTTGATGCCCTCTTTTGGCCTCCAAGGGTACTGTACATCCTTATCTCCTACCACAACCATCCATGCACATATAAAAGTAAATAATTTCTGTGTGTGTGTTCACTCATAATTTTATGCATGTGAGTGTGTGTGGGCCTTGGTGTACATGTAGAGATCATGCATGTGAAGTTGGTTCTCTCTTTCCACCTTGATGTGGGTTCTAGGGATGGAACTTGAGAGATTGTCAGGCTTGTGTTAGTTGCTTTTGCCTGGTGAGCCAGCCATCTTGTTGGCCCTGGGTTTGTTCTTATTTACTTTTGGGGTGTGTGTGTGTGTGTGTGTGTGTGTGTGTGTGTGTGTGTGTGTGTGCTTTGACACTCAGAGACCAACCTTGGTTTCTGCCTTTCTTTTCTTTTCCTTTTTTTGAGATAAGGCCTCTCTCTGGCTGACTGGCCAGCAAGCCCCAGGGAGTGTCTGTCTCCTCCTCCCTGGCTTTTCATGAGGGATGATGCGGGTCCAACTCAGGTCCTCACACCTATGCAGCAAGCGTGTTGCTGAGTTCCTGGCCTCCCTCCACCTCTTTTTGAGAATGGGGCTCACGTGTAATACAGAACCCTCCTTCCTCTTCCCTCTGAGGGCTGGGATCACAGACTCGCGCTATTATGCGTAGCTCAGCACCCCTGCTACTTGGTATTTTCATTTCTCTGTTCTTTTATTTACTCCACCCTCCCCTTCCCCCACACCAGACAGGGTTACTCTGTGTAACAGTCCTGGCTGTCCTAGAACTCACTCTGTAGACCAGGCTGGCCTCAAACTCAGGAATCAGCCTGCCTCTGCCTCCCGGGGTGCTGGGATTAAATGTGTGTGCCAGCACTGCATGGTGCCCTTTGGGAGTTTAAAACAGCGGTTGGTTGAATCCATTCCTGTATACAAAGGACACACACACCTGCACCACTCCCCATCCCTCCCAACCCCACTGTATTGTCCTTTGTAGACTAGAAATTTAGCCAGCCTGGCCAGTAGAGGGTGCTAGAGGGACACTGGCCACTGGCAGTAAAGGGGATGACTGGCCAGGCAGGAAGGATTCTGGCCTCTCCACTGCTCTGCTCTGCTCTCTGTGGTTCCTTTGGGTGGGGGAAGGGGAACACAAAGAGTTGGAGAAGGGGCAGCTGTCTTGGTCACGTCCCTGATCCTCTGGGAGTTCGAGGCCAGCCTGGTCTACAGATCGAGTTCCAGGACAGCCTCCAAAACAATACAGAGAAACCCTGTCTCAAAAACCTTTTTTAAAAAAAGGTTTATTTTGCCTGTAGTCCTAGAGGCTAAAAGGCCAAGGTTTGGACAATACTATCTATTGGACCTCTGCTAAGGGCCCCGGTGGTGGTGTTACAACACGGCAAAGAAATGGAAAGAGAAGCAGCCTCGTGTGGAACCTCGAGTGTACAGGGAAGCCTTGCTTCTTAACAACATGTTCTTGGGAGAGTAAACCCATTCCAGGGGACCTGAGTTGTTTAGCACAGACCCCACCTGACACACCCTCACTGCCCTTCTCATCTGTTCGCCCCTGCCAGACAAGAGCCCCACATCTGGGTCCGCGCTCAGTTTCCAGGTCTAAAGTCATGCTCAACACATAAGGATTGCTTAGCATACGTGTTTTTACTCATATTTAAGTTTTGATTTGCCAGGTAGTAGTGATGTAAACCTTTAATCTCAGCACCCAGGAGGCAGCGGCAGGAGGATCTCTGTGAGTTAGAGGCCAGCCTGATCTAAATAGGGAATCCCAGACAGCCAGGGCTACACACACAGAGAAACTCAAAAAAGAGGGGCTGGAGAGATGGCTCAGAGGTTAAGAGCACTGGCTGCTCTTCTAGGGGTCCTGAGTTCAATTCCCAGCAACCACATGGTGGCTCACAACCACCTGTAATGAGATCTGGTGCCTTCTTCTGACCTTTAGACATATGTGCAGGCATGTATATATGATAAATAAATCCTAAAAGAAAAACAAAAGAGTTTGATTGTAATAGAAACTGATATTGTTCCTTCCCGATTTCCTTGTTGTTGGTTTGTATGTATTTTTGAGTGTGCAGGTGTCTGGGCCCGTATGCACAAGCATTCGAGTCCAAAGTAAATAATAAATTAAGTAAGTGAAAAGTAAAAAGAGGGCTCATATGAAGCCTACTGGTTAGTACTTGTTTAGCCTGTGTAAGGTTCTGGGGTCCATCCCCAGGAGAGGGAGAGGAAGGAGGATATCGCAGACTTTTGGTTTATACAAGAAACCATTCTAGAGTTGGGCGGTGGTGGTGCATACCTTTAATTTCAGCACTCAGGGGTCAGAGGCAGGTGGGTCTCTGTGAGTTGGAAGCCAGCCTGGTCTACAGAGTGAGTGCCAAGACAGCCGGGACTGTTATATAGAGAAACCCTGTCTCAGAAAACCAAAAAGAAACCATGCTAGAAGCCACAGATAGAATTTTTACCACTTCAAGCAAACCTTGGCTTTGCTTCCAGGCCTCTCAATTGATTGGAAGAAGTCCATCCAGAGGACAGAGGCTAATCTTTCTTTAAGTCACCGAATTGTGAGTTTAATGGCCTCTATAAAGCCTCTCACAGCAACAGCCAGCTGCGTGTTTAATGGGATAACTGGATCCGGCAGCCAACGTGAGATTTACATCAGAGGACGGCACACATTTACCATGGATCATCAATGAGTCTTGACATCTTTATCTGCCTGTGTCTCTTCCTCTGGAAGCAACAATCTACTTCCTGTCTTTATAGATCAGTTTGCATTTTCTAGGATTTTATAATAGGTGCTAGATCCTGAGTAAATAATGCACAGGGAAGAAAAAAAAAAGGAAGAAAAGGAAGGAAGGAAGGAAATCCTTAAGTGGCAAAAGCTAACCCTAAAATTGAATCCCACATTTGCAGGTTCCTGGGATGGTGCCCATTCTCCATGGCTGTTTGTCACTTTCGTCGTCTCTGTGATCAAATGCTTGACAGAAACAAACCTAAGAGGCAGGGTCTCTTTTAGCTCACAGTTTCAGAGATTTCAGCCTGATAGCTCTTTGATCCGTTAACTACGAGCCAGTGGTAAAGCCAAACGTTATTGCCAACAGGGGAAAGGGAAGGCGTTCACTTGATTCTGTAGACCAGTGATTCTCAGCCTTCCTAACGCTGTGACCGTTTAATACAGTTCCTCCTGCTGTGGTGACCCCCCAACCGTATAATTATGTTTGTTGCTACTTTGTAACCGTCATTTTGCTACTGTTATGAATGGTGTTGTAAATATCCATGGTGTACAGAGCAAGTCCCAGGACATAGAGGAGAGAGAGAGGGAAGAGAACAGCGTCGCATGGCCTTTGTTAGCGTCCATTCTTGTCCCTCTGCCTTCCACCTTGGAAAAACAAAGCAAAACTCACCAGACGCTAATGAATCGTGCGCGTAAGTATTTGCAAGCGTGTGTGTGAGCGATAGAGTGCATGGGCCGGCTGGGGTGGGGGTAGGGCGGAGGCTTCTCACCCTGTTGCTCTGCACCTCACTCTTGAGTCAGGGTCTCTCTCTCTCGCCGTGCCCGAAGCTCAAGAACTTGGCAAAACCGCTGACAGACGAGTCTCCGGGTCCTCCTCTCTCCCACGCCCCAGTGCCGGGGTTACAGGCACATGCCACTGCACCCGGCATTTCATGGGAGTTCTGGGGGACTGAACACAAGTTCCTGTTTATTATCCTTTAACTTTATTTTATGTGCACTGGTATGAAGGTGTCAGATCCCTTAGAACTGGAGTTACAGACAGTTGTGAGCTGCCATGTGGGTGCTGGGAATTGAACCTGGGTCCTCTGGAAGAGCAGCCAGTGCTTTTAACTGCTGAGTCATTTCTCCAGCCCCCTAAAACAGGCTCTTGTGCTAGTCCATCAAGCCTGTTACCAACTGAGCCATCTCCCAGGTCCCCAGTTGTCAACATCTGGACCTTAGCTGTCTCAGCTTTCCAGCATTACCGTGTGAAATGAAGTCTATTCTCTGCCCTCCATCCCAGGCTAGCCTTGAACTTGTGCATAGCTGAGAAAAGCCTTGAACAGCATGCTGGTCCTCTTGCACTCACCTCCCGAGGGCTAGGGAATGCAGGTGTGCACTCCCAAAGGGAGTCCTATGTATTGCAGGTGTGAACCCCCAAAGGGAGTCCTATGTATTGCAGGTGTGAACCCCCAAAGGGAGTCCTATGTATTGCAGGTGTGAACCCCCAAAGGGAGTCCTATGTATTGTCGAGGATCAAACCCAGGGCCTCACATGTGCTATGTGACCAGTCTGCCAACTGAACCACACCCCCAGGATCCATTTTTGTTATTTATAAGTTACTCAGGCGTTCTGTTACAAAGCACAAATCACACCAACACAGTCTCCATCCTGGGTATCCCCTCTGGGGGCCTTCTGCAATCTACAGCAGTATTTACTGACATAGCAAGTAGCCCTAAAGCTTCGTGGGTGTAACCAATGTGATTTATTAAGGGTGAAGATTCTTAGAGTTAGCCAGGTGAGCGGCGCATGCCTTTAATCCCAGCAGAGGTAGGCTGTGTGGTTAGAGAACCCAGGGACCTGTCTATTTCTGTCTTAGCCCACACAGGGCTTGGATTGCAAATAGATGTCACCAACCCTCATTCCTCACTTTCTTCTTCTTCTTCTTCTTCTTCTTCTTCTTCTTCTTCTTCTTCTTCTTCTTCTTCTTCTTCTTCTTCTTCTTCTTCTTCTTCTTCTTCTCCTTCTCCTTCTCCTTCTCCTTCTCCTCCTCCTCCTCCTCCTCCTCCTCCTCCTCCTCCTCCTCCTCCTCCTCCTCCTCCTTCTTCTTCTTCTTCTTCTTCTTCTTCTTCTTCTTCTTCTTCTTCTTCTCCCTCTCCTCCTCCTCCTGCTCCTCTCCTCCTCTTCCTCTAAATGGGGTCTCAGTATGCATCCCTGGCTTGCATGGAGCTCCTTGTGTAGTTCAGGTTGGTCTCACAGATATCTGCCTGCCTCTGTCTCCCAAATGCTGGGATTAAAGGTGTGCTCCATTGAATGCTCTTCATGTAAGCACTTAAAAGAAAAATAATAAGCCAGGCGTTGGTGGCACACGCCTTTAATCCCAGCACTCGGGAGGCAGAGGCAGGCAGATTTCTGAGATTGAGGCCAGCCTGGTCTACAGAGCGAGTGCCAGGACAGCCTCCAAAGCAATACAGAGAAACCCTGTCTCAAAAACAAAAACAACGAAAAGAAGGAGGAGGGGAGGAGGAAGAGGAAGAAGATGATGATGATAGTGGGCTAGAGAGATGGCTTGGTGATAGACAGCACTGGCTGCTCTTCCAGGGGTCCCCCACATGGAGGCTCACAGGCATCCTTAACTTTAGGTCCAGGTCCATCTGATGCCCTCTTCTGGTCTCCATCGGCAAAGCACCCAAGTAAGAGAAAAGATTTTTCTTTTCTTTTTTTTCTTTTGTTTATATTTTATTTTTTAAATTTAAATTAGAAACAAAGATTTTTCATATATATATGTATATATATATATATACACACACACACACACACACACCCCTGTGTGTTTGGATTTATACCCCTGTGTAATCTGTTGCTTTTACTCTTTGGTCTTTGAAGGGCCTGCCACTCAGTTCCCAAATAAATACATGGAGACTTACTCCTTCTTACAAATGGCCTTAGCTTGGCTTATTTCTTTTTTTTTTTTTTTTAGCTTGGCTTATTTCTAGCCAGCTTTTCTCTGACTTTACTTATCCTGTCTACCTTTTGCCTCTGGGCTTTTATCTTTCTCTGTTCCTGTATATCTTTTCTTTCCTTCTTGTTGTGTGTCTGGCCCCTTCTTCTCTCACTCCCCAATGTCTTCTTCCCAGATTTCTCCTCCTATTCATTCTCTCTGTCTGCCAGCCCCACCCACCCTTTGCCTGCCTAGCTATGGGCCATTCAGCTCTTTATTAGAACAATCATGTGTTTTAGACAGGCAAAGTGACACAGTTTCACAGTGTTAAATAAATGCAACATAAAAGAATGCAACACAGCCTGGCGTTGATGGCACATACCTTTAATTCCAACACTCAGGAGGCAGAGGCAGGCGAATCTCCGTGAATTCAAGGACAGCCTGGTCTACAGAGCGAGTTCCAGGACAGACTCCAAAGCTACAGAGAAACCCTGTCTTGAAAACAAACAAAAAAGAATGCAACACATCTTTGCTTCATTAAACAAATGTTCTACATCATAAACAAATGTAGCACATCTTCAACTCATATTCCACAACTCCCCTGTGAGAATGGTATGTACCCCTGTATGTATGGGTATATATATGGGTGTACTTTATTTTTATGTGCATTGGTGTAAGGGTGTCAGATCCCCTGGAACTGAAGCTGCCATGTGAGTGCTGGGAATTGAACCTGGGTCCTTTGGAAGAGCAGCCAGTGCTCTTAACTGCTGAGCAATCTCTCCAGCCTGAGACTTCTTATTAATTATGAAATCTTGGCCTTTAGTTTAGGCTTGCCCCAATAACTCTTATGACTTAAATTAATCTGCTTCTATTAATCTACATTCTATCGTGTGGCTTTTACCTTTCCTCAGTATGGCGTGTCCAACTTGCTCTGAGCCTGCCGGCATCTCTGCCTTTCTTCTTCCCAGCATTCCCTCTCCTCAGAAGTCCCGCCTATTCTCTCCTGCCTAGCTATTGGCCATTCAGCTCTTTGTCAAACCAATCACAGAGTCACATCTTCACACAGTGTAAATAAATATTCTGCAACAGTAAGGAGCAGATTTGTTTTTCTCACACATAAAAGTCTAGAGAAAAAAAAAGGAAAAGAAAAAGAAAAAACAAGCCAGACGTTGGTGGCGCACGCCTTTAATCCCAGCACTTGGGAGGCAGAGGTAGGCAGATCTCTGTGAGTTTGAGGCCAGCCTGGTCTACAAGAGCGAGTTCCAGAACAGCCTCCAAAGAACTCTGTCTCAAAACAAAACAAAACAAAACAAAACAAACAAAACCCCACCAAGTCTAGAGGTAGGAGTTGCCCTCTCCAGTGTTACCTGGCCCCCAAGCTCATTCTACCCTTTCGATACAACCATGTCAGCATTATAGAGCTCAGTTGTGACTTCACCTCTGGGCTCACTGTGACCACTGGGATTCCAGCCATCACATCGATATCTAAATGATGAGTTACGAGGAAGGAGTAAAGGGCATAAATGACACCTGCCAGATGCTTACTCCCTTTAGGAAATTCTGCTGGAGTCCCACTGCTGGGTGAACTTTTCCTGAGGAGACATGAACAAATGTCTACCCACTACAAGAAGAGCGCTGACAACAGACCAAAATATGATTCCACCCATGTCCAGCTTAGCAAATGTATTAGGCGCGTTCCCAGAGCCTCCGCAGGTCCAAGGTATTCCTGACTGAAGATCCACCCAAATGCCTTGAGAATCTGGGGTTGGGGACTCTCTCGACTATTGTCCTACACAAGCTAGAGTTATCTGGAAAGAGAAACCTCAATTAAGAAAATGCCTCCATAAGATCAGGCTGTAGGCAAGTCTGTGGGACGTTTTCTTAATTAGTGACTGATGTGGAAGGGCCCAGTCCATTGGGAGTGACGCCATCCATGGGCAAATGGTTGGGGTGCATAAGAAGTCAGTCTGAGCAAGTCATGAGGAGCAAGCCAGTAAGCAGCATTCGTCCACGGCCTTTGCTTAGATCCTGCCTTCAAGTTCCTGCCAGCAGTTCCTGCCTTGTCTTCCTTTCCAAGTTGTCTTCTTACAACAATAGAAATCCTAATTAAGACAGCTGCCCTAGCTGCAAGAGAGTCTGGAAAATACCCTCTAGCCAGGCACACGGCTATGCGGCAACCTCGTCTTGCCTGAAACATCCCAATAAACACACTGGTTCACCAAATTTGTCTTCCATGGTATCCTTTATTTGATCTCTCATTAGTTCTCTACTTGGGGTAAACAGCTGTGTGTCATGTGCCTCCAGGAAAAGTATCATAGAATGCACACTGTAATTAAAGGAAACCTCTACTACTAAAGAGTGTGTAGAGGTAGATACAGCCTTGGCAACTAGCATTCTTTGCAACCCATATGCACTCTGGTGGTGAGGACAAAGATTATGGAGAACAGAAGTGTCAGCATTTTGCACTAGAATCCTGTGAGTACAAGGGTTTGTGTGTGTTCTGTTTGCCGAGCGTCTGTAACAATGCCTGGCGTACAACAGCTTTCGGTAGCCACTGGATTATGGCGGTCCTGGCTGACGCAGACCAATAGAAAACACTCCTGCCACTGTTCAAAGTGTGGTAGATGTCTTAATAGAAAAATGAGGTCGACACTTTCCCAATTAGTTATTTAGCAAATTATCACTCTTGCCAGGGAGCCCCATCAGTAGACAATGTCACCTTTTGTAGGATTCATAGTCAGAGTACCTCTTTCAACCCACTTAAGAATAAGTTACAGAACCAAAGTGTTTCAGACCTGAACACTTGATGTTTCTCCATCAAGAACATTCTGGTACATTAATACCCATACTCAGAATAGTTAAACCATTGCTAATTCTATTATCTAACATACTCATTCTGCAGATTTCCCCACTTAGCCTAATAAGAGTTTTGTTCTTTAAAAAATACATTGTATTCAAATCACAGAGAGCATGGTGGTGGTTAGCTCGGGGGGGTAGGGGGTGGGGGATGGGGGGTGGGGGGGGGACGACTGCAGAGTACTGTTCAGGGGATATAAAATGTCAGAGGAGTAACAGGTGGATTCAGGTGGGGTTTTTTGTTTGTTTTTTTAAAGACAGGGTTTCTCTCTGGCTTTGGAGCCTATGCTGGAACTTGCAAGATAGACCAGGCTGGTCTCGAACTCACAGAGATCTGCCTGCCTCTGTCTTCTGAGTTCTGGGATTAAAGGTGTGCACCACCAACACCCGGCTAAGGATTCAGGTGTTCTATTCTGCAACACAGGGCTGCAGTGAGTATCAATGTGCCTAGGAGAAGGCTCTGCAGGTAAAAGCGCATGCTTCATATGTCCGACAACTTGAGTCCAGTCCTCAGAGCCTTCATTTGAAGGTCAGAACTGATCAAATGTCTCTGATCTCTGCTGGTGCCGTGGCACATGTACCCTCCCTACAAAATATCACATACGACCACAATATTCTAAATTAAAAAAGAAAATGGCCAAGACAACAGGTTCCAAATGTTCTTATGGCAACAGAACATTTGATGAGGGCTGGGAATGTAGCTCATGGGGTAGGACGCTTGCCCAGCGTGACAAAGCCCTGGCTCTATCTGCAGCAGGAAGTAGCAGAGGTTTGGCGGCTCAAGCCTGTCATTTGAGCACTTCAGAAGTGGTGGGTGGCAGGGGGACCAGGAATGCAACGTCCTTCTTGGCTAGGCAATGAGTTTGAGGCCAGCCTGGGCTACCTGAGACCTTGTCTCAAGAGATGGTGTGATATTGGAAACGGAGGTAAAGAGTTGCTCACTGTTCTTACAGAGGAAATGAGCTTAGTTCCTGTACCTGTGTTTATAATTATTTCTATTTCTAGCCCCAGGGAATCCAAGGCCTCCAGCCTCTATGGGCAGTGCCCCAAACATGTGTACAAACACACACACAGACAAAATTGAAAAATAAAATCTCTTTTTTGTGTTTGTTTGTTTTTTGTTTTTCGAGACAGGGTTTCTCTGTATTGTTTTGGAGGCTGTCCTGGAACTCGCTCTGTAGACCAGGCTGGCCTGGAACTCACAGAGATCCTCCTGCCCCTGCCTCCCGAGTGCTGGGATTAAAGGCGTGCGCCACCAACGCCCGGCTAAAATCTCTTTAAAAGTAAGAAGTCATGCATATCTGAATTGGGTCAATTTAGTTATAATACAATGTATCTATGTGCCAAATATATTATATTGCAATACACACACACAATTTTGGTTTAAACTTTAATTACAATTTATTTTGTATATGTGAAATGTTGTCTGCTGACATATCTGTACAACATGTCCCTACCTAGTGTCCTTGGGGGTTGAAAGGGAGCATTGGATGCTCTGGGATTGCATCTACAGATGGTTGTGAGCCATTGTGTCGGTGCTGGGAACTGAACCTGGGCCCTCTGTGAGAGCAGCAAGTACTCCTAACCACTGAGCCCTCTCTCCGGCCCTCCATTTTGTTTTGTTTGTTTGTTTTGTTTTTTCTGTATTGTTTTGTCATTTTGTTTATCTTTTTGAGAAGGATGCCACATAACTATGGCTGACTACTTAGCAGAGGACGCTATTGAACCCCTGGTCCTCTTGCCTCCTCCTCTGAGTTCTGGAATTGGAGGTGTGGGGCTCCACACTGGGTTTTACAGACGTTCTCATACATGTACGTCATTGTACTCTGCTCTTAGTCACTCCCATCACCACACATCCAGCTCTCCTATAGTGTGTGGCCGGAACCAGCTCGTTGCAGCTGGAGTTCAATGTCACATTCCCTTCTCTCTCATCTAGAATGGTCCATAGCCGCTCTGTTTCATCTTATTTTTTGTGACATTGACATTTGTGGAGAGTCCAAGGTAGTGCTCTAGAGACTGTTTTCCTTGGATTCATCTGGTTCTTTCTTGTTGATTTAAGTTCAGGGTAAATATGAATTTCCCCAGAATAATTCAGAAGCGGTGCTGTGTCCTTGGTGTGTCCCACCGGAGGGAACACCATGTCTTTCTGTCTTCTTGTGGGTGATTAGGGGAAGTTGGAGCCAGCTTCTGTGTCTTCCTTATAAAAGCTTCTGTCCTTGGGTGGGGAGACAGCTCAGTGGGTGGAGTGCTTGCTGTGCCTGCGCAAGGATCTGAGTTCTGATCTCGGCACCCACATAAAAGTCAGACACTGATGAGGGGGTGGAGATAGGTGGATAGGTGAGCTTAGGTGACACTGAGAAACCTTGTGGACTCGATAGAGATTCCTGGTGTCAACATCTGGCCTCCATACATGCATACATAATTGCATTCGCCTGCACATGTATTCATGCATGTGTGCATGTATGTGCACACTTGCAGACAGAAACACACACACACACACACCTAAGTTTCTGTCCTTGAGGCAGGTGTTGTGATTCATGCCTATAATTCCCACACTGGGGAGGCAGGGACAGGAGGAGAATGAGTCTGGGGCCAGCCTGGGATACATTGGATGATTCTATCTCAAATACTAAGGCAAACAAGAGTTCACATTTCTGTGGGGTGATACTGTCACCCCAAAACTTTTATGTCAAGACTGGTAAATTTGAAATGTTAATACTGACACTCAAGTCAAAGTTAGTACTCTCGCCTTTCTGCTGGGAACCGGCTGCTTGCTGTCGAAATGGGCAAGTTCATGAAACCCGGGAAAGTGGTGCTGATCCTGACTGGATGCTACTCCGGACGCAAAGCCGTCATCGTGAAGAACATTGATGACGGCACCTCAGACCGCCCTTACAGCTGGAATTGACCACTATCCCCGAAAAGTGACTGCTGCCATGGGCAAGAAGAAAATCGCCAAGCGATCAAAGATCAAGTCTTTTGTGAAAGTTTATAACTACAATCACCTCATGCCCACAAGGTACTCTGTGGACATCCCCTTGGACAAAACTGTTGTCAATAAGGATGTCTTTAGAGACCCAGCCCTGAAACGCAAGGTGAGGTGGGAAGCCAAGGTCAAGTTTGAGGAACGATATAAGACAGGGAAGAACAAATGGTTTTTCCAGAAGCTTCGCTTTAGGTATATTTTTGTTTCCATCATTAAATGTTTAAAAAACAAAACAAAAAAACAAACAAAAAAAGTTGGTACTCTCAGAGTAAGTTTTTTGAGTGTGTGTGTGTAGTGTTTGTATGTGAGTGTGTGGTGTTTGTGTTGTGTGTTTGTGTGTGTATATATGTGTGTGTATTTTTTAAAGATTTATTTATTATGTATACAATGTTCTGCCTGCATGTGTGTCTGCACACCAGGAGAGGGCACCAGATATCACTATAGATGGTTGTGAGCCACCATGTGCTTTCTGGGAATTGAACTCAGGACCTCTGGAAGAGCAGTCAGTGCTCTTAACTGCTGATCCATCTCTCTAGCTCGAGTGTGTATTTTTGTCTCTGATGTGTTTGCAAGTGTGTGGTGTGTGTATGTGTGTGTGTGGGAGGAGGTGCTTGTGTGTTTGTGTCTCTGGTGCTGTTGTGTGTGTGCTTGTGTGTATGTGTGTGTGTGTGTGTGTGTCTATGTGGCAAGGCCAGAGAACGACCTTGGATGTTATTCCTCAGGATGCCATTCTCATTATTATTATTATTATTATTATTATTCAAGACAGGGTTTCTCTGAATAACCTTGGCTGTCCTAGAACTTTTTGTTCCTAACTCAGAGATCCGCCTGCCTCTGCCTCCTTGGTGCTGGGATTAAAAGTGTGTGCCACCACAGCCCAGGCACATTATTTTTTAACAAGTTGTTTTCATTGCTATTATCAGATGCATATGTGGTGTCTGGGCGTGGTGTGCATGTGGGGATTGAGTCGTGGAGTTGGTTCTCTCCTTCCACCTCTATGTGGGTTCCAGGGACCGAGCTCAGGCTGTCAGACTTGCACAGCAAATGCTGTACTCTCTGTGGCATCTTGGTCCCTTATTCTCTTTATTATTATTATAATTTTGAGATGGGGCCCTCGCTGAACCCGAGGCTCACCCATTAGGCTAGACTGGATGTTGCGAGAGTAATCATCTCCTGTCTCTGCCTCCTCAATGGCGCTGTGCCTAGCTTTTCACACAGGTTCTGGGGGTCAAACTTGGGTTCTCAAGTTTGCAAGGCAAGCACTTTACAGATTGATTTATCTCTCCAGACCCCTTCATGTTTTCCAGACAAGGTCTTGCTCTATAACCCAGGCTGGCCTGGAACCTGTGCTCTTCCTGAGCCACGGAATGCTAAACATGTGGTTCAACAGACACCTAGCCCTCTTCATTTCTCTGAGACCTTTCTCTATAGATTCCCCATAACCCTAGGCTCTTTTTTTTCTACCACCATTGCCTCTCTTGGTTCAGAATTCCTGGGGAGAACTGGTCCAGCCTCCTTCCCATAGCCTCCTTAGGCTCCGGAGAGCGATGATGTTTCAGGACCACGGACAGGGAGTGGAACTGTTCACTGCTGAATGACGTTTCTTCAGTACCGGTGCCTTGCCAAGGAATCTTCTAAATTATTTACATTTATTAACTTCCTTCTGTATTTTAGGGCTGAATGGTTCTCGCTATGTATACCAGGCTGGCCTATAACTCATTATGTAGCCCAGGCTGGACTTGAACTCACCATTCTGAATGCTGGTGTGACCACTGTACACACCCCCCACCCCCAGCATAATCCCTTCATTCTGTGTGTTCCTGAGCTTCGTTAGCTACACTTCCTGCCTACAGAGGCTGAAGAACTAGCGCCGGGCGGTGGTGGCGCATGCCTTTAATCCCAGCACTCTGGAGGCAGAGGCAGGCGGATCTCTGTGAGTTTGAGGCTGGGCTGGACCGATAGCCTCCAAAACAATACAGAGAAACCCTGTCTCGTAAAAACCAAAAAAAAAAAAAAAAAAAAAAAACTAGCATATTCTCAGACTGCCATCCAGCTAGGTTCTGCCTTACATTTAGATTCCTCCAATCAGGTGCACACATTGTACAAGGTATGAAAGGTGGGCCTGGAGGAAGCCACTCATCAGCTGGCAAATGAGCCATTTTTCCTTTCTCCTCCTGGAAGTTCTTTGGTGACTGTCAGTCTATCCCTGTGGCACTTCCTGGATGATGGGGCTTTCAGTTCATGCTGGTGAAAACTAGTTCCTAATTAAGCAGCCAGCGTCCCGATTTAGGAAGAAAGGGATTCCCTGGAGGCTCATGTCTATAGCTGGGCTCCTGGAGTCATTGTGCCTGGATGGTCAATATAGAAGCTACTTTTTCAACTTTCCTGACACCTCTCTAAGCCACCCGACACCTTAGATTGCTTTATGCAAGAATCAACTACCTGGGCATGGTAGCACATGTGTGTAAATGCTTGGGTGTCGTTTGGGGTGGAGACTGAAGCAAGATGACAGTTAACAGCTAGCCTGGCACTAACTTCATGCCTGAGGCTGACCTTACACTTATGATTTTCCTGCCTCTGCCTCCCAAGCGCCTCTCTTTTTCTCTTCCATTCCGCTCCGTGTCTGGGAATCAAGCTGTTTCCACCCAGCTGGGTCCAAGTGAAACAAAACAGAGGACCAGAGAGAGGAGAGAGCAGTCTGCTCCTCGCTGAGCTGGGGGCTGGCAGGGGTACACTTCAGACCCTGTGTCCTCAGAACTGGAAGGACCAGCCCATGTCACTTCCGAGACCCCAGTGGCTCTGGCAGCAGCTGCCCCTGGGCTGCTTCTCTTTGTTGCTGTCCCTCAACCTTCCCCACCATCTGTCCATCGTCCCTTAGGTCCATCAGCGTCCCTACTGACTGGCGATGGGTCAGTGACCTCCCACTGATATGTAGCATCTCTAGCATACATCGGTTACGGCAACACATTGCTATGGGCTTAATGGCTCAACCACTCAAAAAAAATATTTCAGCCGGGCGTTGGTGGTGCACGCCCTTAATCCCAGCATTCGGGAGGTAGGGGTAGGTGAATCTCTGTGAGTTCGAGGCCAGCTTGATCTACAAGAGCTGGTTCCAGGACAGCCTCCAAAGCAATACAGAGAAACCCTGTCTCGAAAAATAAAACTTCTATTAAGGGATCACTGCATTAGCATGGAGTCCTAAGGGCTCCATGTACAATGAGATGTTACAGGACCTTGAAAAGGAAGGATAGTCTGATGTTTCTACACTGTGGATGAACTTTACAGATATTATAGGTGGCAAGTAAGTCACAGAGGACAAATACTATATGATACTCTCCTGTCACCCTTAGAACTGGAGTGCACCTAGACCAGCACCCACACCCTGGGTCACAGCCCTGTGTGCTTATGCTACTCAGAGTAACGCATTCACATCGCCGGGGCAGGGGGACAACTGAAGGCCATGTTCCCTCACACCTGTCACAATGTGGTCCGCAGGGCAGCCACTGTTCCCGTCCCCAGGAACCCTTGCAGCTACTCACATACCTTGCTGCCTCCTGTCTCTTTCTGCTTCCCAGTTACTGCAGTTATTAGAGCTGCCTCAGTGACGTTTCTCAACATGCAGAGGAGGAAGCTGGGAATTAGCGCATCACAGGGAAAATGTTTTGATCTCTGCACCCGATGAAGACAGGGTTCCTTTGTCCTGTGTGCCCGCAATGGCACTGAGAAGGGGGAGTTTGTGAGAGGCTGTGGCACCATCTGTGTGTGAGAACGGCTTTGCACAGCTGCCCCGGGGGATCAAGGGAGTTGGTTCTCTCCTTCTACCATCCGAATCCCTGGAACTGAAGTCCTCAGGTTGGACACCTCACTTCCACCCTTCAGAACTAGCTGTGTAGACTGGCTTCAAACTGAAAGACTTCCATCTGCCTCTGCCTCCCAAGGCCTGGGATTAAAGGTACGTGCCATCACACCCATTTCTTTTTTACGTGAGGTGACAGTAGCAGTAGTTTGTATGTGTCTGTGTGTGTCTCTGTGTGTGTGTGTGTGTGTCTGTGTGTGTGTCTGTGTGTGTGTGTCTGTGTGTGTGTCTGTGTGTGTGTGTCTGTGTGTATGTTGTGTGTGAAGGTCAGAAGATCACTTTGAGGAGCCAGTTCTCTCCTCTCACCATGTCCGGTTTGGAATTAAACTTAAGTCAGGTGATCAGGCTTGGTGGCAATTGCCTTAAGCCACAGAGCCATCTGGTCAGCCTGGAAAGGCCTTCACCAGAAAGAGACATCTTAGAATCAAAATTGCAAGCATCAGGGAGACGCTCAGTGGATACAGTATCTGTCACTACAGTGTGAGGACTGAGCTTTGGATCCCCAGAACACCTGTAGATGCTGTGTGGAGGTGATGCCCTCCTGTGACCCTCCTGTGACCCTCCTGTGACTCTCATGTGACCCTCCTGTGACCCTAGCACTCAAAGGTGGAGACAGGGGTTCCCCAGGGCAAGCTGTCTGTCTGAAACAGTGAGCTCTGCTTCAGTGAGAGACCCCACCTCAAGAATCAAAGTGGAGAGTGGTGGAGGGAGACACCTGATGGCCACTTACATCCTCCACATGGACACACACACACACACACACACATGTGTACCTGCATACATGTGCATATGCGCCAGTGTGAGCACACACACACAGGCATGTGTACCTGCATACGTGTGCATATGTGCATGAAGCTGTGGGTACAATCCCAGCACTGCATAAATCTGGACTTGGTGGCACACCCCTGTCACCCAGCCACACAGTAAGTTTGAGGGCAGCCTGAGCTACAGGAGGCTGTGTGTCATCGTGAACCATTGTCTTTGGGAATGGAATGCTGAGTCACCCCTCTGAGCAGCACACGTTGTCTCGGAGAAGGTTCCAGAAGAGAAGATGAAGAGTGGCTATTGTTAGGGCCTGACACGGTGGTGACCTCGTGCAATCCCAGCATTCCAGAGGGGGAATGGGAGAGACAGGAACATAGCAAACTGAGGCTAGCCTGGGCTACCAGAAGCCCTGTCTCCCAAGGCAAACCAAAGGAGAGCACAGAGAAGCCTGCTGCCAACACCAGGAACCACAGAGAGGAGACTTTCTCAGAACAACCCAGGAAGAGCCCGACAGACACATTGACTCCTCACCCAGAGGCAGAAAGCAGTAGCCCAGGATAGCCCAGCTCTGTAGAGCTGAAGCTGTGGTCCTTTGCCATGACAGCGAAAGAAAGACTCGACACCAAAACACACACAACACACCACAAAGGTCTTTTCTCACTCTGTATTTGTAGAAAGTTTACAAAAGTAGAAAAATAGACATTCTGTGGGGTCTGAGTCTGAAGACTCCACACACAAATAAATATTTTTAAAAGCCCTGAGTGGCTATAAATTAAGGCAGGGGCTTGGTGAGTCCACACACTGCAGAACTCCTGCAGCTGGCGGGAGAGTCCAAGGTCAGTCACACTGGTCTCCACTGGCCACACACTTCAGGTCCCGGATGAGCAGGCGGAAGAGGTTGGAAGTGACAGAGACTTCTAGGCAGCCGGGGGTCTCCTGGGAGGACAGAGCTGGCTCAGGGGCTGCCGGGGCTCAGGACTCCCAGGCTCTGCGGACCCCAGTGCCCTCCCCAGACTCACCTTCTCCTGGGCCTCCTGGAGCCTGTGCAGCCAGCGGGAGAGGCGGCGGCTGGGGGGCCTGGGCTCTGCTGCAGGCTGAGGCTGAGTCTGTGGACAGAGGAGGGGACTGTGAGCCTGCCGCTGCCACATGCGGGGTCCCCAGTGTCTGGGGTACAGTGTGGAGGAGCAGGGACCCAGGACTCACACAGGCCTGCAGCTGTGAATGGATGTGGCTCAGGGTGAGAAGAGGCTGGTCCAGGATGGGGCCCAGGCCCGGGTCAGTCACGTTCCCCAGGACCTTCACTGTGAGGGTCAGCTCAGCCTGCAAGGCCTCGGGGCGCTCCTGGACCTGAGCAAGGAGACAGAGACAACATGTGAGGGACCTGGGGTGGGGGAGTCGAGGGAGACAGGGCAAGGGGACAGGACAGGGGACAGGGGACAGGGCAAGGGGACAGGACAGAGGACAGGGCAAGGGGACAGGACAGGGGACAGGGGACAGGGCAAGGGGACAGGACAGAGGACAGGGCAAGGGGACAGGACAGAGGACAGGGCAAGGGGACAGGGAGAGGTCGGGGCAGGTGACATGAGGGGCCGCAGCCAGTGTGGTCAGGTTGAGCACCTGTCACGGACGGCTTGTGAGGACGAGAAAGGGAGGGTGCAGGCCCCAGCAGCTCTGCGGTGGGCGCCCCCGGCCCCCCCAGAGCAGGCTGTGTGTAGACCCTGCTCACCTGCAGCTGCTTCAGGTCCCAGGCCCGGGGGAAGAGGCGGGAGCTGCACCTGACGTCCTTCTTGAGCAGCCACTCTTCCTGGAGGGCAAAGACACAGGTTAGCCCATACAGGAGGGTGAAGGCTAGACCACTGCAGAGGGGCTGGGGTGGAAAAGGGAAGGTCACTGCTAGAAAGACAGAGGCTCCCCCATGGTAGCAGATACTAGGTAGCCCCTGCACTAAGAGCAAGAGATAGACCAGGTTGGGGAGGGTGGAGGTCATCCTAGTGTGGGAGAGTCTGAGGTTAGCTCACTGAGAGGATGGTGGAAGTTAGTCCACTGCAGCAGGGGTGGCAGTCAGCCCACTGCAGGAAAGACTGAGGTTAGCCCACTATAGCAAGAGTTTAAGTCAGCCCACTGGGCAAGAGTGGAGAGCACTTTCATACAGGCTAACATAAGGGGTTACACCCAGAAAGGGAGAGGTGGAGGCTAGCCCACACAGGAGGGCAGAGGGAGACTCACTATGGCATCCTTGGCCTTCTTGAAGGCCTGCAGCTCTTGCGGGGGCAGAGACTTGAACCGGGCTATGTGACAATCCTTTGCATCTGGTGGGAGCCTGGTGGCCCTGGGCACAGGATGAGCGCGGGCTCCCGTCAGCACCGCGGCCAGCAGCAGCAGCAGCAGCAGCAGGAGGAGCAGGCGGCCCCCAGCTGTTTCAGGAGGACAGAAGCACAGAGTGAGGGCTGGAGGATGGGGCCTGTGCAGACACGACCCCACGCACCAGTCTGGGGACTCACCTGGCTTCATGCTGCTCTCTGGGGTCTGTGAGGAGCTGGGCATTCGGTCGTGCCCTGGAGGCTGTCCCTGGCTTCCTGGGTCTTGCTCCCTGTCTCTGGCCTGGGTCTTCCCGTGTGGCTCTCAGTCTGTGGCTGTGTCCCGGCTGGGATGCTGCAGCTGCAGAGTGTGCACTGCGGTCCCAACTCCATGCTTTTAACCTGGCCTCGTGGGCAGCCCCAGCTGATGTAGGAAAAGTGAAAACAAGGCTGGAGATTGACACCAGCCACCAAGGGAGCCCAGACTGGGGAAGCCCAGAGCAGGGCGGGGCTAGAGCAGGTGAGACTCTACAGCAGCGAAAGAGAAAATGACGAGGACCAAGATTACCTGGGGCAAGGTGAGTCATGAGCCTTCTTCCCACAGGAAGCTGGGAGCAGGGCAGCTTCAGGGCACAGGCTCTGGTCCTGGCTGAGTCCTGTGGCAGATCCCTGCCTGAGGTGCAGAGAAGTTACAGGTATTGAACGACCTGCTTCTGTTCAGTGTTACCAGAGAGCAGGAAGGATCCCCAAGAGCTGTCCAGGAGAGGGGATGCGGGTCTGCTTGCAGGCCCAGTAGTCTCTGAGTCAGAATACCCAAGACCCCACTTCCTGTGGGTTGGAAGTGTGCAGGTGGCCAATCTCACCGCTTATCCTAGTGCATCAACGTGTTAGACTCTGGAATTGCATTTTCATCCAGGGTTTGGATCCCTACCCTAGCCCGGTATCCTTCTCCCTCTAGTTTTCCAGGGTCATGAGATGTCCTCTCTCCCCCTCCTCCCTCCCCCTTACTCCCACAAAATTTCATTTTCCCCCTCTAGTTCTGCTTCCTAGTCTCAGAATGTGTGCTAGGCTCTCGTGGGAATGGATTGTGGGGTGTCTCTTTCTGAGTCTGGGTCACCATGACAATACCCTGTCCATCCATTTCCCTGAACATCTGGGAGTTTCATTTTTTTCTATGTGGCTGAGTGAAATCCTGTTGTACATGGTTCCCATATTTTTCATTAGTTGTTTGCTGGCGGACGGCTGGGATAGTCTCTTTTCTTTGTTATTGTGACTAGAGCAGCTAAGACCATGTGTGCAAATATCTCTGGGGTGGGGCTTAGAGCCTCCCGGGTTTTGTCCAGGTGTGGCAGAGATGTGTCCTGTGGTTGTTCTCTTTCTGTTTTGTTTTTTAAGAAACGTCTATACTGGTTCCTACTGTGGTGACACTGGATCACACCCACAGTCAGGAGATACAGGGCTCCCCTTCCCCCACATTCGTCATTTGTTTCCTTGATGTACCCCTTCTGACCCAGGTGAGATGGGATCTCAGAGTAGCTACAATTTGTATTTCTCTGTTAACTAAGGACATAAAACCCTTAAAACTTTTATTTGTCTGTGTTTCTTCTTTGGTCAGCTCATTTAGTGACTGGCAGGTGTTTTTTTGCTTATTGTTTGGTTGTTTGAGACGACCTCACTAGGTAGACCTGGCTGACTTGGAAGTCTCTGTGTAGACCAGGCTGGCCCTGAACTGAGAGATCTGCCTGCCTCTGCCTCCTGAGTATTGGGATTAAAGGCGAGAATTTCCAGGAAGTCACTCTGTAGACCAGACTGGTCTTGAACTAACAGAGATCTCCCTGTCTCTGCCTCCCCAGTGCTGGAATTAAAGTCATGTGCCTCTCCTGCCCAGCCGGATATCAGGTTTAAAGTTAAGGTCTTTAATCCGCTTTGAATATATTTTTGTGCAGGGTGAAAGACAAGCACCCAGCTTCCTTCTCTCGGGAGTGTTTCCAGTTTTGCCAGCGTCGTTTATGGAACATTTTCTTTTTCCTATGCACTGTTTCCTCAACTCCCTGTATATGAATGTTTTGCATACATGCATGCATGTATGGGCACCATGTTCGTGCATGGTGGGACATCAGGATCCTTGGGATTAGAATTAACAGATGGTCGCCGGGCGTTGGTGGCGCACGCCTTTAATCCCAGCACTCGGGAGGCAGAGGCAGGCAGATCTCTGTGAGTTCGAGACCAGCCTGGACTACCAAGCAAGTTCCAGGACAGCCTCCAAAGCCACAGAGAAACCCTGTCTGGAAAAACCAAAAAAAAAAAAAAAAAAAAAAAAAAAAGAATTAACAGATGGTCATGAGCCACCATGTGGATGCTGGGAATTGAACCCGGATATTCCGGAAGAGCAGCCAGTGCTCTTTCCCACTGAACCATCTCTCCAACTCCCAATGCATGCTTTCTATGACTTTGTTAGGTGTGTGCCCTTAGCTATTTGGTTTGTCTTAGTCCATGTGTTAGTATTCAGGCATCTGTACTGCCCTGCCCTTGGGGTTCTGACAGGACACACCCTCAGCTGCAGCCACTAAGAGCACCTCCTGTGCACATTCCCTATGTTCCCTTTTAAAAGAGCCTGCCCACCGCCTATCCTTCTCTCTTTCTCTCTCTCTCTGTTCTCTCTCTCTCTCTCTCTCTCTTACTCTGCTTCTCTGCCTCTCTTTTCTACTGCTCCTGTCCCTAGAGGCTGGTGTCCCCCCTCCCCTCCCTCATTTTCCCATTCCCTTTCCCTTAATTAAAACAACACAAAACAAAAAAACCTCCACATGGGCTCTGTTGCATGGCCTCTTTCTCTCTCGAACTGTTCTTTAAATTACAACACAATGTCCTATTGCTGTGAAAAGACACCATGGCCACAGCAAGTCTTGAAAAGGAAAGCAGTTAGGACTGGCTTACAGTTTCAGAGGCTTAATCCATTCTCATCACGGTGGGGAGTGAGGTAACATGAGGGAAGACACGGTGCTGTGTTGTGGAACAATTTTTTTGTATACTTTGAAGATGTGTTGCTCTCATTGGTTTAATAAAGAGTTAAAAGGCCAATAGCTAGGTAGGAAGAAGTTAGGTGGGACTTGTGGACAGGGGGAGAGCTCTGGGGTGAAGAAGGGCAGAGTTGACAGCCACACATGGAGGAAGCAGGAAGTGTAGAAAGATGAGGTGTCAAGCCATGAGCCGTGTGGTAGTACATAGATTTAAAAAACTGTGAGTTGGGCCGGGCATTGGTGGTGCACGCCTTTAATCCCAGCACTCGGGAGGCAGAGGCAGGCAGATCTCTGTGAGTTCAAGACCAGCCT
Source organism: Mesocricetus auratus (assembly GCF_017639785.1). Lineage (NCBI taxonomy): Eukaryota > Metazoa > Chordata > Mammalia > Rodentia > Cricetidae > Mesocricetus > Mesocricetus auratus. The sequence goes on along the minus strand of NW_024429216.1, from coordinate 6,997,081 downwards.
GGTCTACAAGAGCTGGCTAGTTACAGGACAAGCTCCGAAGCTACACAGAGAAACTCTGTCTCACAAAACAAAACAAGAGCTTGTTAGTAACAAGCCTTAGTTATCTGATGAACTTTTTATCATTAATAAGATGTCTGCGTGTGGTTATTTGGGAGCTGGCTGGAGGGACAGAAAATTCCACGTACAAGGCTGGAGAAGAAGTTGAGAGTTCTACATCTGGATCAGCAGGCAGCAGAGAGAGAGAGAGAGAGAGAGAGAGAGAGAGAGAGAGAGAGAGAGAGAGAGAGAGAGAGAGAAAGAGAGAGGGAGAGAGAGACAGAGACAGAGAGAGAGAGAGAGAGAGAGAGAGAGAGAGAGAGAGAGAGAGAGAGAGGAGAGAGACTGTGCCTGGCTTGGGCATTTGAAACCCCTAAGCCCACTCCCAGTGACACACCTCCTCCAACAAGATCCTAATAGTGCCACACCCTGGTGAGTCTTTGGAGGTCATTTGTATCCAGACCACCACAAGGTTCTTTTCAGTGTCTTCTGTTCTATGTCACTGGTCCACATGTCTGGGTTTGGTGATAGTGTCATGCTGTCACTATCCCTACAGCTTTTTATATAATTTGAAGTGTTCTTTCTGATCAGGAGTGCTTAGACTCTTTGTGGTCTTTTGTTTCCATTTGAATCTTAGGATTGTTTTTTCTAGGTCTGTGAAGAAGGTCATTGTTTTGTCTTTGTTTTTGTTTTTTGTTTTGTTTTTCAACACAGGGTTTTTCTGTGGAGCCCTGACTGTCCTGGAACTCACTCTGTAAACCAGGCTGACCTCAAACTCACAGAGATCCGCCTGCCTCTGCCTCCCGAGTGCTGGGATGAAAAGTGTGTGCCACCACATCCAGCATTATCATTGAAATTCTGATGGGACTTGCAGTGTATACGTGGATTACTTATGGTAATATGGTCATTTTCCCAGTATTGATTCTGTGAGTTCATGAACCTGGAAGAGATTCTTTTTATCATCTGGCATCATCCTCAGTTTCTTGTTTAAGAGTCTTGGAGCTTTCAGTGTAGAGAGGCTTCCCTGATTACGATTGTTTCTACATGTACCATTGCTTACTTATTTTTTGTTAGTAGATTTTGTTCATTGACAATTTCACACATGGATAGGATGCATTCCAATCACTCCCCTCCTCTTATCTGCCCCCACTATTTATTTCATTGAACCGATGTGAATGGAAAATTTGTCCTAATTGTTCTCGGCAAATTCATTATTGGCATTAAAAAAAACCAACCTTACTGATTGTCTTGTTTTGTTTGAGACAAGGTCTTGTGCAGCCAGGCTAGACTTCAAATCGATGTGTAGATAACCTCAAACGCCCGATCCTCCTGCCTCTGTCAGAAGGCTGGGATTACAAGGTGTGCTGCGCCACGCCCAGTTTACGCCATTCTGGAAGTTTAACCCAGGGCTCCATGCATGCTAGGTAATGTTCCATCAACTGATGTTGGGTCTCAGCTCCATAACCGCTACTGGTGCCTGTAGGATGTGCTCGTGTCCTACGATGTTGCTGAAAGTGTTCATCAGATATGATGTTTTCTGGTGGAGTCCAGAGGGTTTTTGTTTTTGTTTTCTTTTTTCTTCATCTGCCCTCTCCTCATCCTTATTTTGGGGAAGGGGAGGAACAAGTTTTCTCTATGTATCCCAGGCTGGCCTGGGGTTGTAGCTGAGGATGACCTTGAGTTTCTGATCCTTCTGCCTCTGCCTCCATGGCTAGGAAGAGCTGCTCTGGGACAGGTGTGACCAGGACCTTAATGAAGGTGTGTGTGACAAGAACCTTGTCCAAGGTGACAAAACGGAGCCAGGCCTGGAAGGACTAGCAAAGCCATTTCTCATGAAGTTTTTGTTTGTTGTTTTGTTTGTTTGAGACAGGGTTTCTCTGTATTGTTTTGGAGCCTGTGCTGGAACTCTCTCTGTAGACCAGGCTTGGTCTCCCCGAACTGACAGAGATCCGCCTACCTCTGCCTCCCGAGTGCTGGGATTAAAGGCGTGCGCCACCACCGCGCGCGGCTCTGACTGAATTCTTTTATTGAACTATTTAATATTCTAATACATATTGGGGCTGGTCACAGTGGCCACCAGAGCCCTGGGGTCCCACTACTGAGAGTGGAAGAGGTGTTAACACCTAGTGTCACCCTGAGGGGATCCTCCGCTATTCACCATCCACAGGACACCCAACCCACCCCTACCACTGTATTTCCCATTTCTGCTCTCACAAGAGGCTATGGCATCAGAGACTAAGGCCAGGGCCCCAGCAGGTCAGCCCCTTCCCTTAGAGACACTCTCGGTTGGCTAAGACTCAGGATCCATTGATGGTCTAGTGATGGACATGCAGAGGGGCGGAGACTCCCTGGACCCCAGCAGCCTCCTTCCACGCAGCGTCTCCCCTCCTCGCCTGCGTGATGCATTCAGTGCCTGCTGTTGCAGCAGGGCCTGTCCTCCAGGGTCCCCTGGCTGGTGTCTAGAGTGCTGTCCACGTCGGTTGCTGGTGTCTGCATGGTCTGTGGTGGCGTTTATGGGCCTAGATGAGAAACAGGTCACAACTAGGCTTCCCTAGCTGGAATAGCATTTACAGATTATCATCTCTGGCTTGGCCTCTGTGATCTCAGTCAGCTTGGGAGAACTTTCTAGCCAGCAATCCTATGCCAGGATGGCAGCTGCCCAGCCCTCAGATAACAAGCCCCGCTTCCCCTCGAGTCTGTCTGTCTTTGCCTCGGCCTGTGTCCTCTCCTCTGCCAGAACTGCAGTCAGGCCCTCTACAGAAGTCACTGCCCACCATTCTCTACCTATTGGATGCATGCAGATCGTGTGTGTTCATCGTCTGAAAACTTCCAAAAGTGAGGTCCCACCATAACCAATTCTATAGGTGAAAACTGAGCCCCTAAAACATAAACAGATTTCTCCTATATACACAGGTTTCTCTATGTGCCAGGGGCTTGGGTGTGGCTCAGTGGTAGAGCCCCTGCCTAGAATCCCCCAGTGAGGGGCTGGGGTCGTGGCTCAGTGGTAGAGCCCCTGCCTAGAATCCCCCAGTGAGGGGCTGGGGGCGTAGCTCAGTGGTAGAGCCCCTGCCTAGAATTCCCCAGTGAGGGGCTGGAGGTGTGGTTCAGTGGTAGAGTCCCTGCCTAGAATTCCCCAGTGAGGGGCTGGGGGCGTGGCTCAGTGGTAGGGCACTTGCTTTAACCATCTTGAGGGGCTGAGGATGAGGCAGGTGAAAGGCCCTGAATTCCATCTCCAGCTCTGGAAAAGATAATTTTTTTCCTAATGCTGCTACAGCCCCCAAGCCTTTATTTCTAACTGGATTGCATCCTGTATATGCAGACTTCCTTTGTCTCCTCCCCTGTCCCTGTCCATCTCTCCCTGTGTATCCCTCCACCCTCCTTCTCTCTTGCAAGTAAACACCCTGCTAGATGTTTCTGTCTCTATTTCAACGTCTCTGTTTTACTTCATTAAAACTACTACTGCTTTTCCTGATAAAATTAGCAGCCTGTGTTCATCGGAGAAAGCTTGATAAGCACAGAAAAACCTGAAACAGTGGTGGGGCACTTTCCCGTCTCATCATCTCCCTCATATCTCAACTCATCGCACCTGCGGGAGCTTTTCCAGCACACAGGGAGCCCCAGTATATTTACTTGTGGGCGTGTGCTCTGATTACCAACATTGGCTTATAAGTATGCCATCCACAGAAACGCCTACAGCCTGGACAGCTGCAGCCAGTCTTGGATACCACCTCAGGGAGGTGAATCTATTTCTGACAGTTTGTAACTATTTCTTTCCCTTTTCCCCTGGCCGTGGGCAATGTCTTCCAAACTGGATCCTTACCGTCTACGGTTTGGTGGCCTTTTACGTCTTTGCATTCTCCTACGGCTTTAATTATAGTGTATGGGTTAGGACCCAGCAGGAAACAGATGGCCTGATCAATCTAGGATAATTGGAGATGAGTTTGAACGGATAGCATTTCTGAAAGGGTTGGCAAGTAGCAGAAAATGAAGTCAAGGCCCTGGGGTCAGCATGGAGCCAGGAAGGACACTGGTAATTCTGTGAGGCTGGGAACAGGGTCCTGTCATTGCTCAGCTTGAAAGAGGAGTGGACAGATCATTGGGTCTGTCCCTGAACCTATGACTCGGTGGCACCCAGTGAAAGCCAAAAGCCAGCCTCTGGTGGCCCTGAGCATGTGGGAAATGGGAGAGGTCAGAAGAATGTGTCTCATACACATCCCTGTCCCTCCGGTCACTCTAACAGATTTGTTAGTAACTCTCGGTGAGTACGGGCTCTGACCCCAGTGTTTTCCTGAAACTTTGCTTCTCAGTGGAGAGGCAGGCAGGGATTCATGGCTTTCACTCTCTTAGCCACCTTTCTTACTGGGCATGGTGGCAAAAACAACAACAAAACTGAGTCTTTAATCCCAGCACTCGGGAGGCAGAGCAGGCGGATCTCTGTGAGTTCGAGGCCAGCCTGGTCTACAGAGCGAGTTCCAGGACAGCCAACGTGAAACCCTGTGTTAGAAAAATGAAACAAAGAAACAAACAAAAATAAAAACAAACAAAACTGAGTCAAATAGCTAATCCCTGCTCCCATGACGGTTTGGCTAGCCTGGTCTACATAGCATATTCCAGGATAGCCAGGGATTTGTAGAGAGACCCTGTTTCAGACGAGATCCGGCATGTTCAGGGTGGGATAGCCTGTTTCAAAACAAAGCAATGTCTTTCTCAGAGTGAACCATTTTTACATTTATTGATTTTTTTTTGAGATGGCATTTCATGTACTCCAGGCTGACTTTGCTATGCAGCCAAGGATAACCTTGAACTCCTGACAGTCCTACCTCTACCTTCCCAGTGCCACCACACCTAGTTTATAGAGTGCTGGGAACTGATCCTATGGTTTCCTGCTTGCCAGGCAGTCACTAACAACTAAGCCACGCCCCGAACCGGTGGTGCACACCTTTAATCCCAGCACTTGGGATGCAGAGGCAGGCAGAGGTCTATGAGGCCAGCCTGGTCTACAGAGCAAGTTCCAGGACAGCCAGGGCTACACAGAGAAACCCTGTCTTGAAAAACAAACAAACACTGAGTCACCTCACTAGTCCCCGCTCCCAGGGTGGTTTGATTTCCTTGGTTGTGTTGAGACAGGGTCTCACTATGTATCTTTTGATGTCCTGGAGCTCTCTCTGTAGACCAGGCTGGCCTCGAACTCACAGAGATCCCCCTGCCTCTGCAGAGTGCTGGGATTAAAGGCATGCGCCACCACCTCCTAGTCTTGTACCATCGTCTCACAATGTTTTAGTTTTGCCTTTTGTGTTTAGTTCCGTTATATATTTTGAATTAATTTTTGCTACATTTGTTTGCTTGTGGTGTGGTGTGTGTGTGTGTGTGTGTGTGTGTGTGTGTGTGTGTGTGTGTGTGTGTGTGAGAGAGAGAGAGAGAGAGAGAGAGAGAGAGAGAGAGAGAGAGAGAGAGAGAGAGAGAGAGAGTCTGGGTACCACCAAGCACGAGTGGCAATCGGAAGACAGCTCAAGCCTGGTGACCTGAATTCAATGGCCAGAACTCACACAAAACTGAGAACTGACTCCATACAGTTGTCCCCTGTCCTCCAAACACATGCAACATGGCTGACACAGGCTGCAAACACATACATATGGACATAAACCAAAACAATAAATCAAGTTTAGTTTTTTCTTTTTTTATTTGTTCTTCTCTCTTCCATCCCAACTACAGTTGCCCCTTCCTCCTTCCCTTCCAGTCTCTTCCCCCCACCTCCCCTTTCCCCCAAATCCACTCCTCCTCCATTCCCCTTCAGAAAAGAGGAGGCTTCCTAGGGATATCAACTGAACATGGCATGACCAGTTACAGAACTACCGGCACAATCCGTCTCTCCCCGGCATGCAGGACAGGGGCCTCGCCAGCGGATACACGCGCAGAGTCAACTGCTGGGCCCACCCATTCCTGGCTCTGGTCCATGGCTCCCTCGGCTCCAGGAATCCCTGGCATCCCATATCACCTTCACCAGCCAGGAGTGATGCTGGCGAAAGGCTACCCACGCTGGGGAAGCCCGATTGCAAACCGTTTCTCCCTGAGGCCTGGCAAAGCTAGCACGCACCATCCAGGGACCAGGGACCAACCGTGGAAAGCGGGCCAGACCACAGCACCTGACAGGTGCACAGCAGATGATGAGGGACCCTGGGCCACCTGAAGACATGCAGACTCTGTCCCAGATGTGATGATTACCATTACTGGAGCCGTGAGCCTTCAGCGTCCCCAGCGGGAGGGGGCTTGCTTTCAGGGGCCCTGGCGGCTGTGGTCTGTCTGATGCCCTGGACTTCTGCAGGAGCAGAGATGGGGCCAAACCCTGCAGTGGGGGGAGGGAGGAGGCTGTGGTGATGGACCCATCAGGGTGACACTGGTTGCTGTGGCTTTCTCCACTATCAGTAGCTGGACCCCGGGGCACTGACATCATCTAAGCACTGTGAGGTCGTTTTTTAGTAGCACTCAAACCCTGATGCCCTTCTGACCCAAACCTGGGTCTTTGTCCGGGGGTGGGTGTCCTGGAGGCTTAAAACTCCCAGACAGGAGACTCCCCCTGTCTGGGTCGCCCCAGCACCTACTCGGTCCATGTGCCTGTCTCCGGATGACCTTGGTTGCACGTGGGGTGCTGTGCTTGGCCAGGGGACCCGAAGCAACCGCTCTGTTCCAGGCCAGGGGCTGCAGAACCCTCCAAAATCAAAGAGGAGTCTGTGTCACCTGGCGCTTGTTTGTCCTGGAGGAGGAAGCCACGCTGGACTGTGACGGCAACCACGCTCCTGCTCCCTCGGTTCCCACAGGGACCCTGGGAATGGTGGGGTGGGTGGCAGGCAGTCCTCTGTTTTGACTAGCGTGTGTCCCCACAATTCCGGCCCTCCCTGCCGGTAGTCTGGAGCTCTTCCGGGCCACTGGTGTCACTGTGCACCAGGCCAGGTGCCCTGAGTGCCCTGCCCTCCACCCTGCCTGACAACTCCGTCCTGCTGGAGACCTGCTGGGTTTGGACTGGGATGTTTGGAACGGAGGCCCAGGCTTTGGTACCCTCGGTTGCTTCGGGTCCCGCCTGAGGAAGTCCCCCAAGACTGTGGAAGAGATGGCATAAAAATCAGAAAGCTGGGAGAGCAGCTGAGAGAGTGGGCTGAAAGCGGGGAGGGTACGGACACACCAGTCAGGAGCTGCCGGGCCAAGGCTATAGGCTGTTGAGCACCTGCAAGGGATTTCTGGGGAAAGCCGCCGTCCTGACCTTCATCTCCATCCATGACTGCATGACCGGTCTGCCACCAAGACACTATCACCTTCAACCTCCTGATTCCGCTTATTAGGGTGCTCTCAGGTCCCTGTGTCTGGCCACGCCCTCCCCTCCCTGCACGGCTACTGTCGCCAAAGAAGAGAGCACAGTTCCCAGAAGACGATGACTTTCCCTACAATGAGTGCTAGGATAAAGTTTTAGGGGGTCCTTGCGTGGGGCACCTTGGCGGATTCCATGGCAGGCTAGGGTGACCGAGGCGGGGGTGCAGAGGACGACAAACACACCAGACAGACAGAGCTTGAGTGAGAAGTTAGAAAGGGGAGGGAGGGGGAAGGAAAGACAAAAGAGATAAAGAGACAGAGGACTGAAGAGAGGAGACAGGGAAAGTCCTGTCTGCCCCAGGGGAACAGCAGGAAGAGAGCTGGAAAAGAGCAGAGAGGGATGGGGAGGAGCTGGAAAGAGAGCAGAAGTGGGCGGAGTCTGTCTTCTAAAGGGGTCCTTTGCACCTGCTGCAAACTGCACTCATGGAACCCTGGGCTGACCAGAGGGCTGCCTGAGTGCATTCTGCCAGGTGACAGGGGCAGGTCAGTACGATGCCAGAATCCTTACAATGAGGTGTCAGAGCTGCTCCAGGACTGGGCTGGAAGGCACCAGCTCTGCCACCAGGGCCACAGCTGACTTCTGAGGTTAGGATACATCTGCTGTGGGCCCTCCATATTCTCTGATGGCGTGAAACACAGGCACGTGGACATTCGGGAGCGCACGCGCACGCACACACACACACACACACACACAAGCTTTGGAATTCTGTGTATCTGACATTCTTGGACCTCCCCCTTGGAGCCCCATTCCCTAAGGTATTTAGTAAAGAAAGCCGAAATGTCCCTGAAGACCACTTATTGATTCTGTCACACACGTTTGTTTGTGTATTCTCTGTGGGTTTGCTGTCCTATCTCCAAGTGTTAAAATACATTGCAACCGTTAAACAACTTTCTTTGCATGATTTACTTTGGATGTGATCATTTGATCATTCTTACATGCATGAAACAGATTTGGGTGACTGCCCAGGCAGCCAGCTGTTTTTGTCATATCTCACATTTTTTCGAAGTTGCTTGACCCCATTTCCTATTTACTCAGTTAGTATTATTTCCTTCTAGCGTCTCTGAGGGAGTTGAAGACTAGATAGTTAGGGTTAGAGTTTTCATGATTTACCAGACTCAGAAAAGAAACTCACTAAAGACATGTAAAGTGTAAAAGGTTGAGAGACATTAAAGATAATTTGATGATGCGAATTAGAATAGAAAGTAAATTAGGTACAAGACTTTGGACTCACCAAGGCAGGATAGATAATGACGTATTTTCTCTGAACTGTCAAATGCAAATGGACTAGACATTGTTGATGAACTTGTTGCCTGTATATATTGTATAAACTTATTGTGTATAGTTTTTCTTATGGTAGTTATAGCCTTCTTTTGTATTAGACAAAAGGGGGAATTGTAGTGATATGTTATTTATGATTTATTAAAGCTTGATTGAGGATTCAGAAAAGGAAAGTCAGCCACAAGTCACAGAAACCAGGGACACACCTTTAATCCCAGCAGTCAGAAGCTAGGAGGTGGTGGTACACACCTTTAATGCTAGGACTCAGGATTAAGAGACAGACGGATCTGTGTGAGTTCAAGACCACCTAGAGCTATAGAAGAGTGAATCAGTCTAAAAGAGAATTATAGCTCACACCTTTAATCCCAACATGAGGGAAGTATGTAAGACAGAAGCAAGGTCTCAGAGAGGCATTTGTTCTCCAGCCACACTGAGGAGAGGCAGCAGTTAGAGACTTCGTGAAGTGCTTGTGTGTGGATCAGCCCTTTCAGCCTGAGCTAGCGGTGAGAGCTAGTGGCCGGCTGCTTTGCTCTTCTGATATTCAGCTTGAAGTTTTAACCCCAATATCAGTCTCTGGGTCATTTATTTATTCGTGTTACAAAGATTGAACCAATGGCTTTCTCTGGGTCATTAATTATTTTGTGTTACAACAGGGTTTCTCTGTGTAGCCTTGGCTGTCCTGAAACTCCCATAAACCAAGCTGGCCTCAAACTCACAGGGATCCGCCTGCCTCTGCCTCCTGAATGCTGGGATCAAAGGTGTGAGCCACCACCGCCTGGCCAGATTTATTTTTTAATGAGCTGTGTACACATTGATTCGAGTTTCAAACTCAAACACTACTTTTAAAAAATATCTTTTAGGGCTGGAGAGATGTATCAGAGGTTAAGAGCACTGACTGCTCTTCCAGAGGTCCTGAGTTCAATTCCCAGCAACCACGTGGTGGCTCACAACCATCTGTAATGAGATCCGGTGCCCACTTCTGACCTGCAGGGACACATGCAGACAGAACACCGTATACAAAACAAATAAATAATTTTAAAAATCTTTCATTTTTATTTATGTGTATAAGTGCGTGCGTGCGTGCGTGCGTGCGTGTGTGTGTGTGTGTGTGTGTGTGTGTGTGTGTGTGTGTGTGTGTGTACATGTGTTCAGATACCTGCAGAGGCCAGAAGGGGCATCAGGTCCCCAGGCAGTCATGATTTGATTGATGTGGGCACTGGGACCTAACCCTGGGTCCTCTGCAAGAACAATACAGTGTCCTTAGCTGCCAGGTCAGCCCTCCAGCCCCTGACTCTGCGTTTTGGTCAGAGCATAATTTAATGTCTTCTCTAAGAATCTCAGTTTTTTTCATCTAAAAAACATTATTATAATTCCACAGCAGACATTCCAAACAGTGTGGCCTGCTGCTGCTATTGGTGCTGTTGGTTGTATCCAGACTTGATGAGGTAGGCGGTACTGCTGACCACATCACATGCTTTGACAGAGGACGTGGAGAAAAGAAGTTGGTACTGCCCAGGAAGCTTGTTCCATGTTGGCTAGCTTCATAGTACTGAAAGGTTCAGTGTAGGCTATTGGGGAGAAATGTTACAAACAATCTGGCAAATCTGTGAACCCTGTTAGCTATGATGACGACCAGCATGACAAGATATACCCATGGGTGAAATAATGGCATGACTATCGTGGTGGAAACCAACTCTCTTCTGATTGGATTTAAGGTTTGTCCACAGGAGGAAACTTACTCCTGTCAAAAAGCCCAGCACTGGAGAGTCCACGGGCCCCAGGGGTAAACGTGATAATTCTGTTCTGCTAAATGGATGTAACAGTCAATTACCCTTTAAGACAGCAGGTCTCAACCTGTGGGTCACGACTGCTTTGGGACTTGAACAACCATCTCACAGAGCTCCACCACCCCGTGGGCCTCTAAGTTCAAGGCCAGCCTGGTCTACAGAGTGAGTTCCAGGACAGCCAGCACTACATAGAGAAACCCTGTCTGGAAAAACAACAACAACAACAAAACCCCAAAAGAGAGGTAAACTAATTGGGGGTGGAGAGGCAGGGAGTGGATCTGGGAAGACTTGGGGGGTACTTGGGGTAAAATACCATTATAACATTTTTTATGAAATCTCAAAGAATTAATAAGCTATTATAATTAAAGTAATAATTCCATAGTAAAGGAGTTAGAGACACTGCAGTACTTATACGAAGCTTCCAGATGGGTGCTTAATGATATTGGTAGATGCACATGAATATGCAAATGAACACGCAAATGACCGTATTTCCCTGTAATCTTTGCTTCTTCTGCCAGCTCCGCCTCCCAGACCGCAAGGGCAGCTTCTAAGCAAGCAGGGAGCCACGCCCTAGCCCTTATCCAGGATGTTGAACTGTTGACCTCTCGCTGGTATCTTGAAGGAAAGAAAGAAGGGGTTTGGCGAGGGGGGAGGCAACTGTCGAACTCAGTCTCCTTTTCTCCCAGATTTCTCCAGTTCTCCGACCTCAAACGACACCCAAAGGAGAGGGCACGCAGGTTTCTCTGTGGCTCGGAGCGAACACCGCCACGCTGTACTCTCACTTCGATAGTGACCCTGGGCAGGTCTGGACGGACGGCTCTCCATGACTCTGCAGTTGTTTTTCCTTGAAAAGGCGGGCGAGCCACAGTCAGTTTGAGGTGACCTTGGCTTTTCAAAACCATGTTGACACAGAGCCTCCTTGACAGGTGGACATGGAAGTGTTCCACAAAAGGGTGCCTAGATCTTCACCGTGCGCTGCCTGCGACTTAGTCTAGAAAGTTCCTCTTTTGAGCTTTCTCTCCTTCCGTTTTGACTTGTCACCAGACGGTCTTCCCAGAAGGCATCAAAGTGATAAAAATGGCCTTCTGAACCCATGCTTTTGCCTGCTTTGTTTTATTTTATTTTCTCTACCTCCCCTGCCCCAATTGTTGTTGGTTTTTATGCTTTGCTTGGTTAGGTTTTCGTTGTTTTTTTTTTTTTAGACATGGTTTCTCAGTGTTGGTTTGAAGGCTGTCCTGGAACTCACTCTGTAGACCAGGCTGGCCTCAGACTCAGAGATTCGCCTGCTTCTGCCTCCCGAGTGCTGGGATTAAAGGCATGCGCCACCACTGCCCATCTGTTTGGTTGGTTTTTGTCTTAGGTTTCTGAGACAGGAGTTCTCGTAATTGCTCTGGCTACCTGGAACTTGCTCTATAGGCCAGACTGGTTTTGAATTCAGAGACCTACCTGTCTCGGCCTCCCAGGGGTTGGGATTGGGGTGAGGATCACGTCGCCCTGTTTGCCCGTTCTAATTTCTTTGTCACTTGCTGTAACACAGACTGCAGGGTCACGGTCCCATAGCCGCACTCTGCTGCAGGCTGGTGAAACAGCCCAGGAGAAATGGTTTGTGTTATCATGGACTTTTGTTGTTCCTGTTCTGAAACTTTATTATCCAGGCACCCCAGGCAGTGTCTACCATAAGTAGGGGCTGAATGGATCCTTAGAGAATGACTGAAGACCTTTCTGGTTTTTTTTTTAAAGATCTGTTTGTTTGGTTTTTTTTTACATATATGTTTATGGGCAGGGCGTATGGAGGGCAGAAGAGGGCGTGGGACCCTTTGGAACTGGAGTTACCGACAGTTGTGGGCTGCCACATGGGTGCTGGGAGTTGGACCCCAGTCCTCTGGAAGACCAGCCAGTGCTCTGAATCCTTGTGCCATCCCTCCAACCCTCAAATGAAGATGTTTGTCACAAGCGAGTCTGCCTCCCACCAAGCCACTGGCCAGCCATGTTCCTAAGCAGAGAAACTTGGGGACTGGGAGAGATGGGTCAACGGGTAAAGGGCTGGCCAGACTTGAGTCTGATACCGGGGACCCCATGGTAGAAAGAAAGAACTGATTTCCACAAGCACGAGTAAGTAATGAAATGGGGTGCTTTGCGGGGTTTTGTTTGCTTTTTGAAGAGAGTCTCTCTACACCCCTGCACTTCCTGGAACTCACTAAGTAGACCAGGCTGGCCTTGAACTCACAAAGATCTGCCAGCCTCCGCCTTCCCAGTGCTGGGAGTAAAGATGTATATCACCACACCTAGTTTTCTCTTTGAGCAATTTGGGAGCTAGCATGGGTCTCACACCTGTAATGTCAGCTTTCAGGAATTGGAAACAGAAAATGAAGTCCCAGGCCAGATTGAGCAGGACTCTAACTCAAATTAAACTGGAGCAATTTAGACTCAGCTATGGCCCAGCCACCTGGGAACATTCTCCAAACAAGGAAAGGGGAGAGCCTCTCCTCAGCATTGGGATTTTTCTCTCTACACCTCAGGCTGCTCTGCACCTCAGACAGGGATCTGCCACAGGACTCAGCCAGGACCAGAGCCTGTGCCCTGAAGCTGCCCTGTTCCCAGCTTCCTGTGGGAAGAAGGCTCATGACTCACCTTGCCCCAGGTAATCTTGGTCCTCGTCATTTTCTCTTTCGCTGCTGTAGAGTCTCACCTGCTCTAGCCCCGCCCTGCTCTGGGCTTCCCCAGTCTGGGCTCCCTTGGTGGCTGGTGTCAATCTCCAGCCTTGTTTTCACTTTTCCTACATCAGCTGGGGCTGCCCACGAGGCCAGGTTAAAAGCATGGAGTTGGGACCGCAGTGCACACTCTGCAGCTGCAGCATCCCAGCCGGGACACAGCCACAGACTGAGAGCCACACGGGAAGACCCAGGCCAGAGACAGGGAGCAAGACCCAGGAAGCCAGGGACAGCCTCCAGGGCACGACCGAATGCCCAGCTCCTCACAGACCCCAGAGAGCAGCATGAAGCCAGGTGAGTCCCCAGACTGGTGCGTGGGGTCGTGTCTGCACAGGCCCCATCCTCCAGCCCTCACTCTGTGCTTCTGTCCTCCTGAAACAGCTGGGGGCCGCCTGCTCCTCCTGCTGCTGCTGCTGCTGCTGCTGGCCGCGGTGCTGACGGGAGCCCGCGCTCATCCTGTGCCCAGGGCCACCAGGCTCCCACCAGATGCAAAGGATTGTCACATAGCCCGGTTCAAGTCTCTGCCCCCGCAAGAGCTGCAGGCCTTCAAGAAGGCCAAGGATGCCATAGTGAGTCTCCCTCTGCCCTCCTGTGTGGGCTAGCCTCCACCTCTCCCTTTCTGGGTGTAACCCCTTATGTTAGCCTGTATGAAAGTGCTCTCCACTCTTGCCCAGTGGGCTGACTTAAACTCTTGCTATAGTGGGCTAACCTCAGCCTTTCCTGCAGTGGGCTGACTGCCACCCCTGCTGCAGTGGGCTAACTTCCACCATCCTCTCAGTGAGCTAACCTCAGACTCTCCCACACTAGGATGACCTCCACCCTCCCCAACCTGGTCTATCTCTTGCTCTTAGTGCAGGGGCTACCTAGTATCTGCTACCATGGGGGAGCCTCTGTCTTTCTAGCAGTGACCTTCCCTTTTCCACCCCAGCCCCTCTGCAGTGGTCTAGCCTTCACCCTCCTGTATGGGCTAACCTGTGTCTTTGCCCTCCAGGAAGAGTGGCTGCTCAAGAAGGACGTCAGGTGCAGCTCCCGCCTCTTCCCCAGGGCCTGGGACCTGAAGCAGCTGCAGGTGAGCAGGGTCTTCACACAGCCTGCTCTGGGGGGCAGGGGGTGCCCACCGCGGAGCTGCTGGGGCCTGCACCCTCCCTTTCTCGTCCTCACAAGCCGTCCGTGACAGGTGCTCAACCTGACCACACTGGCTGTGGCCCCTCATCTGTCACCTGCCCCGACCTCTCCCTGTCCCCTTGCCCTGTCCTCTGTCCTGTCCCCTTGCCCTGTCCTCTGTCCTGTCCCCTTGCCCTGTCTCCCTCGACTCCCCCACCCCAGGTCCCTCACATGCTGTCTCTGTCTCCTTGCTCAGGTCCAGGAGCGCCCCGAGGCCTTGCAGGCTGAGCTGACCCTCACACTGAAGGTCCTGGAGAACGTGACTGACCCGGGCCTGGGCCCCATCCTGGACCAGCCTCTTCTCACCCTGAGCCACATCCACTCACAGCTGCAGGCCTGTGTGAGTCCTGGGTCCCTGCTCCTCCACACTGTGCTCCAGACACTGGGGACCCCGCATGTGGCAGCGGTAGGCTCACAGTCCCCTCCTCTGTCCACAGACTCAGCCTCAGCCTGCAGCAGAGCCCAGGCCCCCCAGCCGCCGCCTCTCCCGCTGGCTGCACAGGCTCCAGGAGGCCCAGGAGAAGGTGAGTCTGGGGAGGGCTTGGGGTCCGCAGAGCCTGGGAGCCCTGAGCCCCGGCAGCCCCTGAGCCAGCTCTGTCCTCCCAGGAGACCCCCGGCTGCCTGGAAGTCTCTGTCACTTCCAACCTCTTCCGCCTGCTCATCCGGGACCTGAAGTGTGTGGCCAGTGGAGACCAGTGTGACTGACCTTGGACTCTCCCGCCAGCTGCAGGAGTTCTGCAGTGTGTGGACTCACCAAGCCCCTGCCTTAATTTATAGCCACTCAGGGCTTTTAAAAATATTTATTTGTGTGTGGAGTCTTCAGACTCAGACCCCACAGAATGTCTATTTTTCTACTTTTGTAAACTTTCTACAAATACAGAGTGAGAAAAGACCTTTGTGGTGTGTTGTGTGTGTTTTGGTGTCGAGTCTTTCTTTCGCTGTCATGGCAAAGGACCACAACTTCAGCTCTACAGAGCTGGGCTATCCTGGGCTACTGCTTTCTGCCTCTGGGTGAGGAGTCAATGTGTCTGTCGGGCTCTTCCTGGGTTGTTCTGAGAAAGTCTCCTCTCTGTGGTTCCTGGTGTTGGCAGCAGGCTTCTCTGTACTCTCCTTTGGTTTGCCTTGGGAGACAGGGCTTCTGGTAGCCCAGGCTAGCCTCAGTTTGCTATGTTCCTTTCTCTCCCATTCCCCCTCTGGAATGCTGGGATTGCACGAGGTCACCACCGTGCCAGGCCCTAACAATAGCCACTCTTGCTTTACCAAAGATGCCCTGGCGGATAAAGCCACCTGCACTCTGTCATCTTCTCTTCTGGAACCTTCTCCAAGACAACGTGTGCCGCTCAGAGGGGTGACTCAGCATTCCATTCCCAAAGACAATGGTTCACGATGACACACAGCCTCCTGTAGCTCAGGCTGCCCTCAAACTTACTGTGTGGCTGGGTGACAGGGGTGTGCCACCAAGTCCAGATTTATGCAGTGCTGGGATTGTACCCACAGCTTCATGCACATATGCACATGTATGCAGGTACACATGCCTGTGTGTGTGTTCACACTGGCTCATATGCACATGTATGCAGGTACACATGCACACGTGTGTTTGTGTGTGCTCACTCTGGCGCATATGCACATGTATGCAGGTACACATGTGTGTGTGTGTGTGTGTCCATGTCGAGGATGTAAGTGGCCATCGGGTGTCTCCCTCCACCACTCTCCACTTTGATTCTTGAGGTGGGGTCTCTCACTGAAGCAGAGCTCACTGTTTCAGACAGACAGCTTGCCCTGGGGAACCCCTGTCTCCACCTTTGAGTGCTAGGGTCACAGGAGGGTCACAGGAGGGTCACATGAGAGTCACAGGAGGGTCACGGGAGGGTCACGGGAGGGTCACGGGAGGGTCAAAGGAGGGTCATCACGTCCACACAGCGTCTACAGGTGTTCTGGGGATCCAAAGCTCAGTCCTCACACTGCAGTGACAGATACTGTATCCACTGAGCGTCTCCCTGATGCTTGCAATTTTGATTCTAAGATGTTTCTTTCTGGCGAGGGACTTTCCAGGCTGACCAGATGGCTCTGTGGCACTTGCTACTTAGTCTGCCTGATGACCTGAGTTTGGTCCTTAAACTGAATGACGGAAGGAGAAAATTGGCTCCTGAAAGTGATCTCCGGCTTTTGTGTGTCCTTTCCTTCACACCATACACACACATGCACATACACACACGCATGCACACACACGTATGCACACACATGTATGCACATACACGCATGGGCACACACATGCGCATGCACACACATACACACACACACACACACACACACACACTGACTTGAGGCTGAGAATTAAAGGTGCTTGACCTCCAAGCCTGATGATATGAATTTAATCCTGGAGGTCCATGTGGTGGGAGGAGAGGTCTGACTCTCTGGTCCCCTGAATCAAGTATGCATAACCATTGTCACACGGAGACCCCAGTAGAGCCTCTCAGAGCCTCCTCATCCTCCCCAGTGCCATTGCGGGCACACAAGGCAAAGGAACCCTGTCTTCATCAGGTGCAGAGATCAAAACATTTTCCCTGTGACACGCTAATTCCCAGCTTCCTTCTGTGCGCACTGAGAAACGTCCCCGAGGCAGTTGTTATAACTGCAGTAACTGGGAAGCAGAAGGGGGCTGGAGCTGTCTGTCAGGAGGCAGTGTGGTGTGAGACAGGCTTCGAGGGCGCCCGGGGACAGGCAGAGTGGCTGCTGCGTTCCGTGGGCCACCTCGTGGCAGGTGTGCGGAGTCTGAGCAGCGGCATCCAGGTGTCCCTCTCCTGAACACTGGGAGCGGGTTACTCTGTGTGTCACAACGACGCCGAGGTGTGACCCAGGGTGTGGGTGCTGCTTATGGGTCCTCACAGTAAACACAGAACCTCAGAGGTTAGCCATAGGTGAGAGCCTGGGAGCCGGGCAGAGAGGAGGCAGAGATCAGAGCCGTGGAAGAGCCTCTGAGGTAGAGGAGCCCTGGGCTGGTCCCCACCCACAGCCGCAGCTGGCCTTCTTCATGTGGAGCCTGGTTGTAAGTGCAGGCTGTTCTTGGTTTTGTTTAACTTTAAACACTCGATTTTTCTATCTATATGTGTGCGCACGCATGTGTGTCTACTGGGGCTGGAGTTAAGGTGACTGTAAGCCTTATTATGTGGGTGCTGGGAATTGAACTCAGGACCTGTGGAAGAGCAGCCAGTGCTCTTAACCATGGAGCCATCTCTCCAGCCCCTCTTCAATGTTTCTTTTCTTTTTTCTTTTTGGTTTTTCGAGAATGTTTTTCCCTGTATTGTTTTGGAGGCTGTCCTGGAATTTGTGCTATAGACCGGGCTGGCCTCGAACTCACAAAGATCCGCCTGCCTCTGCTTCCCGAGTGCCGGGATTAAAGGTGTGCGCCACCAACGCCCGGCTTCAATCTTTTTTTCTTTGTGAAAAATACGCACATTACCACCATATCCATCGGACTTTTTCACATGTATTTCTTATTTGGGGCGCATGTACTTACCATGGGGATTTGAGAAAGCTTTGTGGAGTCTGTTTCTCTCCCACCATGTGGATCTCTGGGATGGAGCGTGGTTGGCTGCAAGTGCCTTTCCTTGCTGAGCTGCCTCACTGGCCCCGCCGTGCTCATGATGAAGCGTGCAGTTTGGTGATCTCAAACACACTCACGTTGTCCTGCAATGGGTTCCCAGAAGTCTTTGCGTCTTCCCGGGTGAGGCGGTTCACCCCTATAATCTTAGGAAGCTGAGGCAAGGGGATGAGGAGTTTGAGGCCAGCCCGGGTTACCTGGCTATTCCCTATCTCTAAAGACAAAAGAGCTCAGCGTTCTGAGCAGCCGCTGCTGCTCTCGCATGGGACCTGGGTTTATTTAGTTCCAGCACCGCCACAGGTCCTCAAAGGTCTGCAGCTCCAATTCTGTGCCAGAGGATCCGATGCCCCCTTCCGGCCTCCACCTGCACGATGCAGTCATGCACACAGAGTAAAAACAAACCAATCCTTTAAAAAGAAAACAAAACAGAATAGCAAGTCTTTCCATCATGCATCGAACTCTGCTCCCATTTAGACACCAAATTCCCTTCTTCCTCCTGGCGGCTGTCGCTTTCGCTTTGTCTCTGGGAAGCTGGCCTCTTTGGGAGCATCCTAAGCTGGTCCTCTTATGCCTGGCTTGTCTCGCTTATCATGATGTCTGCAAACTTCATCTCTGATGGAGCATACACATGTCAGAGCACTCTTTCTTTCGAAGACTGCATTACATTTTGCTGATTCAGTCTTATTACTTGGAAGTCTAAGGGGTTTTTTATTGATTATATATTATTAGTATTAGTATTGTTGGTTTTTTGAGTCAGGGTTTCTCTGTGTAGCCCTGGCTGTCCTGGTAATCAGTATGTAGACCAGGCTGGCCTGGAACTCAGAGATCTGCCCACTCTGCCTCCTGAGTGCTTAGATTAAAGGCGTGTGTCTGGCCGGGAAGTCTGAGTTTTAAACCACTAAGTCTCGAAACTCACACTAGCAGATTTTAAAGCCTACTTAGAATGAATGGAAATATGGGTGGGTTTTCTGCCTTCTATGAGTGGGGGTGGTAGGTCAGAAGTCCTGTCCTAGGCGTGGGTGTGGGAATGGGGTGGGGTCACACACACTGTCCCCTTTTGCTGAGCACATGCTGGCTTTTAAGCATGTCTGGCTTCCAAACCCTGGGGTCATGGAGCTAGTGGGGGCAACAGCATGGTATTTCTCGACGGTCTTCTCCGTCTAGGCAACCTTTATTTGAGTACCCTACTCTCAGGAAACATTTCGCGGGTGTCTAACCAGCCGCCTCCATTATTGGCAGGAGGTGGGAAGCTAAGTCCTAACACTCTCTTCCATGCCGGCACTCATGTCCTCCTTCTTGGCTCCCGGCAAGGTGAGGTTTGTATCAAGTTTCCCTTTCCCTGAAGTCACCAGGCCCTGTCAGGTTCCGGCCTCCCCGAGCCTGAGGCTCCCCCTGGCGGCGGGTACAGACCTCACGCCACTTTTCTCCACTCAGCTCTGCAGCCCCGCCTGGCTAATCTGGCAGGATGGATGGATGGATGGAGCCCAGACCAGGCTGAGATTCCAGATAGGGCTGAGGGGTCCCATACTTTGAAGATGAAGATGGGTGTGAGGTCAGAGATTCCCAATGGGGGCCCCTAGACCACCCAGACAGACAGGCACCCTGGGGAAGAGGGTCGGAAGCCAGGAATAGGTAGGGCGAGCCGAGAGTGAGTTGCAGGGAGGCAGTAGTTTGCAGCTAACAACATCCTTCCTGTGGGGGGTAACCTGCTCCGCTCCTGCACGGGCTAACCTTCACCCTCCTGTAGGGACCAACCTGTGACCTTGCCTTCCAGCAAGAGTGGCTGCCGTCGGGGGCAGTTTTTACCTCTTCTCCCGTGCCTGGGGTCCGGGGGCAGCTGCGGGTGAGTTGGAGTCAGTACCAGCCTGCCCTCTGCTGGCCCCCTCATCTGCTCCTCTTTGGTTCCTCCATCTTCTTCCGGTTTCTCGTTTCTACTCCGGTCCTCGCATTCTCCGCTGTGCCCTCTCCTCTTCCTAGCCTGTCCCTGGATGTTTTCCTTCCGTCTTTTCTCCCAACAGCTCTTCCCACCTGAACTCTTGAGTATGTCTCATGCCCCGTGGCATTGCAGGATGAGATAAACCGGACAGTGAGGGTCCTGGAGAGTGAGGGGTTGACTCGGTCATGGGCGATGTACTCACTACTTTCACATCCGTGTGACCACTCTTCCGGAGAGACGACTTAAAGGACCAAGGCTTTGTTTTCATCCATGGATCCAGAGGTTTTAAGCTGCGTACGCTTATCAGATCAGCTCCTTTCGGGGCAGTGGCAGTATGTGGTCCAGGCTGTTCACAGAAGACCAAGAAAGCAGAGAGGGAGGCAGGAACCAGGGTACCACCTCTGGAAGCGCCAGTTGCTCTTACAGGGGACCTGGGTTCGGTTCCCAGCACCCGCATGGTGGTTCATAACTGCTTTAACTCCAATTCTGGGGGATCTGATGCCCTCTTCTGGCTCCTGGGGGCACTGCACCCACACGGTGCACATACAGGCAAAACACTCATACACATAAGAGTAAAAATGCCTCACTGAGTGACAGCGCCTGGAGGACTCTGTCATCTTTGACCCTTTCCACCTGCTTCTCTGTGTTAAAGGCAAGCAGCACCACCGCCATGTTTATTTTAAAATTTTTATTATGTTAATTTATGTAGCTTGTGTGCAGAAGGGCAGAGGTCAGAGGACCACTAGTGTGAGCTGATTCTCTCATTCCACATGTGGGTCCCATAGTTCAAACTTGGTCCCGGGTCATCAGGCTTGGGGACAAACGCTTGTATCCACTAAGCCATCTTGCTGGCCCAATAAGCCTGACCTTGAGGGTCTGTTTTGAGTAGCCACGGTTACTCTGATAAAAATGGGAAGAGTTGGCCAGGTGGTGGTGGCGCACGCCTTTAATCCCAGCACCCGGGGCAGAGGCAGGCTGATCTCTGTGAGTTCGAGGCCAGCCTGGTGTACAGAGCGAGTTCCAGGATAGCTGGGGCTACACAGAGGAACTGTGTCTCGAAAAAACAAATAAAAGTTCTACGACAGTGGTGAGAGACAGAGACAAAGACATACATACCCCCTCACACACACACATACCCTCTCCCCGTACACACACACACATACACATGCTCACACACACATACACACACACGCACATATACACACGCACACACACACACCCTACACACACACCCTACACATGCACACGCGCGCGCGCACGTGTTTGGGGAGTGGAAAAGGTAGAACATAAAAGAATGGCTGAGGGTGTCCTAAGGGATTCTGGCAGCCATCATGGGACGGCTCCCTGCATGTAATTGCCACAGGGATGACCAGCATAGCTGATGAGGCTGCGTGTGGGTCCCCTCAGCCTGCGTCTGCACACTCATGCCTTGGAGCCTCTATGCGTGTCACCAGGGGTGCGCCCGAGTGTGGCTGCGTTCTGCCACATCGCTTCATGTAGCTTTGAGCCCGAGGCAACGTCTCAAGCCATCTTCCAAACACCCATGATTGTGAGTGGCGGTTTATGTAGAATGGAGATTTGGGGGCTGGGGCATTGCTCAGTGGTAGGGCACAGGTGCTGCCCTGGGTTCCGTCACCCAGAACCAGAGGAAGAGGAAGACTAACCAGGTGTCGTGACACATCTGCAAACCCAGCGTTCTGGGGCGACTGTGAATTTAAGGCCAGCTTGGGCTACATAGCGAGACCCGGGCACAGACAGAATGCGGGTTGCTTCTTAGCTTGAGAGGCCGAGAGACTGACTGCTTTCTTTTTCTCCGTCTCCATCTGCCGAAGTCACCATAGAGCCGGGCCTGGCCTTGAACCCCTGATCTTCCAGTCTGTGCTCCAAGGGATGGGATTACTGGTGTGTGCCGCCACACTCGGCCTCAAAGAAGATTCTCTTCAGCTTCTGTGGCGTTGCAAGGGCTCTTCATGACATACCTGAGTGTAGTTTCTGGCTTCTAGAACTTGCATATATTCAACTGTACAAGTCAGTGCCAAAGTGTTCCTGTCAGAGCTCTCACGCATTCTTTTCCCTTATAGTACACTTGCCCCCACTTACGCTGCTTTGAGTGGGTTTCTATTGTTTCCAACCAAAATGAATTTTAACCTATCTGAGCCATCAAGAATGACTACGGGATGACAGCAAGTCTGTGATATTCCTCCCAAGAGATCCTACCTCAACAGCCGTCACCTGCTGCAGTTTCAAAACTCACGTGGAAACTTGTCACACCAAGAGCATTGAAAGATGGGACCTGTAAGAGGTGATGACGTCACGAGCATGTCACCGTCACAAACGGGTGAAGCTGGCTACAAGTGGGAGTGAATTAGCTCTAACAGGAGCGGAGGCGGGAGAGCAGAGGCGGGAGAGCCCCTCCATTCTCGCACACACACACACGCCCTCTGCTGTGGCTGCACAGTAAGAAGGCACCAAGACCAAGCTTGGTAGCTCACTCCTGTAAGCTCAGCACTTGCAGGCAGAGGCAGGGGGATCAGGAACAGTTGCAACTGCATGGTGAAGCCAGTCTGGGCTGTGTGAGATCCTGCCTCAAAAATGAAGCATGAGGACCAGGGAAAGCACTCAGCGGGTGATAGAATTTGAGGGCTCCAGTTTATTTATTTATTTAGGTTTTTGAGACAGGGTCTCTCTGGGCAGCCCTGTAACTTGCTCTGTAGAAGAGACATTGCCTCTGGAGTGCTGGGATTAAGGGCATACGCTACTCCACCGCCACCTGGCCAGCGCCCAAGTTTAAAGCGAGGTGGCCAAGGTGCCCTGTGACCTCAGTGCTGGAGGAAGGGGGGAGAGGTGGACACAGGGAGCTTCCTGAAGATCACTGAGCGGCCATTGAGCTGGTGGTGAGCCCCAGGTTCAGTGAGAGACTAGGTCTCAAAAAGTAGGGTGGAGAGTGATAGAGGAAGATGATTCACATGTGTGGGCAAACGGGCACATACACACATGAACACATACACACATGAACACATACACACATGAACACATACACACAGGGACACACGCAAACGCATGGGTACACACACATACACATACAGGTACAGACATCTATACATACAAACACACACAGGCACACACACATACACACAAACACACCCACACCCCCCCACGCACACACACGCATGCGCACACGCGTGCACACACATGCGCAGTCTTCCTGCCTCTGCTTCTGGGTAGCTTGGATGACAGTTCTGCACCACCAGGTCCATTTTTTTGGTTTGGTGTGGTTTAGTGTGGTGTGGTTTGGTGTGGTGTGGTTTGATGTGGTATGGTTTGGTGTGGTGTGGTGTGGTGTGGTTTGATGTGATTTGGTGTGGTGTGGTTTGGTGCAGTTTGGTTTAGTTGGATTGGCTTGGATTGGTACTGGGAATTAAACCCTGGGTCTATTATACGGTCGACTCACACCTCTAGGCCACATTATATTTTTATTGCTTTGTGTGTGTGTGTGTGTGTGTGTGTGTGTGTGTGTGTGTGTCTGTCTGTCTGTCTGGAACTTCTGTCGTCTGAGACACCACAGCAAAAGGAGCACACACTTCCTTTTTCTTAGCAGATCTTAGCCTCCTCAGGCAAGGACTTTTTTCTTCTCTTCCTCTTGAGCTGTTTCTCCTTTTCCCAGGCAGGAGCCGTTTGGGCTTCTCTTTCTCTTCTGAGTTGCCCGCCCAGATCCAGTGGGCAGGGCTGCCTGGCCACAGGGAAGATCAGGGCCCCAGGTGGGACAAAACAGGACAATGAAAGGATTCATCCCGACTCTCAGAAGGTTGTGTAAATCTAACTGGTTAATTGGAATGGGATGCAGCTCACAGGCAGCTTAGCACACTCCAGACCCTGGTTCCATCCCTAGGACAGAGAGAAAAACAATAAAACTTGGATGACAATAGGGTAAAGTAACTCAGTGGTAGAGCCCTGCCTAGAATCCCCCAGTGAGGGGCTGGGGATGTGGCTCAATGGTAGAGCCCCTGCCTAGAATTCCCCAGTGAGGGGCTGGGGGTGTGGCTCAATGGCAGAGGACTTACCTGGCATACATAAAGCTCTGAACTCCATCCTCAGTACCACAAACACTATCAATATACACACAGTGGCACATTTACATACACACCGATCTCTAAGTAGAAGAAATCAAAAATAAATAAATAAAAACAATATATGAACTGGGAGGCTGAGGCAATGGTTCAGCAGTTAAGAGCCCTTGCTGTTGTTATAGAGAACCTGAGTTTGGCTCTCCACGACCTACATCAGGTGGTGCACAACCAACCAGCTGTTACTCAGCTCCAGAGCACCCAATACAGTCTTCTCCCTCTGAGAGCACCCACATGCACACACCCACTCATAGACACACAGATTTTAAAATAGAAATGTCTCTTTAAGACAATCCTGCTATGTATATAATAATGACATGTCTGTCTGCAGGGACCATGTCTGTGGCATGGTCCCCTCAGATGACATCACCCGGTAAGTCACCACCATCTGGTGTGAGTAGTCTGTAATGTTTGCACAAGTCCATGACACAGCTCTTAGGATGTGTCCCCGGCTGGGCGTTGGTGGCGCACGCCTTTAATCCCAGCACTTGGGAGGCAGGGGCAGGCGGATCTCTGTGAGTTCGAGACCAGCCTGGACTACCAAGCGAGTTCCAGGACAGCCTCCAAAGCCACAGAGAAACCCTGTCTCGAAAAACAAAAACAAAACAACAACAAAAAAAAAGCATGTGTCCCCATGGTTAAGTCGTGAGTGACTGAAGAAAACAATTCCACAGGGTACCTGCCATTCTTCAGCAGCAGTGACTTCTGACGGCCTGGTATGCTCAGCATTGATCGCAAGTCTTCGGTATGCACGAAACACATACAAACAACATTTTCACTTATATTTAAAAAAAAAACAGTGGGGCAGTGGTGATACACACCTTTAATCCCAGCACTCGGGAGGCAGAGGCAGGTGGATCTCTGTGAGTTCGAGGCCAGCCTGGTCTACAGAGCGAGTTCCAGGACAACCTCCAAAGCGATGCAGAGAAACCCTGTCTGGAAAAACCAAAAACCAGCCAACCAACCAACCAACCAACCAAACAAACAAACAAAAAAAACAAAACAAAAACAAAAAACAATCAACCAAATAAACAAAGCCTCCTCTTTTCCTTTACTTTCTATTTTATGTGTATGGGTGTTTTGCCTGTATGCATGTCTGAGCATCACATATGTGCAGTGCCCACAGAGTAGGTCAGGTCCCTTGGAACCATCGGTATAGATGCTGTGAGCTGTTATGTGGGTGCTGGGAACTGAACCTGGGTCGTCTTGAACAACAGCAAATGCTCCTAGTCTCCGAGCCATCTCTCTAGTGCTCCTTGGGACAGGGTTTCTCTGCGTAGCCCTGACTGGCCTGGAACTCACTCTGTAGACCAGGCTGCCTCGAACTCGGAGATCTTCCTGTCCCTGCCTCCCGAGTGCTGGGGGTAAAGGTGTGTGCCACCGCAGCCAGTTTCATATTTACACGTAAAACTCCGTGTGGGTGAGTGTGTGTCTGTGAGCACCTGCCACGGCGTTTGTGGAGACGTCAGAGGGCAGCTTTAGGAACTGCTTCTCTCCTTCCAGCACACATGGGCTCCAGGAAGTGACATCAGCCACCGAGCCGTCTCCAGGCCAGCTGTGTTATTCAGACCCCATGCCATCCATAACGGTACTCGAGCGTAGTGATTACTCTAAACGAGACACATTCCTTTTCCTCCCAGGGGTGATTTCACATGGGCAGCAATCTCCTTTATTCTGGGCTGCTGGAAAAATGTCGAATCAAGGTTGAGGGATCTAAAAAGAGGATTTCTTTTACTAATCAAAATGTGTGGCTGGAAATTTAAAGAAGGAGCCAACCTTTCTTTCCAGTGCATTCCCAGAGTCCTTTGCAACGTGCTCGTTAGGGCCCCTTTCATATGGTATCTGAGTTATCGATTTACCGTCTGGCTCTCTGAGGCCCATGGATTCCTCAAGGGCGAGGCATTCTTACGTTCTTCCTGGGAAAGACTGTTGTGTGGGGTGTTTGTTTTTCTGAGCTTCTCTAGTGTCTGTGAACACTCGGTGAAGAGACTTGCTCCCGAGTGGAGGTGCTGAACATGTGCGCACATAAACTAGTTGGATGCCTGTGTGGGGGTGTGAACGGTGGAGACTTTGTGGAGTGTGGGGCTGGAGTGAGCGAGGGGTGGGCCTTGCAGGTGATGGTGCCCTGATTGCACTGGGACCAGGATGTTGGTGGCTGTTTCTCTCTAGGCCTGTGTATTGAACCTGTGTCTTCCACACTACATTCAGAGTGTGCCCTTTAGAATCCCTGGAGAAGGACTGGGGGTGTGACTCAGTGGTAGAGCCCCCTGCCTAGAATCCCCCAGTGAGGGGCTGGGGGCGTGGCTCAGTGGTAGAGCCCTTGCCTAGAATTCCCCAGTGAGGGGCTGGGGGCGTGGCTCAGTGGTAGAGCCCTTGCCTAGAATCCCCCAGTGAGGAGCTGGGGGCGTGGCTCAGTGGTAGAGCCCTTGCCTAGAATCCCCCAGTGAGGAGCTGAGGGTATGACTCGGTGGTAGAGCCCCTGCAAGGGGCTGGGGGTGTGGCTCAGTGATAGAGTATCTGCTTAACTATCTGTGACTCCACATATCACAAAAACAAAGGCTAGTAAAAACACCAGAGACTAGATGGCCAACATCAGTTCCTCTTCCTACATGTGTGTTGGGTGGGGTAGCTGTGCCATGGCCTGTTCTGTAGTCCCTATGATGGTGGTGTGTGGTGTGAGACATGCTGTGGTCCCTTTCCTGGGACCCTCCTGGGTGTACGCAGCTGTAGGTGACTGCACCACACTCTGGTATCTATGGCTCCACGCCTGTGGACCAAGAGTTGGGCCTCTATGACCCTGAGGCCCGAAAGGTTCCTGGGAAGTTAGCAGCTGGAGATTAGATTGCGTGAATCATGAGAATGGAAAGAGGGACAAAGAGCTGGGTCTGGCCTGGGGCAGGTGAGGGTCTCAGGGTTGTGCTAAGAATAGGGGTGACCCTGCATCTGACCCAGCAGGTCGCAGGCTCTGCACATTTACACATACGATTTCACACTTGCCTGATATTTTCTACGAGGTATTCACATGCATTTACAAATAACAATGACGTGGGTGGTGTGTGGTGGTTTGGACTCATTATAAATGGCCTTGTTGATCAGTGTTATCATCTATGATCCTACTGAGGGCAGAATCAACCAAAGCTCAGAGAGATAAGTACACCTGTCCCAAGGCACTCAGCAAGCACTTGGCAGAGTTTACGCTCCAGGCTGCAGAGATAGCTCAGGGGGTAAAGCACTTGCCTTGCGAGCCTGAGGCTGGGGCTGTGGTGGTGCGTGCCTGTAATCTCAGTACTGGGGGGCGGGCACAGGAGAATGAAGAAGCCGGCCTCCTGGTGCTCTCACGGGACCTACCCGCTTACTCCTTGCACTTGAATCTGAAATAGGTCCCATCCCTGTGAGGTTCAGGGTCATAGAGGAGCTGGGGTCCAGACCCAGGCGATCTGGATCCCTGGGCAATTCTACTACGTTTTATAAGCTTTATTTGTTATTACCCCGTGCATGATGGTCAGGCTGCAGAGGTCACAGGAGACTGCCGTGGAGTCGGTACTCTTCCTTGGCTTCTGTGTGGGTCACAGGCACTGAACTGGGGCTGTCACCCCTTCGCCCGGTGAACCTTCTTGGCAGCCTCGGTACTCCCTGTTTTGTGTGTGCGCTTGTGGATATTTATAGTATGTGAGCGTTCATGTGTTTGCACATGTGCTTGTGGGCGTGTAAAGATCAGAGCTTGACATTCAGCAGCACCGGGGGCCCTTCTCATAAAAATGCTGTTTATGCATTTATTTATTTGAGACAGGGTTTCCCTGTGCAGTCCTGGCTGCCCTGGAACTCTCTCTATAGACTAGGCTGGCCTCGAACTCAGATACCTGCCTCGTCCTGCCGAGTGCTGGGATTAAAGGTGTGCACCACCACCTTGATTTCTTTTTGTTAATTTTTTTATTTCATGGGCATTCATCTTTTGTCTGTAGGTATGGAGCAACAGGTGGCTGGGAATTGAACCCAGGTCCTCTGGAAGAACAGTGAGTGCTCTTAACCACTGAGCCAACTCTCCGGCTCTCCACTTATATTGTAGTTTTAAAAAACTGAAATCATTTTGCTCTATGTGTATGAGTGCACCACATGCATATCCAGTGCCCATGAAAACTGGAAAAGGGTGTTGGATCTGATGGAACTGGAGTTACAGGCAGCTGGAAGCCACCATGTGGGTACTGGGAATGGAACCCAGGTCCTCCGGCAGTGCTCTTAACCCTGAGACCTCCTTCCAGCCCCTGCCCACTTACTTTTGAGAGAGGATCTTTCCGGCACCTGAAGGTCACCAGGTCAGCTTGCGTGCCCACTGGAGAGCCCTGGGCTCTGCTTGTATGCTTGCCCGGTACAGGCTCGCACAGCCATGCTTTCACACCTGGCTTTTCACATCGGTGCTGGGATCTGAACCCAGGTCCTCGTGTTTATGTACAAGCAGTCAGAACCGCCTTCCCAGACCCCAGGTTTTCTTTTCATACTTGGTGGTACTACAGATGAGCTCCCCGCCCGGGCTAGGTTCAGTCTCCATCATTGACTTCCATGTCAGGCACTAAGACACACTCGCTGTCACTCCCCTGTTGTCATCTTTACAATCTGACAGGGTAGAAAGACAATACTGCCAATTTCACAGGTGAGCAGGCTGTGTGGTGCGGCGGAGGCAGGGGGATGGCTGCATGTTTAAGGTCAGCTATGTATTGAGATCCTACCTCAGAAAACTAAAAGAGGAGGAGGGAGAGGAGGAGGGAGAGGAGGAGGGAGAGGAGGAGGGGGAGGAGGATGGAGAGGAGGAGGGGGAGGAGGAAGGGAAACTCCCTGGCATGGCTGGAGTGTAGCTCGCCTGAGGCCATGGGCTCCATACCCAGAACCACACACAAGCGTATCTCCAGTTCTTGAGATACAGGGTGAGGGTGGGAGGCCCCTGTGCTCACCTTCCCCTCCGGGCCTGTGCTTTAGTGCGGGGGTAGGGGTGAGGGAAGAGGGGCTCATTTCTCCTTGTATGCTAGCTACGACCAGAGGGTGGAAACCCACCTCTGGTTACGAGAACGCGTCTATCCAGTTCAACAATTCCGGCATGAGGGAGGGAACCCTTTTTTCATTAGCCAAATTATTCACTTAATTAACATGCCCAGCCCCTTGGGTTTTCTCAGACAGCCCTAATCTGTAGCCCAGGCTAGCTCAGAGTTCTCACTCCTCGTCCCTCAGTTTCCTTGGTGCTGGAATTTAGAGGTCTGCACCACCGTTTTCAGCCGCTTTTCCCTTTTTCCTCTTTTGTGACTGTGTGTGTGTGTGTGTGTGTGTGGTATGTGCACACACGTGTGGGGTGTATGCATTGGTGTGCACGTGTAGACAGAGACCAGAGGCCACGGATGATCCCTGCTCTGTCTGAAAACAGGGTGTCCCACTGAACCTGGAGCCAGGGTGCCGGCTGGCAATCCCCAGCCATCCTCCTGCCTCTGTCCGCTGCCGTGCGAGGGTTACAGGAGCACAGGGCCATTAGACTTTTTTCATGGGTGCTGGGGACTCCGAAGTCAGGTTTCCCTGCTGAGCCATCTCTCCAGCCCTCACATTTCCCATTAAAAAAAGAAAAAGATCCGATTTGGGCTGGAGAGATGGTTCAGAGGTTAAGAGCACTGACTGCTCTTCCAGAGGTCCTGAGTTCAATTCCCAGCAACCACATGGTGGCTCACAACTGTCTGTAATGAGATCTGGCGCCCTCTTCTGGCCCGTGGACATACATGCAGGCAAAACACTGTATACATAATAAATAAATCTTTTTAAAAATCTGTTACATGTATGCATATGTATCTCTGCTTGTATGCATATGTATCTCTGTGGGAGAATGTGTGTGTGATTGCGAGGTGCCCATGGGGACCAGAAGTGATGAACCCCTGGATCAGGGTCCTCTCCAAGGATCTGAACCTCTGAGTCATCTCCTTTCCTATCTCTCTACGTGTCTATCTATGTATCTATCATCCATCCATCCACCCACCCACCCATCTATCTATGGTCTATCTCCCGCTCACCCAGGGTCTGGAATACATCCCAGGGTAGCCTCCAGTTTGCTTTGTAGCCAAGGATGCTCCCCTGCCTCTACCTCCCTAGCACCTGCACCACTGCAGCAGCGCTGTAAACAGTCACAAGGATCAAACCCAAGGCTTCCTGGGTACTAGGCGAGCACTCGGAGCCGCACCTCCAGCCCCTTGACTGTCTTCACAACGGTGTTTGAACACTCAGGCTCCAAGGTGTTAGGATCTTACTTCCACCGCGTATTTATCACTCAGGGTGTGGGGTTTTCCACGCTGACCATCGAGGTCTCTGGCTCCTGAGGCAGAGGGCGTGTCCTCTTCCTTCCCAGTCTTTATCTTGCAGCTTCTCTCTTCCCATGGGTCGGACGCATAAATGCACCAGCGATCTCTCGTGGCGCACTGTCACCATGGCCCCTCTGTGCCTGCTGCTGCTGGCCCTGGCTCTGGTGGCCGTCCCCGGTGCCCGCGGCACCTGTCCGGTGCCTGCAGACCTGAAGAGGGAAGACGGGACGCGCACATGCGCCAGGCTCTACGACAAGAGTGATCCCTACTATGACAATTGCTGCCAGGGAGCCCAGCTGTCCTTGGAGCCGGGCAGCGACCTGCCCTACCTGCCCTCGGACTGGGCCAACACGGCTTCGTCTCTGGTAGTGGCCCAGCGCTGCGAGCTCACCGTGTGGTCTCTCCCCGGCAAGAAAGGCAAGAGTCGTAAGTTCTCGGCAGGCAGCTACCCGCGCCTGGAAGAGTACCGCAGAGGCATCTTCGGAGACTGGTCCAACGCCATCTCTGGCCTCTACTGCAAGTGAGTCCTGTGACCCTAACATTCTGAACTCCTTACCCCACCCACCCCAAGTCCAAGAATCCACAGACACCCCGCTCGCTCCCCAACTCATACTAGGAAAAGTAGATTTCCTCTAGCAACTGTTTCTGGGGGCCTCATCTCCCGGGGCACCCCTAGATTGGGCCTCTTATCCTCCACCTTATGGCCCTCAGCCCCCCAAGTCTCTCAGACACACCCTGGGCTCCCCAGACCAGGAAGCTGCGCTCCATTCCCTATGTGCCTCCGAGGTTCTAGAAGACCCCTCCCCACTTCATTGGTCCCTTTGGGGTGCTAGACATGAAGTCACTGCCCCCTTGCTGCGTTTGAACCTAACTCTTATACTCAAGACTCCTCTCAGGCCTCAAGACCCCAGGCCCAAGTCTCGAACATTTGGTCTAGTCTAGATTTCCGGCCCTGAACCCCTCCCCCATCTAGATCAGCCTGAAACCCAGAATCATCCCTGGACCTCCCAGCGCCAATCCTGAGGGTCCCCAAATCCAGCAGTCATCCCCCAAATCCCACAGACCCCAGGTACCCTGTATCCCAGTGTAGAATCATCCTGAATCAGCCCCTCGGAACCCCTGAAAAATCGCCAACCCCAAACCCTCCTGAGCCTGGAGCCTTGGCGTCCTGCCTCAGACAGGTCGTTCCGTGCCCTGGCACCCGCGCTGAGAACTCCTGTTTCTGTTACAGGTGCAGTTGATGCCTTGAGGGCCTGTCATCTCCAACGCCACACAGTGCTGAGCCCAACCCCACCTGACCCTGGGGATTGCAGCGGCCCCAAGAGCCAGGAGTCAGATGGCCCTGCTGCCCGCCATCGCAGCCGCCCTGTAATACAGCCCTTGAGAAGTTACCCCTGTGTGCTGTCTGCTTGTGTTTGAGACCCAAATGCACCCGGGACTGCATAGAACGGGGAGGGGGAGCGGAATGATCAGATCCGGGTCAGTCCAGGCTGGAGACACAGCCTTGGATCCTAGGGGGCAACGGAGGGCAATGCTTGCTACTGTCTAAGTGTTTAAACGTTCCTTGTTTACTTCGGGTACACATCCCTCAGCTTTCCAGGGAACTCACAAACCCTCACCATTCATGCCTAGAACATCAGGGGTCATTCTGGAACCTTGCGCCAGGCTAGAGCCTTGTGTGTTGGGTGATGTGGTAGTCTTTGATTTCTGCTGCTGTTGTTACTGTTGTCTTGTCTGTATTTATTTAGATGTTGTAGATGGAACCCAGGACTTCGCACATACTAGCAGGGGCTCTACCACTGAGCCACACCCCCAGCCCCTCACTGGGGGATTCTAGGCAGGGGCTCTATCACTGAGTCACACCCCCAGCTCCACACTGGGGAATTCTAGGCAGGGACTCTACCACTGATCCATACCCCAGCCCCTCACTGGGGGATTCTAGGCAGGGGCTCTCCCACTGAGCCACACCCCAACCCCAACCCCTCACTGGGGGATTCTAGGCAGGGGCTCTCCCACTAAGCCACACCCCAACCCCAACCCCTCACTGGGGGATTCTAGGCAGGGGCTCCACCACTGAGCCACACCCCCAGCCCCTCACTGGGGGATTCTAGGCAGGGGCTCCACCACTGAGCCACACCCCCAGCCCCTCACTGGAGGATTCTAGGCAGGGGCTCCACCACTGAGCCACACCCCCAGCTCCTCACTAGGGGATTCTAGGCAGGGGCTCTATCACTGAGCCACACCCCCAGCCCTCTCTCTACTTTTCATGTGGGGACAGGGTCTCATTAAATTGCCCAGGCTACCTTTTAATTTGAGACCCAGCTTCCTTAGTAGCTGGGATTACAGGTGACTCTGGGTTGTTAATGACATTCAGTGATCCCTGTC
Organism: Mesocricetus auratus; assembly: GCF_017639785.1. NCBI lineage: Eukaryota > Metazoa > Chordata > Mammalia > Rodentia > Cricetidae > Mesocricetus > Mesocricetus auratus. Next base: position 6,964,370 of record NW_024429216.1, on the reverse strand, counting down.
TGACACATGGAAGACACTTTAGTTCGAATTTATGCTTCTGTTCAGGTTGCGATCTCTGCTTCACCTTTGCCCCAGGCATCAGGGCTCTTATTGGCTGTCTGGTTTGGGTGACTCTAGGGATGGGGAAGACACAGTGTCCTGGGCAGAGATAAGGGAACAGCTCTGCAGGAATGAAATCCGGGGTCAGTTGGAGGCAGGCCTGCGGTTTGGGAAGAGTCTAGGAGTTAAGGGCTGAGGGAGAATGGGTAAATAGGAATCCTCAGGACACACACTGGGGGATATAAAAAGACGGACTCTGAGATGGATCAGAGGGTGAAGGGCTCGCTATCAATCTTGATGCCTGAGTTCGATTCCCAAGACCCACAGGGCAGAAGGAACAAATAGGGGTCAGGCGGGGCCCCATGGTGCAGACCTGTAACCGCAGTTACTCGAAAGGTTGAGGCAGAGGATTGAAAACTGAACCGAGTGTGGGCCACTTAGCTAGACCCTGTCTCAGGATTTCAGTAAATAAAAAGAGCTCTGGGGGACATATTTCAGTGTTTTCAGAGAACCTACCCAGAATACACAAAAAAACCCAAGGTCGATTCCAAGCACTGGGAAAAGAGGTGAGAGTTCACTGTCAATGTGGACACCTGGAGGTCACAGAATTACCAGCAGTCAAGGCTTTGTGAGCGGGAGCCGAGGACTGGGGGAGGCTCTAGGGATCGAGACCAGGGGGACGCTCAGCCTCTGCAGCGAGACCAGGCAGACGCTCAGCCTCTCCCAGCACACGTGTGTTCTGACGGTCCCTCTAGGAAGGTTTATTGAACACCTACTGTGAGACCAGCGGCGGTTCGCAAGGGGCGGCCCCAGCTCAGAGTCACATTCAGGGAGCTGCAAAGAAGACCCCAGGAGACCGGGTGGGGAGAAACTGTTAGAGAGGAGCTGAGGAGGGAAGGGAGCAAGGCGGGGCCAGGGGGAGGAGCCGGGGCTGAGGGCCAGGGAGGGAGGAAGGGTATGAAGGATGAGAAGGCGAGAGGGGCTGAGGGAGGAGGAGGGGCGTGGAGGGGCCATGGAGTGGGGGGAAGGGCCAGAGAATGAGGAGAGGGTTGAGGGAGGAGGAGGGGTCAGGGGTGAGCAGGGGTCAGGGGGTCAGCAGGGGTCAGGGTTGAGCAGGGGTCAGGGGGGTAGGGAGGGGTGAGCAGGGGTCAGGGGGTAGGGAGGGGTCAGGGGTGAGCAGGGGGTCAGGGGTAGAGAGGGGTCAGGGGTCAGCAGGGGGTAGAGAGGGGTCAGGGGTCAGCAGGGGGTCAGGGGGTAAGGAGGAGTCAGGGTGAGCAGGGGGTAAGGAGAGGTCAGGGGTGAGCAGGGGTCGGGGGTAGGGAGGGGTCAGGGGTGAGCAGGGGTGGGGGGTAGGGAGGGGTCAGCAGGGGTCGGGGGTTAGGGAGGGGTCAGTAGGGGTCAGGGGTAGAGAGGGGTCAGGGGTCAGCAGGGGGTAAGGAGAAGTCAGGGGTGAGCAGGGGTCAGGGGTAGGGAGGGGTCAGGGGTCAGCAGGGGTCAGACCCTGGCTAAGCACACATAGGGGAAGCTGGAAGCAGCAGCATCATGGAAGGGCTCAGAGGGGACAAACACCCTTCCGAAGGGCCCGGGCAGACTTGGGGAGCTGGCCGGTGGTCACTCCCGGAGCTGCACAGACACGGAGGAGTCGGTCACCCTCGTCCTGCGCAGCCCGCCAGCCTCCATGCGGTTCTTGGCCTTGTGCTGGAAGTGGACGTAGCGCACTCCGGGTCCGTACTGCCGGAAGACGTGGGACACCTGTGGCAGCCCAGGGTTAGGAAGGAAGCCTCAGCAGGCCGTCCGTGGCAGCCGGGGTCCCTCCTGCGCCTGCCCAAGGCCCTGGGAAAGAACACCGGTGTGGGCAGGGCCCGGCAGGGCGGCTCACCTGAATCCAGCGGCCGGGCGGACCTCTCCCACTGGTCCGCGGGGCCACATGGTGCTGGGCGATGACAGTGCGGCGGTCAGCTGCTAGCAGCCACACGTGCAACTCGTAAACACACTGGTCCAGGCGGCTGTCCTCGAACCTGGAGAGGGGCAGGCTTTCACGCAGCTGTCACGCCATCTCAGCCCCAAGCCCCCGGCCCGGGCCCCATCACACAACTCTCCAGCCCCATGCCCGGCCCCGTGGTGGAGCAGACATGTCACCAACAGAGACTGCTCCGTATGTAGATGGGAGGAACAGGCAGACACCAGGGTGAGATGCGGTGCAGGCAGGGGGAGCAGAGAGAGGGGTGGGTAGGGTGGGAATGCAGGCGTTGGGGTTTATGGCCCCTTCCTGTAGCTGGGGTAGGCATCCAGGGGAGCGGTGTGAAACTACCCCTTCGCAAGAGGAGCATGAATCTGGGGATCACAGAGGGGCAAAGGCTTCGGGAGATAAAGGAACAGCCTGAGCCAGAGGGACCCCACCCAGTTGACACCTGAAAGATACCAGGTTGTGTCAGAGGGCCAGAGGAGGCAGGACGGGAGGCGGGGCGGGGCGCAGTGTCAAGGGGTGTGGAGAGGTTCAGGCCCTGGGCGACAGGGAAGCCTGAACGGCCCTGATCGGCGGGGCGGGGCACGAAGTCTGCGGGGCGGGGCACGAAGTCTGCGGGGCGGGGCACCAAGTCGGCGGGGCGGGGCACGAAGTCGGCGGGGCGGGGCACACCAGTCCATGACGGTGATGTCAGGCTGCTCGTCGTCCAGAAGTTCTTCCCAAAGCTTCTTGGCCAGCAGGTTCACACACTGCTCCTTCACGGTCCAGCTGCAGAGGAACAAGAGGAAATGGGTCTGGCAGTCCCACAGTCCTGAGGCCTCCCGAGGAGGAGGAAGTATGGTCACAGGGAGACCCTCCTCCCACCACACACGTGACAGTCTCAAGGTCCTTGGGTCCTAGGAGACTCTGGAGGGCAAGGGACAGGAGCCTCTGTTCCAGATGAAAACTGACGCTTAAGATTTGAGCCAGGCCTGGAATCTCAGCTACTCTATTGGCTGACTTGGAGAACTAGAAGTTTGAGACCTACCTGGGCAAATTAGTGAGAGCCTATCTCTAAATAAAAAGTAAAAAGAGGGGGGGGAGTAAAGAGAGGACTAGGGGTGTGACTTATAGTAGAGCCTCTGCCTAGAATCCCCTAGTGAGGGGCTGGGCATGTGGCTCAGTGGTAGAGCCCCTGCCTAGAATCCCCCAGTGAGGGGCTGGGGTTTGGCTCAGTGGTAGAGCCCCTGCCTAGAATCCCCCAGTGAGGGGCTGGGGTGTGGCTCAGTGGTAGAGCCCCTGCCTAGAATTCCCCAGTGAGGGCTGGGGTTTGGCTCAGTGGTAGAGCCTCTGCCTGGAATCCTCCACTGAGGGGCTGGAGTTTAAACTCAGTCCTAGAGATTTGTTTAGTTTAAGTTTAATCAGTAAAGAAAAAACAGAAAAGGAAAATAAATTTTTAAAAAATGGGATTTGATTCTGAGCCCTGAATTACACACACCCTCTCATCCACCTTTCAGGAGCCGCACTGGGGTTAATAGAGGACTCCCTGGTGACTGTCTCCGGATGAGAGTGAGGTTTATCAAACACCTACTGAGCGCTGGCCAGACTTCTTGGGTGCCTGTGTCGCATGTTTCATAGGCATTCTGTTATGACTAACCCTGTCACCAGAGCAAGAAAGAGCGGTCCCTCTGCAGGAGCCACGGCAAAGGCACCTAGTTCCACCCCCACCGCCAGGCCCTGTGGCGGCTCACCTGAGGGGCCCCTGGAGGTTCTCAGTAGTGATGTACCATCCGCGGAAGTTACCTGGCCAGTGGGGAGGACGGAAGGGTTAGTGAGACATCGCTCCTTGAGGGGCGCCGTCCTCCCTGGCAGAGCTCCCCAATGCTTACCCAGCTCCGTCAGGGGTTTCCGGGTGGGACCCGTAGGGGGCGCCGGCTGGTAGATATTGATGCCTGAATCACACAAGGGAACGGAGCCTCAGGCCGGTGCCCACCTCCCCCTGCCTCCCTACCCCCGGAGCTAGACTGGAAGGGCAGGAATCCGAGCCGGGCTAGACCAGCCTAGCAGGGACCAAGGATGCGGGTAGGCGGTTGCGGTGAGTCCCTGGACTCTGGAAGACATCTAGGAGCACAGACAGAGGCGAGGACGAGGGCGAGGGCCAGGGCGAGAGCGCACGCAGAGCAGCGCAGAGCGACGGGGTGGCGCAGAGTGCGCAGGGACAGGAGCCTCGGAGGAGGAGGAAGGGGCCCACGGAGTCCCCAGCTGCGTCCCCACCTTCGGGGTTGGGCGAGCTGAGCAGGTTGCGGTAGAGCGGCCGCTCCAGGAACAGCAGCCTCCAGCTGAGGCTCGGGGGCAGCTCCAGCTTCCCGCTCAGGGGTCCCCATTCTTCCACCAGCAGCTGTCTGGCTTCGACCTCGGTGGGAGCGCTGGGCTGTGGGAGCTCGGGAGTCTCCGGGGACAAGGGAGACCTGGGGGACGGCGGTGGTGGCGGGGACTGTGGAGATGGGGGCAGCTCCTCGGGGTTCTGGGACCCCTCGGCTTCCGTCTGGCCTCTGAGCGCGTCTCCGTCCTGCGTCTTCTCCATCCCGAAGGTCTGGGCGACTGGGTCGCGGCTCCTAGGATCCAGGTTACCTGGGGGTGGAGGGGCGGGACGAGTCATTAGGCTTTTAAGAGAGGGTGTGTTAGGGGAAGGATCTGAACCCCAGGGGCCCTCCTCCCTCAGACCAGGAGCCCCGCTTGCAAAGTCCTCCTCCTCCTGATGACCTAGCGATCCAGGCTCCCTCAGCCCCAATAGCCAGGTCAGACCCTAGCCTCCTCCCTCAAACCCAAGGGTCCAGCCTCAGACTCTTCCCTCACACCCCAGCCTCTTCTCCCTCAGAGTCAGGGATCTAGGCTCAGTCCTCCGCCATCAGACCAGGGGTCAGACCCCAGTCCTCCCTCACAAGGGGTTCAGTCCTTGCGGCCCCTCCCCACCCCCTCCACCCCTGTTCCTCACTCATCTGTCCCAGTTTCCCCAGGGCCCGCTGAGGACCCCCCCCCCCGCCCCCGGCCAGCCCTGGGGCTAAAGTCAGGCTCTGTAATGATCGGCGGGCCTGTTGAGGCCAGTTAAAGCCACCCCCTTACCCCCTTCTCACCTTAGGTGGGGTTAGGAGTGGGCAGGGGTCTAGCCTCGGCCATGTCTTCACCTTTCCTGGGACACATCCCAGGAGAGAGGCAGCAGGCAGAAACAGGGTTGTCAGATGTGGGGGACCAGGGGTCTGGAGGCCCCTGACTGGGCTTCTCGGGGTGACTGTGCCTCCCTGCCTCCTCCCCCAGAGGGGATGGGGCACAGTCAGGACTTTGGGGCGTGAGGAACCTGTAGGCAGATACCCACGGCCACTTCCTGCCTGTGGCTCATCCCCACCGGGTCTGGTTAGCCCTGAGCAGAGACTATCAGCGGCCCGGAGTTTTGGTGCAGTTTGTAACCGGGTCTGGGGGACTGCAGGCCCCAATCTCCATCTCACCCACAGCAGCCCTGGCCGAGCTACCACTGGCTTCTGGGTCGCTCTGATGTTGTTTGGGGGCTTTTGCGTTGTGTTTATTTTGTTTCCAGAGACCGTCTTTACGTAGCCCAGGCTGGCCTTGAACTGGTGATGATCCCGCTTCTACCTCCCAAATGAGGGTAAAGGAGCTCGTGTCCCAGGCCTGGCTGCACACGCCCACACGCCCTGTGCTTCAGACTCAGAGACCAAGGAGGTGTGCCCAACAGTGATCAGATTTCAGCCAAGAAACCCAGCCGCTGGCTCACGCATGGTAATGGTTGTCGGCGACCTAAACCCGTTCACTTTAATACGAGCCCTGTGGGGAGGCGCGCACAGCTCGGGGAACTGAGGCAGGAAATGGTTGGCTGTTGGCCTGCGCACTGGAGAGCTGGGAGGTCACCAGGGCCCTGTGAGGGCTCAAGGGACAGATACACCTTCCAGGTGTCACCCTGCCACACCCCAGCAGGTTCCCAGAAAATACCCACAGAGCCCACGGCACACCCAAGACTGCTTATGCTCCTGGGGCCGCCTCAGCACACGCCCCCTGTCCCAGCTCCCTCCCACCTGCCCCGGGCCTGTCATGGTGGGTGGGAGGGAAGCCAAATGAGTGGGGCCGGAATCCAGGGCAGGGTGTGGCCGCAGCCTGCAGGGACCCGGAGGAAGAAGACTATAGAGGCTTTGGGTTCGTTTCAAAATGTATTTATTCTTCTCTGCTTCATAGACACATAAACATAGATGATTATAAAGAGCACTTTGATTATATTATCGCCCATTATCCTCGCCCACCCCCTCCCTCTCGCTGAAACTAATATGCCCCTGTCCTACTTTGATGTGTTTTATTTGTTTGTTTTGTTTGAGAGTATATTCTTAATGTAATTCGGGCTGTCCTCAAGTCCCCCAGCTACAGTACTGGGCTGTCACATGGCCTGTCGAGTGTGTTGAATTGTTCTTTTGTGTTGGTAAAGATGAAATCCAGGGTTTTGTGAATACTAACCTAACTTCTGCCCAGCCACACCCCAGCCCCTCACTGGGGGATTCTAGGCAGGGGCTCTACCACTGAGCCACACCCCAGCCCCTCACTGGGGAATTCTAGGCAGGTGATCTACCACTGAGCCACACCCCAGCCCCTCACTGGGGGATTCTAGGCAGGTGATCTACCACTGAGCCACACCCCAGCCCCTCACTGGGGGATTCTAGGCAGGTGATCTACCACTGAGCCACACCCCAGCCCCTCACTGGGGGATTCTAGGCAGGGCCTCTACCACTGAGCCATGCTCCAGCCCTATCTTTGGCTTTTTCTTTCCTTCTTGCCTGTGCCTCCATGCTCAGTGGATCTCAAATCCCGGGGTATGCCTGATTTACAGATCTCCTTTGCTTTATCACAGAAGTCTGGGATGGGCCCCAGAACCTCAGAGTTTGCCTGAGGATGAGAACCCTGGGTGTGTGGCTTTTGCTCTAGCGGAGTGAGTGGTGCCAGCTTCTGCTCTGGCCACCAGAAGATCAGGAATGTTGTCGGTATTTTAGCTAGGAGGACTTAAAGCAGATGTCCACACAGAGAGTGTCGCCAGCCCCACACTGGAACAGCTCAAGTGCACACACCTGGATTAACACCCTGGGAACTAACTGGAGCCCGGGCGCTCACAAAGGCCCGTGTTTGGGCATGGTCTCCAACTTGGCACTATCGGGTGATTAGACCTTTTAGAGGTGAGGACTAGTAGGACATCTTCTGGTCCCCAGAGTGACAAGGGACGCCTGTTCCTCTTTTTCACTCCCCGACCACCGTGACCTAGTGACTTGGCTCCACTGAAAGTCCTCACAGTGACCAGAAGCCACCCTGTGTGAAGTTTTTTCTTAACTCTTTGGGCCCCCCCAGCTCCCAAATAATCACATGGAGACTTACTCTTACTTACTTGTTTCTGGCCAGCTTAAATTAACCCCTCTACCTTCTGCCTCTGGGATTTTACCTTTCTCCATTTCCCTCCCTCCCTCCCTCTCTCCTCTCTCCCTCTCTCTCCCTCTCTCCCCCCCCTCTCTCTCCTCTCTCTCTGCCTCTCTTTCCTCTCTCCCTCTCCCTCCCTCTCTCCTCTCTCTCTCCCCTCTCCCTCCCTCTCTCTCTCTCTCTCCTCTCTGTCTCTCTGTCTCTCTCTCCTCTCTCTGCCCCCCTCCCTCTCTCTCCTCTCTGTCTCTCTGTCTCTCTGTCTCTCTCTCTCCTCTCTCTGACCCCCCCTCTCCCATGTCTGGCTCCACGGCTGCAAGGCTGGCCCTGACACCTTCTCTCCTTTCCTCGCTCCCCCCTCTTCCCCCTTCTCTTTCTCTTTGTTCTCTCTGCCCACCAGCCCCACATATTCCTCTCTGCTGCTGAGGACGTTCAGCTCTTGATTGGAGCAATTAGGTGTTTCAGGAGGGCAAAGTAACACAGCGTCACAGAATTAAACAGATGCAACATAAAAGAAAAGCAACACATTGTTGTGCCCAAGTTGCAAAGTCCCCAGAGACCACCAGGAAGACAGACACACCAAACTGCAAAAGCAAGGTTTAATGATTGTTCATCCAACCATAACAGGGATCCCATCTAGCAAGCTGACGCAGCAGCCCCCAGAGGGAGTGAAGTTCCCTGTCTACTGCTAGGTTTTATAGACAAAAGTTACAGGATTACATCAGTAGATACGGGCTGGTTTCTGATTGGTTCACATTTGGGAACAATCAGGAGAATTTCTCAAAGTGATATTTTGACATGAAATACCTGTGTACTAATTATTTTCATTGGTCAGTGCTAGAGGGAACATTCTGTGGTTTCTATGGCATTGTCTTGTTACTTGCAGGTGGCCTGTTGTACATAGATACCAATAGTTTTCGGAACTATATCCTGGAGACTACAAGGGAGGTTTTGGTCCCCCCTGGAGTTTCTTTTGTGGTCACAGTTCCCAGGAACCAAGCATCTAGGAGGCTATGTGGGCGGGGGGTCTGGAGTTTGTGTTGGGTTTTGCCCTAGACTCTGGGAGACGAGAGGATCTGGAGTTTCCTTGTGTCAGAGGCCTACGTGTCTTTTCTGTAGCCTGTCACGGTTGCTAAAGCAGGGGGCTGAGTGAGGGTCTGGTCCCTTCATTTCTAAATTATTAGAAGTGAAGCCCTTGAGTTTAGTTTACCCTTTCACACATCTTTGCATCATTAAATAAATATTCCACAGCATAAAGGAATGAAATCCATCTTCAAATAATATCGCGCGATGCTGTGGTTTCTGGGAATTGAACCACAGTCCTCAGGAAAATCAACAACTGCTCTCAACTGCTGGTATATCTATCATTCAGCTCCATCTCACTTTTAAAAGTTGACGTCTCAGGTATTTTTGTTATAGCAGCGGACAGTTAATCAGCTTATTGCTGCATCCATACACTGGGATTCTACACACACTTGACAATGTGGATGTCTGGATGAGTCTAAAAATCTCTATGCAGACAAATAAAAGACAGGCAAAACAGCCAGGGGTGCTGGCACACGCCTTTAATCCCAGCATTCAGGAGGCAGAGGCAGGCAGATCTCAGCCTGATCTACAGAGTGAGTTCCAGGACACCCAGAGCTACACAGGGAAACCCTGTCTTGAAAAACAACAAGACAGTCAAAACAATAGTTCCTACAGTGTGATTTCACTTATATAAAATCCTGGAAAAGGCAAGGTTAACTAGCATCAAAGAAATCATGTTGGTGGCCATTAGAGGCTAAAGAATTGCAGCCAAAAGGCATGAGGGAAATTTCACATGCAGTGGGATACAAGGTCACACTGTGTAGCTCAGGCTGGCCTGGAACTAGACATGTAGATCAGGCTAGCCTGTAACTCACAGAGATCCACCTGTTTCTGCCTCTTGTGTGCTGGGATTAAAGGCATACGCCACCACACCAGGTCTAGAAAGTTCTATCTTAACTATAGTCATAACATGGGCATATGCATTTGTCAAAATGCATCTAAATGTAGTTTTGTTTTGTTTTGTTTTTTTTGAGACAGAGTTTCTCTGTGTAACAGTCTTGGCTGTCCTGGAACTCACTTTGTAGACCAGGCTGGCCTTGAACTCATAGAGATCCACCTTCCTCTGCCCCCCAAGTGCTAGGATCAAAGGTGTGCGCCACCACTGCCTGGCCCTGTCTAGATGTTTTTTAAATGAGTGTGTTTATCGTGTGTTAATTATGTCATGATGGAAACAAAACAATCAGGAATAACCACACTCTAATTAAGGGGATTTCTGCAAATCCAGGAAATAGAAAATAAGCACGACAGTGGGCTGTGTGCCGCTGTCCACGTGACAAAGGTAATCAGAGTGAGCATCTGTCCAAGGAGTCTGATGTTAGCTTGCAATTAGCAGAACTGGACTGGGGTGAGCTTCGGCCTGCAGGACGCTGATTAGCACACACCTGGGGTTCAGCCTCAGCCTTGAAGAAAACGGAACATGGTGGAGAAGGCCTCCAGAAGGTGGAGGCAGGAGTTTTGTTAGGTAGAGAGTTCACAAACAGCGTTAGGATACATGAGACCCCAAGAAAGAAAACAAACAACAAAAAAGTTTATCACAAGTACCTAGAATCTAGTAAAGTTAGCCACAGAAAAGACTATTTTGGTTCACAGTTTTGGAGGCATCAGAAGTTATCATTGGCCTTTTTGGCTTGGGCCTGAAGTGACACTATGTGGAGAGCATGTGGTGAGACAGCATGTTTGTCCCACAGCTGAGAAGCAAAAGAGGGATAAGATCGGGCCAGGGACCAGACCTTCTGCTAGGCAGAACCTTGCAAGGGTTACACATCCTCCTGGTATAACTGCCCCTCACTGGAGGATTCTAGGCAGGGGCTCTACCACTGAGCCACACCCCCAGCCCCTCACTGGGGGATTCTAGGCAGGGGCTCTACCACTGAGCCACGCCCCAGCCCCTCACTGGGGGATTCTAGGCAGGGGCTCTACCACTGAGCCACACCCCCAGCCCCTCACTGGGGGATTCTAGGCAGGGGCTCTACCACTGAGCCACACTCCAGCCCCTCACTGGGGGATTCTAGGCAGGGGCTCTACCACTGAGCCACACTCCCAGCCCCTCACTGGGGGATTCTGAGTGTATGTTTTGCTGCTATGTTCCAATCCCCTTTTCGCTGTGTTTTGAGACAGAGCCCGACCTGGTAGCTCAGGCTGGAATTCACCAGCGTATCAGGCTGAACATCTGATTACTAACAAAGCCCAGAGGGTAGCACTCCTGCTCTGGTCTCAGACTCCACTGTACTTCCCTGAGGCTCTGGACTCCATTCCCGTCACCACAAGAACAAAACCCAAGATCACTGTGTGGAAGCAGTAGGCTGTATGGACTCAGTAGTCTCCACCTTTGCCCTGCTGGAGCTCACACTTGCTCTCCTGTTCTGGCTAGCCCTCAGGCCTTCGCCTTCCTGCCCCCTTTGGGGCCTTTGCGCATGCTCCTCCCGCCTGCACGGCTTTAGCGATGCTTCTGCGGCTGTCTTCAGCCTTCTTACTCTCTCCTACCGGCCCGCGCCTCTGGACCCAGGCACAGCCACACAGCGCTGGCCCCCAGCGCAGGCATCTGTGCCCACACTGCTCTTCCGCACCGTCACCCCTCGCCCTTGCTTCTTTCCCTCGCTATGACGATGTCCGAGGGTGTAGCTGTTGGGTCACCATGGGGCTCACCCTGCTAGAATGTCGTCTTGCCAAGGCGGGGCCTCCACAAGCTCTGTTTACTGTTTGTCCCAATCCTGGGCTGCGGCCATGCCTCCTGGGCAGGGAAGACGTTCCCGTCAGACCCTGCCCTGGTGAGAAACCATGTCCACACATCCTGAACTCACATCCTCACTCTGCTGCAAGATCAGTATGTGCCCCACGAACCCAGGACCTGTGCCTGCTGGAGGGTGGCGCCCAGGCTGAAAAGGAATGGGGAAGAGGCAGCCGGCTGCTAGGGAAGAAAAGCAGATTGGGTTGAGTGTTGTTTGATGGGGTGGAGGGGTGCGATCCGGCTCTGCCCTGCAGAGGGCAATGTGTGTATACATCACTAATGGATCTAGACCAGAACTTTGCTGCTCAGCCCCACCCCCACCTTCTCACTGGGGGATTCTAGCAGGGGCTCTACCATTGAGCCACGCCCCAGCCCCTCACTGGGGGATTCTAGGCAGGGGCTCTACCACTGAGTCACACCCCCAACCCCTCACTCGGGGATTCTAGGCAGGGGCTCTACCACTGAGTCACACCCCAGCCCCTCCCCTAGGAATTCCACTGAGTTGCATCCTCAGCCTTAGTATGTGTGTGTGTGTGTGTGTGTTGGAGGTCATAGGAAAACCTCTCGTGTCAATCCTCACCTTGTTTGAGACCACCTTGTTTGAGACGCCGCAGACCCCATGCTGGCAGGTCCACAGCTTTCAGGGATTCTCCTGTCTCCACCTCCCATCTTGCTCTGGGAACACTGCATCTACAGACATAGGCTAAACACCTTGACCTTACTTGGGTCCTGGGGATTTGAACTCAGATCTTCGTGTTTGCATGGAGAATGCATTTGCCCATTGAACCATCTACTGAGTCCAGTGGTCTTTTTTTTCATTTTTTGAGACAGTGTTTCTCTGTGTAGCCCTGGCTGTTCTGGAACTTGCTCTGTAGACCGGGCTGACCGTGAACTCACCTGCCTCTGCCTGGAGAGTGCTGGCATTAAAGGTGTGTGCCACCACGCCTGGCCTTTTGTCTTTTAAAGGGAGTGCTTGGCTGTGGTTTAGAGCTTTCCTCCCCTGGTCTCTGCTGACCCTAGGTCCATCGTGAGGGAGCACACCAGGAAGCAGCTATTTTTTCCAGATGGGCAGTGTACAATGGCGCTCCATTTGTGAATTTGCATTTCTTGGGTAATGAGTCAGAACCTTGCTTCTCCAACCTGCCTGGTCAAAACCATCACCTGTGTCCCTGTCACCGCCGCTCTCTCATTCTTGTTAGGTTATCTGATTGCTAAGAAGGGACTATTTCCCCCATTCTGAAATCTGCCTATTACGAGTGAAAAGTATTTAGTTACTTAATTCATTTTGAGCCAGGGGCTCACTCTGTAGCCCGGGGTGGTCTGAACTCTCTCTCCTCCTGCCTCAGCCTCCCGCGAAATGGGAAGGCAGCTGTACCGCCATGTCTGGTGTAAGCGAAGCATCTTGATTTTCATATTATCAGCTATTTTTGCCTTTATTTTTCATTTACATTCTTGATATGCTTTTATTTCACATACCCCTTTTGACTCTGTAGTCACGGGCAGCTTTCTTCTGTCTGCCTTTATTTGCTGTGACCAAACCCGAGGGAAAAACACTGTGGAGACGGAATGGTTAATACTGTCAACCCGACAGGGTCTAGAGTCCCTGAGGAGACAGGCCTCTGCTCTTCACAGACACCTGAGGGGGTCTGCACTGCAGGCTAAGTTAGCTGAGGTGGCAAGATAGTCCTGAACAGGACGGCGACCGTTCTGTGGGCTGGGATCTCAGGCTGAATTACAAGGAGAAAGTGATTGGGGCTGGAGCGATGGTTCAGCACTTCAGAGCATTGGTGTGGGACATGCCAGTCCCTGTCCTAACACACCCAAGGGGCCATATGTGAGCTGTTGGCGCTGCGCGTCGAACCTGGGTCCTCTGCAAAATGAGCCAGGGCTCCTCACCTCTAAGCCATCTCCCCAGCACCAGATGTTTAGTTTCATTCTATGTTAATTTTTGTTTGGTTTTTGGTGCTGAAAATGAAATCCAGGGTCTCATGAATGGTAGGCAACCACTCCACTGAGTCACACATTAGCTTCAAATTAAGTAGCCACCCCACATTTGCCTGGGGGCTGTTTTGGACAGCACGAATTTAAGGTGCCTTTAAAATTCTTTAGTATTTGTTTTTTGTCAGCGTCAGGGGACCATTTACAGGAATTGGTTGTCTCTTTCCACGCGGTGGGGCCTGGGGCTAGAACTCAGGTCCTTGGGCTTGGCGGCAGGCACCTTTACCAGCTGAGCCCTCTCCTGTACAATCAGCAAGGGCATTTTTCTTTCTGGGGTGAAATGAACCCGCTTCCTGGGCACTGGTGTTCAACATTCCCTTTTCCCTCATTGCCGTGAGGAGATCACCACTTTTGTATGGGAACCTGTTACACAGTTCTGCCTCTGAGCTCTCGGATGTGTCATTATTACACCACAGTTCCTAGGTAGGGTTTAACCCAGCAAACCCAATGAGCCACTAGGGTGGGGCTTCTCAAATCTGTGGCGTAGCCTTGCCCCTGGGCGTGGCCAAACACCTGGCCAATAAGAGATGGTGTTAACCCTGGGTCAAATCCTTAAAGGAGCCTGTCTTTCATGAAGGAGTCACAAGATGGAGAGCGGATGGAGACCGGGGTCCCCGTGACTTGAACGACCGAATCCCAGTTCCGTGTTTAGCACAGGAAGGTCGCTTTGTTTCCGGGGTTTCCATAATGGGGCAGACATCTGAGTCCCTTGTTGACATACAGATTGAAGGGCCCACCCAGGTCCTGATTCAGCCTGGGCGGGACCCAGGAAATCAAATTTGCAAATTTGGGTGGACCGAGGGTGAATACATTAGAGACCCGCTGGTCTGACCAGTTCATACCATTGGTTTGGGTTCCTGCTCACACTCCTCTGGCTTGAAGAATAAACATCTCGAACTCGCCCGCCTGCTCTTGGGCCCCCTCGTCACCCACCTGCGTCGATCCATTGCTTGGAGGGCGTGGCACCGGCAGGTTGTTTTTGGGCAAACCAAGTTGATACTAGCCTGGGGTCCCGCCCCTGCAGTCTGGAGGTCCCAGGAGAGCCATTGTAGAAACACCCTTGCCAATGCGCCAAGGCTCTGTCCCGGAAGACACTCAAGCTCAGGGCGGGCACCTGGGAGGAGCCATTCTGCTCTAGCCACAGCACAGGTGAGTGGCCTTTCCACGGTTGGGGTAACGCCACTGACCCCTGTGGCAGTGACCCCGTGAGTCTTTGGATAATTGGCCTTTTGGCTCGTCCAGTCAGTAATTATTGACACTGACTGACATCCCTACACTAAATTCGCATTGGGACAGTCAGGGATTTAGGTATGTCCTGAGGGTAAGTGGCTGACCCTTGGGGACACTTCTGTGCAGTTGACTGGGGAAGAAAGCAGAGCCAAGAGGGGCGTGGACCTCTTGCAGCAGCTCCTATTGTGACACAGGGAGTCACCCCTCCCAAATGCAGGGACAGTGACTGAAGATGTCCAGACCAGTGGTCAGCTCGGAGCAGGGCGTATGGCAGGGCGCTGACTTCCTGTCCTGGGCCATTTCTTCAGGGGCGCTGTGGCGCCTCTAGGCGTTCAGTTGCCGATGGGAGCACAGGGAGCTCAGGCACTCAGCGGCAGGGCTCTGGAAGATCTACTCTTTCCCTAGTTCGCCAGCCCCCTAAGCAGAGCGAGCTAGTTCTTAGGTCCCGCTCTCTGCAACAGTCTAGGTTCCTTTAATGTTCCTTCGTCATTTGTTTCGAGACCAAGTCTCATTATGTAGCTGAGGGTAGTTCACACTGGCCTCAGAATCATAATCACCAGCTTCGGGCTCCCGGATGGTGGTGGGATTGAAGGCACACAGTGCCACACCAAGCTTACTGTTTCATGATCTTATGATCCCCCTGCCTCACACGGAGTTCTGGATGAGAGGTGTGCAGCGCTAGGTCTGGTTTTGTCTGGTGCGGGGCACTGGACCCAGAGCAAATGCCAATTGAGTCAGATTGCCAGTGCAAAGTAGATCTCCCCAGAGAGCAGCTGGGCCTGAGGCTCATTTATTTTGGGGCACATGTCGTGAGCTGTGTCGCAGTAGACACTGGGTGAACTGGACAGCCCTGAGTTGAAGTCGGGGTCCAGGAGTCAGCTGGCCCTCACTCCCCCAGAGGCAGGGATGGACGAGCTCAGGCCACAAAGGCAGGGGGCGCCTCCTCCCCCATCGCTGGGCTTGGAGGACTCACTCTCCTTGGACAAGTGCAGGCTTCAACCCCAAAGTGCTCATCTGCTAGTTCCTACACTCGTTAGGATCAACACACCATTTCCAGGTGACTGTCCAACTCCACCTGTGATCACAGCAGGTGACAGAGGCAGGAGAGTGCTACAAATCTGAAGCTAACCAGGTTACATAGTGAGTTTAGGCCACCCTAAGCGATGTAGTGAGACCCTGTCTCAAAACAACAAATGCTGCCTTTTTCAGGAAGAAACAGTAATTCCAGGTCGCTGGGATGTGGGGACTTGTACTCTGGCCAACAGGCTGCTTCCAGAGTTGAGGCCCACTTGTCCCATGCAGGGAGTAGGGTGGAGTGTCTCTCCAATGCAGCCTAGATTCCCAGGCCCACACCCCAAACTTCCCTCCCTACGCAGCGGGACCTTCACACACCACACACCCCAAAACAAGAAAATGTTTAATTGTGAAACTAACTTGAGGGAGTGGTGGCAGGATGGGGGACAGGAGCCTGATTCTTCAAAGTGGCCTGTCCCTGGGCCACCCCTGGGCCACAGCTAGTGTTATAAAATGACAATATAAATAGACTTCTAGAAAACAGAGGCTGTCCAGGTGCAGTAGTCATCGCTGCAGAGGCTGGGGGAGGGGAGGCCCCAACCTTTCTCTCCATGGAGAGAGGGTGTGGGCTCTGGGAAAAGGCCACTCTTCAAACATTCAGGATTGACCCGCCAATGGCTCAGGGTCAGGGGTTGGGCGCCAGGCAGGGCCTGAGGCGCCTACGTGCAGACTGAGGACAGAGGAGCTAGACTTTCTGGGTAACTCTCTCTCTCTCTCTCTCCCTCCCTCTCTCTCTCTCTCTCTCTCTCTCTCTCTCTCTCTCTCTCTCTCTCTCTCTCTCTCGCTCTCTCGCTCGCTTGCTCTCTCGCTCTCGCTCTCTCTCGCTCTCTCGCTCTCTCCATCACCTCTGTCCCCAGGGGCCCCTGATGCAGATTTCCAGTGATGGGCAGCCGCCTTCTCTCCTGAGGACAGAGCACAGGGGAAGGGTCTGTCCTGGAGGGTGAGGGACAGGGAACCTTGCTTGCTCCCACGTCCCGGTGTTGCTTTACAAGTCATGGAACCAAAGGCGGAGCTCAGTAGTTGGGTCCCAGGAAGCCCCCAGCACAGTGATGGCGGTCCCCAGTGTCTCGCAGGCTGTGGGAGTAGGCCGGCCCCTACTGGCCTGTGCTGGGCAGTGTGGCCCAGGGGTCTTTGGTTCAGAACCAGGCTCCAGCTCATCTGGTCCGGTGCTGGCGCATAAGGGGTACGATGCTGGCCGGTGGCCCTGCCTTGGTGAGGAACGGGTGCTTCAGGAGCTCAGCAGCAGTGGCCCGCTGGGCTGGGTCACGCACCAGCAGGCGATCCAGGAAGCCTTTCAGAGACGGCGACGCCTGCGGAGGAGCAGAGGCCAGGGGACAGGGTTACTTCCTACAGGGCCACTTTCCTGTAACATCCTGTGGGCTGATGGCACCTTGGGGGTGTCTAAGAAGCCTCAGGGGTTACTGCTGGGCCACAAGGGGCCCAAAGGCTCCTAAGACTCATTTCCTCCCCACTTCTGTGGGTTCGCAAGAAGCGGGGCAGCCCCTTCCCACATACAAATCCCCCAACAGGACAGTCCTACAGTCTGGCATCCGGGCCTAAGCTCTGGCAGCCTAGGGCTCAGGGGACCTTGTGTTTCTGACTCTGGGCTCAGCCTAGCTCCGCTCACCTTGTGCAGGTTCTTTAGTCGGGGTGGCAAGTTGTCCCGAATCATCTTCATGGCTTTGAGGGGTGGCTCGTTGAAGTAGGGGGGTTCACCATCCACCATCTCGATCACCATCACCCCCAGTGACCAGATGTCCACCTAGGGAAAAGGGACCATAGGCTAAGTGCAGAGAGCAGCCCGTCCTCCGTAAGCCCAAGGAAACATGGCCCCCAGCTGGCCTCTACTTCTCTGTCCCTAGTCCTGGGCCCGTAACCTGAATCCTCAGGTCTCGGGAACAACAGCTGCCATGTATTGCTGTGTTTAAGCTCCATTCCTGTCACTTACAAGCCGCCCTGACTGAGATAGTCCCAAGGATTCTCATGCTGGCCTGGCTCCCTGTGGGGCCTTGCAGCCTGCCCACCCCGATCAAATTTGTTGACTGACTGTGAGAACACCTCAGGGCTAGACAGGCCACAGCAGGCTCAGGTGGCTACTGCAGCGAGAATGAAGACGCCATCCTCTCCCTAGCAACACTGGCTCCCTCATCATCACCATCCCAGAATGAAGACGCCATCCTCTCCCTAGCAACACTGGCTCCCTCATCATCACCATCCCAGAATGAAGATGCCATCCTCTCCCTAGCAACACTGGCTCCCTCATCATCATCATCATCATCATCATCATCATCATCATCATCATCATCATCATCACCATCCCAGAATGAAGGTGCCATCCTCTCCCTAGCAACACTGGCTCCCTCATCATCATCATCATCATCATCATCATCATCATCATCATCACCATCCCAGAATGAAGGTGCCATCCTCTCCCTAGCAACACTGGCTCCCTCATCATCACCATCCCAGAATGAAGATGCCATCCTCTCCCTAGCAACACTGGCTCCCTCATCATCATCATCATCATCATCATCATCATCATCACCATCCCAGAATGAAGGTGCCATCCTCTCCCTAGCAACACTGGCTCCCTCATCATCATCATCATCATCATCATCATCATCATCACCATCCCAGAATGAAGGTGCCATCCTCTCCCTAGCAACACTGGCTCCCTCATCACCATCCCAGCCTTTCCAACAGACAAAGGAAACTCAGGCCACCTTCATGAAGGCTGCTCAGGACTGGGCAGGGGCCACCCCTGGGCTTACCTCTGGCCCGTAGGGAAGGCGGGAGATCAGCTCCGGGGCCATCCAGTAGGGTGTGCCTACCAGGGACCTCCTCCTTGGCACGTCCTTGCTCACCTGGGCACAGAACCCAAAGTCGGACAGCTTCACCTGGGCAAACAGGGGCTGCAGGTCAGCGAGGCCCGGCTACCAGACTGAGCGGCAGGGGTGAGGGCTCTGCTCCCCCCTGGCAGGGTTCTCAGGGGTGGCCTGCGGTTCTTAGGGGATGTGGCTCAAGGCCCGTGGATGGTGAGGGCTCAGCAGGGACCAAGACAGGCTTGGCTCTAAAAGCCCAGGGGTCTTGGCCCTTGGACCTAGTGGGAGAAAGTGCTATCTATGCATGGGTTCAAGAGGAACACAGAGCAGGCTGTGTCCGTATGCGAGACAGAAAGCAAGATAGAGAGAGCAAAAGACTGAGGGGAAAGGGGAGGGAGAGGGAAGGGGGGAGAGAGAGAGACAGAGAGTCAGAGAGTCAGAGAGAGAGAGAGAGAGAGAGAGAGAGAGAGAGAGAGAGAGAGAGAGAGAGAGAGAGAGAGAGAGAGAGCACCTCTGCTATAACCGTACCTAGCACTCACACCCTTTTGGACCCCTGATAGCGTGTATGGCTCTTCTGGACCCCAGAGATAATATTCCCTTAGACTATGGGTACTGACTCAACCATGGCCTCAGATTCAGAGTCAAGACCTCAGCCTAAAAGCAGGGCAGTCAGCTAAGTCAGCTTCACACCACACGGTCTGGACTGTCATTTGGTCAGCCCTGTGCTCCAACCTGGCTTGCTAAAGTGAGGGAGGCACTCAGGATGACACAAGGACCAAGAGGGAGGTTGACACTTGGGTCCGCAGCAAATCTGACACAGGCGTCCAAAGCCGCAGCGCCAGGGCAACAAGGCCCTAGGGGGAACTGTCTGGAGGAAGAGATCTCAGAGTCTAAAACAGGAGTCAGAAACCAGCTTGGGCCAGTGCAGCAAGTATCAGGCCAGCCAGGACACAGGATACATTGTCTCAAAAATGTACACACACCAGGCTTGGGAGCAGATGTGTCGTGAGTTCAAGGCCAGCCTAGTCTACACTGCAAGTTCCAGTCCAGGCTAGTCTACACAGCAAGTTGCAGGTGTGGGAACTGGTTTGTCTCTGAGTTTCAGGCCAGCCTAGTCTACACAGCAAGTCCCAGGCCAGTGGCTTGTCTGGGAAGCATGCAGCCTAGAGCTTGTCTGGGCGCTGGGCAGTCTGCAGCTTCCACTTCTGTGAGGTCAGTGCCTTCTACCAACTTGAAGGCCCATTGTGAGCTGCTCTGTGAGGAACAGATCCGTCAGCTGCTCCTCCAGTCACCACACAAAGGCTCACCTGCCACCTGGCAGCATCACGGGGCGGGGGTAAGGCAAGGACCCCAGCACCGGTATGCACCGGTGATGCTGACCATCAGCTGGAGAAGGCTGAGAGGTGCCAGCTTTCCAGAAAGGATGACCTGGGGACAAGAGCTACCCTCATGTACGACTCTACAGGCGGGGATAAAGGGAAACAGACCCTCAGCACAAGCTTCCTCCTGGTTCCTGGCCGCCAAGAAGGGGGGGGCATCTTGGCTCCAGTCCACCCTACCACCATGGACTGGAACCTCTGAAATGCTAAGAAACAAAACATAAAACAAAACTTTCTTCCTTCAAGCTGTTCTGTCAAAAAGATGAAAAGCTGCCGGGCGTTGGTGGCGCACACCTTTAGTCCCAGCACTCGGGAGGCAGAGGCAGGCGGATCTCTGTGAGTTTGAGGCCAGCCTGGTCTACAGACAGGACAGCCAGGGATACTTGGAGGAACTCTGTCTTGAAAATCAGAAACAATGAAAAGGCGCCTCAGCCACTCTCTCCTTACCCGGCCGTCATGGGTCAGCAAGATGGAGTCACTCTTGATGTCTCGGTGGATGACGCCCTGGGCATGGAGCACAGACAGAGCCTGCAGCACAGCCAGGCACACGGCAGCAATCTGCTCCTCGTTCATCCTGCATGGGCAGAAGTAGCTTCGGGTAGACAGGGCCCTGCTGGGATGCCCGGCCCTGGGGCGAGGGTGGGGAGCCAAGACCCTCACTTGGCTTCAGGCCATCCAGAGGTCCCAGACCTGCCCCAATGGGAGTTGGGGGAATCTAAGATGCCATGACCCCATCCTGTGCGCCTCGCCTGGCTTCCCTGGCCCGCCCACACTGTGGGGGGGGCTTGTCTATCACCAGAGGCTGAAGGGTCCCAGCTCCACCCCGGGAGCACACGGGCCAGCAGGCCACCCAGCAGTACCTGGTGTGGGTGACGATGTCGGTGAGGGCGCCTCCCTCCAGGAACTCCATGACCACCCAGAGCTCGTCACCCACCAGGTAGCTGTTGTACATCTCCACCACGTTTTCGTGCCGGTAGTCCCGCATGATCACCACCTGGTTGGGGCAGAGTCAGCACTGGGACCGCGGGTATTGCCTCTATATTTAGAGCTGGCGCTAGCCAGCCTCTCAGCACCTTCTAGCAGGCTGCACTGGGGCAAACGGACTTAGCTGTCCCCTTCTTCAAAGCCAAGGATACCTCGAAGGCAGCCTGAGGCAGACCCCTCCGTTCTAGGGATGTACCCTGGACCCCTATCCCACCACTCCGTTTCTCTGGTCCTGACTGGTCCTGACTGGTCCCGCCTGGTTTGTGAGGGCCCCGATCACCAGAGAGCATCAAGAGAAACAGGAGACGAGGGGAAAGCAGGGGTGAAGAAAGAACCCAGACGAAGGGCCGGCTGGTGATGGAAAGGTCTGGAGCGAGGGTGGAGGTAGGGAACACCATGCTAGCAGACCAGGGAGCAAGCTCAGCATGAGGAGGACTTCCTGGTGTGGATGGAGCACTGGGATGCGCCGTGAGGGACAGGCGAAGATCGGGAGAAGGAAGTGCAGCGGGACAGCTCGCGCAGGACCCCTGGGGACCCTGCAGCGAGGCAGGAGGACTTGCCACACAGACACTTCTCTGTGCCCTGGTGATGGATGCCCCGATGTGGGCTAGATGGGAACGGTATGACAGGGCAAGGGGCTGTGTTGTAAAATATTTCTTTAAAATGACTTACATTTGCTTATGCTGTGGAACATTCGTTTAATAATGCAAAGATGTGCTGCATTTGTTTAACTCTGGGAAGCTGTGCTACTTTGCTTGTCTAAAACACCCAATTTGTCTAATAAAGAGCTGAACAGTCAGTCAGTAGCTTGGCAGGAGAAAGGATAGGTGGGGCTGGCAGGCAGAGAATGAATGGGAGGAGAAATCTGAGAGGAGGAAAGAGCAAGAGAACAAGAGGCTGGAGAGGTGGCTCAGAGGTTAGGAGCACCGGCTGCTCCTCCAGAGGTCCTGAGTTCAATTCCCAGCACCCACATGGAGGCTCACAACTGTCCATAATGAGATTTGTTGTCCTCTTCTGGCATATAGGCAGAACACTGAGCACATAAATAAATAAGTAAATAAATAAACCTTGAAAGAAAGAACAAGGAGAGGAGGATGCCTGGGGTCCAGCCACTCGGCCACCCAGCCAGCGATGGAGCAGAACTAAAAGTAAGATTTACAGAAGTAGGAAAAGGAGAAGCCCAGAGGCAGAAGGCAGATAGTTTAAGAAAAGCTGGCTAGGAACAAGCCACGCTAAGGCCGGGCGCTCTTATTTGGGAGTGGGTGAGGACACGGAGGCAGACACTAAGAGGTCAAAGGCCCTTCCCTAGGACGTTACATACAGAGCGTCCGGGGCCGAGAGGAAGGCGGGAGCAGGAGCCCAAGGGCCAGAAGGATACACGGAAGTAAGTGGGACGACGGGAGGAAGGGGGACGCAGGCTGTGGACCAGAGTGAGGTGTGACAGTTTCTTAGAGACAGCGACCCTGAGAGAAGAGGTCTGGAGGGGGAACACAGGCCCAGAATGGGTTGGGACAAGCCTGCCTGGGTCATGGGCACTTGGTAGGACAGAGGCACAGGCGGGCGCCGTAGGCTGGGACAGCTGCGAGGAGAGGGCTCCCTGAGCTTCCTGGCCCACACCTACCTCGTTGAAGAGCAGTTCCCGCCTCTGCTGTTTGCGCAGGTCCATCTTCTTGACGGCCACCAGTTTGCCCGAGCTGCGCACGGTGGCTATGCACACGATGCCGGTAGAGCCCTCACCAATCTTGATGAAGTTATCTAGATAGGAACGGGGATCCCCGGGGTCCACCACCAGCTGCAGAGCAGCCCGGAACTGCTCGTGGGACACTCGCTGGGGTTCCCGCTGTGGTGAGCGAGGCCCAGGGGGCCCAGGGGCAGGGGGTGCAGCAGGGGCAGCAAGCGCACGTGCTGGGGGCGCCAGTTGGGGCTCAGAGGCATGGGGGCCCAGCACTCCTGGGCTGGGAGCACCGTGGGCTCGGGCGGGAGGCCGGGAGGATGGTGCAGACTGAGGGGCAGCCAGGCCTGTGGCTGAAGGCCCATTAGGGGCCATGCAGTGTGGCTCCCCCTGCAACAGAAGAAGGTGTCATGAGCGGAGGGTGCGCCCACTGTCCCCAGCCAGAAGACACACATGGGAAGTCGGGATGAGATGGGATGCGGCTGGGGAAAGGGAAGCCAGGGCAAGAGCACACTCGGGGGGATGGGTTACCTGGGCACCACGGGGTGGGTGGTCCGAGTCGGCCCGTGGGTATGTGTTAAAGGGTCTACCAGCTGCTAGTTTCGCCCCACTGGCCAGATTGGCAGGCTGGGGAGTGCTAACATCAGGCCCAGAGAGGGGGCGCTTATCTCGGGAGGCCTCCTGGGGCCCTCCTGGGCCCTCTCTTGAAGACTTGGGCCTCTTCTCGGGCCCCACCCGCCGTCTGTCACCACTGCCACTGCCTGCCTCGCTGTGTCCCGTGGGCCGGCCTTTGCCTGCAGCCTTGTCAGGGGCCATTCTGCCTGGGGCCACCCGCTCCTCCAGCACGCCATTCTCCTGGTGGGCACGGGCAGGTGGTGGGCTGTCTCTGCGCAGCGAGTTGGAGCGCGTGACCGACATGTTCTCAAACTCGTCCAGCAGCAGCGTGAGGGCCCCATCCTTGACACCTTTGCTGCCCCGCACGATGGTCTGGGGTCCAGGCAATGGCAGGGTAGGGCCAGGAAGGAGGGGACACGGGTGGTGCGTCCGACACAGAAACAAGACAACACGGAAACAAGACAGAGACAGTGAAGTAATGGTTGGTGACGATGAGGTGGGGTGACAGGGGGCCCTCAGGTCTCCTCCCATGCCCATCACCCACTCTGGGGGCTCCCCAAGTGCTTCTTGACTGTCCTTGGCCCCCAGCCTGGCAGCGGCTCTGCGCTGGCCTGGGTGAGGGAGGTGAACCCAGCCTGTAATCAGCTCGAGCTGCAGATCACAGCCGCTTGGCTCAGCACTTCCTCCCTCGAGGCTGCCACGCCACTGCCCCAACCACCACCCTGGTCCTCTAGGGCAGAGGGTGGGGTGCACAAGAGAAAGGCCACAGCCTGAAGTCATGGCTAGGAGGCCTGGGAGCGGTGTGGCACGTCCATCCTGAGCCACCAGCCTCGCCGCCCCCACGGAGCTGTGGTCTCCTCCTCACCCCAGCGCCAGGCACAGGCTTCTGCGCTGTCTCCCCAGAACACCAGACGCCCACCCATCAGCTCTTTGCCCTGCCCACAATCTTCCAAACATCTCCACGGCTGCCCTGCTCCCTCCACAAGGTCTCTGAGGCCAGCCCCAGGTCTCTGGCTCTTTCCCATTTCCCTGTGGCCCTCGGTACCAGCAGACGTGGCTGTGCACGCCAGGCTGCTCTACCCCTGCGAGCTTCCCAAGGCCCAGGGCTCTGTCTGCTATTTACAGTCCCGCCTAGGTCTCGGCTCCAAGATCAGCGTCCACACCATGAGGAGGAAGGCAGGAAGGGAGAGGGGCAGACAGGAGGGTTGGGGGAGCTGTCCCACCACTGCCCCCGGGTGGCAGGTAGAGACAGGACCTGGATGGCCTCTGATAGGCTGAGGGCATGCTGGGCTCACAGGAACCACCTGTGGTTCCAGCCTGTCTGGGGTCTTGGCAGTCTGCCTAGAAGTCTGGCCTTGCTCTGGGAGCCGAGAAAGCAAGGTAGATGTTAGGTCTCAAACCCCAGACAAATGGCTGAGGTGCCTATTTAACATATCAAAACGGACCTGGCTGCCAGGCTCTCCCAGGCTCCCTCAGTCCCTACCTGGCTGGCATACCCTGTCCTCTACCCTGAGGGCTGGGCTGCCCTTCCCTATATAACCCAGCCAAATGGCTGAGCTGCTCCTTTTACCGTTTTCTAGCATTTACCCTCCTGGTCGATTGGTCTCCAGGATCTCCCCACCCCAGTGTCCTCACGAGGCCCAGTCACGTCCACTCGGGCCTCCTCCAGACCTGCCTCCGGCCACGCTCTCCCTCATGTCTACAGTAACCCTTCTCCTCACCACACACGCGCGGAGCACTCACGCCCCCTTCACTTCCTTTTTCACTGGGTGGACACCTGCCAGTCTTTGCTGTTAGAGCTTGGGGTCAATGGCCAAGAACTTTGGACGTGTAGACAGTGGCAGCTAAGGAGCCCGCATGTGAATTATGGCAAGTGTCCTTCCTCTTGCAGGCTGGGGGCAGAGAACGGTGGAGGGCCCAAGGAGCAGGGGTGACATTTTGGGGACACCTAGCATGGACACAACCTGTGAGAAACGGCCAGAGCTCAGTGGCACCCAGGAGGGCCTAGGGTAGGCTGTGTGGGGCCTAGGACCCGAGAAGCAGGGCTATTTCAGTCAGTTTCTACCGGCTTCCGGCTGGCCTGCGTCACGAGAAGCCCATACAGAGTCAGATGACGAGGGGCTTTGTAAGCACTGGAGAGAAGACAAGGCTCAGATGACCCTGCAGGGCCAGGGAGGTAACACACACAGCACCTCCCTCAGCTGTGGACACCCACGGGCTCCGCCTCTGCTGCCGGGCTGTCCCTGTGAGAGGCTGCTGAGTCAGCTACAGTCAGGCACCCAGTCCGCTGACCACAGGCACACCCAGCTCTACCTACTGGGCACAGCCTGGCTGGACTCCCCTGGGCCCTGCCACGAGTGGAATGAACCCAACTCCAAAGTCGGCTTCCGGAGGCCCAGCAGGGACACTCTTTTTTTTTTTTTTTTTGGTTTTTTCGAGACAGGGTTTCTCTGTGGCTTTGGAGGCTGTCCTGGAACTCGCTTGGTAGTCCAGGCTAGTCTCGAACTCACAGAGATCCGCCTGCCTCTGCCTCCCAAGTGCTGGGATTAAAGGCGTGCGCCACCAACGCCCGGCTAGCAGGGACACTCTTATCACTAGGCCTGTGTGGCAGTAGCCTGTGCCTGGGAGAGGAGACCATGCTCCTTCTACACATGAGGTGGGGGAAGGGTAGGGACCTTGGGTCCTACTGTGACTCTGCCCTTTTCTTCAGGGTGTCAGGGAAACCCACAAGACTGAAGGGCTTGCTCCCTCCTGCCTGGGTGGCTCCTTGTCAGCCCCGGACTGCAGCTGTCTTGGAGTGGGCTGTCTGCTAGCTTGAGCATGTGGGGCTGGGGCAGGAGTGGAGAGGTCAGGGGCGGGGCTGGTGGGTGGAAGTGGCGATGGCTACCTTGGGGGCTCCCGGCTGGATGGAGGTGATGCAGGCGGGGTCGATAAGGGGCTTGGGTCGGCGTGCTGACTCTTCAATCAGGCTCTGCCACTGGCGGGGCAGCCCTGTAAACTTCTGCTCATGCTGGTCGAAGCCTGTGTGCACACGATGCTCAAAGTTGGACGGGGCCGAGATCTCCACGCGCTTCTTCTTCTTCCCAAACATGGCTCCAGAGCCCTAGCACGGCGAGTGTGCGAGCGGTGGCTGGCGTGGGCTCTCACAGGCACCTGCAGGAGATGGGACCAGAGGCGGGTGGCCTGTCACTCAAAACACACCAGGTCTCTGCCCTGAGGTTCAGCAGAGCGCTAGCGCTCTCCTCTCCTCTCCTCCTTCTCCCTCCCCCACATACCAGCAGGGGGCAGTAGCCTCTTCCAGAGCCCTCTGAGCAGCTACTTTTGTGGGTTGCTCTGTAAGCAACCAGAGCAGTAGTTCTTAACCTTCCTAGCACTCCGACCCTTTAATACAGTTCCTCAACTGGGTGGTGGTGGCACACACCTTTAATCCTGGTACCAGGGGGGCAGAAGCAGGTGGATCTCTGTGAATTCCGGACCAGTCTGGTCTAAATAGTTGGCTCCAGGAGAGCCAGAGCT
The DNA here is from genome assembly GCF_017639785.1 of Mesocricetus auratus. Classification (NCBI taxonomy): domain Eukaryota; kingdom Metazoa; phylum Chordata; class Mammalia; order Rodentia; family Cricetidae; genus Mesocricetus; species Mesocricetus auratus. Next base: position 6,937,825 of record NW_024429216.1, on the reverse strand, counting down.
ACACAGAGAAACCCTGTCTGGAAAAATCAATAAACAAACAGTTCCTCATGTGGTAACCCCCAAGCATAAAATTATTTTTGTTGCTACTTCATAACTGTAATTTTGCTACTGTTATGAACTGTAATGTAAACATCTATCTTTCCAGATGGTCTTTGGTGACCCCTGTGGAAGAGTCATTCAAGCCCCAGAGGTGTCCCGACCCACAGGGTGAGAACCACTGAGCTAGAGGGTCAGGCCCAGCTGCCTCCTACTGATAGCTACAGCGAGAGCCCTTCCTGTGGCCCGAGAGCTCATACAGACCAGCCGGCCGCCGCCTCCCATTAGCTTCACACTCGGGGCCTCTGCACAGGCAGGTCCCCTTGCCTGGGACACTCTCCCCTATTTTCCCCAGAGCTCCCTCTCTCTCCTCCTCCAGGTAGCACTGCCTGCTTTCCCAATCACACGGGCTGCTGGCCATCACATCACTTCAGATGTCCTGTACCTGTGGGGAACCTGCTGTTGGTTCCTGTGGTGGCGCCTTTTGCCTCTCCCCAGCCCCACTAGTGCTGACAATGCCTAAACTAGCCCATGCACACAGTCTCCCCGTCCACCCCTGGGCCTGGCACCTCCAGTCTGGCCACTACAACCAGCAGCTACGGGCACATGGGATGCCTTCCACGCTGTGATGTTAGCTTTAGGCTTGGGTCTTCAACTGGACACTTAATAGCACCAGCCACAAATAAATGCCTTGAGCCAGGCATGGTGGCGCACGCCTTTAATCCTAACACTCTAGAAGCAGAGGCAGGCGCATCTCTGTGAGTTCAAGGCCAGCTGCTCTACAGAGTGAGTTCTAAGCTAGCCAGGACTACAGAGAGAGATCCTGTCTCAAAAAAAGGAATGGGAAGCTGGAGAGATGGCTCAGCAGACAAGAGCACTGGCTGCTCTTCCCAAGGACCAGGGTTCAATCCCCAGCACCCACATGGTGGCTCACACCTGTCTGCTACTCCAGTTACAGGGGAATCTGATGCCCCCTTCTGACCTTTGAGGACACCAGGAACCAATGTGAGGCACCTGTACACACGCAGGCAAAACACCCATACACATAAAATTTAAAAACTAATAGTTCTTTTTAAATAAATAAAAAATAAATAACAGCAACAACAAAGAACCACAGGACGATGCCCAGCCCGAGCAGAGGCATCGATGGCTGCAATGCCAGCTACGCAGGGTGCAGGACGGTGCCCAGCCCGAGCAGAGGCATCGATGGCTGCAATGCCAGCTACGCAGGGTGCAGGACGATGCCCAGCCCGAGGCGTCCGCAGGACGGAGAGTGGATCCAGGCTATTCTCGTCACCTTGGTGGGGCTGACTCGAAATAACAGTGAAAGGGCCTGGGCTGGAGCTCAGCAGCCAGCCCCACAGTAAGCGGAGGCCCTGGGCTCCATCCCAGCTGAAGGAGGGGATGATGGTGACACGGAGAACTCAAGAAATGGTGGAAGCCAGGCAGCCCCGACACAAGCCTCCCCTTCCTCTGCCTGTCACTGTCACCCTGAGAGTGACCGAGCCCTCCCTGCTTCTGAGCAGCCCCTTATGCCAGGGAGACTGACCTGTGGGAGGGGCCCTGCTGTCACACAGACCTGGTCTGAAGCTGGCTGGGCTAGAAACACCCTTGCGTAGGGGACGTCTCCTCCTGGGGCTTTGAGTTACTCATCTGCAAGACAGGAAGAAAAGATCTGTCACTGACTCATTCACTAACACCCGCTGTACCCTGGCTAGTGAGGGGACATGATGACAGCCTAGACAGCATACGACCCACCAAGTTGTCCACACAGACGGACACAACAGTCCCTTGATAGTGACAGTGCACCCTGGTAGGGACTGGGCTGACAGTGTGCTACCAGCCAGGGAGGGAGGGCTAAGGGGAGGCCCAAAGGACCAAAGCATGCCACAGGGGACTGCCATCTTTCTCCGACCTGGCTCCCCGGTACCTGACAGGTGGAGGGCAGGCAGGGCCAGCGCCCAGGGCCAGCCCTAGCAAGAGTCTGCTGAGGAAGCAGCTACAGACAAGTGTGCAGGGAGCCCCGGCCCAGCTCCCCCACCTCCTGGCAGCTCTTTCTTGGGGAGCCAACAGCTCAGCCCACAAGAAGGACATTAATGGGCAGGAAGCCAGGGAAACCGGTTTGGCAGTACAGCCAAGTGAGAGGCAGGTGTAGGGGGGAACTCAGCAGCTAGCCTGTCCCAACTGGTCCCAAGAGGCCAGCAGGTGGCCAGCCCTCTGCCTGGACAGGGCTTTCCCAGTTGGTCCAGGGGTGCTCAGTGAGAGTTGGGGCATGTCTGGCTTCCAGCCTCTCATGCCTGGCCCATCCCCATCACCCTGACCTCTGCACCAAGGCTACCCAACCTGGCTTCCCGACCTTCTTTGAAGCTAGGCCTGTCTCTACAACCCCAGCCTGGCACACACGCTGCCTGGCACAGCGTGGAGCCAGGTGCTGTGACCCGGGCTCCCTGTCTCCTTCGTCTAACTTGCTCCTCATCTTGAACTCTTGGCTCTGCTCTCCTCCCTCATCCCACACCCAGGCAGCCCCAAGGTAGCTCCCAGACTTGGCAGAAGAGGGGTGCTGGTGTATATGATCTCACACTACACATAGGGAGGCGCTCAGAATGGAAGAGGTGGGGGAGCGGGGGCAGTGCCTTGCATGCTCCCACAGACCCCCACTCATAACCTCCAAGCCCCGGGCACCCTGCAACCACTTGTGACCCCGCAGGAGAGGGGCGGAAGGGCACACCTCCGGATATTTGCCTGGGCCACCCCTTCCTCTGGGCAGCGTATGGAGGGAAGGACAAACAGAGGAACTGCAATGTTTATAGTGACCTGGCGCAGGCCCCACCCAGGCCCTTCTCTGCAGCTCCTGACCTCGTGGGTTCAGAACTGCAGAGCCCTGCAGCCCAGGCCTCAGAACCCCAGCTGACAGCATGGAGCGGCTGGTTTTTATATCTGTGAAGACCCAGCCCACAGCTCACGGCAGGAAGCTCAATGTGTGACCCCAGGGAAAGAGTCCACTTCAGGCCTCAGTTTCCTCTTGTTAAGATGGTGATGACTGCAGCTGCTTCCGGCAGCTCTCACAAGGAGTCCCACAGAACACTATCACCAAAGCTGGGGGTGCATGCTCAGTGCTAGTCACAACGACGACCAGAGCCAGCAGGAATGTGCACCTACTGTGTGCCACCCCTCTGACAAGCCACTTTACCCAGCATCCCTCAACCTCCGCTCCTGACCCATGAACTCCATGCTTTAAATAAGGAAAACGAGGCACAGAGCCCCTCCCCCTTTATCCAGGGCAAAGCCAGAGTAGACATCAAGCCTGCGGCCCCTCCTTCTGGCGCAGGCAGACCCTGTTTATGGTGCACAGCCCATGCCACCTGCACAGCCTACGACAGAAGCTAATCGTCCCAGTTGTCTGGAAGGAAACAGACTCCAGAGAGAAACTCCCCTGTCCAGGCACTTAGCCAGTGAGAGGCTGCCAGGATTTGAACCTGGGAAGGCGGGCACCACAGGCTGGGCTTGGCCACCATGCTGCCTCTACCTCCTTGGCTGCAGACCTTGCTTTTCTCCCTGTGCTGGCACTGCGGGGTTGGACTGCACCTCCCACATAGCCTGTCCTGGTCCCTTGGGGAATGGGCCTCCTGGACCCTCCTCCCAGGGCCTTTGGTGAGACAGGTGACCACAGAAAAGATGCCTGAAAACCCGTCCCTGCCACCGAATCACTTCATTCTGGTCTAGGGCTGACGTGCCCATCACTACCATGGGGGAATGTGTGGCCCTGGGAAGTCACCAACCCAAGCTCCCTGGCTCCCAGAAACCTCAGGGCAGGGGCTTTGTGAGCCAGTGCTGGGAGTGTGTTGTTGGACTCTAGACATAAGGGTGACTAGGTACCCATGGAGAAGACAACAGATGGGGTAGTATGGCAGGCAGCTCCACCCAGCCAAGGGCACACACTAAAATATGGGTCTTTTTTTTTTTTCTTCCCAAAACAGGGATTTTGTATGGCTCTGGCTGTCCTGGCACTCGCTCTGTAGACCAGGCTGGCCTCGAACTCACAGATCTGCCTGCTTCTGCCTCCTAGTGCTAGGATTAATGACGTGCGCCCACTGTGTGTGTGTGTAGTTTTGTTTTTGGAGACAGGGTTTTTCTGTGTCTTTGGAGGCTGTCCTGGAACTCGCTCTGTAGACCAGGCTGGCCTCAAACTCACAGAGATCTGTCTGCCTCTGCCTCCCGAGTGCTGGGATTAAAGGCGCATGCCAAAACTATACTGTATTTTGAAATGTTTATTTCATTTCTTAAATCTCTTGCAGTCAGGCTGGAGAGATGGCTCAGAGTTTAAGAGCACTGACTGCTCTTCCAGAGGACCTGAGTTCAGTTCCCAGCACCCGCATGGTGGCTCACAGCCATCTGTAATTCAGTGTGGTGCCTTCTTCTGGCATGTACGCAGATCACTGCATATGTAATAAATAAATAAATCTTTAAAAAAATCTCTTGCAGTCTTCAAATTGTGGGGTGTCCATGTGTTCCAGTTCCCCCTGCACCCCTTGTTCCACTCCTAGCCTTTCACGAGAGGCAAATGCCTGTACCCCCCCCACACAAAAGGAATGAGCTGCCAGCTCCAAAGGGGTCGCCCCGCCTCAGTGTACCCTGCTTTCCAGGACCAAGCAGGCCATGAGGGCAGGGGTCAGGTTCCTGCCTTCTCCAGCCCATTCCTCCAGTCAGCCCTGCCAACCACAGCTCCTACCTACATAATCTTAACGTGCCCCCTCTCCCTTTGGTGCTGCTTCTTCCAGGGAGTCCTTGGAACTCCTCCTAGATGGCCCCTGTCCCCTCTCCTGCCCCTCACAAGTGACCTGTCATAGCTACTGGGCCTTCACCTACCTATCAGCCCATTTGAGTGACAACTGAGGGGAGTCTGTCCAGCCCACAGCTCTGCAGCGCTGCTGCAGGGTTCTCACTGGGAAAAGGCGGCTGTCAATCAACCAGGACCACCCAAGGTGGCGGGAGCTGTCAGTCAGGTCCACTGCATGAGGCCTTGTCCAAAGAGGACCTGTACTCTGGAGAGGGGCAGCCAGGACGGAAGAATAAGTAAGGACCAAGGTCCTGAGGAAGGCACTGCTTGGATATGCCAAGGGGGCCTGATGGCTGCGGATGGCCAGGCGAGGGGACCTTGGGTTAAGCAACACGGCTGTACTAGGGCAGATGAGGTAGCCTAAGGTGGAGGAGCTGCAGGAGGGGTCTAGGCAGGGAGGAGTGAGAGCAGGGAACCAGGGAGACGGCCGGACAGCCCAGCAGGAGATGCGATGGACAGGACCCCGGGGGCTGGTCCAGGGCACGGCATGTGAACTCTGCAGGCCTGGCTTGCTCGGCACAGCTTACCCTGGCATCTGGCGGGGCCCACTGGCCTCTGGTCACCCACTCGTGAGTGAGTACCACCCCGAGCATAGGCACAGCTATGGTCTGCTGCACTGGTGGTTCACACGGCTGAAGCTGTGGCAGCCGTGTGCCAGGCGTATAGACAGGTCACTGTGGGTCCCCAAACAGAACTGGGTGGCAGGGATGCTCTTTCCTAAACCACAAAGGTGAAATCAACCGCCCAACGCCACCTAGCACCAGGTCACAAAAGCCCCCACTCTGTCCCACAAAGGTGGCCTCCACTCCACAGGAAGCACCTAAGGGGTCTATGGGACAAGAGCAGGGGCAGAGACAACTGCTGCCACGAGGAGGGACTGTGGAGTGACTACCCACGGGCCTGCAATGGTGACCACAGTCCCTGCTGGAGACACGCGCATCTCACACCTGTCCCCGCCTTTGCGGTCCTCCAGTCGAGCCGTCCTAATCAGATACCACGAACACTCATCACACCTTCGTATCTACAGTGTCTTCTGCTCAGAACTGACAGCTTACTTTTATTGTTGGTTTGTTTTGTTTTTTGAGACAGGATTTCTCTGCGTAGCTCTGGCTGTCTTGGAACTCGCTTTGTAGCCCAGGCTGGTCTTGAACTCACAGAGATCTGCCTCTTGAGTGCTGGGATTAATGGTGTGCATTACCATGTCCAGCTCCTTGAAGGTCTGGCGCACTTATCTTTCTCATTCTGTCTTAGTGGTCCTTCTGTGGACAGCTTCCTGCTAGGACAGCCCATCAGCACAGAGCCTGTCTCTTTTGGTCACTGCCTAACACAGGGCTGTCCCAGTACAGGGCTCTGTGAGCCTAAGAGCAGATGCCCAGGCCCAGGTGTTAGTTTGGCCAGTCCAGCTGTGTGTCCCTGGACAGGTCATCTAACCTCTCTGGACCTCAGTGTTCTACAGTCCCTCTACCTGCTGGGAGCACTCGGGCGGGACAAGCAAGACACTAGAATCATCGGGATGGCCATGGCCCCTGCAGACTGCTGCCGTCACTGTCCCTGCTATTGCTACTGCATGAAATGACTGAATGAACACACAGCGAAGACACTGGTCACACCCACCCCAGCATACGTGTGGTAGTGTCACTTCCCCAGGGTTGGAGTGGGGGACATGACGGGTTGCAACGGTAAACCAAACAAACCCATGGACAGACAGACAGACAGATGTGCTGGGCATCCAGATACACGCAGTCACCCTGACAACCCGAGTGGTTGGAGCCCAGTCACCCACCCACCACCCGACAGCATCCTGAATACATGAGCGGCAGCTGCCATGGGCATGGCCAGTGCTTACCATGAGCCTGCTAAGGTGAGCTCAGAGCTGAGCTCCTGCCCCTCACACACGGGGCAGGCAGTCTGGTGGAGGAAGCTGAGGAGGCACCAGAGAGAATGCAGGGAAGCAGCTTACATGCCCAGACTCTGGGAAAGCACCCAGCAAGCAGGGGTTGACTGCTCTGAAATATGAAGACCCTCCCCACCCCAAAGAGGTCCAGGCTCCCTAGAGATACCTACAGTCACACTGCAAGAGCCATGATACATCAGAGACCCCAGCATCTCTGCAGGCGCAGGGATGCACATGTACACATATGTACACACAATCCCTGTGTCTCGCAACTGTTAGACATGCTGAAGGGTGTACTGAGGACTACAACCCAGGGTACAAGGTTAGACCCTGAGCTCCACACCAGCACAGGTCTATTCACAGCAAGCAGTGAGCACTCAGCTTCTGACACCAGCCCACTCAAGGGTCACCAGGAAGATGTTTGCACAGAGGTTCAGGGGCCTGTGCTCAGATGCTAACAAGTTCCGGGGAGCCTGCCACCTCACACATGGGAACAACAGTCACCCCACCCCTCGACCCAAGAAAGGTGTGGCCCATCCCACACTGGCTCCAGTGGCCAGCCCCGCCCTCTCCTAAAGGTCCACAGGCAGCCTGCTTACCTCCACCATTCTCTCCCTACTTCCTGGGCCACCTCTCCAAGGGCAGCTGGCGGCCGGACCTCCCAGTGCAAAGGGCAGGGGCAGGCTTCAGGGCGGCCTGAGACTGGCCAGCTGGCTCTGCACCCAAAGCTCTCTCTAGCAGTGGTGAGGACACAGTCTAGCTCTGGGAACGGCTCGACTGGGGCTGTGGCTCCCACCCACAGAGGGCGGGAAGCAAGGACTCGGGAGGTGGGGCTGGAGCCAGCAGGCCCGGGAGAGTAGCCCACAGCTGAGGGACAGAGGGCTGGCAGGGCCCCAGCCGCAGCCTGGCCTCAGCAGGACTTGCCCCTACTACAACAGGCACACCCATCCTTCTAACTCCACCCCCACACACATACACACACCAGGTGTGGTAACTGGGGCCCAGGAAGCTTACCTAGGCTGCACACCACAGCGGCTACAGGACCAGTGGGTGGGAAGCGCTGGGGGAGGAGCTGGGCACTGAACAATGCCGCTGGAGACCTCAGGGCGGGCTGCGGCACAGAGGGGCTGAGGGCTGCCCGTGGGTCTCCTCAGATGGGGTGGGCTCTACCTCCCTCTTCTCCCCTGGGTGGGCCTGGAGCAAGTGGTATCGGTGGGGAGCAGGAAGTGCTGAGGCTGGGACCAATGTATGCCTGGCTAACCCTGCTGCAGAGAGCAGCTCACCCTGAAGGAGACACACCCACGCCCAAGTCCAGCAGCAGACTCTCAGGCTGTCTGTTCTGGGGCCAGCCTCCTGCACTTGCTCAGGAGCATTTCCTATCAGGCCAGGCTGGACCACACGTGTCCTCTGGGCCTGGCCACGGCACCTATGACCTCTGTCCACTACTGTCTGTAGCCCCCAAATTTACCAAGCTTCTTGCAAACGTGAGGACTCACTCACTGGCAGACAAGCTGGCCAAAAATGCCCGGGGTGGGGGCAAGAAGGCTCTGATCCAGTGAGCACAGGACAGTGGGGACCACCAGCAAGTGGCAGAGTCACCGGTGTCCCTCCAGGCCCAGGTCTCTGGTCACCGCCTCCCTGTGGGGGCAGGGCACCTAGGAAGCAGCCACCCGTCGAGGAGCTAGGTAGGGCCGCCTCCCCAAACCAGACCAGCAGGTTTGGGCTCTGATGGGGGAGGTGGTACAGCCTGGCCAGCTCTGGCCAGCTCCAGGAAACAGGTCCAAGAGGAGGGAGTGCTGAGTGTGTGACTCACTAATCATGGTTTGTCACACAGGAGCTCGTCTATCCCTTCCTTTCATCTCTCCTGTCTCCAGGACACAGTCACATGGGCCAGTACCAAAAGGTGCCAAAGGGTAAACAGAGGCAGGATATGCCCTCTGCATTTGCCTTGGCTTTTCCCTTTGGAGACCCATGTGTTCGGTGAATACCTGCCTGATTTAAAAGCCCCCACAAAATGTAGCATGTAGCACACACACACACGCACACACACACATGCACACACACACTCTCTCTCTCTCACGGCACCCTTACCTACTCTAAAACATGCGCTGCCGCACAGCTGGGGCTTGGGAGGACGGGCTTTGGCAGCACCTGGCCAGTGTCCTCCCTGGGTACAACACAAGCAAAATGCCAGCCCACGGGCCCATGGAAAGGTTCACAGCAGTCACCAGACACGGGAAACAAGACGAATGCCCTTTGATGTGACCCGCTGGGTCCCTAGGACAGCATGGGAGCTGATGGCCTGCACTACATTGGGGAAGGTCTCAATAACAGAGTCTAGGACCCCATTATGGTAAAGCACGAAACTCCTGGGAAGGAGGTGGCGGCTCTGGGACTTTGTCAAAGGTGGCAGAACCAAAGGGGAAGGGCAAAAGATGATGGTCTCAAGAGTCTGGAGGATCACAAGTTCAAGGCTGCCTGGGCTACAATGAACTCAGTATCATCCTGGGTGGGCAGCTAGATGAGACCCTATCTCAGTATCAAAAAACAACAACAAAAAACTCGCCAGATGTGGCGGTTCACTCAGTAGGCTGAGGCAGTGGGATCACCACATGAGGTCACCCTAGGATACAAGCCAATACAGGCTAGCCAGGGATTCAGAGCAAGGCCTTATCTCACCCCCCAGCAAAGTATAAAAGGAGGGCAGCCTAACAGTAGACCCCTGCTTGGACTCTACCAGGGAGGGGCTGGGGACTTGCCTGCCCAGCATGCACCAGTGTTCAATTCCCAACATGGGGAGAGGAGGACCAGAAGTGTTGAGAGTCCTGAGAACGGATGGCACCACCTACCTCTCCCCTGCTCTGCTGTAGTATTGGCGTGTGAGGCAATGTTCAGCCTGCATCCTTCATCAAGTCACGTTTTTAAAGAAAGACTATGTACACATGCTTAGCTGTGCATCTTATGCTGCTCACCATACCCTGTTTTGCAGAATGCGGGCCCCACTCAGGCAGCCCCGCGGAAGCGCTGTGTAGCCTTGGCCAGCCTGTGGGGCCCCGGCAGCTCTGTCTTCCACTCTCATAGGCACTGCAGGGATGCTAACGGGGCCTAGCAGGCCCCTCACAGGCACCCACATCTGTGGGTGCCTGTGACCCTCAGCAAGCCCAGGGCCACCACTGCTCACCTGCAGCATCAGGGCTGTCCGCCTCTGACCCTGCAGCCCGGCTCCTGCCCGGCTCCGCCTGCTTTTCATCTGCACTTCCTCCTGCCTCCCCGAGCATCCTTTCATGCTCACAGGAGCCGGCAGAACGTCCTCTTCCACTAAGTGTCGATTCAATACCTTTGCCTGCTTTTCTGCTGGGTCAGTCGGACCTTTGTGAGGCTAATCTGACTGCGTCCCTTTCTGCTGGAAACCAACTGGGGCCTCGCGGCTACAGCCATCTCCACACCAGGAGCCCCCGGCCATGCCCACCTCTGCCCTCATTTCCTCTCACCGCTACCCGCCGCCCGCGACAGCCACATGCAACTTCCTTCCCTGCACTCAATGCTCTGCAAGAGGCCGCCACGTGTCGCGGGTGCCCTGTGGGGCTTTCACCAGAAGCCACACACACGAAACTTGGAATTTCAGCTGACAGGCGGGTGGAGGGGCAGCAAGGACAGGGCCTGAGGGAGGCCGAGTCAGCAGAGGCAGGCCATGAAGAACTGCGCAGGCTGCCAGGGAGAGGCATGAGCTCGAGGCTGTAACTCTGGGGTGGGCTCCAGAAGACCGGAGTGGGTGTGGAGAAAGTGGTCAGGATGCAGCACGGGCCAGGCAGCTGAGGATGGTGCCAGGGGAGTGAGGGCGATGGAGGGGGCAGCCACAAACTCCATCTAAGAAAAGCAACACTAGGGAGACGGCTCAGCTGGTAAAGGGCCTGCTATGCAAGCACAAAGACCGGGTTGGTTGGATCGGTACCCATGGGAAGAGCTGGGCATGTGTGTCTATAGTCCCAGCTCCGAGGAGGGGGTCAGGCTCATACCTGGAGCTCACGAGCTAGGTGCTCTGGGCGAACTGGTGAGACCCAGCCTCAACAATATGGAGAGTAACCGAGGAAATCAACTTCTACATACACGTGCACGTGCGTGCACACACACACACACACACACACACACACACACACACACACACACACACACACACAGTCACTGCGATAAGTCGGGCACTGGGAGGGAGGTGGAGGGAGGTGGCAATGATGAGAGCCATCTTGGAGAAGTTCCAGAATGTCTGAGGCAGACCCGTCAGGGAAAGAGCGAAATGGAGACACGTCCCCATCTGACACTAAAGCCGGCCACACAAGAGAGAGGAGACAGTGAGGCTGTGACAGGCAGATCGGTGCAGGAGCATGGAGAGCCCACCAACATGACTTCACTAGTTTTATTCTTTAGGCATTTTTTATTTATGTATGAGTGTTTGCCTGCCTGTATGTCTGTGCACATGGGTGTATGCAGTACCCACAGAAGCCAGTAGAGGGTGTGGGATCTCCTGGAACTGCAGCTACAGAGCTGAGTGTTGGGACCTAAACCCAGATCTTCTGCAATAGCAGCCAGGGCTCTTAACCTCTGAGTCACCTCTCCAGGCCTGGGCTTTAAAAATTAAATGATTTTATTCCCAGTGTGATAGACCATTCTTTTAACCCAGCACCAGGAGACAAAGGCAAGGGGAATTGAGTTCTAGGTTAGCCAAAGACACATGTGAGTGAGACTGTCTCAGAAAACTAATGAGATTTAAAACAAAACAGGCGATTTTTTTCACTGTGGTAAAAGGCACACAGGATTTATCATATTAACTACTTGGAAGTGAGCATGCAACTCAGCATCTTTAAATACACTGAGTGCTGTATAACCACTGCCACTCTCTTTACCCCAGCTAAGGGAACTGCCCTTCTGTCCCCTCAGCCTCTCTGCCTCCTCCTCTCTGTGCTCTCTTAGGCACCATGTACAGGTGGAATCACGCAACCACGCTTCCTTATGCCTGGCTCTTCTCACTAGGCATAATGTTAAGGTTCAGCCACACAATAGTGTCATCCCTTTCTTTCTTTCTTCTTTTATTATTTAGTTATTTATTTATTGGTTTTACGAGACAGGGTTTCTCTGTATTGTTTTGGAGGCTGTTGGTCCAGCCCGGCCTCGAACTCACAGAGATCCACCTGCCTCTGCCTCCCGAGTGCTGGGATTAAAGGCGTGCGCCACCACCGTCCGGCCTGCGTCATCCCTTTCTACGGCTGAATAATACGCCATTCTGTGTACCTGCCGGTTTTCTCTCCATTCATGGAGGGGTGGGAGCGAGGCTGTTTCCACTTTCTGGCTGCTGCAAAGAGCACTGCAAGGAACTGGGTGTGCAGATCTCTCTCCAGTTCCTGCTTCTGGGGTTTTTATTGTTGTCAGTTTATTATTTATTTATTTATTTATGGTTTTTTTGTGACAGGGTCTCTCTACACTCCCCTGGCTGTCCTGAACTCACTCTGTAGACCAGGGTAGCCCCAAATTCACAGAGATCCACCTGCCTCTTCCTCTTGAGAGCTGGGAGGAAAGGCGTGTGAAACCATGCCTGGCCCCTGCCTTCACTTCTGTAATATGCACTTGGGACTGGAAGTGATGTGCCATGTGGACAGTCCGGGTTTTGTGTTTAACGTTACAAGCTGTTTCTCATAGTGGCTGCCGTTTTACTGTCCCACCTATGATGAATGAATTCCCAATTCCTGCATTACTTCCCTCACTACCCACACACCCCCAGTCCCACCACATAGCCGAGGCCAGCTTTGCAAAGACCTTCCCGCCTCTGTCTCCTGAGAGCCAGGACTGCAGGCTGAGCCAGTACGCCTACTCTTCCTTTTGTTTGATAGAGGCTCTCCTGGTAAGTATGAAGTGGTAACAGACCGTGGTAACTGGGAAAGTCAGTAAAAGGAGAGCAGAGGCCTCCATAGAACGTGCTGGAACTGCCCCCACACACACAAAAGGAACCTTGACAGAAACTACACTGCATACACATACAAAGGAGAATACCCTTAAAGGTAAAACTCTAAGACTTCCAGAAAACAAACAGGTGGAGGCTAGAGGATCCCAAATTCAAGACCTGCCAGGACCAAAGAATGAGTTTACAGCCAGCCTGGGCAGCTCAGGGCTGGCTGACAGCAGAAGAGTCCCCGGGTGAAGGGGGTGCAGAAAGTCTGCTCAGCAAGCGCAGGGCCCATCCCTAGTCCTGCACACATGGAGAAACTGAGGAAATGCAGGGCTTAGCTCAGGGCTCTCACAACACAGCAAAGGCACAGACCACAAAAGGAGAAATGACCTCACCAAAACTGAAGACTTTTCAGCTAAGAGCACTGGCCGTTCTACTGGAGGGCCAAGTTCAGTCCCCAGCACCTACAAGGGGGTTCTCGACCATCTGGAACTGCAGTCCCAGGGAACCCGTACCCTCTTTTGGATCTCACAGGCATCAGGCACGCACACGTGCACATACATACATGCACACATATTGCAGACAAACACCCATACATACACAAATAAACAAAACATGTAAAAACAAAGCTTTGTTTAAAGAGTTTCCTCTACAAAAGTTCACATGAAGAGGATATAAAGACGAGCTACAGGCTGGAGACGTAGCTCTGTGGTAGAGCTTGCCTAGCAAACACAAGAGACACTAGGTTCAGTCCCCAGTACCGAAGGGAGAAAAGACAAGCAACAGACTGAGCGACATTCACAAGCCACGCACCTGACAGAGGCCTAGTGTCTAAGATAAAGCACTCACAGAACTCAACAGTAACAAAGCAAACACTTCAGTGAGAAAGCGAGCAGAAGCCATGTCACCAAGGCAGACCCACAGATGGCAGATGAGCACACCCAATGTTCAACAGCATTAGCCATTAGGAGATGCAAATTAACGCGACGGAGAGGCAGCGCCACACACTCACTACAGGAGTTAAAATAAAAAATAGCGACAATAGTGAGTGCTGGCGAGCTCGCGGAGAGGCAGCATCCGGCTCGCTCTGCACTGCTGATGGCAATAGAAAATGGCGCAGCCACTCTGAAAAACAGCCTGGCGTCCTCTTTAAAACCTGCAACTGCCATACCAGCAAGCAATTACATGTTGGGGTTATTTGTCCCAGAAAAACGAAAATTTATTCTCCACACAAAAACCACTATGGGAACGTTTACAGAGGCCTTGTAATAGCCAAAAAACTAGACACAAGCAGATGTCCTCCATGGGTGGATGGTGAAACACCCTGGGGTATCCGTGAGTGCCACCCAGCAACAGCAAGGGAGGGGCTCCCAACACATGCTACCATCTGCGACCATCTCCTGATAACTAGGCTGCATGAATGAAGACAGTTCCAGAAGGTTCTCTGTGGAACGATTCTGCTTAAGTAACAATCCCAAAATGAGAGAATTATGAAGCAGGGGAATGGATGCCTAAGGTTGGGGTGAGAGGGGTGTGGCTGAAGCTGGCCCTGGGGGGGGAGGGGCGATTGTGATGGGATGTTCAGCCTAGACCAGACAGAAGTCCACATCATGGTTGGGGAGCTAGGCGACTCTGCAAGATGTTACCACTGGGGGAGGATGGGGGAAGGATGTGACAGGCTTAGCTCATAATGCCTTACGACTGCATTGGGAGCCTACAGCTACGTCAAGCGTGTAGGTTTACTAGAGAGCACGAGTCATCATCTAAAACAGCAGACCTGCTCCCATCTTGTCTTGTTGGAGACAAAGCCTCGTCTCCCCCTCCAGGAGGCCACCTCTGGATTCATGGGCTTCATCAGGGCAGCCGTCACTCTGCAGCCTCCCTACACGAGGCGTTCCGAGTGCTGGTCCTCGACTCAGCAGGTGACCGCCAGCCTGGCATGAGGGCCAAAAGGACAAGAGAAGGAGTGAAAGGTAACAGCTGACGGCTGTCAACTTCCGGGTTTAGAATCACCACAGAAGTATGTCTCTGGTGTGTCTATGAGGGTTCTTACAGGAGGTTAGCTGGACAGGGAAACCCCCTCCCCCAACATAGATAGGCGGCACCAGCCCATAGGCTAGAGTCCAGGGTTTTGTAAAAAGGAGAAAGGGAGGGGCTGGAGAGACAGCTTAGTGGCTAAGAGAGCTTGCTTGGTCTTCCAGAGGACCTGAGTTCAGTTCCCAGCATTCATGTTCAGTGGTTCTTAGCTACCTATGACTCCAGCTCCAGAGAACACGACACCCTCTCTGGTCTCTATGGTGGATGGGTGTGTGTGCGCATGCACACGCACCCTTTTAAAAGCAGAAAGTGGGAGGAGCACCAGCATTTGCACCTTTCTGCTCCCTGCTGGCAGACATCGAGTGGCCAGCTCCCTCCCTGGTCATGAGTCCACACAGACCTTCCTTCCTTGCTTCTGCTGAGTGTTTGAGTACAACCAGGGGAGTAGGTCACACAGCTGCCACTGAGGACACTAAGAGGTGCCAGCTCTTCTGAGTGCTTCACTGTGACGGGAAGAAGAGGTCCCCTGAGGTGGTGGCAGGGTTTGAACATGCCTCCAAACTACTAACTCAAGAGCGGACCTGGGTGAAAAACCCCAGCCCATTAGACTGCTGCATAGTAATCACACAGTGGCCTTCCTATGGGCATTGTAAACCAGCTTAACAGGGTGGTTCAGGGTCAGAAGAGAGAGACACCCTTCCTGCTCAGCCATGCCCCTCCAGAGACATCACAGCAGCTTTACAGAGCTTAGGACTAAAGTTAACCCCATTGGGTGACCTCCCATCTCCCAAGTTCTCCCCGGCTAAGCCGAGTGGAGGGGGACAGGAGGTGGGCCTGGGTGGGAGGAACCAGAGAGGTCAGTTTTCACCTGGACCCTGTGGGGAACATGCCTGCTGATGCGTGTTCACTGGCTGGCGAGCTCTCAAGAGCAAAATGCCAGACAGAGCAAGCTGTGGCCAAGAGCTGCCAATCTCATGCTATCCCCACAGAGCTTACAGCTAGGGAAAGCTGCAGGGCGCTGCAGGGACCACAGGGGCATGGCCCTGGGCTATGACTTTTAGTTGGGCAGGGATCAGAGCAGCAGGTGGTTCTCTGTTCTCCTTTGGGCAGTGAAAGGGAAGGAAAGGGCTGGAAGCATGAGCCAGCGCCACTAAGAGCTCATTTCCGGAAAGGGGCTTGCAGCAGCTGCCAACACTTATCCTCTGTTCTGGGTGGCACATGGGACATTTGCTTGATACCTGAGCACTGAAGTGAACTCAGAGGTCTCCACACTGCGTACCCGGTTAGACTTTGCACTGCAGAATAGGCTGAGCCCTGTGAGCATCTGAGTAAGTGTGGGTGCTGGCCAGGCCCTCTGCCTCTGTCCCATTTTCCTGTCCATTGCCTGCCCAGGCCGTAAACACAGCAGGCTTCAGCATCCTGCTGCAGCAGGGGACAAAAGTCGAGAGACAGACAGACAGCCCTGGAACCCTCAGACCCAGGCATCTCCATACACTGAAGCACTCACTCCCAGGTTCTACACCTGTGACATGGGGGACATCCTGGTCTGAGATGTCCCCATCCAGGTGCGCTGTAGCTCATTCTACAGGATAGAAGAAGTTACTATTTAGACGGTTTATCAAATAGACTGTCCTGAAAGCAGCAGCAGCCCCTGGTGGCTCATCTGTGTCCCATGCTGGAGATACGGTACAGCAGTGAGGCCAGCTACAAGGCGTTAGGTGTGGGCGCCATGCAATTGTACAGGCGTGGAGGAGGGGCGCTTAAGGCTGTTTTACACAGGAAGACCAAGAGGCTCGGAGAGACAAGGCACCAACCCCAAGTCACACAACAGACGTCTTTGCAGGTCTGGACCACTCACTGCCCCTCCATCATTTTTTCATTCTGTCACTCAACAATGTTTCGCCTGTTTAGGACAGTCTCCCTATCCACCCTGGCCTGGCCTGGAACTTGAGGACTCCTTATGCACAGGGATGCATCACCATGGCTTTCTTTTTAAATTTTTATCCTCAAAGTTAACTTGACAGTCATGCAAATATTAAGTCATTAAATCATTAAGCCCAGATGTTCACCCACAGTAACAGCTTCAAAACTGTGCACGCATACACACACAGACACAGACACAGACACAGACACAGACACAGACACACACACACACACACACACACACACACACACACACACACACGGCAGCTGCATGGACAGAAGGCTGCTCAAGAGGCCTTGGACCTAGCCTAGCCTGGACCAAATGGGGCAGAATGAAAAACGGATCTCAAGGCAACTTCGAAGTGTGAGGCTGTTATAGAATTCTTGTCAACAGACAGACCTGAGCATTTCCTGACTAAAGTATATACTGCTTAGCGTTTGTTTTAAAAGGATCACCACAGATGGCAGCTGCTGCAGGTAGCGGACAGGCACCTGGGGTGGGTAGGAAGCAGTTCTCTAACACAAAGGTGTCCCATATGTCTGTGACGGGAGATGCCCGAATTACAGTGATTCTGTGGGAGCACCGCCCTCCCCCAACCATAACGGTAACAACAGTGATCAGGATTCTAATGACAGCAGTTCCAGGTGGCACACATGCTGACTCACTCAATCCCCAGCCGTCCTGGCAAGGAGCCAGCCATCACCCCTCAGCTCCAGATGTAGGAATTGGGACGTCTGAGCTCAGCCCTTACCCCAAGAAAGAGAGGAAGCCGTCCTAGAGGGGCTGAAGGAGGCAGAGGCGGTACAGCCACAGCTCGTGAGGAGTAAGATAACACAAGCTCTTGGATGTGCTATTCGCATCTCTAATACAAGTCCTTGCTGGCCCTAAAGCCAACTATCCAAGTCCTAGCAGCCAGAACTGCATCTGGCAGTGGTGACCAGACACAGGACTACAGAGTGAGCGGCTGGCGGCTGCAGGTGACACCACTGCCCAGTGAGGTCAGCATCCTCCCCATGGGGAGAATGTCCTGGGCCTATAAGCCACAGCCCCTCCAGCCTCCAGAACGTGCTGCCAGGAACGGGAAAAGCAGACAGGAGCAAGACGGAGGTGGGTCACAGAAAAGTGTGTGTGCAGAGTATTGCCCACTCCTCTGGACGGCCCAAGGAGAGGTGGCTGCCAAGCCACCAGGCACAGAGACCTACTGTGGCCCTCCACTGCCCGTCTATGGACACAAATAACAGTACTGCCTTCCCAGAGTGTGCTGTGACTTGATCAGGTACTTAGAAAGCGCAGGAATGTCCCAACATGTCCTGAAAGTGTGCCGTCCACTCTCCCCAAAGGCAACCAGAGGCACTTGGGAAACTCTACAGTGAGGGTGGTATGTCCAATGCATGGGCCTGGGCCTTCGGCATCCCCTAAACCTGGTCAGTCTTTGTGCTGACAACATGGGAACAAGCCACGAGCTCAGCCAGGCCTGATTAGAGACCTTGAGGGAGGGCAGACAGTGGGGCAGGGGAGGGCAGGGCCAGTATCCAGAGGCCTTTCTCCAGGCCTACCCTCCCCCACCTAGGGCCACCAGAAGCCTGGGGCCTACAGAGGAATGCAAGGAATGAAATCATGCCTGGTGCGGCTATCTCTGGGTCCCTCCCCTCCAGACACTTCCAGGACCCATGGGGTCCAGGCAGCAGCCCCCCTGAGAAAGCCTAGGCCATCACTCAGTGACCATGCTACACCTCCTCAGAGTTCCACTCCAGAAGCCCTTGTCCCTAAGGTCCCAGCCAGGGGCTACAGGGCTGACCCCAGCCGGCACCCATAAAGGCTTCTCAGTCACCGTGACCTCTAAGCCAGGACCCCCAGAATGAGAAAAGTGAGAACACAAAGCAGATACTAGCTGCAGGAGGAGACACAGGGACGGCGACCCCTGCTGACGCCAGGAAGACACAGGGTAACCCCCGAATCCCACTAAGCCTGCCAAGGGCCCCTGGTTCCCTCGCCACACTCTGCAGAGACCCAGCAGAGTCTTCCATACTCCTCAGTCTGTTCCCTGATAATTAAACAGTAAGCTGATTAGTCAAGGAAAACCTTTAATTAGTCCCTGAAATCGTTCAGGAAAATTACAGCCTCTCTGGGCACCCTACCCGTCCTCTGCAGGGCCCAGGATGGTGCCACACAAAAAGCAGGGAATGGGGGAGGTCTTTGCCCTGCAAAGTCAGATCTGGGAGCCAGATGTCTAATGGTACTGAAGGGTAGAGACCTCTGCTCCATCGTAAAGTAGCTGAAATAAACCCACAGGAGGCCGGCAAGACCCCTGCTGGGAAAGTCTAACACTGTTCTGATGGCCATGGGAGAAGACATAAATAGACATACCACATTCATGGATGGGGCGGGGCAGGGGGGGGGTAGGCGAAATTGGCTCAATGGCTCAATGGGTACCAACCTAAGTCCAATCCTCAGAACCCACATAAAGATGGAAAGTCCTTAGCAATAGTGGAGAGGGTGCCTGAACTGACCTTCCTCTATAATCAGACCAGTGAACACCCCGACTGTCATCATAGAACCTTCATTCCATAATTGATGGAACCAGATGCAGCGATCCACAGCCAAGCCCCAGGCCCCAGTTCTGGGAATCTAGTCAGACGAGAGGGAGGAGGGAACATATGAATAAGGGAGGTCAAGATCATGAGGAGAAGGGAGGACTGATGACCAAAGGCATTAAGACTGGGCTGGTTTAACCCCCAGAAACAGCTGACCTGACAAAGGTTAACTCTTCAATCCCAGACCGATGCCTGGGAATCCAGCATGGGACTGATCAAGACCCCCTGAATGTGGGTGTCAGTGAGGAGGCCTAGGTAATCTATTGAGCCTTGGGCAGTAGATCAGTATTCATCCCGAGTATACACATGGACTTTGGTCTCCCATCCAACAATGTGAGATGAACTCTCACTCTGAACTCTTGGGGGAGGGTCTAGGCCCTGTCCTAGATGAAATGACAGACCATGTACACCCCCATGGAGGGCCTCACCCTCCCTGGGGAAATGAGGGGATATTGGGGGGGGTTGGTGGGAGGGCACGGGAGGAGGGGAGGGAAACGGAGAGGGACCTGGAATTGACATGTGAAGCAACGTTTCTAACTTAAATTAAAACAAAAAAAAGATCATGAGGAGAAATCTACAGAGACAGCTGGACCAAGCTCATGGAAACTCATGAACTCTAGACCTATAGCCGTGGAGACTCCATGGGACCAAACTAGACCCTCCGTACGTGGGAGACAGTTGTGAAGCTTAGTCTATCTGAGGAGGCCCTGGCAGTAGGGCCAGGATCTGTCCCTGGTGCATGAGCTAGCTTGTTGGGAGTCCATTCCCTATGGTGGGATGCCATGCTCAGCCTTAATGCAGAGGGGGTGAGCTTGGTCCTGACCCAACTTACTGTGCTAGACTTTGACTTTTCATGGGAGACCTTACCCATTGGGAAGACTGGTTGTGGGGGAGGCGGGGAGGCAGGAGGAGGGGTGGGAGGGAGAACTGTGGCTGGAATGCAAAATGAAATTAAAAAAAGAAGATAGAAGAAAGCCAATGTCACAACGATGTCCTCTGCCCCCAAAAGCACACTGCGGCACACTTGTGCACACACTCATACCCATGCACCATGCACACGAACTCAGAAGTGAGAAATGAAAATGAAAAGGGCAAGCCGGGCGTTGGTGGCGCACGCCATTTAATCCCAGCACTCGGGAGGCAGAGGCAGGTGGATCTCTGTGAGTTCGAGGCCAGTCTGGTCTACCAAGTGAGTTCCAGGACAGCCTCCAAGACAATACAGAGAAACCCTGTCTCGAAAAAAGAAAATGAAAAGGGCAGATAGCCCGAGGGCAGAGCGAGCAGGTGACTTGAGTAGGCCTTTGAGTTCTGAAAGCCACTGAGATGCCAGTCACAAGGGAGGGGACACCAGGATCATCTTGGCACCAGGCTGTGGCTGCACCAAAGACTCCCCCACAGGAGCCAGGTTTATAGTCTCATCTGGAAAATGGCTCAGACGGGTGCGGCATCCCTGGGAATCCCGGAAGGCCTGGGTTGCAGTGTAGGAGCCCGTTACGGGCCTTCAACTAGTTTCCCCTATTAAAGGCTTTAAGAGGATACGTATCTTTACATAAACTTCCCGGGCCAGAATTGTATCACGCCTTTCCCCAAGCAGGGCAGCACCAGACAGCTGAGGCCAAGAGAGAGAGACCAAATGAGCAGCAACCCCGTCTGTGAGCTCTGGAGGTCACAACAGGCCAGCACGCACTTGCAGGGAGAAAGGTAAACAGTGCCCTTTGTATCTGTGAGGCTCCTCCCCGTGCCTGCCTGTGAGGGGGAGGAGCCTCACAGCGTCTGGGAGCACAGGGAAATTTAAGGAGCCACATTCTACACGGGCACACACTAGGGCAGAAGAGTCCAGAGTGTTAATCCCAGCACTCGGGAGGCAGAGGCAGGCGGATCTCTGTGAGTTCGAGGCCAGCCTGGTCTACAGAACGAGTTCCAGGACAGCCTCCAAAGCCACAGAGAAACCCTGTCTCGAAAAACCAAAAAAACAAAAACAAAAACAAAAACAAAAAAAAAAAAAAAAGAAGAGTCCAGAGTGACTACCATGGTTTAAATGCGGCCTTACTTGGGACGTGACCCCCAAGTCTTCAATTCCTCAAAGGCCCCCGCAGACTCTCCCCAAAGGACATCCACAGGAGCCAGGCTAGGGTAGGAGGGCTTTCTAGGCAGCCACCAACCTGGGTCCCCAGTACAACTGCAGTCCACCAGCATTCACAGCCACTGTATACAAACCAAAGGAAGAGAATAGGGGCCAAGGTGACAGCACTGCTCTTCCATCAGCCTACCGGTGTGAAGCTGGCTACGGCAGGGAGGCACCATCCAACAGGGACCAGGTCTCTACTGATCTAAGCAGCTAGCGGCATGGAGGTGGGGAGGGCGGGGAGCCATTGCAGACTTTGGAGTTAGTGGTCTCCCTGAGAGAAGTCAGCAGACATGATGAGATGGCCAGGGCTCTCAGAGCAGTTAGACAAAGGCTCTGAGGTAGGACTTAGCCTGGAATGTTCCAGAACCCTTTGGCAGAGAAGAGTAAAGAGAAGTGGTCTGAGGTGAGGGCTTGGTGTCCAAGGGTCTTGCAAGGAGACTGGAGCCACAGGGAAGGTCCTCAACAGGGCTTCTGGTCGTGCTGACACTAAGCAGGCTGTGGGAAGGAGGAACTGGAGAGTCTCTGACCTGGCCTGGGAGGAAGGTGAGCACGGGCAGCTTGAACAGAGAAGAAGCGTGCCAGGTTAGACTGGGAAAGGAGACAGTACTGACAGCTGGGAGGGAAGAGGGGGAAGCAGTGACCAGACCAAGGCATACAAGCCACCAGAGACCACTGCTCAGGCTGCCCCAGGAAAAGGCACAGCCTGCGTCCAGTTTCTAGTCACAGTGTCATTCTTTGGTCAAGATTTGTGTCCCTAAGCTAGACTGAGCGTAGCGGCGGCCTCTGGTACAGGCCTTATCTCTTATCCTACAGGGCCTGAGGATTGGAATTTACAGAAACACAGGTGAAGACATGTTGTCCCAGCTTTTGAGGCTGAGACAGGAGAATTCCCATGTATTTGAGGTCAGCCTGGGCTACACTGACAGACCTGTCTCAAAACACACAAACCAATAAATAAATGAATAAAACTGGTCCGAGGTTAAGCAGAAAGTCTGACGTACCAAGTGCTGAGGGCCCCAGGATGTGGACTGGGTGGCATGGAGCAAGGCAAACTCTCACCACCATCAACTTGTCCCCCGATGGTGAGGACATCCTGCCCTCTGCTCCTGGGAGTGGCCTGTGGGAAAAGGCAAGCATGGCAAGGGACACGAGAGGCCCCGGGAAGAGGGGAGACACACAGACACACATACACACACACAGACATACACAGACACACACACAGACACACACGCACACATACACACACAGACATACACACACACACACACAGACACACACAGACACACACACACACACACACACACACACACACACACGGAGATCTGTGAGGAAAGGAAGGCAGGCTGTGGAGACCTGTGGACAGCAGTGTGGGAAGGGTCCCTCAAGAAAGGAACAAAGCTGTCTTAAGGAGGAGCCCCAGCTGGGCGTGAGTGTT
The DNA here is from genome assembly GCF_017639785.1 of Mesocricetus auratus. Classification (NCBI taxonomy): domain Eukaryota; kingdom Metazoa; phylum Chordata; class Mammalia; order Rodentia; family Cricetidae; genus Mesocricetus; species Mesocricetus auratus. The sequence continues at coordinate 6,915,005 of NW_024429216.1, read as the reverse complement.
TGGAGAAGTCTTCAGGGTCCTATTTCTTCCCCTGGCCAATCTGACTGCTAACTGTGGGGCAGGCCTTGGCATCTCCGCTGGCCAGGAAGGCTGGCCACTCTATCCTGTGGGAGTGGTGAAACTGAACCAGGATCTGGAAAACTGCACAATGGGGCTTTATCAGAGTTCCTGGGGCAGGGAGGGGGCGGGACATCCTCTGTGAGAGGCCCCACCTGTCTAGGTCCTTTTGGAGCTCCCCTGCAGCCTGGAAAGAAAACACCACCACGTTTGGGAGTGGCCAAAGTGCTAGCCAGTTAGCAGCAGTCCTCCTGGGTCCAAACCCCAGCCGTGCTCACCGAGGCCAGCTGTCCCGCGGGGCCAGTCTTCCAGGCTCTTAACTTCCTGCACTACAAATGGAGATGTGTGACCCCAGGGTTGATGACAAGAGCCAGTAAGTTCAAGGACTGTCATACTCAGAGCGGTGCCCGGGGCTCACAACTGTAAGCCCAGCACTAGGAGTAACAGGACAAGAAAACCACTAGTTCAAGGCCAGCCTGAGCTATACAGTGAGTTCCAGGACAACCTGGGCTACAGTGTAAGACCGTTTCTCAAACATACAAACACAGAAAACACAAAAACTGATTAAACAAAAAGAGAGAGATGCTGAGTATTAAGCCAGCAGCCAATAGCCTTTGCCATTGCATTCTGCCTATGGAATATGCACTTCTGTCCCCAAAACAACCCTTTGAGGAATTAGCATTGCCATAATTTCTTTGACGATAAAGTCTACTAAAGCCCGGCTGGCCCTGAACTCAGTCCTCCTGTTTCCCTCCCGATGGTCGGATCACAGGCACATGCCACCACGCCCAGTCAGGAGGCTTCATCATCATCATCCCCATTTCATAGATCCTGGAGGGCTCCAAGGCACGCCTTGTCTTGGGTCACACTCAGTAAGTAAAGGACAAGGCGCCTCCAGAGCAAGGGGCGGGGAGGCAGGTCCCAGATGCATTACCAGCTTGCCACAGAACTAACTGTGCGCCAAGCTTCCTTTAGGAAAAGGGAAGTGATCAGGTACAGCAGCACCCAGAAAAGGATGCTGAGGGGCCTTTCAACAATACACTCATTTAAAGGACCCCGAACAGTGAGGACCCCAGTCGGTCACCAACCCAGGGCTCCACAGTCAAAGCACCAGAGAGCATTCTGCTGTAAGCAGCAAGAGTGGGGGTCTGGAGACCCTGGGGGTGGCTGCACAGTAACCAGGCGGCACCTGTCAGGCAGAGGGAGCATGCTGGCAGAGGTGCACAGCTCTGACCCTCACGCTCAGTTCTAGGTACTGATATTAGCACAGCCATGTTTAGTTATTCAACCCTGTCTGCAGCACAGAAGGAGCAGAGAGCACGAGAGCCAGGGGACCCTCAAGTTTGTGCTCTGTCATGACCTAGAGCTTTGGAGGTCAAGCGCAAAATGCAAGCCAGGTGACAGGACCCAACTGTAACCCCACACTCCACTCAGGAGGCTGCCGCAGTAGGACCAAAGAGGGAAGGGAGAGCTCGCAAGAACAAGAGTGGAGAGAGAGAGAGAGAGAGAGAGAGAGAGAGAGAGAGAGAGAGCGCTGCTGAACCTGGGAACAAATGCACTGTGCTGGGAAAGTGACCAGTATCCTAGCCACTATATCTGCGGACGACATGTGGTTTCCAGCGATTACACAGTGACTAGGTAATCCACGCACGTGCAGAACAATGTGCCTTCGAGAAATGAAAATGCAGGAAGAGAAATGAGGTCAGTGACAGATGGCTTCAGGGTCCTTGTGCAGAACCTTGCACTCGTGCTGGGGGTGGAGGAGGAGGAATGGGGGGGTGAGCAGTGCAGCTGTGTTTCAGGTAAGGCCAGGAACAGGGTGCCCGCCAGGAGATGACACATCTGGAAAAGTCATCAAGTTAAAGATTACGGAGGACTCACCAGGCTCTGACCTGGGGAGCACTTTGCAGAAGTCCCTCAAATCTGCCTTGGGCTTGGCAGGCAGGGAACTGAAAGCACCCCATTTTACCAGGATCCCAGCAAGGGGGACCGGCCAGGAGATATGCCAGTACTGAGTATCAGCCAGGGAAGTCCCCATTGCCCCTTGGACTGCTGGGAAAGACTGGGACACCAGCGGCCCCAGGAGACAGGCTGCAGAGAGCTGTGTGCTCCCCTGGGATCTGGGGGAGTTCCCTTCTGACCTTCCTTAGCACCCCCAAACCTTCCTGTGGGTCAAGGCATCCAGCAGACAATAAGCTTCGGCCCCGGATGAGTGAGGGGGGGCAGTCCATTTCCCTGGCCATGACTTGGAAAGGGACAGCTTCCCACTCAGCATCTGTGGCCACCAGTCTGATGGGGAAATGCAAGAAACAGCTGCTGGGGACACCTCTGACCGGCGTCTGGCCAGGAAGTCTAGCTCATAAGCCACAGGCCAAGAAAGGGTGCACAGTAGTGCTCACGGAAGGGCAGGTCATGGGGTGCCGGAGGGGACATCCAGCACTCGCATCCAATGGGTCCCCAGGGACTCTGTCTGAAAGGAACCGGGGAAGCCCATGGGGATAGAAATGGACACGGTCCAATCAAAGCTACTTCCAAGTCACTGGAGTGTGTCAGGGTAACCAGTGAGTGACTCTGGAGCCCGGCCTCTGTCCTGACACCTGCCTGCTGGGTACTTAGACGCGTCTTCTATCTCCTGGGTCTGTTTTCTCATGTCTCAATTGCAGCATCTACTTCCTAGACTGTTGCAAAGACCATGTGAGTTAGTGTGGGGAGGACTCTCACAGGACCCTCCTCCATCATTACCCTTCCCTCCTTCCCACGACTCCATCCCTTTGATAGCTGCCTTGGCTTTTGGGGGTACCCCATGCTCCTGGACCCTCTGATCCACTTCCTGAGGTCATGGGCATTCACCAACAAGTCTGGTTTTGTGACACTAGGATGGAACCCAGGGACTCACCATGCTAGGAAACACTCTACCAACTGAGCCACATGCCCAGCCGTGAAAGCAAGCGTTCATCACTACGGGAAGGCGATGCTGCCCGCGCCCTTCCTGCGATGCAGACTCATGGTGCTCACGCTCCAGCTCTGCAGCATCGCCACGCACCCCGGTCCTAGCACCACCATCTGCTCAGCTCCCCGAGCTCCCCGAGGCCCCAGGGCCTTTGCACCTTCAGCAACCACCGCCTGCTCAAGTTTTCAAGTGTTCAGGGCCTGGTTTATCCCTTCCCAACCAGATATCTTCCTCCAGAAAGCCCTCTCCCTACTGTCTGAACCTCCCACCCGGACCCTCTGATCTGGGTCACCATCCGGGGACAAATCTGCCAGGCTCCGTTAGTTAGCCCTGGGACCAGTAGGCACACAGGCAGAGTGTAACTAGGCTCACCCCTCTCCCAAGTCCAGGTCTTTTTCCAAATGTCTATCCTGGGAGGCGCCCCTAAGGGAAGAGGGTCCAAGCTGTGGCCAACGTTACACATGCCCTAGAGAGGAGCCAAAGCCCAAGCCTGTCCTCTGTCTGGACACGAGACTACATGGGCATCAGGCTCAGAAGTCACAGGGGCCGCCTCCTCAGGTGGGCTCCACTGCCTGCAGTAACGCGAGGCCCACCGTGTCAGCCTGAGGAAAGCGTTCAGTCAAAAGCACGACTGTCACAGCCTTCTAGGAGAGCATTTTCCCAGCATCGGGGACAGGCGTGATCTCCACCACACGGCGTGAGGCCAGACACACTGAGGCCATGGCCCACAAGGAAACATTCTTAAACAGTCATCACAGCACAGTGGCGGCTCCAACAAGCAACTGGCCACATGGCCACCAAAACGTGAACGGATGACTCCTATTGAACTATCATGAGAAAGAAATACTCAACAGCATGGAAATCAAGTGGCCAATCCAGGCCTTTATGGCGCGGACACTGTCTGCCATGCTCAGGTGACACTGTGTCTGTGCACTGCAACAGCAGTGGACACGAGCCACCAGGGGCTCCCAAAGGACTGAGGCCACCTCAGCCCAGCGAGGGAGGCCGGACGGGGATCTGTGGAGGAAGCTGACAGGCGGTGCTGCTGTGGTCAGGGAAAGAACTATCACCTGTTAGCCTGTGCCTTCTCGGTAGCAAAGGTGGCTTTGCTGACCCAGTTCCCAGGGAAGCCAGGAGAAGGGAGACACTGCAAGCTCTGCTTTTCTCCACAGCCTGTCAGAGAGCACAGGGAACAAAACCAGGCAGCAAAAAACACTGCTTAAGACCCCAAACTGGCCGGGCGTTGGTGGCGCACGCCGTTAATCCCAGCACTCGGGAGGCAGAGGCAGGCGGATCTCTGTGAGTTAGAGGCCAGCCTGGTCTACAGAGAGAGTTCCAGGACAGCCAGGCTGTTACACAGAGAAACCCTGTCTCAAACAAACAAACAAACAACAAAAAAAACCCAAAAAACTCAAACTGATAAGAGACGAGGCAGGAGGAGCCTGAGCCTTTAGCCCCTCCTTCCCATGTCCTCCATCTCTCCTTATCTGTGCCAAGCTGGGAGACGAGGTGGTCTCAGCTCCTGACACCATCAGTAGGGGGGTTGGCTGGCACAGTTAACTGGAGTTATTGGTAAGACAGTGCTTCTACAGTACACAGGTTACGCAGTGCCTCCTGTATCCCCAGCATCACGCCAAGCTCTCCACAGGCAGCACTCACGAGGCCCACTCTGCAGGGGTCACCTGGGTTCTTAGAAGCAGCACTGCCCAGGCTGAACTTCTGGGCTGTTCCCTGGCCTCTACCAGCCCAGGAGGGCTTATGTCCATATTGCTCTTTCTGACCTTGTGTCCCTTCCTGTCCCTCTTACTCATCCCTCAGAGCTTCCTCGAGGGACTTTCCAGGGACAGGAACCTCAGGACAGACCAAGAGTATGGGCACTCTCCCTGTCTTAGCTTCCTTTACAGAGGGGAGGCTCAGTGTGCCTGGCTGAGGTCTGGTCCCAGCCTGCTCCCTCGGGAGAGACTGAGCAGGCTCTACGGGTAACGGGTAGGGCTGCCCCAGAATCCATTACAGTGCCTAACAGGCCTCCCCCTCCCCAGGACTCAGCAGCCAGCCAGGGAACCAGTAGGAGTGCACATGCCCTCAGGAGCCAGGAAGGGGCAGGATGGCCTTTCTCACAGCAGGAAAGAAAACCTAGGCAAGAGCTGCCCAAGGCTGGCCAACGTGAGTGACCCAGGTGGAAAGACGCTGGCTAGACAGGGGGTCAAAGCCTCAAACTGAAGAGTTCGGGACCCAACAGCAGCAGTTAAGGGCGGGAGTCCCTGAAGACCACAAGGAGCGGGAACTCCCAAGGTCACACCCACCCAACCAGGAGCTCACTGGACTCTGGGCCACCCACCAACACACACGCCACTCCCAGAGGCCCAGTGGAACCGCCCCTCCCAGGTCACACCCTTCCAAGGAGGCTCAACAGACACTCGGTTCCCACCCAGGGAGTGGCTTGGCCGGCTGCTTCCAGGAACAGACCTCCTAGGAAGTGGACAGGGCGGCAGGTAGGGCAGCGTCTGCCTCTTAGCAAAGCGTTCTTGGCGTCAGTTTTTCCCTCTGCAAAGTAGGGGTGTTCTTTAATACTCAACACACACACACACACACACACACACACACACACACACACACACGCGCGCGCGCGGCTCTCTCGTTAAACATTAACCAGCACCGAGATTGTCTGAAAGGCAGCAGGGGCCACAGGAGCACTCAGGGCCATTGCTTCCGAGCTGGAATCCCAGCTGCTCGCCTTACTCATTAGCTTGACCTGGGGCAAATCACTCAGTGTCTAAATAGCAGCTCGGGCCGCGGCGAACGAGTCTGTCCGTGTGCCCGTCGGATTTTTATCTCTGCACGCTCTGCCTACGCACCCCCAGACCTAAAACTCGTGCACCCGCGCCGCGGGTTGAGTCTTTGAGTTGTCTGGCCAGGCGGCCGCCCCTTGCTCGGGGTCGCGGTCCCCGATCCCCGCAGCACATCGTGCGTCCCGTCACTCTGAGCGCCCCTCCTACGGGAGCCGGCCCGGGCCACTCCTACGCGCCCCCACTCCGCGTCTCAAACTTTGCACGGGTTTCGGAGACTCGGCCACGCCCCCTCCGCTAGCCTAACCTCGGACCGCGACGCCCCCGGCTCCCGCGGCCTCATTCCCCCGCGACCCTCGGCCGCGCGACCCCTGCCCTCCAGGGGTGAACTCTGACCCCTCCCGGCCCCGCCCCCGGCCCTCCCCACACCCACAACCGCTCTCCCACGGCGCGTGCCCGGACCCTCCCGCCCGCCAACCACAAGCCTCCTGCACCGTCACCCCCCCGGCCGTAACCCACCGGCTCGGCGCCGCGGTCGCTCGCGGCCCAGCTGCCCGGCCCGGAACTCTGCGCTCACGCACCGCCTTCAGCTGTCCCGCGGCGCCGCCGCCGCCGCCGCCGCCGCCGCCGCCGCGGCTACCGCCGCCGCCATGTTGAAACCCCAACGAACATCCGGGGCCTCCCCTACTCCTCACCGCCCACTAGTCCCCATAGCAACGGAGCTGACCGGTGGTGGGCGGGGCAGAGCCGGGGGCGGGGCTAGACGCCCGGCCGGCTTCCCTGCCGCCGCGGATTGGTGCGGACTGTCCAATGGGAGACCCCCAGCAATGAATGCGGAGCCGAGATTGGAAAATTTGGAAAAGGTGCGGGGGACGCTTAGTCCCCGCCCACTCTGGTCCTTAAAGGAGAAATGGCGGTTTTCTTGTCTCGCAGATTCCTACCGGCTCCCAAAGATGTAGACAGTAAAGAGTACAGTAACATAATGGCCAGAAACAGTTCTTAAACACCTTTTATGCCTGTCTTAGCATGCGACTAGTTATGAAATAAGCTCGGTACCGCAACCCTGTTGATTTTATGCCCATTTTACAGGTAAAGAAGCAGGCTAAAAGGACGCTACTTGGTTTATGACCTCAGGAAGCAGATAACAAGTTTTGAAAGAAGTGCTGGCCGAACCTGAAAATCTGACGCTACTTGATCCTAATCATTTAAATAAGTTTGGGTTTTTTGTTTTTTGTTTTTAAGTTAGTCACTGGCGTGTGAAGTTGTTCAGTGGGTAAAAGGTTCTTGTTGCCAAAACCAACGACTTGAGTTCCCGCTAGTTCCCCTCTGACCTCTCCAAGTGAGCCACAGACATAAATTAATTAAATAAACAAATGTAATTAAAAATTTTAAATTAGTCAATATTGGAATCACTGGGGAAAAGAAACCTATATAAACAAATACACTCTTGCATCTTACTGAGAAACATACATGCTTTCTCATTTGGAGGTTTTTGGGGGCTTTGTTTATTTGGGCACTAGGCATTAAACTTCGGCCTTTATACGCGAGAGGCAGGCAGTACTCAGTAAGTCCCCAGCCCTAGGGAATTCTAGGCAAGAGCTCTACCGATGAGTCGATTGGGAATCTGAGATCGCAGCCTTGCCCAGAGCAGACCTGGTTTTCTCTTGGTTCTGTTGTTGGCTTTTCCCTCTGTCTGGAAGGTTCTCTTCTTCAAGGCATCCTCCTGCCTCGGCTCAGGGCTCCTTCGTGTTTTCCTCAAACATCATGTTCTCTGGAAGACCCAGCATCCTCACCTAACCCTTTGTCTACTTCTGCTTATTTTCCTTGGCTGACCCGGGTTCTGTTTGGTTTCACGAGACAGGGCCTCACTCTGTAACCCAGGCTGACCTTGAACTCGTCTTTGCTCTCGGCTGTCTTGATTGTATCGGCATGTATGGACTCAGTGTGTATCTGCTGACGGGCTGCTTGACTAAGATTCGGGTAAATGCCTACTGCCTGTCCTCTGGGCCAGAGCACAATGCCAGACACGCGGCGGGCGTTTTGCTTGTATCTGTGGAAACATGAATGAGGAGCCGCTGCGGCTGCGTTCCCTGCTGACCTGATTTTCTCTCCCTCTCTCCTCTCCATCTTATTTCGGGTTTAACCCAGGGCTTTCCGATGCACCAAAAGAGTGTTCTGCCAACGGGAACACAGGCTTATGTCACTATGCCTGGAAGAATGAACATAATATTATAGATCTTTAAAAACCATTTATTTTAGTAGGGCATGGTGGTGCGTGCCTTTAATCCCAGCACTCGGGAGGCAGAGTCAGTCGGATCTCTGTGAGGCTGAGGCCAGCCTGGTCTACAGAGTGAGACCCAGGACAGCCAGAACTACATGAGAAACCTTGCCTCAAAAAATTATTTTTTCTACTCCCCACTCCGTGAGAGAGAGAGAGAGAGAGAGAGAGAGAGAGAGAGAGAGAGACATGTGTACTCAGTGTCCTCAGAGTCTAGAAGAGTTATCTTAAGCACTGAACCATTTATTTCTCCAGCCACAGAAAATACCTTTTAAAACCAATACTATCTGTACCAGCAGTGACTATGTCACTAACTATTCTTCAAGAAGATTGATTTTAGGGCTGCCTAAGTAGGCATCCTATCAATGAACTCTAATTTGTTTAACCACATTTTCTTGTTGAGCATCTTGCTTTTATAAACCATTGTCTGCACCCAGTGTGGCACAAGCTTTTAATTTTTTGTATTGGTCTGGTTTTTTGAGACAAGCTTTCTCTGTGTAGCTCTGGATATCCTGGAATGAACTCTGTAGACCAGGCTACCCATAAACTCAGAGATTTGCCTGCTCCTGCCTCCCCAATACTGAGATTAAAGGCATGCGCCACCAGTCCCAATATTCCAAACATTTTTATGCACTGGGAGTTTTATGCGAAAGTGGAATTATTGGTCTCTGGTTGACTCTGGAGACCTAAGTCTGGAGACTTCTGCTTGCTCATTCACTCACTGACTGCTCTCTGTCGCCTCCCCATGGTCGGGCATGCACACTGAAGCTCCTACAACAGGGATTCACACTCCAGCCAGCATTCACAGAATCCTCTCCAGTGTTTAAATTGTTGTTGATTTTTCCCCTCCTTTTTGCATTGTTTGTTCGTTTGACCTGTGTATTAGTGTAGACCAGAATGAGGAGAACGAAGAGAATGTCCCCTCCTTCCTGGGATCAAATTCAGGTCATCGGGCTTGGTGGCAAGCTATCTTACCGGCTGAGCTATCTGAGGTCTGGCATCAAAGCCCATGCTCGTAAAAACTGCTCACACTGGCTGGATAAATATACCCACTGAGCACTCGCTGTGAGCCAATCACACTGCATATTGATAACGCCAACATTGACAGAGCATGCTGAGCTGCAGGCCCTGTGCTAATCATGTAACACACTCCTTACATTTTGCGGTGGGGCTCTCCCAAGAAGATGTAAAATTAACATCTGTCTCCACACAGGGAGACAGCCAATGGAATAACACGCACAAGTTTATTAGGGGTTATTTATGGGATGGTGGAAAGCTACAAACGACTGCACACGCCCTCAGGTTACCCCCACACACACCTCATCCTGTTTCCTACCCCCATTTTATGGTGCTCTAGGGTATAAACCAAGGTACCCCTCAAATGGTATAAACCAAGGCCTAGATCGCCACCTAGTGTTAGAACAGCAAACTACAGGCCCGGGTGTTGTGTGGTTATTTCTTGGTCCTTAGGGAAGGATACTGACTGTACTTGTAGGTGTTCAGCAAATGCTGTTTGAGCCTGGGAGCATGGTTTGTCTTGCTGCGTCTGGCACGGAGATCGGCTAAAAGGTGGCTTGCAAGACAGTTATTCTAGCTAAGCTATGAAGGGTTGGTGTCACTGAAGTCATCACAAAAAACTGTATGCACTATTTGTTATCCCCATTCAAAAATATGCAAATAAAGGCACAGAGAAGGTAAGTAACTTCTCCAAAATCACACAGGCAGTCTGACTTCAAAGTCTGAACTTCTGACCACTTTTCCCCCTGGAGAAAAAGAACATGAATAAAATCTAAAAAACACAAAATGATAAAGACTAGAAAGTATTTTATGTGTCATAAAATATTCCTCAATGGCCATAAAAAGAACATGTAGGGCTGAAGACACAGCTTATCTGTAGAGCCCCTGCCTAGAATCTCCCAGTGAGGTGCTTGTGGTGTGGCTCAGTGGTAGAGCCCCTGCCTAGAATCCCAGTGAGGGAGGGGCTGGGGTGTGGCTCAGTGGTAGAGCCCCTGCCTAGAATCCCAGTGAGGGAGGGGCTGGGGCGTGGCCCAGTGGTAGAGCCCCTGCCTACAATCCCCCAGTCACTAGTTTAGAGTTTCTTATTAAGTAGAAATTGGAGAGCATTTTCTGCTTATAAGATTATATGATCTCCACTCGGGAGGCAGAGGCAGGCGGATCTCTGTGAGTTCGAGGCCAGCCTGGTCTACAAAGTGAGTTCCAGGACAGCCTCCAAAACAATACAGAGAAACCCTGTCTCTAAAAAAACAAAACAAAACAAAACAAAAAAAGCAGCATGCAAGAGAACGATGCCATGACACCGAGCTTGGGGGGAGGGGTTTTATTGAGGGAATGTGAATGGGAAGAGGAGGAGAGGAGAGGGCAGACCAACCTCTGGGGACAGGAGTGGCAGAAGAGAAGAGAGAGGCAGAGAAAGAGAGAGAGGGGAGAGAGAGAGAGAGAGAGAGAGAAGCAGAGAGAGATGGGAGGTGAACAGGGCCCTTTTAAAGGGGAACGTAGTGAATGTGCTGTGAATGTGCACAGGAGGTGCTCTTAGTGGCTGCAGCTGAGGGCGTATCCTGTCAGAACCCCAAGGACAGGCCAGTACAGATGATCATATAAAAAGTAGTCTATGGCGGGGCTGGGTGGCACACGCCTTTAGTCCCAGGCAGAGGCAGGTGGATCACTGTGAGTGTAAGACAAGCCTGGTCTACAAGAGCAGGTTCCATGACAGCCTCCAAAGCCATGGAGAAATCCTGCCTCGAAAAACCAAAAGAAAAAAAAAAGTAGTCTACAGAGTCAATGCAATCCCCATTAAAATTCCCATTCTTCAAAGAGATAAAGAAAAAATAATATTCAAGAATTGAAGAGATGGTGCAGCGGTTAAGAGCACTGGTTGCTCTTCCAGAGGACCTGGGTTCAATTCCCTGCCCCCACTTGGCAATTCACAACTGGCTGTAACTCCAGTTCTAGGAGATCTGCACGTATGCAGTGCACACGTCGCACACACACACACACACACACAAACACACACACACAGAGGCACAGCACTCATATAGACAAAGTAAAAATAAATCTTTTGAAAGAAGTTCCCAAACCACCAAACAATGAAACCAAAAAACAAATGTACTATCATATGAGATTTTAATCATAAAAGAAAGCTGGGAGCCAGGCTCCTGTGGGAACTCTTTTATCTTTCCAGTTTGTCTGTAAAACCATTCCTCCAAGATAAAGCGTGTTTTTAAACATGAAAAGACAGCACAACAGACATAGTGATGTGGGCCATGTTCGCCTCGGCAGGCCGGAAAAGCAGGTCACACACTCCCCTGGGACCGGCTAGAAGTCTTCCGTGCTCAGCAATTGCTTCCGAAGCCCCTGAGTCTCCGTGTATGGCACATGGACCGGAGGCGGCAGTGCCCACCCGTGCGAGCACACACAGGGCTCCCCCTCAGCAGGCTGTAGCTCCCACGGCTGGCCTTTCTGTGAGTCACCTGGAGCAGAGGCCTCACTGTTCTGAGTGAGGTTTGGAGGGATGTGCTGGCCTGAATGAGGACACTCCCCTTCAGGTTCCCTTCCTCACGCACTCTATAGTTGGCCCTGGGTAGCTAACTATGGACCGGTGACCTGGGCTGGGGAAGCAACAGAATCCAAGGAATCCCTGAAGTCCCCAGAGGTCGAGTTTTGAAGATGATAACAGAATTTTTTAAATGCATTTACATTAAGTGTTAATGAAGAGCTCTGTGTCCTGGGATGGCTGTGGTCCATCACATCAGCACTTGCTTGGGGTCGGCCTGGACTACATAGTGAGACCCTGTGTCAGCAAATTAAATTTAAAAAAGAAAATCAAGGCCGGGCGGTGGTGGCGCGCGCCTTTAATCCCAGCACTTGAGAGGCAGAGGCAGGCGGATCTCTGTGAGTTCGAGGGCAGCCTGGTCTACAGAATGAGTTCCAGGACAGCCAGGACCACACAGAGAAACCCTGTCTCAAAAAACAAAATGCAAAATTTAAAAAGGCAGCTAGGGGGCTGGAGAGATGGCTCAGCAGTTAAGAGCACTGGCTGCTCTTGAAGAGGACCCAGGTTCGGTTCCCAGCGTCCACATGGTGGCTCATAACCAGCAGTAACTCCCATCTCAGGGGACTCGGATGCCCTCTTCTGGCCTCATGCGCACAGACATACACATAAGAAAAACACTCATACACATAAAATAAAAATAAATTAAAACTTAACCAAAATAATAATAAAGGCAGCCGGGAATAATGGCGCATGCCTGTAGCTCCAGCTCAGAGAGACTGAGGCAAGAAGACCACCAGATCAAGTCCAGCCTGTGGCAACTGGAAGAGGGGAGGAGAGAGGAGAGGGAGGAGGAGAAGGAGGGGAGGGAAAAATACAGGCTGGTGGTGAGCCTTTCATGCCGTGTGGGGCTGCTCCCTACAGGCTCCCCTCTCTCCACATAGGTAAGCAGAGGTTCACAAGGCCCCGTGACTTGCCGCCGTCACACGGGACGTGGGCAAAGCCGGGCTCGGCCTCCTAGTGCTACCTAGCGCAGGCCTTCACTCTCTGTAGACTCTCCCGGTCAGGCAGGAACACAGCCGGGCCCAGAGCACGAGACCTCCAGTCAGGCCGCGGTGGCACCGCCACAGCCTCCAGTTGGCCCTTTATGACATGCCTTCGCTGGTCAACATTCTCCCCTTGTGTGTCATTCAGGTTGGGTGACCTGGTTTCTCTGCCTGATTCACCGCTGTCCCTGACACGGCCAGGTCAGAGCTCGGCATGTGACATCCTTCCTAAGGCCGCTGTTAGGAAACTGAGAGACACCCATCCCAGGGCAACAATGAACCAGCCGGGCTGGGAAGAGGGGACACCGGGGCCTCAGTCCAACCTAGCAGGTTTAGATGGAGGTGACGGGCTCGAGCGTGAACAAAAGGCCGCTAGTCACCATCGCACAGCCCTGTGCCCAAGGAGGAGCCAGACAATGACTGACGATCGAGGCCCACAGCGAAGGCATCGGGCACTGAAGTAGTTACGGGGTCCCAGAGACCTGGCCCCTGAGGAGAGGACAACAGGGAGGAAGCCTAAGGTAGAAAAGATGTCAGTTCTAGCATTTGGGAGATGGAGGCAAGGAGGGTCAGAAGTCCAAGGACATCCTCAGACACACGGAGTTGAGGGCTAGCCTGGACTACATGAGGACCTGTCTAAAAGCATGCTGGGGGCGGCTGGGGCTTCCAACCTGAAGGCACTTCAGAGTGAACTCAGGAAGCTCAGCCCCTGAGTTCACCGGCCTTTGCAAAGGGAAAGTTAAAATGCTCGACGCGTTCCGTGAGCCTTCGATCGAGTGACAGGCAACAGAGACTGAGCCCTGAAGAGGCTCAGAAATGGACTGCTGGGCGCAATGGAGGAATAGCTACGAGGTGACCCACAGGGCAGGAATCTTCTGGGGCCAGCCTAGGCATCCCACACCTCCATCCAAAGCCCTCAGCGGGACCCACGAGGCTCCATGGAATCTGTCACTGCTCTGTTCTCTCCCTCATTGTTGGGTGACGGGCACAGCGGCCCCCTCAGCCAGTGGGGAAAACACTGACCTGCCTGCCTGGGGCCGTGGACGTCCTTCCTGCCTTACCTGTGTCCCCTACCGTCAACTGCAGTCCAGGTGTCACCCATCTCCCTGCAAACTGACACTGCCCCCCCCAAGCACTTATCCCTTATAAGCTGTTTGTTATTCAAGTCCTCGTTTCTACGTCCATCCTGCGAGGGGAGAGATCTGTCTTGTGCCGTCCCTGGCGTATGGTAGCTCCTCCATAAGCCGTGGCGGGATGTGTAAAAGGGAGAAGAGAGAGAGGGACATCGAGGGGAGGACATAGCAGATCTGTGTGCTACTTAAGTCTTGTCAGCTGTGCTCTGGGGGAGGCCATAATGTTACCCCATCCTCTCTGCCCGGAGAAGATAGTGCTGGCTGGGAAACTGAGGCACAGGGGGACATTAAGCAGTCCATGCAAGTCAGGGTGGGAAGAGAGTTTTAGAGTAACCCTGTTGGCAACTCCTTCATGAGGGCTGTGCCCACCTTGCTGATCCCGGCACAGGACACCCTTCAGGGGAGACGGCCCGAGGGAGCCATGGCTGTAAGCCTCTTTATCCTGAGGCCATGGGTCCCCTGCTCTGTCGGAATGACGCAGGAGGGTGGGGCTGTGTGTCGAGGCCGCCATATGGAGCCCACATACCTGCCCTCCCTCCCCAAGCAGTCTGGGCTCCCACCTCTCCAGGAGGTGAGAGCTGTCTGACCTCTCTCAGGCCTGCACCCTCAGGCTTCTGGATGGCAGGGGAGTTGGGGTCCTGCCCTGACTCCCCGACCAGGCCAGGATACTGCCTGGTCCCAGCAGCAAGCATCTTCATGAGGGAAGCCCGGGTCTTAGTGGTACGTCATCCGGCCAAACAAAGGTCTAACAATCCAGAAGTCGTCTACAATCTTCCCATCCTGAGAAGATCAGGAACAGGAAGCAATGAGGAAGGGAAGCTTGGCCTGTGGGGCCAGCTGGCCTGGGTTCAAATCCCACCTCCCCCTCTAAAGCTGGATGACCCTGAACGAGTCCCTATATCCCTCTGAGCCCCAGTTTCCCTCATTTGAAATGTCAAGATGAAGCCACAGTGTGGCGTGCACCGGTAGAGCCAGCTCTTGGGAGGCAGCACAGGGGGACCTGCCCAGCTCAGCCTGGGCTGTGTAGGAACACCCTGGCTTAACCTTGCACCTAGGAATGGGTTTTTTTCTTTGTTGGTTGGTTGGTTTTGGCTGTTTTGAGGTACAGTTTCTCGTAACATGGCTGGCCTTGAATTTGGTATATAACCAAGAAAGACTCTGAACATCCCATGCACTCTCCTAGGCGCTGAGCTTACAGGCATGAGTCACCATTTATGTGGTGCTGAGACTCAAACCCGGGGCCTCCTGGTTGCTAAGTAATTGCTCAGTGAACTGAGCTGCACGCCTAGCTCACCTGGCTATGCTCCAGGGTATCCGGGGCCCATGCTGCCCTACTCACACGGTTCGCTACTACGCACATGGTTCGCTGTGCTCAGCAGCCATGCTATTTGGAACAGAGAACACTCTAGGATGATTACAGGGTCACCGTGACAACAGACGCAAGGGTGACAGAGCCTGCCCGTGGCACATGCTTTGGCTGTGCTGAAAATGTGGCACCTGGGTCAGATCACAGCTCTGCTGTCTGAGCCTGTGTGACTGTGGGGGAATCGCTTTCCTTTATCTAACGTCCCCCTGCCAGGATGTGTTCTCAGCACGTCGTGGGTGTGCTATTACGTGGCCACCGCACACGGCGAACCAGAATCTGTGGTCAACCCATTTCGCAGTTACGAAAACTGAAGACCGCAGAGGTCAGAGAAGTTGTTCAGGGTCTCGTGGTTGGTAGGAAGCATGTGCAGGACTTGAACGCAGGCTTCCAATTTCAGACTACATTATTTTTCTTCTTTTGGGCTCATGATCTCCCTGTGTAGCCTTGGAATCTACTCCTACTGCCTAAACCTCCCAGCTGTTTATATTTTTATTTTATTTTGTTTGTTTTCTTGTCCTTTTCAGAGCTGGGGATTGAACCTAGGGCCTCACACATGTTAAGCAGGGGCTCTACCACTGAGGCACATCCCAGCCCCTCACTGGGGGATTCTAGGCAGGTACTGTAATACTAAGCCATGACCCTAATTCTTTTGCCTCAACCTCTCAAGTGATAGGATTCTAGGTATGCCTTACCACACCCAATATATTGATTTACTTTTTTGTTTGTTTGTTTTCAAGACAATGTTTCACTATGTAACCCTGGCCATGCTACAACTAGCTTTGTAGACCAGCCCGGGCTTGAACTCAGAGATCTTCCTGCCTCTGCCTCTCAAGTCCTGTGTTAAAGGTTTGTGCTACCCTGACCAGTTTGATTTACTTTTGAGCCCAAGGTTTTAACCACTCAGCTCCCGTATCCCCCGGACCGGACTGTGCAGTTTATAACCCGTGCCCGGCATACCTGGTCGTCAGACACCTGCTGGAGACGCATGTGGGTGCCGTTAAGGATGTGCATCCGAGTGTACCCATACTCCTTCAAGCGCATGGCGCTCCAGGGTCTGGGTTTTATAACAAAGGGAGTCAGCAACTCTTCACAGCCCTGTGGAGGACAGACAGTCAGACAGCATGGGACACAGGAGCAGCAGGAAGCACATCAGGCCACGATTCTGAGGCCTCCAAGAGCATGTCCGCTACCACTCGGCCACAAATGTTCAGTCCCAGCACTTGGGAGGTTGAGACAGGAGGATCACAGAGTTCAAGGCTAGCCTGGTCTACTTAATCAGGTGTAGACCAGACTGGATTATGGAGATCCTGTCTCAAAAATAAACGGGGACAGGACAGTGGACACAGGCCTTTAGTCCCAGCACTGCAGAGGCAGAGGCAGGCAGGTCTCCGAGATCGAGGCCAGGGTGGTCTACAGAGAGAGTTCTAGGACAGCCAGGACAGTTAAACAGAGAAACCCTGTCTGGAAAAACAAAACAAACAAACAATAAAATAAAATAAACTGGGAGCTGATAAGGTGACTTGGCAGATAAAGACATTGCCACCAAACCTAGCAACCTGAGCTTGGTGCCCAGAGCACCCATGGTAGGAGAGAACCACCCTAGTGTGTTGTCTCTCTCTTTCAGAACACCCATGGTAGGAGAGAACCACCCTAGTGTGTTGTCTCTCTCTTTCAGAACACCCATGGTAGGAGAGAACCACCCTAGTGTGTTGTCTCTCTCTTTCAGAACATCCATGGTAGGAGAAAACCACCCTAGTGTGTTGTCTCTCTCTTTCAGAACACCCATGGTAGGAGAGAACCACCCTAGTGTGTTGTCTCTCTCTTTCACATGTGAACTCTGCACCCCCACACAAAAATAAACAACAACAAATGAAAATAAATCAACCAGGCTGGGGTTGTAGCTCAGGTGAAAGAATGCTTGCCTTGCATGCATGAAGCTCCAGGTTCGATTCCCAGCACAACACGGGAGGATATTTATTCCTTGAGTGGAGGGTGAGAGAGAGAGAGAGAGACAGACAGACAGACACCCTCTTTCCACATGTGGGCCCTGGGAATTGAACTCAGGTCATCAGGGTTGGCAGAGAGTACCATTGCTCACTCTGGTCCTGTTTTGTCTTTTGAAATAAGATCTCCTACTGCAGCCCAGGCTGGTGTAGAACTCACTGTATGGCCTTGAACTCAGGGCAGTCCTCTGGCTTCCAGCCTCCAGAATGTCAGAGTTACAAGCACACACCACCACACAGGGCTTCCAACGACTGTGGTTTCCCTATCTGTGACCCATCGTGTTTCCTACCCTGGCCTGCGCATCCCCACAGCACCCGGCCTCCCAGTTCTGAAGGCAGAAGACGTCAGCATGTCTAAACCAGTCTAAACTAGCTCCTTCCCGCTGCTCACCGCAGATCCCGTGATGATGTGAACTGGGCCTCGGGGATTCGTATAGGGCTTTTCCAGGCTGCCATTTAGTACCTAGAGGAAAGGGCAAAGTGGACGGTGGGTGACAGCTGGGGAGGGTCTGACCGCACGGACATCAGTCATTTGGTCCTGCGTCCTCCTTGGGCCTCACCTGGTAGTTGTAAATCGGCCACAGCCGCTCGTAGGAGTGTTCATGAGCCCAGAACTCCAGATCCACACCTAAGGCAGAACGATTGCCCATCAGGCTTCTGGGTGGGGAGGGATGGTGCCGGGGACTCCCCAGGGTCACTCACCATATTTATGGAAAAGGTCCTCCAGCCCGAACAGCTTGCCTTTGAGGCCTTTGCGGACCTGTCAGGATGAACAGGGAGGTGAGGAGACCCAGCCTCCCAACACGCCTCCCTGCCACCCAGGGAGGGGACCTCACCCTGCTCTCATGCTTCGTGCAGTCATCCAGGTCCGCGTTGGAACAGTACATGGGCCGGTGACCCATCGTGATGATCCAGGGTCGGGCTGCCCGGTTCTTATTGGCTTTCTAGAGAAAAGAGCTCGGAGTGAGGGACAGCAACAGGGCTGAGAGGCGCAGGGGGCTTGCACCCGGGCCTACCTGGAGGTCTTTCTCCAGCCAGCGGAACTGTCTCTCGACCAGATGGCGGCCATAGTGGAGAAAGAAGTACACCTCCGTGGAGAAGGAGATGATATGGGCGGGACCCAGGTCCCAGCTACAGGGGTCAAAAGACAAGGGGCAGAGATGCGGAGTCTGCGCCACCCATCCTTCAGGGAAGTCGGTCTGACCCCCAGCACCCTCCACGTTACCTGTACCACAAGCCTTCATTGTCCCCCGGCATGCTGAAGCGAGCCTTGTAGTTAGAGAAATTGCTGGGGGAAAAGCATTATAAAGAACAAGGAGTAAGGACTTGGATTCAGCAGCCTCTGTCTTTCAACTTTCAGAGCAGAGTGCGGCTCCCAGCCCACCCTTTCTTTTATCCCTCCCTTTTCTAGCGCACATGAGGCACCTGCAGCGTGAGGGACTTAAGTGAGACTACGCAATCGTGTTCACTAATCTGCTTTTGCCCGCCTCTGCAGCCCTCCATACTCACTAGCGCTGTTCGTGATTCCCGGGGCATGTCATGTATGGCAGGCTGGCAGCCACAGGTTCAATGAGCCGCATGAATCTGTCCCCAACACGAGCGTTGTCCTGGTCCATGTTGTAGGCAAAGTCTCCTGGAGGGAAGTAGGGAATGGAAGGGAGTGAGGCCCAGGATCTGCTTCCTAGGATCAAGATGTAGCGGGGCTCTACCACTGAGCCACACCCCAGCACCTCACTGGGGGATTCTAGGCAGATGCTCTACCACTGAGCCACAACCCAGCACCTCACTGGGGGATTCTAGGCAGGGGCTCTACCACTGAGCCACACCCCTAACCCCTCACTGGGGGATTCTAGGCAGGGGCTCTACCACTGAGCCACACCCCAGCCCCTCACTGGGGAATTCTAGGCAGGGGCTCTACCACTGAGCCACAACCCAGCACCTCACTGGGGGATTCTAGGCAGATGCTCTACCACTGAGCCACAACCCAGCACCTCACTGGGGAATTCTAGGCAGGGGCTCTACCCCTAAGCCACCCCATAAACCTTGGCTTTATTAAACAAGGCCTCACAAAGCTGTTTAAGCTGGTTTTGAATTCTGGGCAACCCTCCTGCCTCAGCCTCTCCACTGCTGGGATTACCACGCCCATTCGTCTTAATTTATTATAACATTTCTGTGTATTTTGAGTGAGCCTCACCTCTCGCAATAATAACTGAGGTCTTAACCTCAGACAGACAGTGTTTCTGGGGTTAGCTTCGGCTCCCACCCCAGCCCCACCCAGCCCCACCCAGCCTCCAGCGCCCAGCGCCCAGCCCACCAGCCTCCGGGCGCACCGGTGCCTCACCCACATGGAGCACTGCGTCAAACATGCCCTGCTGGGTGTCCCTCCGCAGCCTGGGCAGAGCCTTGGCGTTGTCGGCCCCCATGTCCCCAAACACAGCCAGGCGGGGACTCCAGTGGACCCCATTCTTCAAGGCTGTGAAGCGAAACCGCCGGCTCCAGCCCTGAGAGCTGCCACAGCGGTAAACTGAGGGCAGAACACAAAACAGACCTCTGTCAGCTGGGGAGGCAGGGACCAGGACCTTCCCTCCATCCTCATGCCGCTGGAGAGGGAGGACAACATAGGGACGCCATTATTACTGTTATTATTAATGATGATGGAGATTATTATTGCTGTTATTATTGATGATGGAGACTAACCTGGGCTACCTGACAGCGTCCCGGGATGACCCGGACTTTCGAATCTTCCTGCCTCCCCCCAAGTGCTGGGATCACAGACCTGTGTTGTCACACCGGGTCTCAGATCCCAGGGTCTCACATGCGGGGCAGGCGAGCCGCCAGCCCAGCCTCTGCTGCTTCTGAAACGGACCTCGCTGCCCCCCAGACCCTCTCACCATAGTGGGCCCCGGGCTGCAGCTTCCTCAGCGTCACTCGGTGGATGTACAGCTTGCGCCGCAGAACTCCCCCATCCACGAAGGTGGTGGCAGCGCCGTGGGCACGGAATGGGAGCGGCCCAGACAGCTGCATGCCGAACTGCACCTCGGACCGGGCTGGAGCCCATGTGGTCCAGGTCACGGTCATGGAGCCAGGCTCACCTGCGGAGAGAGGAATCAGAGCACGGACTGGGAAAGTCCTTCAAGCAGGGGGTGGGGGCCACTTAGCAGCAGTCGGTCAGTCCACGCCCTCTGCCGTTTCCAAACGGAGTCCTCCCCGAGCCTCAGTTTCCCCGTACCTGAAACGGAATAGGGCTATCTATCCGCCAAGGTTGTAAGGAAGCATGGATCCATACAAATACAATTGGCAAGTAGCATCCTGGGTTACAGGTCTTGGAATTTAACCAACTGTGGGTTGAAAATACTCCAGAGAGAAACCAGTTGTCAAATGGCTCGTCCCCAAGACCCACATGGCTCCCAAAAGTTGTCTTCTGAGACAACGTTTAACCCTAAGAGAGGAAGGCAGATTTCTTGATGCCAGCCTGGTCTACACAGTGAACTAGAGGTCACCCAGGGCTACATAGTGAAACCTTGTCTAAAAAAAAAAAAAAGATCCCGGGCATTGGTGGCGCACGCCTTTAATCCCAGCACTGGGGAGGCAGAGGCAGGCGGACAGCCTCCAAAGCCACAGAAAAACCCTGTCTCAAAAAATCAAAACAAACAAAACCAAAAAACCAAACAAAACAAAAAGAAAAAGAAAAAATCCTTTTACCTCCACGTGTGCGCTGTGCATAGGTGTGCCTCCCTCCAACATGAACAAAACAATAAAGGGAAAAAAAGGAAATTTGGGGTGGGTGGAGAGATGGCTCAGTGGTTAAAAGCACTGGCTGCTCTTCCAGAGGACCTGGGTTCAGTTCCCAGCACTGACAAGGCAGCTCACAGCTGTCTGTAACTCCAGTTCCTGGGGATTGACACCCTCTTCTGGTCTCTGAGGGATCGGACTTGTATATGGTTCACAGACACAGGCAGCCAAAGCACCCGTACACATAAAAATAGAATACATTTTCGAGAGAGGGTTTGAGGATGTGTGTAGAGTGCCTGCCCAGAGTGCACAGCTTTGGGTCCCATGCCAGCATCACATAACCAGCATCCAGAGACTGATGTGGGTCCCACCCCAGAGTCACCAGCATCCAGAGACTGATGTGGGTCCCCTCCCAGCATCACCAGCATCTGGTGACTGATGTGGGTCCCATCCCAGCATCACATAACCAGCATCCAGAGACTGATGAGGGTCCTATCCCAGAGTCACATAACCAGCATCCAGAGACTGATGAGGGTCCTATCCCAGCATCACATAACCAGCATCCAGAGACTGATGAGGGTCCTATCCCAGAGTCACATAACTAGCATCCAGAGACTGATGTGGGTCCCACCCCAGAGTCACCAGCATCCAGAGACTGATGTGGGTCCCATCCCAGCATCACATAACCAGCATCCAGAGACTGATGAGGGTCCTATCCCAGCATCACATAACCAGCATCCAGAGACTGATGAGGGTCCTATCCCAGCATCACATAACCAGCATCCAGAGACTGATGAGGGTCCTATCCCAGAGTCACATAGCCAGCATCCAGAGACTGATGTGGGTCCCATCCCATCATCACATAACCAGCATCCAGAGACTGATGAGGGTCCTATCCCAGAGTCACATAGCCAGCATCCAGAGACTGATGTGGGTCCCATCCCAGCATCACATAACCAGCATCCAGAGACTGATGAGGGTCCTATCCCAGCATCACATAACCAGCATCTGGAGACTGATGTGGGTCCCATCCCAGCATCACATAACCAGCATCCAGAGACTGATGAGGGTCCCATCCCAGTATCACATAACCAGCATCCGGAGACTGAGACAGGAGAACAGGAACTTCTTGTTCAGCCTGAACTATGTAACAAATTCTGAGCCAACCTGGGCTTCACAGCAAGGCTCTGTTTTAAAAAAAGAAAATCAGCCGGGTGTTGGTGGTGCACGCCTTTTAATCCCAGCACTCGGGAGGCAGAGGCAGGTGGATCTCTGTGAGTTTGAGGCTAGCCTGGTCTACAGAGCGAGTTCCAGGACAGCCTCCAAAACAATACAGAGAAAAGAAAACAAAATCAAACATGAAGGAGGGAGAAACACCAAGCCCAGCCCTTCCTTAAGGATGTATACTCTGCTCTTGTGTAGAATGTGCTCCAGTAAATCACCAAGGAAACACAGGGTGGGACACACACACACACACACACACACTCACTCACACACACACACACACACACACACACACACACGACATAAAAGTAGGAGGTGGGGATGGAACATGAGAGGGTGAGGGGCAGGTGAATGTGACCCACATACAGTATATACAGGTATGAAATACATACATTATATACATGTACAAATGTATGAAATGCATATGTTATATACATGTACAACAGTGGGCCAGGAGGTGATGGCGCACGCCTTTAATCCCAGCACTCAGGAAGCAGAGAGGCAGGTGGATCTCTTAGTTCAAGGGCAGCCTGGTCTACAGAGAGAGTTCCAGGACAGCCAGGGCTACCCAGAGAAACCCTGTCTGGAAAACCTCAAATAAACAAACAAATAAATAGAAAAGAGAAAATGTCATTATGAAGCTTCTGATGTGTGATTACTATAAATCAATTAAAATTAAGACAAGACAAACAAAGAAACATCTCAGTACAAGAGCTACTTTCCAGGACACTGGTGTTCAGCACTGAGTCACAGTGTGCTGGAGGTTCTGTGCCAACACTATGGCCTTGTGCCTTTGTTTGTAGGTGACCTCAGGTCTGGCATCCCGAGAATGCCCTGGCAGCCATCTTTAGTGAATAGGGCAGACAACCTCAGGCAAAGAACTCGCAACAATGAGGTTTACAGAATGAGTCAATGTCCTTATTCTTCTGCCCTGTGTGCTAGCCTGCAGCCAACATTGCACGCACGTGATGTCATCTGAGAGCTCCAGACAGGCATCTGGATGCCAGCTACGTAATAGGGGGGGGGGGAGAGGATGACAAAGGCCACCTGTAGGGCAGGAGGGAGCTGTGGTATTCACCCTGTCTGCAGGATCTCATATTGTATCCCAGGTTAGCTTGGAACTTGTTATGTGGCCCAGAATGGCCTTGAACTTGCGGTAATCGCCCTGCCTCAGCTTGGATAGTAAGAGTGAGTCACCACGCTTGGATCTAGAGCAAATCTGTACACAGTGGCTTTTTATATCACAGGATTATTTAATGGCAGCCTCTAGTAGTTCTCTCTGTCTCTGTCTCTCTGTCTCTCTCTCTCTCTCCCTTTTCTTGGCAGGGTCTTACTGCACATCCACCTTCCTTGTTTTTGAAAATCAAGCATAGATTTATTGAAGAATTCCCAAAACTAATATAGGGGCTCCAGAAGTTGGGAGATGCACTTCAGACTCTCAAATCAAGCAACCAAGTCAAGGCTTTTACCACGTGGAGGGCCAACGAGAAGCCTAAAGACTTGTGCTCAATCCCAGGGACCCATGGTGGAAGGAGAGAAATAAACTCTTGAAGGCTGTCCTCTGGTCTCCATACATGTGCACACCCACGTTCCCACACAAGCAAGCAATAAACAAACAAAATACGAGTGGAGCCCGACACCTGTAATTCCATGAGTTCAAAGCCAGCCCAGGCCACTTAGTGAGTTCCAGGCCAGCTCAATCTACACACCAAATATAACACCAATAATGATCAAGCAGTATTGTAACATTAGGGCCATAGATTCTCCTCCAGTGATTTGAAAGTGTAGGTCAACTTAGCAAGGCATGGTGGAGCACATCTGTAAAGCATAGTGGGACACATCTGGAAGCCTAGGACTCGGGAGACAGGCCAGAGGGTGGCAGGTTTGAGGACAGCCCAAGGAAAACAATGAGGACCTGCCGAAAGAGAGAGAGAGAGAGAGAGAGAGAGAGAGAGAGAGAGAGGAAATGAAAAAGGAAGGAAGGAAGGAAGGGAGAGAGGGAGGGGGACAGAGGAAAAGATAAATATATATGAGCTGGCATGGTGGTACACACTTGTAATCCCATCCACTTGGGGTAGCTGAGGCAGGAGGATCATGAGTTTGAGGTCAGCCTGAATGACATAGTGAGTGTTAGAGACAAAACATACAGTTGGCTACCCTAAAAATACGGGGAAATGGGGTATGAAAGCCACTGCTCACAAAGGGATACAGAAAGGACACCCCGGGAGCTGACAAGATGGACTGTAGGGAGGGGTGGGGAATGGGTTTTATCACAACAGTGAGAGCAGACACTCCTTCAGGCTGATGTTTTTAGAGTAATCTGACTTCCAGGGTTACATTCCACGTCTAACTTTCAGGATTATATTCTACACTCTCTCTCTCTCTCTCTCTCTCTCTCTCTCTCTCTCTCTCTCTCTCTCTCTCTCTCTCTTTCTCTCTCTCTCTCACTCACACACACACACTTTCTCTCTCTTACTTCCCCTCCCTCTCTCTCTCGCACACACACACACACACACACACACACTAAAACTTAAGAGAACATTAAAAGCAGCCAGGTGTGAAAGGAAAGCAACATGGCTGTATTGCAACATGGAAGACATCAGCACACTGAAGGAAGCAGGGAGGAAACTGCATGAAGAGCAGCGTCCTAACAGACTGATGAGGCTCACGATAAAACAGACCATGTCAGTGACCCGCTCACTTGTGCCTCTTGAAGTGATGCGGGAAGAAGGGATTTTCTTTCCGCATACAGGAGGAACTCAGAGCTAGAGACACACTAGGCAAGTGTTCTGCCACTGACTCACATTTCAGCACACCGCCACTCCCAAGCCAGGGCAAAATCCTAGAGACCAAATCTGGGACACTGTGACTAGAAATAAGCAGTGATGGTACTGGATTTTCACCCAGAGAATGGAAAATATCCAAAAGTCTGGCATGGAAAGACTAAAATTTCAATTAGATAGGAAGGAACAGCTGGGGTCATGGCTCAGCGGTCAAGCCCCTGCCTAGAATCCCCCAGTGAGGGCTGGGGTGTGACTCAGTGGTAGAGCCCCTGAATAGAATCCCCCAGTGAGGGGCTGGGGGCGTGGCTCAGTGGTAGAGCCCCTGCCTAGAATCCCCCAGTGAGGGGCTGGGGGCGTGGCTCAGTGGTAAAGCCCCTGCCTAGAATCCCCCAGTGAGGGGCTTGGGTGTGGCTCAACAACACAGCCCTAGACTAGGATGTGGGAGGTGGAGGTTCATCTGTACTCATACAAAAGAGCATCTTTTACATACATATATATGAAAAGAGGGAATAAGAAAACTAAAAAGTCCCAATTAGGCAAGCACAGCATGAAGAATTACTGCAGTTAGGAGCCGCAATGGATGCTAAAACAAACTAGTGGGTGAAAATTTGTGGAGCAACAGGACTTGCATCTTCTTGAGCAATCTCTCCCCAAGCTATTCATTAGCTACCAAGGAAAGAATAAAGGCTTTACACTGGATAGACCTAGCAGGCTTCTGCGTAAGCAACCAATGAATCAGGGGCGGCAGCATCAGCAGTGATAAGTACATCTACACCCCAGACCCCCCAGTGCCACGTGCGGAGAGGGACACAGAGTCACAGCTGCAGTCTTGGCTCCCCAAGTACAACCTTGGTACTGACCTTGAGACAACAGCAAGAAACCTAAAATAGTGATGCTTCACAAAGCAACTGACCAATACTCAGGAAATACAAAGCCCACGAAAGATACAGAATTAAGTGCTGGCTGTGGGTGTGCGCACCCCTGCGATTCCAGCATGCGGGAAACTGAGGTGGGAGGGTTTCCCGTTTGAGGGCAGCCGGGACTACAGATCCAGGCGAAGCACAGAAGGAGACAAAGCCACACCTTCCCTAAGCCCAAGGTGAGGTCCTGCAGCTAAAATCAGTGGTGACCTTGGGGACGTCTGTAGTTGTAACCAGAACTGGTCCAGTGCCCATTCCCATCTTTGTTAAGTTTGATTCTGCTTTGTTTCGTTAGGGTTAGGGTCTTACTCGGTAAGTAGCCTTGAGTTGCCTGGAACTCACAGTGTCACCGTGCCTGGCTTTCCTTCTGTTTTCACTGCAGTCCTAATGCTCCTGAGTCCAGAATTCCTCCTGCCTCAGCCTCCCAAATGTCTGGGATTGCAGGGGCACGTGACCAGGCTTGGTTCCATTTTTCTTTCATTCTTTTTTTTTTTTATTCCTTTCTTTGTTGGGCTGGGGAGTGTTCTACCAATGCAGTCATGTCTTAGCTGTGAATTTTCTTTTTTAGATCTATTTTGTGTGTATCGTGTCTACCTGTCTGTGTCCCACACGCAGACTTGCTACCCACGGAGGCCAGATGAGGTCATCGGGTGTCCTAGAACTGGAGTCACAGATGTTGGTGAGCTGTCACGTAGGCGTGGAGAACTGAACCCAGGTCCTCTGAAGGAGCAGCCAGTGCTCTTAACCACAGGGCCGTCTCATCAACCCCCTCAAATTTCACTTTGTGATAATGCTACCACTATTACTTAAGATGTCATATTTCCTGGCTACATGAAGAGTTCAAGGTCAGCCTGAACTGCAGGACACCAACAACGATAAAGAGATGTCAGAGGCCTGGAGAGGTGGCTCGGTAATTAAGAGAATCGGCTGCTCTTCCTAAGGACCTGGGTTCCCTTCCTACCATTCACGTTTTGGCTCACAACTATATATAACTTCAGCTCTAGAGAGATCAGACGCCCTCTTCTGGCCTCTGCACACACTACGTACACACATGGTGCACAGACATACATGCAGCCAAAACACCCACCCTCATAAGAGTCAAAAATAAATTATTCAAAAAATAAGAAACTCAGCCAGAGCCGGGCAGTGGTGGTGCACGCCTTTAATCCCAGCACTTGGGAGGCAGAGGCAGGCGGATCTTTGTGAGTTCGAGGTCAGCTTGGTCTACAGAGTGATTTGCAGACTAGCCAGGGCTTAATAGTGAGGTCCTGTCTCAAAACAACAAAAGTAGTAAAAATAAATAAATAAATAAGGAATCCAAAATATAGTGTGCCAAATTTTGGGGGGAAAAACTAATCTGAAAAAGAAAAAAAATAAATTAAAAGCTTTAATAAGGATAGTGGACTCTGCTAATATTAACATTATTTCAGGTTATATGACCTACATCCAGACTCTACCTCAGCGGGCCTCCATTTATTGTTGTTATTATTATTATTATTATTATTATTATTATTATTTTGTTTGAGAGACAGACTCTCACTGTGTACCCCTAGCATTCCTGGAACTCCCTCTGCCTCCCAAGTGCTGGGATTAAATACTATTATTATTTTTGAGACAAGGTCCAGGCTGATCTTGGGCTCACATCCTTCTGCCTCATCCTTCAGAATACTGCAATTACAGATGTGTGTAGCCAGGTCTGGGTAGCTTTACCACCTTAGGAATTCCTCCTCCAGAAGTCTCAAATTACTTCAAATTTAAAAGCTTTAAATTTTTGTCTTGTTGGTTTTTTGAGACAGGGTTTCTCTGTGTAGCTCTGGCTGTCCTAGAACTCTCTCTGTAGACCAAGCTGGCCTTGAACTCACAGAGATCTGCCTGCCTCTACCTCCTGAGTGCTGGGGTTAAAGGTGTGCGCCACTACCGCCCAGCGTAATTTAAAGTTTTTGACCAACAGGAAGCAAGAAAAAGTTCTTGTCCTCTGCTTCTGCCCCCTGTGAATTCATACTTCCTCCCAGAAAGACTGGACAGGAAGTAACCCAGGTGAACCCCATGTCTACTCAGCCCGATGATAAAGGGATTTAAAGACCGCTCAAACAACCCAGGTAAACAGATGTGAGGACTGCTGAGACAGCCCAGTGGGTAAAGGCACCTGCCGCCGAGCCGACCCAACTAAGCCACAGGTCCCCTGACCTCCTCCTGCATACACACAGCAGTAAATGCAGGACGTTTAAAAAGAGAAATTTGAAACCACGTAAGTGAGTTGTATTTCTCTTCACTGACCTCCACACACGTATTGCTGCACATGCGTACACACACACACACACACACACACACACACACAGACACACACACACACACACTCGGCAATAAAAAATGTTTAAAAGTCAGATAATTTAAAAACACCGGCTGGTGTTCCGTGGGTAAAAGGGCCTACCACCGGGCCCAACGATCAGAAACGGACCTCCAGGACCCACAGGAAAGAACCGACCCTCACAGGTTGTCTTCTGGCCATCATACACACACTGAGAGATAAATAAATAAAACGTAATGGCTTTTAACAAACACGTGTAAAACAGTAGCATTCTTCTCTAACTTGGTAATTCAGTTCTCATTCAATAAAAATGAGGTTCTCACAGGGGGTACTGGTTATCGTTTTCTTCTCTTTGGAGTTTGTTTTCGGCAGTGTTGGGATTGGACAGACAGTCATGTGTGACAGACAGTGGCTCCTCCACTCTGCTCAACCCAGGCTGGACAGGATCCCATGATGCCCAGCCTAGGCTAGCCTTCAGCTCAGGGAGTAGCAGAGGATGACCAGGGGCTCCTGATCCTCCTGCTTCCTCCTCCCAAGTATGGGGTTGCAGGAGTGCAACACCACACCTAGCTGGGTTTTCTCTTCCTTTCTTTTCTCTTTCTTTTAATTCTTTAGGTAGTGTCTCACTATGTAGCCCTAACTGGCTTGGGACCTCCTATGGCCTCAAACTCAGATCTGTGTTCCTCTGCCTACTGAATGCTGCAATGAAGAGTGTTCTCTATGCTTGGCCTGAATTTTCATTTTTAATATGATAAGTATGGAGGGGTGAGGTTAATATACATATCACATACATATATGCACACACTGACACACACATCACATCACATAAACCAGGTATGGTTGTGCATGCCTGTGAGTGCAGCTCTTGGGATGCTAAAGCAGGAGGATTGTAATTTCAAAGCAAGCCTGAGCTATATGATGCAATATATATATATATATATGGAGAGAGAGAGATCACAACTTCCCTCATATGCAGAATTGAGAGGTTTCTCTGTGTGTGCGTGCGTGTGTGTGTGTGTGTGTGTGTGTGTAGAGAGAGAGAGAGAGAGAGAGAGAGAGAGAGAGAGAGAGAGAGAGAGAGAGAGAGAGAAAGGTCTTAACCCACAGACGTAGAAGACAGATTTGCGGGAGAGGAACGGTCTAAAAGGAGGGTGGTTGGGAGAGGATGCTGGAGATGAAAAGGGCAAACAGCCCACGTTCCCTCTCATACGAAGACTCCACATCTGACCAATCACATGCACACATGTTTATGCCCATATGAAAGCACAAGGGAGGTCATTCAAGGAGGAAGAGGGCCAGGGAGAGAGGACGGAGGAAGAGGGCCAGGGAGAGAGGACGGAGGAAGAGGGCCAGGGAGAGAGAGGACGGAGGAAGAGGGCCAGGGAGAGAGAGGACGGAGGAAGAGGGCCAGGGAGAGAGGACGGAGGGATGGGAGACAAAAGAAAGGGAAAGGGCACCATGCCATAAACTATGACAATATCCCGGTACTGGCCAGATGGCTCAGTGGGGAGAGCTGCTTGCTCTGGGTTCAATCCTGAGACTCCCATGGTGGAAGAGAGAAAACCCACTCCTGAGGGGCTGCCCTCTGATGCACATATACACATTCTCTCTCTCTCTCTCTCTCTCTCTCTCTCTCTCTCTCTCTCTCTCTCTCACACACACACACACACACACGGTAGGGATACACCCACATACATACACACACATTCACATACACAGGGCAGGGACACACCCACCCACATAGGCACATCCACACACACAAAGTAAATAAATACATGCAGTAAAAAAATCCTAAAGAGAATGTGGTGAAATGCACTCTCTTGACTTTGTTAGAAAAAGCAACACATCCCTAAAGGAAACCCCTCGCATGAGTCAGTTCCCTAAGGTTGGCGGTCACTTCTGGTGGTATAACTCATTCTAATACAGGATCTGGTGAGTCTCTGCTCCACTCAGAGCTCAGTCGTGTGACTCCACAGAAAGCAATTGGCAGCCCATAACTCCCATCACAAGGTCACCTCCTGTCACTCGGCTGGCCCTGGGTGCCCAAGTGTGCCATAGCAGATAAGTGACAAAGCCAGGACTTGAACCCACGCAGTCTGCACACAGAGGGGCCGGGGTCTCCAAGCCCTTGTTCCATGGGCCCCATCACCTCTTTTTATTTTTATTTTGTTTTGAGACAGGGTCTCACATTGCCCAGGCTAGCCTGGGACTCATTCACCTGCTTTTACCTCTCATGTGCTGGGAACAGAGGTGACAGCCAGTACAGTCTCATGAAGCCCAAGCTGGCTTCAGGTTTGTTCTTTAGCTGAAGCTGGTCTTGAACTCCTGACTCATCTCCTCAGTGTTGGAATTAGAGTCACCTGAGCAGCTCCCATCACCTCTGGATAAAAGGTCTCCTCCAGCCTGGAGCAGTGGTCCATGCCTGAAATCCCAAGGCTGAGGCAAGAGGACTGAGAATTCCAGGCTAGCCTGGGCTACAGATCGAGACTCTGTCTTAATAAACTCGATGTTTTTATAAACGTCCTGGGGGTGACTCGGTTTGGTATAGTGCTTGCCCAGCATGCTTGAGGCCCTGGGTTCTACCCCAAGACCAAGTCTCAAAAAAGGGGGGGGGGAGAAAGGGAGAGAGGGAGGAAGAAAAAGGAATCGTGGGTCACCCCTGCAATCCCAGCACCCCAAATCCTAAGACAGAAGCCACAGGGAGACTCTCAGGCTAGCCCGGGCTACAAGTCTGAGAAACTGCCTCAAAAGAATAAAACAAACACTTGGGAGGTAGAGGCAGGAGTTTTAGGAATTCCAAGAGCAAGTTTGAGGCCAGCCTGGGCTACACGAGCCTATTTCCAAAATCTAGAAGGGTGTGAGGGACCCTTCTCGTGCCGGAAAGAAGAGAAAAAGCCAGATGGAGAGAGAGGTGACCCAGGGAGACCTAGTTCCCTCTTCATTCATTTACTGGTTTCTTCCACAGGCGATTTCTGTACTCTGTGTGACAACAGGCCGGGGCCGGGGTAAGACAGTGAGGTGAGGAGCAAGGACGGCCCTCCAGAGAGAGGTGGGCTTGTGACGGGCTCCTCACCCAATGGGACACAGCCTGCTGAAATCCCATTTCACAGAGGCAGATCAGTGAGGCTGCGGAAGAGCAAGTCACCAGCCTGGTGAGTCCCGAGCCCTTCACCCGCAGAGAACCCCAGGGCTGAAGAAGGAGAGGCAGGATGAGGCGAGGGGCCGGGGACGCTTACCTGGGTAGGACAGATGGACTTGCTCTGGCGTAGCATGAGGATACGCTGGGTTTCCCTGGACTCCCAGGGAGGAAAAGAGGAGCAGACAGAAGCAGAGCCAGCACCCAAGAAGGGGGCTCATGGTAGGGAGATGGTGGCGGGCAGCGTCAAAAGCAGGGACGGTCAGATTCCTTTGGTGGGTGCCACGGGGATGGAGAGATGCCAGGCAGGGCCGTCCGTCCGTCCGTCCGTGCGTGCGTCGGTCAGGGTGTCCGTGGGGGAGGGAGACTGAATGGCTGAAAGGTCTCTGAGGGGAGTGGTGCAGCAGATGCTGGCGAGAGAGGATAATTAATGAGGTCTCCGAGCCTCGCTGCTCAGCGCTTTGCATAGATTAATGACATTGATGCCGGGAGGCCTCGCAGCATTCCTATGAGGTGGTGGCCGTCATCAACCCTGTCACATATGGGAAACTGAGCAACCGGGTGACTCAATGGCACGGCTAGGATGAGATGCAGTTGGGGTTTGAACCCTTCCTGCCCAGGGGCTCGGTGGCTGGGGGCGGGACGTTTTGAAAGCCATCCTCAGCTTTCCGTCGGGCTAATTCTAGCAGTCTCAGTTCTGGGATCGATCCTGGGTGTCAGTCACCTTTAGCAACTCCATCCCTAACATCCCAGCCGTCCTTAGCAATCTATCCCCCAGATTTCCTTCAGATTTCCACTTTATTCTTCAGGGCCCGGCAGCTCCCACTCTCCTCCCAGATCGATCATCCTTAGCCCCACCTGCCTGGACCAGCCTCGTCTCCAGCATCCCTCCGGGCCCCACTCCTACCGGGCTGCATCCTCACCCCAGCTGCCTCCCCAGCCCTGAACCCGCGTGTGCCCGAGCCCCAGCTCTCTGGCCGGCTGAGGTTCACCTGCCCTGGGGACCTGGGCGTGCGCACCGGGTCTGGAGGCGCAGTCCACCGAAAGCCCGGAGCTGGGGCGTGGGGGCGCAATCGGGGAGGGGACACCTGCTCACCCTCAGGGGCGCGCCAGCTGCCCTCACCGTCCCCTCGGCCACCGATGCGCTGCAGTATTTATGAGCTTGCAGGGACACAGGCTCTGGCCGCCCACAGGTGTCCCAGCCCCGGAAGAGCCGGCTGCCTCAGGTGACGGGCTCCCCAGACAGCCCGAGCCCCGGGTCCCACAGGTCCGGCCGGTCTCTGGCGCCCCACGCCCACCCTCCCGCCCCCCTCAGGGTGGGGCGCAGAAAGGGGGACCCAGAAAAGCATGGAGCACTGCCACCCCCGAGCCAGACAGCAGGTGAGCGCCGGGACAGGTAAGGCTGCGCTGTCTCCAGGCGTCCCACCGCCCCAGCGGAGGAGCCCCGGGGTGACAGACGCCTGCCCTCAGCCCCGCGGGATGCCGCGACCTCGGGGTTCTGCTCGGCTACCCCTGCCGCGCCCGCAACATCTTCCTCTCAACTCCTTCCAGCTTCCCAAACCCGGGACTTCCCTTCAGACCCGCGCTGGGCATTCGGGAAAACACAAACTCCAAAGGCCCTGGTGACAATGACGTTTGTGAGCCCGGCGCCCTAGGCGCAGTTGCTCAACCTCGCTGCAGCCTCTGTTTTCTCACCTGTAAAAAGGAGGGGATGGTAGGCGCGTACCCCGGTGTGCTGCTCAGAGAACCAAGTTCAAGTTCAGGACCCGCCCCCGGAATCTAGGTGGGAGCAAGTGGGCATTTGGTGGGTGAACCTTTATAAGCTGTCTGGAGGCTGAGGGAGCCTCCGGGAAAGGATGCTTAGGGCTCCCCAGCCCCACCGCAGATTCGTTCTTGGGGAAGGGGGGTGTTAGGGTTTTCTGACTTTCACCCACTTTCTGTCTGCAGACACCATGACTCCGCGGTTTAGATTTGTAAATTAAGGGGCTTTGTTAGTGGAGGGTTTGGAGACAGATTCAGGGATGGTGTCTCCAGTTTTTAGCACTTTTGAACTCCCCATCTCTTCCAGAATCTTCATCACAGCTTAAAATGCAGCAATAAATAAATAGTAAGAGAAATCGCTTGGGCCCGGGTCTAGGGCCACATACCCTTTAACCCCAGTACTGGGGAAGCGGAAGGCCCTTGTGAGTTCAAAGCCATTTAGCCTGGTCTGCAGTGAATTTCCAGGGCCAGTCTCAAAAAGTAAATACATAAAAGTAAACCACTTGGGGTGTGGTGGTGAACCTCCTTAATCCCCACATGTAGGAGGTTGAAACGGGGGGGGGGGGGGCTGGGAGTTTGAGGCTATATAACCAGACCCTGTCTTAAAAACAAAGTCCCACAAAACAGCTCTTTTCAGCCATTTCAACTTTTGACCCACCCCTACTCAGACAGCCACAACTAAAACCCCCGCCTTCTGTTATTTTTCCTGATGGCCTTCCAGAATGGAAGCCTCTTTATGCAAAGGGTGCCTATGGCAAGCTACTGAGGCCCACACCGATCGTGTTTTTACATGTATCAGATAAACACACTGATTTACTAAAGAGACCCAAGCCACCGAGTTGCACACAGCCAGATATTCCTAAAGCAAGTGTGCGGTACAGTAACACATGTGCTCTTGTTTTGCTTATTTGAAAACATGTAGCCCAGACTGGCCTGGAACTCACTATGTAGCTGAGGACAGCCCCAAACTCCTGATCCTTCTGACTCAGCCTGTCAGCTGCCTATGACAGGCATGTGACACAGTGCCTGGCTTTTTTGTTTGCTTGTTTTAAAGTCTTTATTATAGCTGTTTATTTGTATACACGTATGTTTGTTTATATTCCTGTGGGCCCTCCCATGTGGGTTTATTTTTTTTTAAGTGGGGGAGTTGAAATGTGGTCCAGACTGGCCTGGAATTTATTATGTAGCCCAGGCTGGCCTGCAATCCTTCTGCTCTGACTCCTGTGTGCAGGGTTTAAAAACACCACTATGCCAGGCTTTGCTGACTTATTAGTTCATTAAACAGCAAATCTGGTGTCAGATCCAACAGAACAGGTAGTCTAGAAGCTCTGTTTTCTTCGACTTTGTTTGTTTTTCATTTTATCCTCTGTATGGAAGCTTTATTAGGAAGGTTCTGGCATCTCAGCCACAGGCAGATTATGTCACAGGGTCCTGAGGGGAAATGCCTCCTCCTTCTCTAGAAGTTTCAAGTGCTTTGGGTTCCCGACTGGGCTGCATTGGGAGTTTGAAGCATTCTGGGGGGTTCTTCTTAGACCAGGCCTAGGTCAGGTAATGAGCCTGTGGTCTGCTGTCCTCCTGGGGGGCAGGACAAGTTGGATAGGAGGACGTGTTGAATTCCAAGTCCCTCATCCATCCTTCAAAGTTCCACTTGGGCCTGCTCAGCAGGTTGAAATGCTTGCTGCCAAGCTGAGGACCTGAGTCCCACCCCCAAGCCCCACACGATGGAAGAGAAAACTGACTGCCCTGACCTCCATGGGCAAACACTGTGACACTTACACACCCACAGCCACACCCCAGCTCCACCAAATACACAAATAAAATAAAAACCTGTGATTAAAAACATTAAAGAGAAATCACGTATGTGGAAATGGGTCTCGTGATAAAATCTCAGCATTTGGAAGGCTGAAGCAGGAGGACTATTGCTATTAATAGCTCAAGGCCAGATTTGGTTTCATAGTGAGCTCCCGGTCACCCTGGGCTAGAGTGAGAACCTGCCTCAAAAAAAGGTGGAAGAAAGAGAGAGAGGGAAGGGAGGAGAGAAGGAGAGATGGAGGGAAGGAGGGAGGGAGGGAGGGAGGGAGGGAGGGAGGGAGAGATGGAGGGAAGGAGGGAGGGAGAGAGGGAGGGAAGGAGGGAGGGAGGGAGACAGGGAGGGAGGGACCTTGGTGTTGTGGTACATCCTTATAATCCCTGTATTTGGGAGGTGGAAGCAGGAAGATTGGGAGTTCAAGGTCATCCTCAGCTATATAATGAGTTTGAGGACAGCCTGAGCTGCTTGAGAAAGAAAGAAAGAAAGAAAGAAAGAAAGAAAGAAAGAAAGGGAGAAGGGAGGGAAGATGACAAGGGGGAGGGAGGGATGGAGGGAGGGAGGGAAGGAAAAGGAGACACCATGTCTGTGAGAGCTGGTATGAGAGTTGAGCGCTCACAGCTCCTATGCAGCTGTAATCTTGGGGTTGAGCCTAGACCATCAACTGTGGGGCCAGCTGACCTGTGTGGAAATCTAGCAAGTGGCTTGGCCTCACTGAGCCTCGGGTTCCCCTCTGTTGAAGGGGACAGCAACAGTGAGTACCTGGGATTGTTGCAGCAGATCCGATCAGATCACAGACAGAAACCACTTGGAGTCGTTCCTGGCACAGAGCGCATGCCCTACATAAGGTTCCTTCCAATTACCATGAAATCCAAGATATGCAGTCGGCACAGTTTGGAAGATAAGCTGTAAGGAGCTGCTTTCCAGAGTCGCCTGAGAACCCGGATGAAATGTTTCACACAAATAGAAGAGCATGGGAAACAGTGGGCTTCTCTTCACGGCTGTGGGTCGTACCTGAGCGCTCAGCACCCACGGGTGGTGGCGGTGGGGACAGGGCGACGTGATCTTATCAGTTTCCTCCTCCACACCCCTCCCGGCACCGCACCACTAACTGCCTCCCCACAAAGGAAGCCGCTGCACTGACGTGACCTGACCTTGCTGTTACCACCCGAGTGCCTTCTTGTACACAGTGGTTTCACCTTGCTTCTCCGTGCACACGGCTCGAGCAGAAAAATGCTGTGTGAGCTCCTATACTCGAGCTCCTGCTCTCAGCGTGATCGTTGTGAAATCCATCTGGGCTGGGCGGATGCCTGCAATCCAGTCCTTCTCATTGCCAGTATTCCATCGTGTGAGCACACCATGATTTATCTGGTATCTGTCGATGATAATGGGAGTTCATGTGCTGAAGACTTTGGTTCTTGCAAACAGGATTGCTCTGACCATTCTTGTTTATGTTTTGTAAGTGAATATATATGAGCCAAGGGTAGGATGGCTGGATCATATGATGTGATATATATACATATATATATATATATACATGTGTGTATGTGTATGTATATATGTGTGTATGTATATATATGTGTATGTATGTGTGTGTGTGTGTTTCTGTCTATCCTAGGTCAGTACTAACAGAAGTTTTCCTAAAGCAGTTGTAATCACTTTTTCACCTCCTAATATCCACGTTGGAACATTTCCACTGCTCTAGATCCTTGCCAACACTTGGCATTGTCAGGCAATTCATTTTAGTCATTCTGTTGGGTGTGTAGTAGCACCTCCTTGGAGTTTTAATTTGCATTTCCCTGATGAGCAATACAATTAGAGCCCTTTTTGTTTGTACCTGGTGCTTCGGGTGTCCTTTTTGTCATGTTCTTGTTCAAGCGTCTTGCCTTGTTTTCAATAGGATTATTCGTTTACAGAATGGTCTGCTCTTCTGACACCCTGAACACAGCCATTTTTCAGTTCTGCGCGCTGTAAGCCTCCTTCCTGCTCCATGGTTTCTGCGTGTGTGTGTGTGTGTGTGTGTGTGTGTGTGTGTGTGTGTGCGCGTGTGTGTGTACATGTGTGGGTATGCTCAGGTAAGATCGAGTGTACGTAGCGGCTACAACTTGTGACAGCCAGTTTCCACTATACGCTTTCTGAGGAATCGAACTGGGATCATCAAGTTTAGTGGCAAGCATCCTTACCCGCTGAGCCATCTCGTTGGCCCTTAATGGAGTGTGTGTGTGTGTGTGTGTGTGTGTGTGTGTGTGTTTAATGAACAAAAAGTCTTTAGTTTAATGTAGTCAAATCTTCCAATATGGCCTGGTGGTGGTGGTGGTGGTGCATGCTTTTAATCCCAGCACTTCAGAGTCAGAAACAGATCTCAGTGAGTTCAAGGCCAGTCTGGTCTACATAGTTCAGTGGTTCTCAACCTGTGGATCATAATCCCTTTGGGAGTAGCTCATCAGACATTTACATTACAGTTATGAAGTAGTAACACAATAATTTTCTAGTTGGGGGTTACGACGACACGAGGAAATGTATTAGAGGTTTGTAAGTTATTATGTAGGATACAGAGTACTCAAGACCAGCCGGACAACTTAGCAAAATCTTCCCAGAATTATGAAAAGGAGTTATATAAACTAATTAAATGAAAATTAAGTGAATTAAAGCGAAAATTGAATGAAAAGGCTGAAGATTAGAGTTCAATGGAAGATAGATTGCCTAGCATATACAAGATCCTAGGTTCAAGCGGTAAGAGGGAGGGAGGAAGGGAGAGAGGGCTGGGGAGGTGGGCGTGGTTAACACTCTTAAGTTGTTTGCTGACAGCATATACAAGATCCTAGGTTCAATCGGTAAGAGGGAGGGAGGGAGGGAGAGGGCTGGGGAGGTGGGCGTGGTTAACACTCTTTTAAGTTGTTTGCTGACAGCATATACAAGATCCTAGGTTCAAGTGGTAAGAGGGAGGGAGGGAGGGAGGGAGAGGGCGGGGAAGTGGACGTGGTTAACACTCTTTTGAGTTGTTTGCTCACAGACAGCTTCATTAGTTTGTATCCCAAGTAGGCCATCAGTCCAGAGCTGATTTTGGGGGTGGTATGAGACAGATGTTAATTTTATCTCAGTGATAGAGTGATACACATAGCTAATAAAATGATAATAAATGAGCCACTTAAACCGGGCGTTGGTGTTGCACTCCTTTAATCCCAGCACTCGGGAGGCAGAGGCAGGTGGATCTCTGTGAGTTCGAGGCCAACCTGGTCTACAGAGCGAGTTCCAGGACAACAGCCTCCAAAACAATACAGAGAAACCAAAAAACCAAAAAAAAAAAAAAACTACCAAGCGAGTTCCAGGACAGCCTCCAAAGCCACAGAGAAACCCTGTCTCGAAAACCAAAAAAAAAAAAAAGAGCCACTTAAAAAAAAAAATCGGGGCCTAGTGTTGGTGGCACGCACCTTTAATCCTAGCACTGGGGCGACAGAGGCAGGCAGAGCTCTGAGTTCGGGGTCCAGCCTGGTCTACAGAGCAAGTTCCAGTTCAGCTGCTGCTATGCAGAGAAACAGCGTTTTGTAAAAACAAAACAAACAAGGCTTCCTTTGAAATTTTATTTATTTGTGCATTGTGCTGCATTAACGCATGTCTGAGCTGAGGCAGTCAGAGGCTTGCAGGGGCGGGCAGTGGGGCTGTCCTGCCGACCCCTGTAGAGGTGGTACTCACATGTCAGCCTCTGTGTGGTCCCCAGAGCTTCTGGGTAATTTCCCTGGCTCCGCCTCCCGCTTCGCCCTATAAGTTCCGGTACTGGAGGACATCCGGCTTTTGAAATGACCCCAGGGATGGCCCTAAGGTCATCAGGTTTGCACAGCAAGTCCTTGCCCACTGAACCATCTCCAGGGACTTCGTTTTAAAAAAATGTTTTCCCATTATGAAAACAGTGTCGCTTCAAACTAGATGATGAGTCCGGGAAAGTTGATGGCTCAGGGAAACTGACAGTCTGAATCCTGCTTTGAGGGGGCCCTTGTCTGGGTGACCTGCGTTCCCTTAGGCTCGGCGCCCTGCTGTCC